>NC_138204.1:109845275-111045275 GCF_964194415.1 Vipera berus
AGTGATCATTCGAACTTATATCTCTCCCGAAAAGCTACTTATGACCTGGTTTCAAAGATATGGCCACTGCAGCATCCCCACGTTTATTTGCCCTTAGGGTTGATGATAGGGAGGCTGCAGCAGCCCTAACTGCCTATTTACCCTCCATTCTGCCACTTGGGGTGCCATAGGTCTTGGACCTGCTTCCCACCTTGTCAGGTCCAACCCCCATCACCTAGAAACTCCAGAGCTTATCTTGTGGAAGTTCATTACAAGCATGTGCAAGTGGAGAGCAGGGAACAAGACATCCCTGAGTGAAAGTGAGGTTGGGAGAAGAGAGGTAATGTCTAAGGGAGTTACTTGGTGGAGGCAAAGCAGACAGGCTTCCAACTTCTCCTAACTGCTGCTTCAGTGCCAAGTGATATTTATTGATTTGATTTGATTTGAGACCCATCTCACTTTGAGCAACCCTGGGTGGCTTACAAACATTAAGACATTGTTAGAAAGTCAAGGAATTTCAGAGCAGGACCCTGAGCAGGATTTGATGCCATTCACTTGAATCCATTTGATGTCTTATTCCCTGCTCTCTGCCTCCACCTGCCTGTAAAGATGGTGGCCTCCTCCTACCCCCCCCCCATCAGTCCTGTGATCTGCCTTTGCTTTCTCAAAGTTTTGGTTTGGATGATTGTGATCTGTTGTGGTGGCTGGAAGAGGAGAGATGGACGTGGTTTTTCCTCACAGCCTTCATCCCCTACCCTGGGCTAGAAAGAAACTCTTTGAATTGTGGCTGTTCTGAGTATGTGGTACCTTGGGGTGCCCACAAAGAATGGCCCTTGTGGGGACCCTGGGGGATGGGAACTGAAGCACATGGTCCCTTGGGGTGGGAGAGTCCTTGGAAGGTCAGGAGCAAGGCCTTCACTAGGCACCCTAGGCCTAGGGCCTTCCCCACCCCCAGGCAACCTATGCTCTGTTTAATAACCCCATTGGGGAGAGTAATTAAGCAAAGCAGTCATGTGAGGGCCTAATTTAACAGCCAACACACTTCTGACTGTAGTGGGCAGGCTCCATTATGGTTGATGGTCAAGGATTCGTTGTATTGGCAAAGCTATGGTTTTCCCAGTTGTAGCATAAGACAAAGTTGGATGGACTTAGAGAAGAAATGGTGAAGTAAAGTTGGTGGCAGAATGAAAAGCTGGCAAATAAATCAGCTCTTTGAAATACCTTTCTGGACAATAAGAGGATTTGGGATTGCCCACAAGTGCTCCAGACAGCTGTTCGTCATGAGGAGACTGCAAGACAGTGGTTTTCAGTGGTCTTAGAACTCTGGGAAATGAAGGAACACCATTTTTGCCCACACCATTTCTGCCCAAACCATAGTTGGAACCTTTATGGACACAGAGTTTGCATATTTCCTTTTCTAATCACTTTTAGAAATTGCTTGTTAATTGCCTTTCAGATATTAGGAATCTTCAAAAAGATAAGTTTTTTTTAAAAAAAACACCCAGGTGAGTTTCCTTCAATCCTTAGCAAAAGCAATTTTAAAAACCAACTTAAAGACTAAAAACTTTTTTTTAGAATAAACAGCAAATGGTGATAAGAACTTTGATTTTGGAAAAGATCTTGGTTGTTTTGAATTTTTAAAAAAGTGATAGAATGGGATTTTGAAGATTGGATACTAGCAAGAGCAGAAGGAACTAAAGATTATATTTAAAGAGAAGTGCACTTAAATTTGACTAATACAGAATGGAACAAAACATTTTCATGTTGGAGGATATTTATAAACAGTGGACTCAGGAGTTAATTTTAAGAATGTCTGCCATTGTAGGTAGACTGTGTTTTAAAAAATGATATGGAAGAGGAGCAAGTTTTACCAGTTAAGTCAGAGACTGATTTAAATGTGGATTTAAAAATAATAGGCTACAAGAATGATATGGAAAAAATGCTATACAGGACATACTGTTGTTTTCATAATAAGGGATATACAAATAATACACTAAGAGTGACCTGGACAATATTGCCATACTGGATTTACAGGGGTGTGAAACTAATTCGCCTCCTCGTGGTGCACCCTGGATAGCGTGACAGCTGGAACGAAATGCACTAGCAACTGCTGGCAGCCAGAGTACTCTGTAGACTTTGGCTTTCAAAATACATGGCAATGAAAGTCATACACTAAATAAATACACTGGATTCACAAGACTTGTTAAAAAAACTTATTAAAGTTTTGAAGAATTTTGTGAGAAGGAGTCAAAATAATGAAAAGAAATCAAATTCTAGGAAATTATTGGAAGGGATTTGTCAGTGTAAAGAATCAGGACCATTCATGTAGATCACAGCATAAGCAATTTATTGTAGCCTATACACAAATATCTTGTCAACTAATGGTAAGCACTAAATTGGCACTGGATAAAGATCAACAGAATTCAAGGGGGGATTGGACTTGGATCTCTTGTGACAAACAAGAAATCTAAAACTGATGAGGTGTTTTACTCTGCCCCTCAGCTCTGTCTGCTCTTCTCAGATGCCTCTGCTGCTGCCAGAAGTGAGTTACTTGAAGTACCGTATGTGAGAGAGAGCATTTTCCGGGGGAGTTCCCAAGCAGTGGAAGATGGATCCTGCCCTCCTAATATTTTTTTTAAAAAAACAGCAACCCATCTCTTTTGTTAGGCTTTTACCTATGAATCGATTTAATGCTGATTTTAATTGCATTGGTTTTGCTGATATGATTTTTTAAAAGCATTCTTAGAAGCCACTTTGCTTGTACAAAAAAAGTTGGGCTATAAATCAATCACTTAATGTACAGTAGTATTTAAAATGTCTAAATGCGCTTCCTCCCAATGTAGCCCTAATAAGAGATTTTAGTGCTGTTCAAATGACTCTGATGAGGACCTTTCCTATGACAGCCTTTAAAGACAGCAGTTCAATAGAGACAGTAGTCATATTCACACTAGGCAAAAGGGTACAAACAGTGCTCAGATTTATTTATTTATTTTGGCAGTTAAAGTGTTAATGACCAGATGAGGTTACTTTGCATGCTTCCTCTCATTTACTCTTAATTCAATTTGGCATTTTCATCTCCTTACTGTACAGTGTTTGTCTCCCATAGGAAAGTACACTACCAGAAAGAGTGAGGTTGTTTTTTTTTAAAAAAAATAGGACAGTAAGGCATTTATGTAAGGCAATATTTGATAGAGCTATAAAAATATGTGTATGGTTTGTCAGTGATCAATTAACACGGTGTAACGGAACGATATTTTAAGTTATAATGTCTAGATTATTTCTAACAAGTATATTTACATAACCCCAATATTTAGATACATTACTTATTCTTTAGACTCGGTATAGAAATATTTTGCTTATATCAGTAGCTTTGCCACAATGGATAAGCTGATATCAAAAAATCACTCTTTGTGGAATGGTTTAGATTTCCTAAATCCTAAATGCAAAACAATTCAGCAAGCAATATTCATTTCTGTCCTTGGCTTTGTTGCAAGAGCAATGTAATAATTTCAAGTGTCTTACCTGGATATCATCAGCTACCTCAGTTAAATCAGCAACCCTCAAACTGTTTTGAATTCAAAAGAAGAATCTCACTAAATAAAATGAAGAATAGATTTTCATTCTTGCCCTATTGGTTGCTTTGTCTCCTGTACCCATCACTACAAGGCATACTGTATGTCCCAAGGGGCTGGTTTAAGTTGTGGTTTTGATATTCATGATTGGTTTCATAATCCTGATAAAAAAGAAAATCACTAGGATTATGAAATTGTTTTAATCCACTCCTGACCCTTCCATGACTGTTGACTTCAGTGTGTACGGAATGCTACAATAAAAGCTGCCAATCAGCTTTGCTTTCTAAAAACATGCCTGCCTGATATCAAACCAGTTAAATTCTGCTAAATGTGAGGTCTTTTCCTCCATTCATTAATTCTAAAAAAATGCTTCGATTTTCAGCATTATCCCCACTTCCAAATGTCATCAAATCAAAGTGAGGATGGAATAGCACCAATTGCAGAATTTTGTCAGCATGCTTATAATGTTGGAGGACATGTGTGACAGAATAGTAAGGGAAATTACAATATTGTTTTGGGTTTTTAAAATATCAAGGATGCAGAAGAAATGCATACTTTGTCATCTAGGTATGTGCCTGTTTGTAAGATAAAATATTCATTTTTGACTACAAAGTTTTTAATAGGAATTTTTGCAGCCTTCAGGCTTACTGAAGGAAAAAAAGTTTTATCAAAGCCCTTTCAAGTCCTTGAAACTTCTGTCTTTAGAAACAAACCCCAACAGAAGTAGTCTTCGACTTAAACAATCAGCACTTGAACCAGAATTTCCATTGCTAAGTAAGGCAGTTGTTAAGTGAGTCAAATGTACAGCTCATGCCATGGTAGTTAAGCAAACCACTGCATGTTAACTGAATCATACAGTTGTTAGACAAATCTGGCTTCCCCCTTTGACTCTGTTGTTGGAAGCTGGCTTAAAAGGTTGCAAATGGTGATGACATGACCCCGGGGCATTACAACTGTAGTAAATATGTGCTGGTTGCCATGGGCCCAAATGTTGATCATGTGACACTATGGAGTTGCTGTAATGCTCATAAGTGTGAAAACCAGTTGTAAGTTATTTTTTTAGTGCCATTATATCTTCAAATGGTCACTGAATGAATGGTTGTAAATCGAGGACTATCTGTGCAAATAATCAGTTTAAATAATTTAGATTCTGGCCAATGAGATTGATTAACAGACTGAAGGTATGTTTTAAACAGGGAGATGCAAAGATAATGGTTAAAATGATGAAGTCGATGCACCCATGCCAATTTAGTCTCTGGACCCTTTTTATAATTGGCATGAACGCTGTCCAGCCTTACATGTACAGCTACATATGTATTTCATTGTGTACAGTGTCCAAGTGCTAAATGATTGTTATAGTATTTTTACACCTTAAAAACAAACGAGTGACTACAATTCTCTATGTATTAAGTTGATCAGAACATGTTTTAGTCTGCTGCTCCTATCCCAATTGATGGTGCCAGAAACAGTATTACAATGAGGTAACAAAAAGGAGATTCAATATTAACAGGGCAATCAATATTAACAGGGCTTGTTGACCTGAAGATTGGTAGTTTGAGACTCAAGTACTGCATGATGAGATGAGCTCCTGTTCTTGCACCGCCCACTAAAATCAGACACAGCTGAATAGGGGAAATCCTTACCTTTTTATAGGAGACAAACCTGAGCCATCGGACCTTGATTACTGTTATTGATATTTTGAAACAAAACAGCCAAATTTTTCTTTTTCGTGATGAACCATGCTCACTGCCCACTCTATCCAACAGATAGATTAAAAATATAATTAACTCCATTTTAAGACTATATTGATGCATGTGTTTGTTCTTAGTGTTGATACTATTTACTCCAGGTCTATGCACCAGCATATTAGCAATCAAAAAGCGAGGAAGCCCAATTCCCTTAATTTGGAAAATAAGCATTATATACTAGATAGAAGACCATTGGATTTAACTATTCCACTTCCTGACTGGCCTTCATTGTCCAAACAATGTTAAATCCTTTTCATAAATAAAAGCTGTTGTATCTGAAAATAACATTTGTTCCCTAGTTTTTGGAAGGGCTGTTTTAGCACCATGTTACACATTAGGTCTGTAGAGCACTTTCGAATTGCCTCAAAAAAGGTACTTTGTTTGGAGTGTGTGAGAATACAAACCTGGCAACATATATCTTTAAGTAACCCAGGATTTCTTTCTTGTTTTTGCTGCAAAAGAATAACATGGCTGCTATCCTTTGGGAAAGTTGAATTTAATGGATGATATACTTGGACAACACTAATATGGGATTTCTTTGTGCAATAGCTCAGGTTCAAATGATATGAGAATTACATAGATGACCTACTGGGGAGCATAATTATGTCGCTCAGATAGTGAAAAAATAGTATTCACTGTTTAAAGTTCAACCTCACCAGCATTTTTTGTTTAAAAAGAAAACAAACATGGTCAGCATTGATAGAAATGTATCCTAATTACAATTATTTACAATATGCCCTAAAGGCAGAATAGAAATCTAATCTGTAAGTAATAAATGTGTAAAAATAGTTCTGTGAATGCCCTACCCAGTTACATAAGGCTTGCACAGGTGTGATCTGTGTGCTTGATGTGATCAGCATCAAATGTGTAAGAAAAAAATCAACTATTAAAGACACATATAACATACAAAACAGGCAAGTAGTCATTGGAAAACAAAGCTTGTAATTATGAAAAAGACAGATTAATAAATCAATCACTTATTCCTTTTAAAGCACAAACCACATTAACTCTTTTTATACAACCATCTAAGAACTATGAAACAGTACCACATTGTGCATTTTTTAAACCTACTTATCAAGAAAGTTAATTCCACACTTCAGGAAAGTCTTATATCCATGGGGGGAGAATAGGGGAGGGAGAAGGAGACAGCTAAAAGCGCAATCACAGAAAACATCATTATGAGTCCAAGCAAGCGGCAAGTCTTTTCTTCACCTTTTCCACTGAACCAGAAGAGGAGTGGAGAAGGGGATAGAGAAAGGGAGAAAGTAAAGAGAAAAGCACCCACAAGAGGACTATATCACATTCCATAGTTACTTTTGACACCTACAGCTCAGGGTTTTGTAATATACAATTATTTAGACCAACACACCAATAAGGTGAAAAATGGGAATGAGATATATCTCAATATAGCAGCAGGGCAAAGTTGGATCTCAAAAGGCAAGTCTGTTGCCATCTCCAATCGCTTTTTGAAGAATTCTTACAGTATAAGGGTGAAGCTTAAACATGGTGGAGACAATTTAGAGTTTAGCATGGTAAATGGACTCATCTATTCGCATATACAGATACGAAGATTGCAGTTCATAGCCTAATTATCAACCTCTACCTACTCCAGCAGCATAAAGAAAGTAAAAATGTGATTTTTCAACATTGAGTTAATAAAGATTTGGAGACAGGATATATCTAAATGCATACCTTCCAATCAGAACAGAAGTATTTAGGCAACATTGTTGCTGTCTCATGTTAAATTACTCATATTGATATAAGGAGCAAAAAAGTAATATATAGGGGAAGGTATTAAAAGCATAAAAATGGTTCCCCTCTCAAAGAAATCTTTCTTCCTTTTTAAAAACCAGTTTCCAAAAAACAAAACAAAACCCCAACCCACTAAGCCAGAACAATTTCTTCTAACACAACTGATTTGCAGAAAGATTTAACAAAACTGATATAAGGGACTAATGCAATTGCCTAATTCAGCATGGTGCTAAGGAAAGGAAATAGTTTTGTCTTACCTGGCAACTGTACCTGACCAATTGAATGACTGTAGATCTAACTATAATAGTAAGTTCTAAAATCTAGAATTTCAATTTATGCCTTCTGGCTTTTTTATGACGCTTAGAGAAAAATGGGATAGACAAGAGATCAAACTTGTTATACATTAACAGGAAATCTTCCTAACCAAGTTACATTTTTCTTCCCTGTTCTTTGCAAATTTATGACACTACAGGATTAGAGGCTTTATCAATAATGCTTCCTTGAAAATAAAAATGTGTGAACACAATCGTGGATTAAAAATGTTCATCTCTTGAAGCTTAGATATATCTAGATGCTGAAAAGATTACTTAATTTATATACAGCATTTCTCCACAGAAAATAAATACACTGGATACACTTTTGTCCAATTAAGCGTTTTTTTTGGGAGGAGGGGGAAAGACTGACTTCCTTAATGATTAAATTGTCTGTTTTTAAAATATTTTAAAAGTAAACGATCTATACAAAGCTGCTTCTACTACTTCTATATAGGCTTGTGATCAATTTCAAGCCAAAGTCTAGAATAACACAATGTAATTTACTACAGGAATGATTCCCTCCTTAGACACCAGAATTATATACTTTTTCCTGAACACATGCTTCAACTTCCAGTATGCGAGCTTTTGTTTATTTTTCTACAAAGCACAATTGCTTGTGTCAATCAAAAATATAAAGAAATCAGGTAATAAAAAGCAAAGCATGAAAATAAAGGTGGGTTTTTTTAAAATGCTTTCAGAATAAAGCCTGAATCCATTGCAAGATTCCTACTACTCTACACAAGTCAGCAACCTTTATAGAGATTGAACAAGGGAATTATTTTAATTCAAATATAACAAATTGTTCTCCTCTGACAAAACAAGGAAAGGCAAAACTCCTTTGAAAGAGGAAACGCAAAAGGAGCAAAGAGCTTCCGCATCTCCTCACAAAGATGTTTCTAAAGTCTTCTCGGCAGAGTTCCATTCCATTTCCAAAACAGGTAATAACCGCTTAAGAAAGCCATTAATTCCCATGAGATTCATAGAGCTTTCTCTTATCCCTCTGTCACTTAGGTCAAAGAAAATCTAACCATTATGTAACGCTACATTAAATCTATTTGCCAGACATGGAAAAGGCCAAGTGTAAAGGCTAAAAGCATCAACCCTTCTTTCAAGTCTTTAATTCTGTGAGGGGGGGGGGAAATCTTCTGAAAATTTTTTTGCCAGTTATATGGCATTTCTTTACATTTAAGGAAAATGGAAAAAGTATCCTAGCTATCCCAATATTCCATTTTACTGATTCTAAAAGCTTCCTGCATAAGAAATTTATATAGACTGGTTTTAATGAACAAAAGTTCTGCACTAACCACCCAGAGGAAAATATGGTGAACAAGATGAACCTCTCCATTAGGAAGAGAGGAAGGTCTCAACTTAAGTTAGGTTACCAGACACAAATTCTTTAGGACACACATTTCTTCAAAATACACAATTCAATTCAAAGATTGTATGGCTTTTTGATGACAGCAGCTGGGGCGGGGGGGGGGGGCTTAGTTAATGAACTTGGCTAATCATTACATAGATTAAAAAAACAAAAAAACCCAACATAAAATGTGTGAAAGTTAGTCAAGTTCTCTAAATATAAATTTAAATCTGGAACTTCACTTAATACTTCCATGTAAAATGTTGTTATGCACAAGGCAGTGACTTTTTTCAGTCAGATGGTGGTATGAAAAAAAAAATTGTTGATTGTGGCATATACAAACTTCCTAATGTGATAGGCAAATTATTCCAGATTGCTGGTACTTCTAAATTTCTACCATCAGACTACTCCTTCTGCTTAATCCTTAAATGTCAGAATCCTTCTGTATATCCTGAATAAATCTTTCCCTGTTATGTCTTTGGCAGGAAGAATTTAGGGGATGCATAATTTATTCAGATTAAAATTCCTTAGGTAGATTGACCGCTCATATTTGTTTAATTGAATGTGTAAGTAGTTGCCCTTATTCACATAAAGTTTGGTAGTACTCTATTATTATAACATGGGGAAAAAAACACTCCTCATTGAATTGCAGACTCATCTTGTTACAAAACAGCCTAGTGGGAGAATCCAGGATTCCAAAATACAACTTTTCTACTAGAAGAGCCTGGTACTAGAATACCAAGCGATAACTGCTACACTGCAGAAGCACAAATAATGTACAACTCCAAGATCTACTTGCATTACGATCACAATGTTCTAAATCTTCTAAGTTAAAGCACATTAAAAAATAACTGTGATTTAAAGTCTCATTCTACAGTTCTCTTGCCTGTCAAGGAGTCCTAATTTGTAGTTAATTTGTTTTGCCAGAAATTTTTTTTCTAGTTCCTTATGGCTACAGGCACATTATGCATACTATTTTAAAGTCACAGTTGCTTTACAAAGTAAGTCTTGTGAATGGCTTGAAAGATAAAATAAGGAAATAAATTATTATAGATACAATTATTAATTAAAGAAAAAAGGATAAAAGAGGAATCTCTTTCCTTAAAAGTATGCTTCTGATTTGCAAACCAAAGGAGATTGTACAGAGGAAAAGAACTAACACCATCTAAGAATCTAAACAAGTACAACACAGTCCTTGCTGTGAAGTCCTGTATCAGAACCACACTTAAGAAAATCTGAAATAGCTTCTCCATCATTGGGTGGTGATCTCACAAATGCACACATTGTGTAACAGAGCACAATAAGCTTTCATTTGCTAATATGAAGTACGAACGCTTGGCATAGACAACACAGGCTTTCTACTACAAGGAGAGGGAGTGGTCATCTTAAGCATTCATGCTGCTCTATCCTATGGATGCTGGAGGCCAATATGGAATTAAAAAAACATAATCAACTGGTAACTTTTTTTTAACAAATTTACTAAAGTGTATGACCATCTACCGTAAGTCCAATTAACAGTGCCACTCATAATGCTTGTAAAAGTCAGGCCTAGCACCACACTGGAAATCTAGGACTTGGGGCAGGTAGGTTTAAAAAATGAAACAAAAGTTAACCTGAGGATGTTCTTGGACAGTGATTGTCAGACAAGTTTTTGCTAAAGTATGGCAAAATATTTTTTTATTTATTGAAAAAAATTAAAGAGCCCTTTCTATAAGCAATACCAACTTTCTCAATATTCCAAGATAAGCAGCCTCTGGATGACATAATTGACAAGCTGTTGAGTGTCTGCCTGAACCCAGTATATACTGCTGAATGAGTAATCCTATATCTGCTACAAGACAAACCTTTGTCTCAATCAGTTTTATTTTTCTCTATTTTTTAGCTGAGTGAATGAACCATACATACAGGAACTCCCTACTTAAAAATGAGATGGTGTCCTGGAGACTCAACTCACTAAAATGAAAACCATTTTTAAATGTACAAACTAAGGCTTTCTTGCATGGATATCTGACAAACTATATAGGATTAGCTCTAGATATTTTTTTTCCAACAGAAATCTGGAGATCATGTTACTATTTCTGTGGAGGCACAGATAGAAAGATGATCCAGCTAAGTAAGGTGATAAGATTTCTGCAGGACCAGCAGCAGCAAATAAAACTCAACAGAGCGACTTTGGCTTAAAATCAATCAATCAATAATAAGAAAAACAATAAAAAAATCAGGTTAAGCTGGTGCAAGTTCTCTCAAAGAGGTATTTTAAAGGGCTTAACCTTGCAGCAAGAGAGATCCAGGATCTACATCCCCTTCTCCCCAACCACTTGCCTTTTTTTCCTTTTTAAAGAGTTACCACCTTCATTGCACAGGACTCAAAAACCATTCTCATAAGGTTAACTATCATAAATAATATGAAAACTATGTGCAACAAATACATCATATTTCAAAAAAAAAATATATACGAAAGTTACACCAAATTAAAAAGTAGCTTCGTGAATGAAGGTACTGCTCTAAGTGCACTTTCCCGGCAAGTGCAGCTAGTGCCTTGGTGCTGGATATGAAAGAAAACACCAAAAACCAGAGCGCGAGCCAGAGTTAAAAACGCCGGTCCAGTTTTAACCAGTCAAAACTGGACTGAGCAGAGACCGAATGATTTCTCTGTAAAGTCCCCTTAGGGAGTCCAAATGATGCTTCTTTATCCAGATTGTATGTCCTTGAAGAG
The DNA here is from genome assembly GCF_964194415.1 of Vipera berus. Classification (NCBI taxonomy): domain Eukaryota; kingdom Metazoa; phylum Chordata; class Lepidosauria; order Squamata; family Viperidae; genus Vipera; species Vipera berus. The sequence continues at coordinate 109,856,714 of NC_138204.1, forward strand.
ATTGTAAACAATCTTTAAGACAGCTCCTTCCTTAAATGTCCCTCTGATTGGCAAAACAAAGTTAGATTTATATTTTAAAAATAAGAAATCAAATTAAAACCAGAAGAAAAGAAAATAAAACACAGTGAGCTTATTGGAGTCCATAGGAACCGGTCCGGAAGAGCTCAGAAAATGTGTTCAGATTTTTCTCCTGTTTTTAGTTGAAACTATACCAGAGGATGGACTGGGTGGCAGTTAGGGTTGGGAAGGTAATAAAGCAAGAGAACATGAGGGATGTGGAACTTGGCTCTGTGGGCATTTCATGTGTTTGCTTCGTCGTCTGTGTCTTCTATTAACACGTTGGTGTCATGAATCTTTGACCTGAGAAAACAGGAAATTAAACTTTGATTAACACTTTATCAATTAAATCAATCTTTATTTGGTCATAGATCAGCAATTAAAACACAAGTCACAATTAAAAGAGGAAAAATATAAATGTTCTAAAATATCTTAAAAGGTTTAATCCGTTTTTATTTCCCTGACCACAGCTAAGTACTGTTGTGTAATTTATACAGTATGCAATAAACCATTAAACCTTTTTAGACATTTTAGAACAATTAAATTTTAATTATTTATTTATCCTAGCACCATAAATTGTTAACCCCACTGACTATTATTACTTGCATCATCTACCCCCTGACCCAAACATTTGGGGAAAACACAATCTAAGCTAAAGAATTTTGGCTAGGAATATTAATGTTTATTGAACTGAATAAATATTATATATCAACAGCTCCCTCTGCTGAATATTGCTAGTATGAAAGGAACCCAGAAGACAAAGCATTTCCACTGAAATGGGCATTCATTGTAAAATCATTATTGAGACAGAATAAGCAAAATTATTAATTAGACTCTATGTTAAACAGTGATGCTCTATGATCAGAACATATTTTGCCCCTGTTAAAAGCTTCCTGCCATGAATAGCTTTATTTTCTAAACAATTTCAAATAAAAAAAATCAAATAAAACCCAATACGGAGTCTGTTGTGATAGTGCAGTGACCTCTTTGTTTCCAATAATTATTCCAGTAGAAAACAAAGCAGAGAAAGCATGGAGAGCATGGCTTCTGGAATTCTTTCCAATCCCATCATAGCTGTAGCTGTATTTATTTATTTCTATGTAGCAAGGCAATATACTGAGTTGTTCATGTGTGCATTTCTGTCTTTATGCTATGTTTGCATTTCTATATGTGCACTGGGAAGCACAGGGCAGGTTGCATATGTTCTAATCGGGGTCATGTGATCCAAAAGGAAGGGAGCTTAGACTGGAGGAACTAGCTTCTAAATTGTTGTTGGCAACCTGCCCTCCTGTAGGGATATATTCAAGAAGTTTTTTTATGAAATGTTTTACTTTGTAGCCTCAGGTCAAATGTCAGTACGGTAAGCTTTGTTACATCCTTTATTATAAATAAAAATCATATTTTTGAGAACGTTGTTTTTTAGATTTATTTTTAGATTATTTTTCAAAACTCCCCTTTCTCCTTTATTTTGATCATTTAATTTTCACCATACAAATGGTACCACTTAATGCACTGTCTTTCATGTTGTTGTGAAAAATATGGAAATTGAATTGTCTTTTTAAAATACCTTTACATATATTGTTGGATTTTAGCTATCTTTATTAGAATATGCATTTTTATCAAGTTTCTCTTGGTTTTCCTCTTGAATTTTTATTCAGCAATTATAAAAAAGTTATACAAATAAACTTTTCTTTATTCTTGCGAACCTCTTTCAAATTTGCCCCCCTTTTTTGATTGTCCTTTTTTTTTTTGAAAAAAATATGGTCAACATAAATATCAGCCACTTTTGGACTTGACCTTTAATTTTTCCAGTCCTATTTATTTCCATTTTCAGAGAGTTAGTCTGCTATTATACAGAGTTGTGAGCTTAATTTCTTTCCAACATTCTGTTAGAAAGAATAAAAATGGCAGGCTTGTAAAGTTCATCTTTCCCTGTCACTATGAAGAAAAGAAAAAAAATGTATAAGCAAATTTGAGAAAATTAAATAAAATGACATTTTGCTTTTGTTGTGTATAAGTTTATGTGAGAACATTTAAATCTATATATTAATTAGGATCCAAAATCAGGAGATGAATAGGTATTTTAAATGTAACTTCCAAGCATTTCCCCCCCAAAATCAGCATCCTGAATGTTCAAACTCATATGAGCATTTGCTAGCACACTGAGCATTCTTCTAGTGGTGACATGCATTAAATAGAATGTTGGCTTGCAAAGTAATCTTTAGATTCTAGAATCTGATTAGATTCTAGTTTGCATACAAAAGCTGCTGGGTTCAGCATCATTCTAATCTGGAAGAGAAAAAAATTCTGCTAGAACAAGAAAAAAAATCTGCTAGATGCTATGAACATATGAGCTTGAGCAAGGTGCAACTGAACTGAAAAAAGTAATGAGCTTTTAGAGACTCAAGAAGGAATGAGAATAGTGACTTGAGAATGGATTGGGGGAAATGGACAAGGAAGGAAAGAGAAAAATTGAAATGAGTGAAACTAGAATGACTTCAGGAAGATACAAGTTCTATATGAAAAAATAATATAAAATGTATTAATAGAAGGAATTAGAAGATTTGGAAGCTTCCTGGAGGAGAATAAAAACTATTTTGTTATAAACTGCTATATAAATATGAAGGCAAATAGGGAGTACACAAAAGCATGCTTCATGAAATAATAAAGTGAAAGAGGATGAGAAAATGTATAAAAAAATGACTGCTGTGAAAAATGAGAATACGCCAACCCTGAGACACACATATATAAAATCAGCAAATAAAAAGAATTTCAAACAATAAAAATCAAAAGTGACAGAGAAAATGAGCAATGTTTTGATGGAAATAAAAAAGTTCTAAAGCAGGAGAGCTAGTCAAGTAACAGGGTTCTTAAATGTCCCAAGCTCAGGCCCAGATACATAGCCAGGTTTTGTGGGGCATTCCAATTTCTGAGGGGAGAATATTTCATAAGATAGGGGCTACAGAAGAAAAAGCTTGTCTTCTAATTCCCGCCAGTCGACCCTCTTTGGCTGATGGGATCTGCAGCATGCCCAATCTGTTGGATTAATTTGGACAGACAGAAACTTTTTGGACAAGGCAAACCCTCAGGTAACCTGGTCCCAAGCCATGTAGGCTTTAAAGGTGACAACCAGCATCTTGAACTGCACCCAGAAACATTCTGGCAGCCAGTGCAGCTCACTGAGTAGTGATGTTACATGTGTAGTGTAGCCAGCACCATTTATTAACTGTGCAGCTGAATTTTGCACCAACTGAAGTTTCAGAATGCTCAATTGCAGCCCAATGTGGGGTATGTTGCAATAATCTATGAGAGGTCACAAGGGCATGGGTGTAGATAGGGTAAAAATAATCAAACAATACAAGTGGTCCTTGATTTATGACAATTCAGACCAGAACCATCACTGCACTGCTTAATATGAACTTGTTAAGTGAGTTATCACATAATCACACCTGAACTTATGACTTTTTCTGCCACAGTCATTAAGCAAATCATAGAGTGGTTAAGTTAATTGTTTATTGACTTTGCTTGATGGAAACTGAGTGGGAAGATCACAAATTGCAATCATGGGACCTGGGAGGCTGCTACTGTTATAAATGTATGCCAGTTGCCAAGCATCAGAATTGCAATCACATGATCGTGGAGCTACTGTGATAGTCATAAATTACTTTTTTCAGTTTTGTCATAATTTTGAATGGTTGCTAAATGAATGGTCATAAATCAAGAATTACCTGTACCACTTCAAAAAAAACACAAACCCATAGCCAAGCACTGGAACTAAAACCATCATTAAAAGTAATAAAACATGCAGAATTCACACCCATGCTAACCCAGGCTTGGGGAAAAAGCCAGAATTTTAGAACCCTCTGAACATGGTCAGGGTGAGGGCAAGATCTGTCTTGTTAGGGGGAACAGTGTTGCATAGGACAGGAACTGTCCTGCTTCCTAGGTCACATCAGATGACACTGAAAGAGCTGTGATTCCAAAACAGTCTTAAAGAGCAATTCATACAGGACTAAAAAAGAAATATTCCCGGAGGAGACTTCTGGTCCTGCGCAGTAGCGACTGGTCGTGGGCTTGTAGACCGCCGCACCCCCGCGGCCAACTTTTGCCCTGCCTGGAGACCCTAATGGGTCCAAGCTGCCCCAGAGAGGCGGTGAAGAAAGAAGGGTGCCCCGGCGACTCTGGAATGATGAGGGTCATTCCGTTTGTCTTGGGAAAACCTTCTAACCTGACAGGAGAAAGGCTGTATTTCACCGATCAGCACAAGCTACTTGCAACCGGAGTCTAAAAGAACTAATCAGCACTACAGTAAACAGCCTTCTTGAAACTGGGTGAGGAATCTGATGTTCCCTTTTCTATTCTACACTTAATTTCCTGGAAAAGATCCCCAAGAAGCAAAATACCTCAGAAAGTGAAGGAGGAGTACTTCTGCCCCATTCTTATACTAATGGAAGCAGCGAATTAAAATTTCTATGGAGGATCAAAATATATGGTAGTGAAATAAATTTATAAACCTGAAAACTAAAATTTAACTTTGGACAAGTTTAAGATTGTTGAATGGTTAAGATTCTCATTTTAAAGACTATTGTTCATATTGAAAACTAAACAGATACTGACACCTAGTGGTGGATGAAGATTATGACAACTATGATTTCCATAGAGAACTTGCCAAAACCTGGGAAATGCTAATCTGTGTTTGTGACCTTCAAAGCTTTAATAATAAAGAACAGCTGTGACAAAAAAAAAGACAGCAATCTGGACTGCAGACAAAGAGACAACTATAAACTTTAGGAAAAAAAAGTCTTTTTTGAACTCTTTGGATTACAAATATCTATTTAACTGGGACTCTAAAGCTATTTGCAGATAAGAAGGAAATCTCCAAATTTGGCTATCATGGATCAGACATGTAGACAGAACACACCAAGAAAACATAAATACCTCTCAGGAGGAGATATATAGTATACTGCAATTAATTCAAATAACACCGTGTTCAAATCACAAAGAAATCCAAAATAACTTTGAAAATACAAATCAATCTATCTCTAAGTTAACTTTACAACAAAAATCTTCCAGGAAACAACAACAGAGGAGGAGCAGACAAAACAAATAAGTGGACATAAAATTGAAAATAGAGACTCAAAGATGGAACTTAACAAAGCAAGAAAACATGATTTAATCCTAGTGGGGAAAAATTTACAAGAAATGGGAAAAACAACTCATCCCTTAAGACTACAAAATAAATCTGAGGACAAAAAAACAAATTGGATAAAATGGAATATAGAGATGTTGAAAACATCAGAGAGAAAGGAAGTGATAAGAGAAGCAAAGAAGGAGAAAGAGAAAAAGATTTTCACGAAACATGGAAAGGCAAAAGCCTCACATAGACACTTTATTTGATTTACTTCTTATACCTACAGCAACAGTCATGAATATATGGAAAAACTTTTTGATTCAGCAAAACATATTGATCAAGAAAGATACCGGTCAAAGGCAAAAGATCAAAGTGAAAATTAAGAAAATAGATGATGGGATCTACCAGAGAGAATATTTAAAAAAGAAACATTTGTTTGAATTAAAGAAATGGAAAAGACTCTGAATACATATTTCATTCTAAGAGAGGTGAATTCCTTAAATAATATTGTATGCTTTCCCCCCTCTTTTTATTTTATTTCTTGATATAAGTAATATAATGCTGCTGAAATGGCCGAGATGAAGGAAATGTTTTAGATACATACGGTAATTAAATGTGTCTGAATTTAGGGAAATTGTAATGTATAAAAAAGAAAAAATGTTTTGAATAAGAGTTAAAGGATTAGATGACTAGGCACATTAAATGGAATATTTAAAGATTAAATATATTTTTACTCATGGTTAAAAAGAATAAGAAATTTTGGGAATGAATATATATTAGCTTAGGAGGAATATATATTTTAAGTAGTATTTTACTTTTTATGTTTCTTTACTCTTGCTCTGTTTTCCTTTTCTTTACTGTTTTTACCTATTCTTTAAGAAATGTAAAAGTGTTGAGATGATTTATATGGGAAAAATGGATTTAAAACTTTAAATGTAATTAACTGTTGAGAAAATCTTAACCAGCAAGAATACTTTGAACTTTATGGGAGAAACAAATCTAAATAAGGACTGTAACAGAATGTAAGATGAGGCAACCAGAATGATTAGATAGAACAGAAATATTATATTGATGTGATCATTATTTCTAGGAATATTGGAAAAAAATCATATATGTAACTGTTATTTATCAAAATAATAAGAACTGTATTATTTCAAGGCTTGCAAAGATGACATTTTGGGGAATAGGGGAAATCAACTAAATGTACTATGTGGATTATGGATTATAGAAACCAATTGTTAATGATTTTTCTTTACAAATGTAAACCCAGCAAACACACAGTTTCGACCCCAAACCACCCCAGTGATGCCCTCGACGTGATGTCCCGGTGCCTGGAGGCGGTCCGGGTCTGGATGGGGAGGAACAGGCTTCGTCTCAACCCTGACAAGACGGAGTGGCTGTGCGTACCGGCATCTCGGGATATTCAGGATATCCCACCCCTCATTATGGGGGGTGAGTCTTTATCTCCTGTAGATAGGGCTCGCAACTTGGGAGTCCTCCTAGACTCACAACTCTCCTTAGAAGATCATATTATAGCTGTGACTAGGGGGGCGTTCGCCCAGGTTCGCCTGGTGCGCCAGTTGCGGCCCTATCTAGACCGGGATGCCTTGCGCACGGTCACTCATGCGCTCGTGACCTCTCGTCTTGATTACTGCAACGCTCTCTACATGGGGCTACCCTTGAAGACCACTCGGAGGCTCCAACTGGTACAGAATGCAGCCGCGAGAGTTGTATTGGGAGTCTCCCGATACTCCCGTGTTACACCTCTGCTCCGCGAGCTGCATTGGTTACCAGTTGTCTTCCGGGTGAGGTTCAAGGTGTTGGTAATGACCTACAAAGCCCTCCATGGCATGGGTCCAGAATACCTTGGGGAGCACCTGCAGCCGGTGTCAACTTCCCTCCGCCCAGTATGCTCCCACAGAGAGGGCCTCCTCAGGGTGCCGCCGGTCAAAGAATGCCGACTGGTGGCCCCCAGGGGGAGAGCGTTCTCTGTGGGTGCACCGGATTTATGGAACCATCTTCCGGTTGAGCTCCGGATGGCGCCCGATCTCCGCTCCTTCCGGCGCGACCTTAAAACCTATCTCTTTAAACAAGCTGGCCTGGCCTGATGGGATGGGGTGGGATTTTTTATTAACGACTTCAATTTTAAATTTGTATTATCTCTGGGCATTGTTTAATTATGTTTCAATAATCTAATTTTAACTTTTGTATCTAATTTTTATGTATTGCCCTGTTCACCACCCTGAGTCTCTTGAGAGAAGGGCGGTATATAAATTAAATTAATAAATAAATAAATAAATAAGTGATTTATATTTAAAAAATTCAATAAAATATATGGGGGGGGGGGAAGAAATATTCCCAGTCTCAAGAGATTCAAAAAATCCACAGCCCAAGTTGAAGCCTGTTCCTTCTCAGTGTTGTCTGGAAAGTCTGATATATAATTTTGTATCATCTGGATACTTGATGATGCTTGAATCCAAATTTATTCAGCAAGCTCATGAAGATGTTAAAGAGAAGAGGTGGTAGCCCAGATTCCAACAAGTTCAGGTCTGATTGCTCCCCTGCTGAATCCAACCACAGAGAAAGGAGGAAAAGCATTACAACATTATACCCTCCACTTCAAATTCCCACAAACAGGCTAGAAGGATACTCAGGTTGATGGGATTGAAAGCTATTGAAAGATCAAGAAACCCAGGACAGTTGCTCTACCACCATCCCAAATTCACAACAAGTCAACCATCAATGATATCAATGCTGTCTCCATACTATGTGTTGTCCTGAAATCTGACTGAAAGGAGTCCAGATAATCAGTTTCTTCCCTTTTCATCTTCCATGAAAAGAAAAGATTGGAAACATGATTAAAATCGTCCCAGTATACCTGGTCCAATGAATGCTTTCTGAAGAATGGGTGCACCACTGCCTCCTTCGATTATAGCATGGATCCAGCTACCTGTCACCTCCCAAGAAGCCTTCAACAACTGGAAGTGATCTTGCATAGTAGCATGAAGATGAAAAAATTGAGTAATAAATGATAACAAGACTAAGGTAAAAAGCAAGAAAAAAAATCAAAGAAGTAACGAGGTACTTTGAATTTCAGATGAGCTTTAAACAACTTAAACAAGAGGATTTGCTGCAGCATAATTATATGGCATGTGCACTGTACTCCTTTACATTTCATAAATTATGCTGTGCTGAATTGGGAGGTTAAGAAATCTTACAATTTGAGGACAGAGGAAAGTTGGATATTGGCTAGAATTTAAAGCCAAAGGTTGTTTATTACTTTCTCAAATAATTATTTCAATCAAGAACCAATTAAAAGTTTCTAATAACAAAACAAATGAATTCAAAATTCTCCTTGAGAAATATGTGATAAAACTACAAGAAGGGGCATCAAAAACTAAATCTCCAGAGGATGGAGGATAGAATAACAAGCATTATACTAAAATGATTTGGATAGGACTGCAGCAAATGTAGCATTAATGGAGGCTGAGATGGGAAAACTCACAATAAGAAAGGATGGCAAAATTCTTCATCCCTGTATGTCACAGCTTCACAGAGATAGTATGTAATAATACCATATTATCTTTCCTACCTAAGCACATACGATTAAAAACAGTGGCAACTTCCATATTTTGTAACAGGAGGATGTTGTTGTGAATGAAATGCATAACAGGAAAGCAATTATGTATTCTCTTACCCAGCTGCTGTAATTCAAGTAATCTGAGAGATATTATGTGGCTCCCAAGTTACCATGGCTATAGAAAATATGTATTAAAATTAATGCTGTAAATTGCCTTTGATGTATTAGAATAAAAAGGTTTTTTATTGAAGTGATTTCAAAGTATTCCTAGTTGGGTTTTTAAAGATGGCTGTATTTGATCTTTATTGAAATGCAGAAAGCAATTTATGGCTGTAGGAAAGGACTGCGGTCAGAAATGAATACAAGGTCACAACACAGATAATTATCTGGACATAAAACATGGCTGTTCAATTAATCTCTAGGTGAAAGTATGTTATATACAACTTCTCTGAAGAGAGAACAGGGAGACAGAAGTTGTTCAGGTAAGAATTGCAACTTAATGCAACAAAAAGTATGATGTACTTTAAAATTTCCCCCCAAGCAGAACAAAAGCATATCGTGCTGACACTGATGCTATTGTAGAATATATCTGTAAGAAGAGCTGTTTCTCTGATGATGATGATCATTTAAAATTTTTAGCATCGCCATCTTTTCTTTCTATTCACTGTTTTTATTCTTCTATTTCTGTTTCTGTTTCTATATGTATGTATGTATGTATGTATGTATGTATGTATGTATGTATGTATGTATGATAATCCAGCACAAAATGGTGGAAGAAGGGAAAACACAACAATGAACATGAACTGAGTACAGCTTGCCTAGAATTAAACACGCATTTACTTAGAGAAGGAACTGTCTCTAGCTTTTATAAATCTGATAGCATATCCAATTGATATTTGAATATATATAATAGCAATCCTATAACTAAAACCAAGGAATATCTTTCATCCACAAGACAGCAAGCTATTGGAGGACATGATCGAAGATCAATTGGGGAATATCTTTTAGTTAGCTTGGCATCTAGTTAGGATGTCCAGGCTACCAGTTATGGCAGTAGGAACAATGGAAGATGGTAGCTTCAACAGATTGTCAGAAGACTGAGTTACACTTTGAATCTATGCAAAAGGTTATGACCTCAACCAAAAGATTTATGCAAGGTGCTTTATTATAAGAGTTATAGCCCTGAGGGAGTTGGAATCACAGCAACTGCTTAATACTTCCCCTGGGTGTCATGCAGCTAGATTCATCACTCCTTAGTAGTGATTCACACCAACTGTTATGCATGTAAAATTATGCAGATTAGGTGTACAGGTTTCAGCTCAGTATACTTGGAAATATTAAAACAATTTTAATTCCATGCTACGTAGACATGCTTTATTTATATGTATAAAATCTGTATGCAACAGATTTTACGATACACAGAGCAGGGCAATAGATTTATACTAGAATTGGGTTTGGACAAAATATGGATAAATACTGCATATAACTTGGTAAATTATATTATCCTCTTTGTACTAGGCATCTTAATAATTGAATCTAGTTAGATACTGAATGATCATAAGAATATAAGAGGGCAAGAAATATGTCATATCCTTATCACAAATTCTAGCCTTCTTGAAGTTAAGAAAGTTTGGTATATTTTGCTCTTGTCAATAGGCACTGAATTAATATCTAAAATAATGTCAACTTCACTTAGTAACTTAATGCAACTCTAAGTATCTTTATATCAACCACAGATTTCTTCTCCTTAACAGAATGCCTTCAGCCCTGAATGAAAAAACAACTGCCTATGAATAAAGTTCAATCTACCAAAAACATTCCATTTCTTGGAACCTGTAGGGCTCCAAGAAAAATGTGGCCTTCCTATGTCTGTAATCGAGGACACAATTACTTCAAAGAATAGATAGCACCTTGACATAATAAATTTTCAAGGTTGATGTTCCCCATCTTCCAAAATGGTGACTTTCTCCTGGCAAATACTGCACACAGGGTGAGAATGAACCACCCCAACAAAAGAATAGCATCTTTTGAGGAAAGATTGATAAAAGGCAGCACAATACAAGATTTAGAGAAAAAGATTTAAGACTCTCTGAAACACCAATATCTAATGCCAACAATCCTGTGGGTAAGGGGTATGCCTACATGACAGAAAATCCAGTTTATCAGATTTATCTCCGGTGATATTTTAACTTATGGCTACGTGAATTAATTAAATTATTACATATTGTATATTAATTAAAATGCATTAAGAAAATGCATCTATACACGTTGTATATAGTTTGTTTAAATGTGTTATGTATGTGTACACTTTGAAGCAAGCAACTAAATTTCATTTTTGATGTGTGCCATTGTGCCCCCAGTAAAAATGACAATAAAGTTTATCTGTCTGTCTGTCTATCATCTATCTATCTATCTATCTATCTATCTATCTATCTATCTATCTATCTATCTATCTATCTATCTATCTATCTACCTACCTACCTACCTACCATCTCATGCATGAATTTATCTAAATCATAACTCCTAAATTAACAGCAAAACTCTACTTGTCTCCATATTTCTTTCTGTTTTTTGTACTTTTCCTCTCATCCACCACTGTTCTGTCCTCCCTGTTGTTCCTTGCCTCTTTAGAGATGTCACTTCTTCCTTACCTTTTATAGGAGCACCTGAACCTTTCTGAAGAGAATTTCAGGGGTTTAGCTTATCAGGCTGAAGGAAGAAAAGATCTATCTATCTATCATCTATCTATCTATCTATCTATCTATCTATCTATCTATCTATCTATCTATCTATCTATCTATCTATCTATCTATCTATCTATCATCTATACCGGTTGTGCTCCGGATGGCTCCCGACCTTCGCTCCTTCCGACGTGACCTAAAAACATACTTATTTGAACAAGCCGGCCTGGTCTGATGGGTTTGGGGTATTTTAATATTAACTGTATTAATTTTTTATTGGAATTGGGCTGTATTATTTAATTCTTTTTTAACTTTTGTACATTGTATTTTTATTGTATTTGCCCTGTACACCGCCCTGAGTCCTTCGGGAGAAAGGCGGTATAGAAATTAAATAATAATAATAATAATAATAATAATAATAATAATAATAATAATAATAATAATAATTATTATTATTATTATTATTATTATTATTATTATTATTATTATTATTATCTAATTCTTAACCTTAGGAAAGTTGGGTATCAGAAAGCAATGTAAACTAGCTTCATGTGTAATAAAATATATTAGAAAAAAAATGGCCAGCTTTCTTTTACTTCTCCCATATTAGATTTATTTATTAAGTCTAATTTAGCCTCTCCCAATTTATGCCCTTCAGAAAATTCAGCACTCTCTTTGGTCATTCCAGGTAGGAATTCTGGAAATTGCAGTCCCACGAATATCAGAATGGTCACACATGGAGAACAGCTCTTCTAATCAAATAAGAAATTCATTGAACTATTGTATGACACATACTGTGAAGCAAGACCTGGTCTGTGCAAGGACACACTGTGGCTACGCTTCCAAACTCTGTTTTTCTGGCGGTTTCGGACACCATCTTCCTGGTCCATCATCTGTTCAAGCAGGGTCTGATCATCTGCATTCAGCGGTGCCACTGAAATGTCCCGGACAGCTCGGAATTCACCACAGTTATTCAGATGCTCATTCTCTAATCGGAAGAAATTCCACACAAACCGCCTGCAAAGTGGAGGATAATAAGCAAATAAACCAAAGATCTGAAGCTATTAATGTAGACTAAGACTAATGCATAAATGTATTTTACAAGGAAAATCAATTTTCTCCTTCTCCCCAAAGGAATGACAAAGAAGAAAACTAAGGCCAGAGAACATTTGCAATAATTTTCCAACTGACTAATCAATAGTATATGTAAATTGCTTGACAGCCTTTTTAAAATAATAATAATAATAATAATAATAATAATAATAATAATAATAATAATAATAATAATAATAATAATAATAATTAATAATAAATGTATTTGCCACCTAGCTCACCATGGGGCTACTCTAGGCAGCTCAAAATCATAAAAAACAAAGAAATAAAAAGGAAGTGTAAACAAAGTGAAAGCGAAATAATAGAATAAAATAAACAAAAAACCCCAAGAAAATACATTAATATGACTAGCAAAAAATGTAACAGGTCAAATACGAGAGGAAAAAAGATCTAAATTTCAGTATAATGAATAGATGTGAGTATTCATTGGATACTGAAGCCCAGTCCCTTTACTCAAACTATGTATGATCCCCAACAGATAAACCCAAATTCTCAAACTGTGGAAAAATGAAAATTACATTTTCATAGATATTTTATAACCCGTGCTAAAAATAACATGGAATTGTATTAATTAGCTTCTGGAATATTTCTAATACCGTATTTTCCGGCGTATAAGACGACTGGGCGTATAAGACGACCCCCGACTTTTGAGAAGATTTTCATGGGTTAAAAAGTCGTCTTATATGCCGGAAACCCTATACCATTTCACACAAATGACTGTCCAGTCTCTTCTTAAAAACTTCCAGTGCTGGAGCATTCACCACTTCTGAAGGCAGGTTGTTCCACTGGTTAATTGTTCTGACTGTCAGGAAGTTTCTCCTTAGTTCCAGGTTGCTTCTCTCTTTGGTTAGTTTCCATCCGTTGCTTCTTGTCCAGCCTTGTGGTGCTTTGGAGAATAGCTTGACTCCCTCTTCTTTGGGGCAGCCCCTGAGATATTGGAACACGGCTATGTGGACTTCAACTCCCACAATTCCTGGCTGGCTCAGGAATTCTGGGAGTTGAAGTCCACGATCCATAAAAGAACCAAGGTTGCCTACCTCTTGACTAGACTTTGCAGATTGAGAGATATGGCTTTGCAGATTGAGAGATATGCCCACTGGACCTGTTCTTTTTCCATCTTCGTACCATCAATGAACAATCCTTTGGCCATATTTTCAACATCGGCCCCAAGAGACTAATTGAGTGCTATATGATCCATCGTTATTCCGAAGCGGACTTGTATGCCCTTAGGGCGGTTCCTGCCTCATGGGCGCGACCTGTCGCCTGTTTTCATACTCCCCTTAATGACGGGCCCAAGCTCTGGGACTCCGAGAGGTGGTTGGGCTTGGATAGGGGCCTCGAGTTAAGACGCGCTAAGAGGCCCCTGATCAGATTTTTAGCCGGTTATTTTAGGAGGTTAGGGAGGGGGAGGGAGGGGGGGATGGGGAGGGAACTTGTAACCGGCACTCAGTCTGGTCCTGTTAGAGGTCCTGGTGGGACGGGGTTGGGGGAGGTGGCTGCTGGCGCTGGGAATGTGGGGGTGGGGTATCGAATCCCCACGGCGATAGGGTATGGCAGCAGGTGTTTGCGAGGAGGGTCATATCAACATCTGGGATCGCGCCCCCGCTATCTTCGAGCGGTGGCGCGCTCCGACCCTCCGGTTAGCACCCTCTTACCCGGGGATGAGGGTGATCAGGCCCCTGAGCTCAGGCTGGTCTATTTTAACGCTAGATCCGTAGTTAATAAAGCTCCCCTCATCCGTGATCGGATTGAGGAGGAATGTGCGGATCTAGCGTGCATCACGGAAACCTGGCTGGGCTCGGAGGGAGGGGTGCCTCTCACCGAGTTATGCCCGCCGGGTTTCCGGGTGCTGCACCAGCCACGGGCTCAGGGCAGGGGTGGTGGGGTGGCAGTGGTTATTCGGGAGACATTGTGTCCCCGGGAGGCCACCATTGTCCAGATGGCCGGGAGTGAGACCCTCCTCTTGAGGTGTGGTCCTCGGGTTCAGTTGGGCTTGTTGCTTACATACCTGGCGCCCAGCTGTGTGGCAACAGCCCTGCCCGAGCTGCTCGACACCCTCTCAGGGTTGGCGGTGGAGTTCCCCAGGCTCGTAGTCCTGGGTGACTTCAACCTGCCATCACTGGGAGGGTCGTCGGAGTTAGCTCGGGAGTTCATGGCTTCCATGACAGCCATGGGCCTGACCCAGGTTATTGAGGGCCCGACTCATGAGGGGGGTCACACTCTTGACCTGGTGTTTCTGTCTGGACAGTGGTTGGATGATCTGGGAGGGGGTTCTCCGTCCATCACCCCTCTGTCATGGTCAGACCATTACCTCCTGAGGCTAGTTTTCCGTCATGCCATCCCCCGCCGCTGGGCGGCGGAGCCGACCAGGTGGTTCCGCCCCAGGCGCCTAATGGACCCAGATCGGTTCCAAAGGGCGCTTGGGCCTATACCTATCACCCTTACCCACAGCCCAGTCGATGCCCTGGTGGAGGCCTGGGAAACGGCAGCCACCAGGGCACTCGACTGCGTTGTACCCATGCGACCTCTGACCCGACGCAGATCCCGTTGGGCCCCATGGTTCTCTGTGGAGCTCCGGGAGATGAAGCGGCGGAGACGAGGTCTAGAGAGCGGTTGGAGATCCAGCCGGTCCGAATCCGACCGATTGCAGTTAAGAACCTTTATAAGGTCTTATCTTGCGGCGATAAGGACGGCGAAGTCTAACTACTTTGCCGCCCTTGTCGCGTCCGCAGATAATCGCCCGGCCGCCCTGTTTAGGGTGACTCGCTCCCTCCTTAATCAGGAGGTGAGAGAGGATCCCTTGCAGGGACGAGCCGAGGAGTTTAGTCATCATCTGGCGGACAAAATCGCTCGGATCCGGACCGGCTTGGACTCTGACTGGGCAGAGTCTAATGTGGAGGAATCAGGCGGTCTTGAGCACGTTATCTGGAATGAGTTCGACCCTGTTTCCCCTGATGATGTGGACAGGATCATGGGGAGACTGAACACCACCACCTGTTTGTTGGATCCGTGCCCCTCCTGGCTAGCTTATGCGGCTCGGGAAGGAACACGAGGCTGGTTCCATGCAGTAATAACTGCTTCCTTGAAGGAGGGTGTCTTTCCTGCCGCCTTGAAGGAGGCGGTGGTGAGACCCCTTCTCAAGAAGCCTGCTTTGGACCCGGCTGTTTTAAACAACTACCGTCCAGTCTCCAACCTTCGCTTTCTGGCGAAGGTTGTTGAGAGTGTGGTGGCGCATCAGCTCCCTCTGTTCCTGGAGGAAACTGATTATCTGGACCCGTACCAATCGGGCTTCAGGCCTGGACACAGCACGGAGACTGCATTGGTCGCGCTGGTGAATGATCTCTGGAGGGCTAGGGACAGGGGTTGCTCCTCTGTCCTGGTCCTATTAGATCTCTCAGCGGCGTTCGATACCATCGACCATGGTATCTTACTGCGGCGTCTCAGGGGGCTGGGAGTGGGAGGCACCGTTTTACGGTGGTTCTCCTCCTACCTCCAGGGCCGCTCGCAGTCGGTGTTGACAGGAGGGCAGAGATCCGCCCCGAGGTCTCTCATTTGTGGAGTCCCTCAGGGGTCGGTTCTCTCGCCTCTCCTGTTCAACATCTATATGAAGCCGCTGGGCGAGATCATTCGTGGTTTTGGGGTGGGGTATCATCAGTACGCTGATGATACCCAACTTTTTCTTTCCACCCCGAACCAACCCAGTGATGCCCTCTCCGTGATGTCCCGGTGCCTGGAGGCGGTTCAGGTCTGGATGGGGAGAAACAGGCTTCGTCTCAATCCCGCCAAGACTGAGTGGCTGTGCATATCGGCATCTCGGGTTAACCAAGTTATTCCATCCTTAATGATGGGGGGTGAGGTGTTACCCCCCGTCGATAGGGCTCGCAACTTGGGCGTCCTCCTGGATTCACGGCTCAATTTCGAAGACCATATAGGAGCCGTGACCAGGGGGGCTTTTGCCCAGGTTCGCCTGGTGCGCCAGTTGCGTCCCTATCTGGACCGAGACGCCCTACGCACAGTTACTCATGCGCTTGTGACCTCCCGTTTGGACTACTGTAACGCTCTCTACATGGGGCTGCCCTTGAAGACCACTCGGAGGCTTCAACTGGTGCAGAATGCGGCCGCGCGAGTTGTAATGGGGGTTTCCCGATACTCCCATGTAACACCTCTACTCCGTGAGCTGCATTGGCTTCCGGTTGCCCTCCGGGTGAAATTCAAGGTGCTGGTTATCACCTATAAAGCCCTACATGGCCTGGGTCCGGGATATCTGAGGGAACACCTGCTGCCGGCATCAAATGCCCTTCGCCCAGTGCGTTCCCACAGGGAGGGTCTGCTCAGGGTCCCGCCGGTAAGAGACTGCCGGCGGGTGACACCCAGGGATAGGGCCTTCTCGGTGGGAGCGCCTGCCCTCTGGAACCAGCTGCCGGTGGAGCTGAGAACTGCCCCCGACCTTCGATCATTCCGCCGGGGCCTGAAGACCTGGCTCTTTGAGCTCTCGGGCCCAGACTGAGGAGGAATTTTTAATTTGGGGTTCTTTTTAACTGACTACAGGGTTAATTTAATATTTTTTAATTTGGTTCTTAATTTTTGTATTTTGGATTTTTAATTCCCTGTAAACCGCCCTGAGTCCTCAGGGAATAGGGCGGTATATAAATATAACTAAATAAATAAATAAATAAATAGACATACCCAATTCCAGCAACTGTTCTTTGTATGTTATATCCTCCGGCTAAATCCGGCTGCAACACAAGCCCGATTCAGCCCCGTCTGATGCAGATGGTGCAAAGCCGCCCTTTTGAAGCCCAAAGGGGCTTTTCCTTCCACCCACCCTTTGGAATACACGCAAGAGCTGCGTTCACATGACGCACTCTTCCAGGCCAGACTCTGCAAACGGCATGCCAGAAGCCGCAACCACTGCGGGAACTCCGAGTCCCTGCCTTTCGGCAGCCTGCACAGCCGAGCGCAAACCGGCTTTGAGAGCGCATTTGCAAACGGAGCAGCCGCTGCGTCTGGAGCCAAGCCCCGCCCGGGAGGTGGTTGGCCAGGTGGGCCCGGAAGATGTGCTGGAGAGCCGGGCTTGGGGCGGCCATGCCGAGGCCGGCTGGCGAGGGCCGCTGCGTGGTCTGCGGGCGAGAGGGGCGCCAGGCCGCCAAGTACCGCTGTCCGGGCTGCCGGGAGAGATAGTGGGTAGCAGGGCACGCTCTGCTTATGCTCAGATGCTGCTTGGGCAAGGGGGAGGGGCTTCCTGCCGCTCCTGGGGTCTGGCGTTTGAAAGGGGGAGGGGAAGGGGCTTAGAGACTCTTGGGGGTGGGAAGGGAGGGTCACGTTGGAGGGGGGACTGGACTAAGGAGGCTTGAAGTTGCTTTGCAAGAACGGGGGCGCTCAATTGATTTATGTACCCATATTTTCCGGCATATAAGACAACTGGGCGTATAAGACGACCCCCAACTTTTGAGAAGATTTTCATGGGTTAAAAAGTCATCTTATATGCCAGAAAATACGGTAGTTATAAATGTGGAAGTTTCAAATCCTGATTGCTCAAGACCATATCCAGTTTTTGGGTATGCATTTTCTGTTTACATTTTTAAATGCTGCATAAATACTTTTTTTTGAATTCTGCAAGTATTGTTCATCTGAGTGTGCTGATTTACAGATGCAGAGAGAGAATAAAACATTTATTATAGGAGATAAATGCAGTCATAATTATTTGAAAATAGGCCTTCCAAAGCTCAGTAACTATGCTGTTTGTGCAATGAATCTTACCGGAAAACCTCTAGTGGTGCAAATACAGTAGCAATGATGTCACCAGCAAAAGGGTGAATTTCCATGGTAGTCAGAGAAATCTGGATAGTCCACGCAAAACGCAGAATCACATCCTCTACAATGGCACAGTAGTAATAGGCCTGTTAAACAGACAAAACATCCAGCTGTAACATCAAAGAATAATATCCACTAAATCAACCTCCAAATAAATATCTACAAATAGAGATATCCAGTTCTTCATTTGCAAATTCTACCTTTGCAGTCAATCGGTCATTATCTTTTATATGGATATAAATACAGTATCACAGGAGGTGAGGTAAATTTCTATCTGTTGACTGGTTGAAGGATAAACATTACACTATCTAAAAGGGCAGCAACAATGACATTTCTGATAGTTTGCCAGTAAATGAATTTGATAATATTTTCTTAATACAGGTAGTCTTTGACTTACAACCACAACTACGCCCAAAATTTCCATTGCTAAGCAAGACAGTGGCTAAGTGAGTTGCCCCATTTTATGATCTTTCTTGCTACAGTTGTTGTCTCTGCAGTTGTTAAGCTAGTAACATGTTTGTTAAGTGAATCTGGCTTCCCCATTGACTTTGCTGGTCAAAAGATCACAAAAGGTAATCACATGATTCCGGGTCACTGCAACCATCAGAAATTTGAGTCAGTTGCCAAGCGTCTGAATTTTGATCACATGACTGCAGAGATGCTGCAATAGTCATAAGTGTGAAAATGGTTATAAGTCATTTTTAAAGTATTGTTGTAATTTCAAATGGTCCCTAAATGAATGGTTGTAAGTCAAGGACTATCCATATCCTGTTGTCAAGGAACTGTAGACCTTTCGAGCCATAACATATCATAACTTACTTGTACTTTACAATCTACTACAGTACTTGCAATAAAAATCTATTAACCAAAGACAACAATCATTTTAATTTTTTGGTTCTATTGTGCGTTTTTCTGCTGGACAGTAATATAACTGTAAGAAATACAGTGTACTTTCATTTTATGTTGGTACCTAACATAAACATCTTGATGCCTTGAAAGTCTTGCTGTCTCTTGCTCATAAAGGTTTCTGCATATTATACATCCTTTTTTTTGCCAAACTACAACTTAACCAATTATTAGATTCCAGACATGCTCCCATCAGTTCAAACAAACCTAGGATCATCTCCAGAGCACCAGGTTACTGCTTTATACCACTAAGAAGTGGGGATGGGAGATGACGAGGGAAAATGTCTGCATGTTTGAGAGACAGAAACAGAGAAAATGAAAGAGGAAATAAATAGCTGCTAAGTTGATGGAAGAAAAATTAAAACAAATCTCTTTCTGAACTAATTCTTACTTATTTTTGATCCTCCAACGATAATTCAGTTTAATTAGTTCTCTTTCAAAACACATTTTAAAACAGAAATTAATAGCAGAAGCCTTCTTCAGCATGCACACTTAACAGTTGCAGTCACCCATAAGTATTTCCAAATAAACACTGTCCATATACACACTTTTTGTGGGTATACAATCTCTTCCCGGAGGAAAGTATTTTCACCAGCGTTCTTGTCAAAAAGACCCCAGTCCATCTTCAAGTCCCAGATAAGAGTATAGCAGGAACTAATGAAGTAGAAGACAATCCACAAATAGAAGAATACTTGGTAGTCACTGTGTTTTTGAACTACAAGAAAGAAAAACAGCAATGTTAAATAAGGCAGTACAGACTTCACTTCATGAAATGGAATTCAGTTAATCATGTCTCAAATTCGTTTTGGCAGCATATGGTATTTTATATAAGTAGCACCACCTATAACAATGCATTTAAAGAAATACTAGTATCTGCTTTCCACATCTATAAAAAGCCTTGGTTATTCACATCTGAATAACCACTTAGAATCTTATGAAAGTATAGTTGGTTAAAAGGAACTTATCTTTACATGCAACAGGGAAAGATTACCAATGGCATTCTGCACCCCACTCCACAAAGGTCATAAACACTCATCTTTGTACGGAGTGAAGATGTATGATTATTTTTCTTTGAAGTATTGAGGTTACTAAGAGTTTGAGTATAGCTCTGCAATTCAGTGTTGTGTTCAAATATTTTAAATAGCTACTCCTCCTAAGTATGCATATTATTTGACTGTCTCAATTTTGTGCTCAACAGGTTGCTCTGTGTGTATATGTGTGTGTTTATTAATAACAAGATGGTGGGGCTATATATGTGAGTACCCGGTGACAAGTATAAGCACAAGCTTGTATAGAATAAATAAATATAGTATAGCAATGAGTACATAATGACCAATTAAAGAGTTTTAAATTACATGCAGATCATATTTTTAAGGTGGCAAGAAGAAAGCCACTACTCTCCAAAAAAAGAACTTTATTGCTTATCAACACTTTGAGAAAGATCATGGGAATAAGCCAGAAGGTTATTGGAAGAGTGTTCTGTGGGTGGCTGAGACTAAAATAGCACTTTTGAGCTTGAATAAACAAAAAAATGTTATGTTTGGGAAAAGGCATTCCAGCAAAAGAATCTTATTCCATCTGTGAAATGTTATGATGGCAGAATTATGGTTTGGGCTTGCTTTACTATCTCTGGACTAGGACAGCTTGCCATCATTAATGGAACTATGTATTCTGAACCTTGCTAGCAAATTCTACAGGAAAATTTTAGGGTATCTGTTTGTAAACTGAAGCTAAAGAGAAAGTAGATCACAACTCAAAACACACGTCCTGTGATCAAAGTACAGTTAAAACAGAAGAAAATTAATGTTTTAGAATAGCCAAGTCAAAGTCCTGATATAAATCTTAAGAAATGTTGTGAAATGACAAAGTGGGTAATCTTTAAGGAGGAATGGGCTACAATTCCTCCAAGCTGATGTGTAGAAGTGATCAATAGGTACCAGAAACATAGAAGAATTCTTTATTGGTCAAATAATAATAATAATAATAATAATAATAATAATAATAATAGCAATAATAATAATAATTTATTTCTTATTTTTTATTACATTTATATTTATATTAATAATAATAATAATAATAATAATAATAATAATAATAATAATAATAATAAGAATAAGAATAAGAAGAAGAAGAAGAAGAAGAAGTTGGAAGGGACCTTGGAGGTCATCTAGTCCAACCCCCTGCTCAGGCAGGAAACCTTATACCATTTCAGGCAAATGGCTGTCCAGTCTCTTCTTAAAAACCTCCAGTGTTGGAGCATTCACCACCTCTGGAGGCAGGTTGTTCCACTGGTTAATTGTTCTAACTGTCAGGAAGTTTCTCCTTAGTTCTAGGTTGCTTCTCTCCTTGACTAGTTTCCATCCGTTGCTTCTTGTTCTGCTTTCAGGTGCTTTGGAGAATAGCTTGACTCCCTCTTCTTTGTGGTAGCCCCTGAGATATTGGAACACTGCTATCATGTCACCCCTCACTCTTCTCTTCGTTAAACTACACATACCCAATTCCAGCAACCGTTCCCTATATGTTTTGGCCTCCAGCCCCCTAATCATCTTTGTTGCTCTTCTCTGTACCCTTTCTAGAGTCTTGACATATTTTTACATCGTGGTGACCAAAACTGGATGCAGTATTCCAGGTGTGGCCTTACCAAAGCATTGTAAAGTGGTATTAGTACTTCACTTGATCTTGATTCTATCCCTCTGTTAATGCAGCCTAGCACTCTGTTGGCTTTTCTGGCAGCTGCAGCACACTGCTGGCTCATATTGAAGTGATTGTCTACTAGGACACCGAGATCCCTCTCACAGTTACTACTATTGAGCAAGGTACCACCTATACTATACCTGTGCATTTGATTTTTCCTGCCTAAATGTAGAACCTTACTTTTTTCACCATTGAATTTCATTTTGTTAGGTAGTGCCCAGTGTTCGAGTCTGTCCAGATCCTTCTGTATCTTAAGCCTATCTTCTGGAGTATTGGCTATTCCTGCCAGCTTGGTGTCATCTGCAAATTTGATGAGTTCCCCATCTATCCCCTCATCCAAGTTGTTAATGAAAATATTGAAGAGCACTGGGCCCAGAACAGAGCCCTGGGGCACCCCACTACACACTTCTTTCCATGTAGATGCAGTTCCATTGAGGACCACACGCTGAGTACGGCCTGTCAGCCAGCTACGAATCCATCTGGTGGTGATGCTGTCTAACCCACATTTTTCTATCTTATCAAGTAGTAGGTTGTGATCTACTTTATCAAATGCCTTACTGAAGTCCAAGTAAATTATATCTACAGCATTCCTCTGGTCCACTAATTTTGTCACTTGGTCAAAGAATGTAATAAGATTTGTCTGGCATGATCTGTTTTTGACAAACCCATGTTGACTTTTAGTGATGACTTTGTTTGCATCAAGGTGTTTGCTGATTTGTTGTTTGATTATCTTTTCCAGAATCTTCCCAGGTATTGAGGTCAGGCTGATAGGTCTGTAGTTTCCTGGATCTATTTTTTCCCTTTTTTGAATATGGGAACTACATCAGCCCTCTTCCAGTCCTCTGGTAGTTCCCCAGTGCTCCAGGATCTATGAAAAATATAGTTCAGTGGTTCTGAGATCACGTCTGCCAGTTCCTTGAGAACTTTGGGATGTAATCCATCTGGTCCTGGTGATTGGACACACAAGGAATTTGTCTCTGGTGCGTAAGATCTCAGTGTACACACAAGCAACAGGTGATAAATCATGATCATAATCAGCATAAAAATACATTCATCATAAATCATAAGATACAACACTTAGTCATAGCATCCTGATAGTTATAGGATGCTAAAGAAGCAAACAACATAAATCATACTAGTATACTAAATAAAACTATTAATATAAATCATAAGATACAAGAAACAAAGTTAGAGTCATAAGAAGATAAGGAGATAGGTAATAGAAAAGATGAGAATAGTAGTAATACAGCCTTACTAGGTAGTTTGACAGCGTTGTAGGAATTAGTTGTTTGGCAGAGTGATGGCATGGGGGGGGAACTGTCCTTGTGTCTAGTTATTCTGGCGAGCAATGCTCTACAGCGTCATCTCGAGGGAAGCAGTTTAAACAGTTTATGTCCAGGATGTGAGGGGTCTGTAGATATTTCCACAGCCCTCTTTCTTACTCGTGCAGTATACAGGTCCTCAATGGAAGGCAATTTTTTTTTCTGCAGTTCAACTATCTGTTGAAGTCTGTGTCTGTCTTGTTTGGTTGCAGTGTCAAACCAGACAGTTCAATTGCAGTCATTATATTGCTCAAAGGGGAACACCAGTTAATGAAAGCAAAGGTTCACATACTTTTGCCATATGCAAATATTTAGTTTTGGATTATTTTCCTCAATAAATAAAGGAATAATGTTTTTGACTCATTAATTTAATTGGGTTCTCTTTAACTACTTTAGAACTTGTGTGGAGAACAGACCACATTTTAGGTCATTATTTTGCAGAAATATTAAAAAAGGATCCAAAAACATTTAAGTAACTAAACATGAATTCTGGTTTGCTTTTTTCCTGTACTCTAAGAAAAATCACTGAGTGCCAGTATAGTGAAAGAGCTGGGATTAGGATCAGAAAGCTCCAGGTTCCAGTCTAGCTTCAGTACTCTAAATTACTTTGTACCTGATATTATCCCTTTTAGGGAATCCACCTCAGAGTTGTTGCTATACAGAAAAAAATGAAGGAGTTCTTTGTGTGCTGCTTTAAACTCTAGTGAAAAGATGAGTAATCTAATAAAATATTCAGATAAATAGCCATGACTCACAGTTCTAGTTGGCTAGGAATGAAACAAAGCTCCTTATTTGTGCATAATACTAAGCAAGTGACAAGAACCATCTGGGTTTGTTCAGCAATTCCTACTGATAGGAAATGCTAACTGGAATAGTTCAGCAGTACACGACACACAAGCCATCCACACATAAGCCAGAATTCCAGAAAATTATTATAATGTGTTCTTATTATAATGTGCTTTTACCTTTAATGTTTAAGGAAGCTTTTTCTGCCTAAATTAAGAACATTTTTCAACTAAGTATATTTGATTTATTTATTTATTTATTTTATTAAATTTATATACCGCCCTTCTCCCGAAGGACTCAGGGCGGTGATATCAAACTGCCCCATTCTGTGAAAAAATGATCACATTTTCTTTAAGATTTCACTTATAGTTATTAAATAATAATATAATAATAATTAAACAGACTTTAAGGTGGTTGTATTGCTGATTGAATCTGTGTGCTTTTTACAAACACTTTTTGATATGAATGTGTTTGATTTTTTATAATTTTTTTGCTGCATGCTGCCCAGATTCACTTCTTGTGAGATGGGCAGCCATATCAATTTGATAAGTTAAATAAATAAATAAACTTTCTTTTGTTCTTCCGTTTTATGGAGTAGGGTTGGGCTAAGGAAGAAATAATCCCAAAACAGCAACATTGGAAACAACAAAAGGAAAACAAAACATAGATAATCTCAAAATTATTTTGTAAAAATATTCCGTAACAATATTTTAAAAAGGAAAGTATGTAAGATTTCACAAGCAACAGAGAGATGCAAGCTCTGATTTTTAGAATGAAGCATTTAGGTAAACTCTATTTAACATGGCTTTTGATTGTTTGGTAAATCTATGAAACAATATTGGTTTGTTTGTTTCATTTATTTGCCAGCTATCTTGCCAGGGGTCTACTCTAGGTGGCTTACAATAATAAAAAGGAAGAAAATGAAAGGCATGTAAACAAAAGTAAAATAGTAGAACAATAAAATAAATATAATATATACATAAATAAAATAACATAAACAGTGAAAGGTACAAAATAAGTCAATACGATATCCAAAAAGACGGGAGGTAGATAGCAGAGCAAGGGTGGGGGGAGGTGGAATCTGCCATCAATCCAATAGCCACCTGCAGCATGGACCTCTCCTATTTGGTCCCTAGGCCAACCAGAAGAGCCAAATCTTTAGGCTCTTGCAGAAAGATAGGAGGACTGGGGCAGACCTTATCATAGAGGGTAAAATATATGGGAAAGCTGATTTAAATAATCATACCCTTAGAATGAAATACTTTACCTGACAACAAAGTATTTATCTGAGACAGCCAGATACTTTCCAAGAATAGCTTGATAGTAAGAAATTGTGTATGTGAAATACGTTAAGCTCTTAGAAAAATTATTGCATAAATGCAGATCACTTTTGTTCTCTAACCAATAAGGATGTCATTCAATTTTTCTCCAGTAGATGGAAATGGATGCTTTTACATACAAAACACGGAATTCAATGTTGCATGCAAAAAATTCAACTAAATAATAAGAATGTCATCATTCCACTTAGCAGCTACCTACCAGGGTATTTTACAACCAACAGTGAATACGGATGCTATCCCTAGGGGAAAAAGGGAGCTTGATCTTTTTTTTAAAAAAAAAAAAAGAATTCATGAAAATCATTCACTTAGTCAGGCTTACCTTATATTCTACATATAATGTACTAAATTAATGCAGTATACTTTTTATGCTAATATATATATTAAATCTGGATATGTATTTAGATTTTATACAGTAAATTATGGATTTGGGGTGCATGTTTTCCTATAATCAGATAAAATTGAATAGAGTCGCTTGACCATGAGATAGGTGTCATATAAATTTAAATCTTTTTTAATAAAAAAGTAAATAACCTCAAAATATAGGTACTAATTAACTACGTTTGTAAACTCAGGACCAAGCCAAGGGTGGTTAAAAGGTTCTTTGCAATAGCCAAAGGGGAAAAAAGCAGTCACTTTTTTAAAAATAGTGATAGTTAAGTTGATAAAGACGCAGAATATGTCAACAAAGGCAGTCAAATACTGCTGAAATAAGGAAGTCCAATAAAAAAATTATATATAGATTTATATAGATTTTTCTCTCAGAGCTTTAATTGCTAGGCTCTTCACAAAACTTCTGCCACACAAATACCAGTCTTTAAACATATTGCTCCCTCTAAGTGAACATGTAAACACTGAATAAATGAGTATTCAAGTCCATTTTGTAGAATTAAATCATTATTTTGCATCAATGTTTTTTGATTACAATAAAGTCCAGTTTAAAAAAGGGTCTGCAATTTTATACAATCTAAATCACATTTAGTTTGAGTGGAGTGCACAGGATTATACATAAAAATGGATGGGAAAGGATAAAGAAATGTGTCAGGACAAAAAACTAAATGTATTTAATCATCCCCACATATTGAAAAAATATCCTTCTAATTCATTCAGAATAATTTTTCAGTATCAGCTTTTGAAAGTGTTCTGAGGACCAAAGGTTGCCTAATCCTAAAACAAACTATCCCTAATAATAATTGCGGAGTTATAGTAGAATTTAATGTGCAAGAATATATTTGGTGTTGATTTTGTAATCATAAATCTCAAGTAACAAAAGTGCCAGTTCCACTGCAACATACCAAGACACTGTATTAGACCTTGCAGCATTTTTCATAAATTGATATATTTACTGTCTTGGTAATTTTGATACAAATAAAACAAACATCATATAATCTGCTCAACATGTAAGTTTTACTACCAGAATATTTCTAGCCATAATGTTACAACCTCAAACTTTAAAGTTGAATGCTAATAGTTGCATTCACACTTAATGATCAACTATAATATATGGTTACCGGTATGTACATATATTATATATAACCTATAATATATGGTTGTGGAGTGATCCAATGCAGGGTGCCAGGATTTCAAAATAGCTTTGGGGAACAATAAAAACTTCAGTTTCACTGAAATAGCAATCAGAATCTGATTTAAAATAAACCTAGTTTTGTTAAACAAACCACAAAAACAATGCTAGCATGAAGTAGGCTTATTTAGAAACTACCTACAATTAATTTTAAGCCACAATACATTATGCTACGTTCATACATTATGCTAAGCCATAATACAGTGTCTATTCTGAAAGGGAGGGAGCTTGGTTAATATGGAAGACTCAGTATTAACTTACCACTATTATGAACATAACCATAATAGCGGCTAAAATTATACTTATTCCTGCTTTATTGCTATTATTGGCTGCATTTTTCTTTCAGAAAGAAGAACATTGAAGGGTGGACGCTTGCACTGCACAAATTCTTGGTCATGAGGACCCAGATTGTTGGGGGCAATTAAGCTGACTTTGTAATAATGCCGCTTGGGGGTGTATGAAAGCCCTAATAAGCAGGCATATACATAGAATGAAGGCTACTGCTAAGCTTGTAAGCCGCCCTGAGTCTTCGGAGAAGGGCGGGATATAAATGGAATTAAAATAAAAATAAATAAATAAAAAATACAATTAAATTATAATTATGGCTTACTATTATATGCAACCCCTGTGCACATCTCTTCATTTTCTTCCTTTGAAGGTGACAAAATTAATATAAATCAATTATAAATCATGTAGAATAGTTTAACAGTAATGAGATTTAATTAGTTGCAACTAGAAACTAAAACAAATCAAACTAAATTGTTCTATATGGTTCTCAGACCCTGTATTTTTGGGAAATGTCAAAAATGAAAGCTGAAAAATAAGGTGAGCTTCGCTTGGCCATTGTATTATGCATTTAATACTGGGTTTCCATTCTAGAACTCTTGTAAAAGTAAATAATTCTGTAACCATGTGCTGTAAGAGAGAATCTATCTCTATCACTGATGATACTCTAGCCCTCATGGGATGCAAACTATTTGCCTTGCAATCAAATGTGTCTGAAGTGCCCACAGAAAAGCTAGTCAAATATCAAAGGAAGCATTTAAAAAGGGACTTAATATGAACAGCTAGATAAATATGAGCAAAATCACTGAAGTTTAAGACAAGATCATAGGATCACTCCTTATAATTTTTACAAAATATTGTTATAAATATTATCAGAAATTTTGTCAATTTCCCAAAGAGCCAACATTTTTTCTGTCTGTTTCAAAACTTTTGAATATGTAAAGGATTTAGAATTCAAATGAACCATTCTCCACACATTATTAAATTATTTTCAAAAATGAGTTAGTTACATCAAGAAAGAAGAAAAATAAGGAGATGCTACTATTTAATTATTCTGGCAGAACCAACATTTTCTTGTATTGGATCCTTGGGCCATAAATGTCTTCAGTAGCAATTGGGAAACTATGTTTTCTGTAGAATTTCTACAGTGCAATTATTGAAAAAAATATATAAATCAGAAAGATTCCCAAGAAAATTTTTATAAAAAGGTATCAATTCCTGAACCATTTGGTCTCATCTTCTGAATGTTTGCCTACAATATCTTAACCTCTCCCCTCAATATTCATGTTTCTAGGATTCAGTTGTCACCTTTATTCCCTATTGTTTTTCCTCATTGGTATTCGGGTGATGTATCAAAATGATGTTGCTTTAGGCAAGCAATTATATCTCAATCTCTACTAGCGAATCCTAACAATTCTCTTCAATGCTCTTCAGAAAATCAGAACATTGGTATTCCAAGTAGAACCCTCAAGCATTACAATTCTCTTTTATTGGTTGAAATAAGCCATGGTACATGCACATATCTGTATTTTTTAAAAAAACAGAATTTTTACTTGAGGACTTTCATATACAAAGGCATTTGAAACTAAATCAACATGCTAAATAAAATAGATGTATTTTATGTTTAATTCCTCTCAACAGTTTAAAATGCAGCAAAGATTGTTTTCTTATCTCTTTCAAAATAGTATTTATTTCTGAGTTTTTTGTATGAAGTTTGGGAAATTTCATTCTACTCCTCTGGTATAATAATTTTTACTGTAACATTTCTAGCTATGATTTGCATATTTAGTTCATTTTATATGGATATTATTCATGTTTCACAAAACATTTTAACTATAATAACAAAAAAGTTGACATTTTAAAAATGTGTATCTTAACACCTATGTCTGATGAAATGGACTAGTTTGATAGCAATATTAACAATATATTTGCTAATTCTAAATTGCTTGAAAACTACGTAATGTAATATTTAGTAATTAAATAAGTAACAGATATAATAGGAATTCCCTGCGATTAGAATTCTGGAAACTAAAGGTAGTCCTTGAGTTATGACTGTAATGGAGCCTGCTCATTATGGTTGTAAGTCATAATGGTTATCATTTTTAATGTTTTTCGTGATGGTTGTTTAACAACCATGGCAGTTTTTAGACAAATGCTGCAGTTGTTAAGCAAACCAATGGTCGCTATGTGTGTGATTTTGCACAAAAATGCAAGTAACTACTGGTTTTTAGAAACTGTCGTAAAATGTAGTCACACATTAGGACACAGCAAATGGCCATAAATGCAACTGTGTTGTTTAGCTATTTTCTTCTTATAACTTATTTGCCAATGGTTCTAATAGTTGTAGAAATAAGGAAAGATTTCTTTATTGAACACAGGATTTAGCAGCCATATCAGACAGTTGACAATCTCTGAGTAGGCAAGGGAGATGTTTGCATCCATTTATGCTTCCTTTAATTCCTTAATTCATAATTCTTTCATCTCTTTTTTATGGTAGGAATGGAATCTTTTTCACAAAGAATAGTCTTTTCTCATTCTTCCCTTCCCTTCAATTGGTACTTGTTTTTATTTTCTTAGCATTTTTGCCTTGCTGCCTAGGTAATTCTCCCAAATTACGCAAAAATCTTTGTACCATTAACAAGATGGTTAACTAATATTAACCTAATCATAATGAGAAATAGTTTTATACTATAATTTTGAAAGGAAATTGCACCTGAGTATACTTTTTTGCTCATGTTTATATGCTGCCATTGCTCAGCAATTATTTTGGAGGACTGGATTTGACAGAAGATTGTTGCAATGAAAGGTTTATTCTTCTATATTGAACAATTACACAAAATATGTTAATTGATTTCTGAAACATATAAAAAATCCCTCTAAGTATAAAAGTCAGAAAAGGTGCAAAAATGGAGGTATTCCTCAAACTAACAATTATCTTTCAAGTCTAATAGAATACTGTAAATATAGTTTACAGTGGATATTTTAACAAGACAAAAAAGTAGCACAAGTGAGCATCACAAATTCTAATGTTCCCTCTACAATAAAGGTTTATTATTATTACAAGTGTAACTTTTTATGTGATTTCTTCCTTCTAATTCTTGTCGCAGGTAGACCTCGCTTGTCGACTGCCTTGTTTAGTGGCCCTTTGAAGTTATGATCTCACATTTATAATGATGCAGCATCCACACCATCATGTGATTGCCATTTGGGCACTTCATAACCAGTAGATGTTTACAGTCATTGCAACATTCCATAGTCATGAGATTGCCATTTGGGTGCTACACAATGGGATTGCAACAAACAGAATTAACTGGAGAACGCAGCAGTGAAATCAGAAGTTACGGTCATGTGATATCTTGCTTTGCAGTCATGGATGATTTGTTTAATGATCATGGCTGAAGGGCTAAACCTACTGCGGTCATGTGATGTTTCACTTAGTGACTATGGGGTTTAGTGATAGATCTGCCAGTCCCAACTGTGGTCAGTAAGCAAGGACTACCTTTATATACATTATGTAAATAGCCTCTATGCATAAGAATCATTCCTATACTACAAACTGTTAAGATTGGATTTACGCCAATGTTTACTGTTAAATTATCTAGGAAGGGCAAACAATATATTCTGCTTAGTGTTACTGAGAGGAAAATAATCAATGCCGTGTGCTATCAAAAACTGGCACAGAATACAATAGCTACGATAAGCTTTCTGGGAGGGTCAGCCACTGTGGTTTCTGTTAAATGTTGAACCATGATAGTGGGACCAAAAACTGAGAGGTTATCAAAACCTGCCTTAAAATTGCTACCGACTGTCTGAAATCAACAATCATCTTGTAGAAACTGTCACCTACAAGCCAGACACTTTATATATACAAGCTATATCCAATTTAATTTCAAATTAGGCTATCACATTCTCAGAGCTAAACTGGGAAGCAAAGCATACACAAAAGACCTAAGAACAGGAATGGTAGAGAAGTCAATTTTAACTTGACTCAATCATAAAGAAATATGCAAAATTTGGTAAATTCTTATTAAAAAATGAAAGGAAAGCCATTGTCATCTATTTCTATTTTGGGAACCTTGGACTATATGCTGCGGTGTAATCTCAGGTGCTGTATTGATTATTGCTTTATTTCATCCCACAAACTTCCACACCTACTTAATCTCTCTCTTGCTTGTTGGCTCTCTTCCTCCTCCAAGGATTCTGTCTTTGGAATACACCCAGAAATTTCAACAGCAAAAAATCAATGAAGGAAAACAAGCCCCTCAAAAAAGCTGTAGTATGTTGAAGCACCATCCACACAAAGTAGTAGAAGCTTAGCACCCTCACTTCTTCCTGAAGTCAGCAACTGGGACATAAGAACATAGGAGGGGCAAGGCCAGTAATGGGGTGCAACGGTTTTTAAAAAATAATGAATACTTTGGTTACCATGACAGCTCTCTTCTTTGGCAGAATTCCGACAGTAAGTGAACTGCTTCCTCCCCCATCCCCACCCATCTTTTCCTTCAAGTGAATATCCTTCAGAAACACATCAGTTCTAAATTTCAAAGATGTAGCTTCCTGTCATTTTATGCTTTTTTTCTGGTCATTTATATATCAATGCCTTGGTATATTTGTTTAATCGGGCATGTTACAATTGTCTCTAGACTAGTTTTAACATTACGTTTTGCTTAAACAAAAAACGAAGAAAAAGAAAATTCAAACACATTTTTTGAAAGATGCATTCTAAGAAAGAGAATTTCAGTTATAACAAAATCAAACTGCTACTTAACAGATAGCAATAGTCATTCCTAAAGAAGAAAGATTTAATAGTATCTGACAGGGATTTGGTCTTTGAATGCTTATACTTTTTAACTGAATCCAAATCTAGTTAAATTGTAAGTTAAACTTCACAATGAATAGAAAGAAAGATGATATCATCTCCTGACTAGCATAAAATTAGTCACATATAGCTATATGCTTAACCAATTCTCATAACATCTTTGGGTATGCTAATTTTATACCAAACTTTTTATGCAAGCTTTTTGAAAGTCTGTTGAAAATTATAGAATGGAAGCAACTTAAAATTTACAAAAGACTTTATCAACCTTACTATGTTAGTTTTAGTCATGAATTCAAATATTTTTGAATAAAAAGGAGCCTTCAGTGATACTGCAACGATGAGGAAATGGCAATGTAAAGATCCAAAATGACAGCCAAACTCACCACACTTCAGTAATAAGAGAAATGCACAAGCATAATTTTTTTAGCCAGAATAATAAAAAGTAAAGAAAATTACCAGGTCACATAAAATGGGAATGTATCATGTCCTTCTTTGAGGCTGTATGTCATCTAATGAGACCTAAGACATATGCCCCCTTTGCTGCTGCCACTGCCCTTTGAAATGAGTCCCCCACACATTTCTATTCAGATGGCCCGACCCTGTTAGTCTTTCACAGAGCCATGAAGACTTGACTTTCCTTCTGAACATTGAGATAATTGAGAATTCCACTGAGAAAAGGTCTGTCATGCTTAGGCGCAACTAAGTGGATCTGTATAATCATGGTTCACTATTTTGATTTCTATTATATTTGACTTTACTTATATATACAACCTAGAGTCATCTGATCAGTTGGGTGGTCTTCAAAATTCTTTAAATAAATGAATTCTGATACAATAATTATTTACTACTTATATTTGTTTTATATTGGAATATAAAATATTTGTTTTGAAGATGTAGACTATAATAAAGAAATGTGGCCTTTTAGAGAAATCAGACTACCTATTTTCTTGAGGTCAGATAAAATCTAAGCACATGAATAGTAAATACTGGGCATATGCATATACAAAGAGACAAGTGAAAATTCTATTTCACAGAGAAAAATATTTCACATGCTGTATCTTTGCCATTTATTATCTTATGCTAAACAATTTCTAATTCATGTTCATATTTGCTGACTATAATTTTATCAGGTCTTGAAAACATTTCTTCTATTTTCTTTTTATTAGAATGTTCACATATAATAATAATAATAATAATAATAATAATAATAATAATAATAATAATAATAATAATAATAATAATAATAATAATAATAATAATAAGAAGAAGAAGAAGAAGAAGAAGAAGAAGAAGAAGAAGCTGGAAGGGACCTTGGAGGTCATCTAGTCCAACACCCTGCTAAGGCAGGAAACCCTATACCATTTCAGACAAATGGCTGGCCAGTCTCTTCTTAAAAACTTCCAGGGTTGGAGCATTCACCACTTCTGGAGGCAGGTTGTTCCACTGATTGTTCTAACTGTCAGGAAATTTCTCCTTAGTTCTAGGTTGCTTCTCTCCTTGACTAGTTTCCATCCATTGCTTCTTGTCCTGCTCTCAGGTGCTCTGGAGAACAGCCTGGCTCCCTCTTCTTTGTGGCAGCCCCTGAGATATTGTAACACTGCTATCATGTCACCCCTCACCCTTCTCTTCATTAAACCACACATACCCAATTCCAGCAACCGTTCCCTATATGTTTTAGCCTCCAGTCACCATTTATACAACTCTGGAATTGGATTTCTTTGCTCTGGATTGTTTCCAGAATTCCAAATAACTCTAACTATATAAACTATATAAAATCTTCTCTGTACCCCATAAATAGACCAGGCAAAAGAAAGAAAAAAGCAAAGGAGGAGAGGCAGATATTTGAAAGTGTCTTCTTTATCTAATCATGGAATTTTTAAAAATCATTTTTCATGCTTTACTTTGGCTTATAATAATTCTGGAAAGGATTTTGCTTGCATTTCAGATTCTAGTTAATCCAAAAGTAAAGTTTAACTAAAATGAATGAAACTTACTTCTGGGTAGACCTGTATAAAAATGCATTGCCTATGAATTTGGTACAGATGGCTGAAAAGTTTTTTTAAGCCTCAAATACTATTCAGTAATAATCTGTCATATAAGGAATCACTCCTCTCTCTTGAGATACTGTACATACAGTATTATTCTTATTGAATAAACAAGTCTTACAAACCCTTTCCCTACATTTTTCCATAATCCTTCTGAAGACAAGGGTTCTTTAGGGTGTTCTGCATTAGGCACCAATATTTTATGTTTCTGGAAGTAAGGATAAAGTAGGATATTTCCTCTTAAAACTCCACATATGCCTCCAAGCAGCAGCATCCACCATTCCCTCCCATCTTGGCTTTTCCTCAAAGAAAACTTCTTTTCAATATTGTTAATTTTGATGCAAGTGTATAATACCCTCAAATTTGCATATAAACATTTGGATTTTACTACGATTTTTCAAGTGTTGATTCCTCTTCTTCACCATCAAATTGGGAGGAAGATCTAGGGTTCCATATGAAGCCTGATGTTTCTCTTAGAATTATAAAAATATATAAATCAACTGAAGAGAATTAGAAGTTTATGGGGGGAGGGAAATAGTAGAACAAAGTTGGCAGTTTTTCTATTCTTACATATAAGTGAAATATGTGCAAAAGTGAATAAATCAGTATATATTTTAGAACAGATTTAAACCTTTTGACAGGCATAACAGTTGAAAGAGGTGGGGTGGGGGAAAGATAAAGATGCTGTAAGTCCCTAAAAAGTACTAAGTGCTTTATTCTTCTGTAAAAATAGCAAAAGAAAATCACTGTGGTTTCCACAGAGATATGGGAACATGATGGTTCAGAGTTCTCAGTCTGTACATTAATTATTTAAAAGCAATTTCCTATCATTTTGCATATATTTCTGTTTCAGGCTGTGTGTTTTTGTGTGCCTGTGTATGTGTGCGTGTGATCAATAGGTACTTTTCTAGAACTGAGTATTTTTCTTCACATTCATCAGGCAATGGTATATTTCACCTTCATGCAGCAGGATAGTATAACTGGTATCAGAAGGGTAGTAATTATTGCATACTTCTTGAAATACTATAGATTCTATGAGATAAACCATCTTTGTTTATAACAAACTTACATTTGCATAAATCTTAAGAGACATTTAAAAATGGCACTGATTGTATAAACAGAGTGATTGGTTTAATTGGAAACAATTAGAATAAATTTACAGGCCTAACAGATTTAAAACTAAGTTTATAACTCCTATTGAAAGTATGTTTATGGTACTTGTATTCTTATTTCATATTATGGGACCAAGGAAGCATGTCTTCTCTGTCACAGCTCCTGCCTTCTGGAATAGCATCCACTCTATGATAGGTATTGCACCCACTCTCTTAGGATGCTGGAAGGCTCTTTAAGATCTGGCTC
Organism: Vipera berus; assembly: GCF_964194415.1. Lineage (NCBI taxonomy): Eukaryota > Metazoa > Chordata > Lepidosauria > Squamata > Viperidae > Vipera > Vipera berus. The sequence continues at coordinate 109,892,225 of NC_138204.1, forward strand.
TGCTCCTAAGACTAGGATCAGATTGTTTGTGAAGCTCCTATTGTGTTCTTCTACAGGGAGTGCAGAATTATTAGGCAAGTTGTATTTTTGAGGATTAATTTTATTATTGAACAACAACCATGTTCTCAATGAACCCAAAAAACTCATTAATATCAAAGCTGAATATTTTTGGAAGTAGTTTTTAGTTTGTTTTTAGTTATAGCTATTTTAGGGGGATATCTGTGTGTGCAGGTGACTATTACTGTGCATAATTATTAGGCAACTTAACAAAAAACAAATATATACCCATTTCAATTATTTATTTTTACCAGTGAAACCAATATAACATCTCAACATTCACAAATATACATTTCTGACATTCAAAAACATAACAAAAACAAATCAGTGACCAATATAGCCACCTTTCTTTGCAAGGACACTCAAAAGCCTGCCATCCATGGATTCTGTCAGTGTTTTGATCTGTTCACCATCAACATTGCGTGCAGCAGCAACCACAGCCTCCCAGACACTGTTCAGAGAGGTGTACTGTTTTCCCTCCTTGTAAATCTCACATTTGATGATGGACCACAGGTTCTCAATGGGGTTCAGATCAGGTGAACAAGGAGGCCATGTCATTAGATTTCCTTCTTTTATACCCTTTCTTGCCAGCCACGCTGTGGAGTACTTGGACGCGTGTGATGGAGCATTGTCCTGCATGAAAATCATGTTTTTCTTGAAGGATGCAGACTTCTTCCTGTACCACTGCTTGAAGAAGGTGTCTTCCAGAAACTGGCAGTAGGACTGGGAGTTGAGCTTGACTCCATCCTCAACCCGAAAAGGCCCCACAAGCTCATCTTTGATGATACCAGCCCAAACCAGTACTCCACCTCCACCTTGCTGGCGTCTGAGTCGGACTGGAGCTCTCTGCCCTTTACCAATCCAGCCACGGGCCCATCCATCTGGCCCATCAAGACTCACTCTCATTTCATCAGTCCATAAAACCTTAGAAAAATCAGTCTTGAGATATTTCTTGGCCCAGTCTTGACGTTTCAGCTTGTGTGTCTTGTTCAGTGGTGGTCGTCTTTCAGCCTTTCTTACCTTGGCCATGTCTCCGAGTATTGCACACCTTGTGCTTTTGGGCACTCCAGTGATGTTGCAGCTCTGAAATATGGCCAAACTGGTGGCAAGTGGCATCTTGGCAGCTGCACGCTTGACTTTTCTCAGTTCATGGGCAGTTATTTTGCGCCTTGGTTTCTCCACACGCTTCTTGCGACCCTGTTGACTATTTTGAATGAAACGCTTGATTGTTCGATGATCACGCTTCAGAAGCTTTGCAATTTTAAGAGTGCTGCATCCCTCTGCAAGATATCTCACTATTTTTGACTTTTCTGAGCCTGTCAAGTCCTTCTTTTGACCCATTTTGCCAAAGGAAAGGAAGTTGCCTAATAATTATGCACACCTGATACAGGGTGTTGATGTCATTAGACCACACCCCTTCTCATTACAGAGATGCACATCACCTAATATGCTTAATTGGTAGTAGGCTTTCGAGCCTATACAGCTTGGAGTAAGACAACATGCATAAAGAGGATGATGTGGTCAAAATACTCATTTGCCTAATAATTCTGCACTCCCTGTATTGTAGTAGCTGGGGTTTTTTTTGGTCCAAGCTCTTATGTTTGAAGTTCTGTTTTTAACTATTTTAATTTTGATGTGTTGTAAGCCACCCAGAATCATTTGGACTAGGCAAACAGTAATAAATGAAGAAGATGATAATAATGATGTCTTTTCTATAATTAAAATTTTGGCAAATTCCTTTGGGAATAGAAAATTGTCTTTTTATATAAATTGTGGGTGTGTGAGTGTATTAGTGCATGTGTGCATTTATGCATGATGCACCTAATAGTACTATAGAAAAACTATGCACTAATTTGGAAGATAGGAACTGAAATAGTACAATTGCCTAGAATTACAAAAAAATACTATTGTTTTAATAAGTGAATACACAGGACTTACTTATTTCTGCTGCTTAGTTCATTAAAAACCATAGCAGAATGGAAAAAGATTAACTAAATTTCTTTTACCTAATTTATTCAATAGAAATTCTTGAAATTTACCATAAATGTCTTAAATAGTTCTCAGCCAATGATTATGAGTATTCAGCAACACTCTGAAGATACAATACAGTTGAACAAGTAGACTTACTACCAGTCTTAGAAGCTGCAATCATTGCAGTATTCCTGTAGTCACATGATAATAATTTGGGTGCTTGGCAACCAGCTCACAATTATGATGGTCGCAGCATTTCATAGTTACTGAATCATCATTTGTGACCTTCACTGTCAGCTTCAGACAAGCAGTCATTGGGAAAGCCAGGAGGAGATCACAAATGGAAATCACAAGATGTTTTGCCTAACAACCATAACTGGAAGTGTCAGAACTGCTGTCATAATTTGGTGTGATCTTTTAGCCTTGCTTAGCAATTGAGTTCCCAGTCCCAACTGCCGTCATTAACCAAGGACTACCTGTGCCTCATAAATACATACTGTCAACAATTCTATGAAATCTTATGCTGGATAATGACCCCAGTAAAGTTATGTAAGTAATTCCAAGAAATTGCAAATAAGCTGGGACTTAAACACAGAGACACTGAGCTCATCAGCAAAGACTCCAAAATAATACCTTTGTGGGTGCTGTAAAGGGCTGCAAATGTCACCATAAAAAATGTGGTGGAGTATTTCCCAGCATTAACCAGATGGGGAAAGGCCCGTTTAGTATCCCGGTATCGGCGCAGGCACTGGACAAATCTCAGCCAAGCAGGAATGCACTGAACAACTGCACGCACACCATAAGCATAGGTGTTGCAAATATGAACGCCTATAAAAAAAAACACTCAAAAGGTAAGACATCTCTAGGGAAATGATATTGTGAGTTACAGATGAACAATTCCAGTTAATATTCAACAATATAAATCAAATATTTTAAAGTACCCAGGCACGCATAACATGTGTGTGTGTTCAGAGATAAGGGAGTATTGGAAAATGTAAACTTAGCAAATAAATACAAATCTTTATTTCCATCTCACCCCATCCCCAGTTAAGATCGTCACCCAGATGGACACATTTAGTACCGCATTTCCCTGAAAATAAGACCTAACTGGAAAATAAGCCCCAATGTGTCCTTTGGAGCAGAAATTAATATAAGACCCGGTCTTATTTTTGGGGAAACACGGTATATATTGCTAAAATTCTCTTTGTCATGCACTTTAATTAAGTGAAATAGTGCATAATAAAGTAACAATTTTTGAACCAAGATACCTCAAATGGGCTAATTTATAGAATGTGTTCATTACTCCGAAGGGAATGAAATATGGGAAACTTAGGCTGCTGAAGGCTGCTTCAGTGGTATTGGCCATTGTTGCACTGCTGGGCTGCCACTGAGGTCACATTTCCAATGTGTTTTGACAATTTTCTAGCTAATCTCGAAATCCCCCATTCCCTCCCTCATATCTGATGCTCCGTGCCTGATTCCCATAAGGAAACTCCTTGGGGAAACTGGCAGGAACTCAGAAGTCACTCCTGCTGCTCCCACTATTTTTTTGCCAGTCCTGGGTCATTTTGTTTCTCCATTTAGGCAAAGAAATGTTTTTGAAACAATGACCTGGCAGGGCAGGGCAGGGCAGGGGTTGCCTAGTGTATAATGACTGTGTTCTGTACCAGCCTGCTACCGGCCCTGCACAAAAGGCAGGGACAACCCCTTTTACAAGAAGGCAAGAGACTGGAACTAAGCCTGCCAAATTTATGGACACAAAAGCAAACAGAACAAGACACGAACCATGAAACAGGAGCTATTCAAGCGGTTGCCTTCAGCAAACCAGCCCTCCCACACATTCCCCTTTTATACAGTTCACGGCGTGGCTTCTCTCTGCCTCCTTCCGAGGTGCCCCATTGCCTTCCTCTGTTTACTCCTGATTGACTGCCTCCTGCGTCGGGTGTCCTTGAACAGGGCCAGCTGTGGGTCATCTTCATCCACGCTGTCAGGCTCACACAGCTGCGTCTGCGTCGTGACCAGGTGGGAGGGGCCTGGCTGAGGGCTCTCATCAGCAAGCTCTCCAACCCCCTCAGCATCCTCTCCAACACCCCCCTCCTCCTCCTCCTCTGAATCATCCGACCCAACTGCCGAACCCACAGGCTGACCCTGAATCACAACAGACTGCAACCGTACGGTTGCATTGAATAAATAAAGCTCAAGCTGTCTTAGACACGCAGTGCGCACCAATTTATATGGCAGTTACAAAATCTCTTCTCAATGACATACCTGGATCTTCCAGCAATGCATCTTTAGCTTTCCACTGGAGCTCAAAGCTATAGAAACAGATCATGTATTCAAGGTCCATAAGTATTACAGCCAGACTATTAAGCTGGTCAGCGAGCCAAAAATCTGCGAAGCCCACCTTATGGAATGGGGCAGTGAATACCCGGAACTACACACAAACAAAAGATTCAAATGGTAAAACTGCATTACAGAAATTATTCTATCATTTAATTTTACAAGGCAGATGTAGAAACTAAAGGAATTCCCAGTGCAATTTTATGTAAATAGCATGTTTAATTATTATGAGCTTTTTTGTCCTAATGCACAGTATGCAACAATCAAATGTCCTAGTTGTTTTGAACTTAAAACTCCCAGTAGTTTTAGTATGTATGACCAAAGATAGTGGACTGAGGGAGGTGATGCATCTAACTTTTAAAGTGCTTTGCTTACCTTCACTATTTACTAAATTTTTAAAAAAGCATAATAAGTTTGCAGATAATATTGAACTGGGAATTTGTATTCAAATTTTGTTTTACATTTATTATTTATTTATTTATTTATTTATTTATTTATTTATTTATTTATTTATTTATTTATTTTATTAAATTTGTATACCGCCCTTCTCCCGAGGGACTCAGGGCGGTGAACAGGGCACATATAAATAGAGAATACAAAAATTAAAAAAAAAGAATTAAATAATCGCCCAGATAAAACAATAACAATATAAAAACCCATTAAAAACCCTAACATCCCCCATCAGGCCAGGCCAGCTTGTTCAAATAAATGGGTCTTCAGACCGCGTCGGAAGGAGCGAAGGTCCGGTGCCGTCCGGAGCTCGACCGGCAGCTGGTTCCATAAAGCCGGAGCGCCCACAGAGAAGGCCCTCCCCCTGGGGGCCACCATTATAATAGGCATTCAAATTAAAACTGTGTTATTATTGAGAGTTTTGTGATTAATTTCAATGGGAAAATGGTTCAGTAATACTACAGTATTAGTTGACATTAACAATTTGATAGAATTCTTTAATGGATTATAAAATACTTTTAAGTTGTCTATCTCCAAGCATCAAGTTTAGGAAAACTGTTTAGTGCTAAAGATGACAGCGGTGGAAATGTTTGCTCTTGTACACTATTGCAACCATAGTGGAAGAAATAGTAAAAACAGATGCTTTTGCCTCCCAGTCCATTCCGCCTTCAGCTATATGTTTCTCAAACTAGGCCATTTCATGTTCCATTTATTTTGGATTATAGTTCTTCTTGCATGGTTATTTACAATATCAACATTCAAATGCTAAAATGGCAACACCAAGATCTATACAATACAAACAAGCAAAGGACAGAGGATTATTTATTGGATTTTTATCCCACCTCTTTACTTTATAAGCAACTCAAGGTAGCAAAAATGCATTATTCCTTCCTCCTCTATTTTCTCCACAACAACAATCTTGTGAGATGAGTTGGGCGGACAGAGAATGACTGACCCAAAGTCACCCAGCCAGATTTCATGCCTAAAGTGGGACTAGAATTCACAGTCTCAGGGTTTCTAGGCCAGTATTTTAATCACTAGGACAAACTGGAGTTTTTGCTGGTGATATTTTAGATACCACACATCTCTTTTAAATTCCTCCAGTCATAAACTAGACATACTTTGCCAAAATATAATTACAAAGAATTTTATTCAGAAACTCTGGCTTTTGTGCTATTTGGTAGTAATCATTCTTTTCAAAGTATATACAGGTTTAACCTATAGAAATCTTATAGAAATAACCGTGATTTGATTTACATATAAACCACATAAAATGAGGCAATAACAGTATATAATAGCCTAATGCTTGGAAAAATATACATTTCTCTATGAATCCAGAAGTTTAGCTAGTTGGATCAAGTTCAAAATGAAAAGGAGCAGAGTATTCATGATGAATGATGAAGCATTGTAGTCATTCAGATTGTACACATTTATACAGATTAAGCTACATTTTACATCATTTTGAATTTTGTAATGGTAAAGAACAACTGATGATTTCATAATTCTCCTTATTCACCTCGTTTCTCCTTCTGGCTATTTTGCTGAAATAACAGTTGCATCAAATTTCAGTTCCCCGCTGATTTCAAATCAGCTAATTTCAGCATGAATGTTACTTAACAATGTTATGAATATTAAGCTAGAATTCATTGATTCATTCATTCTGCTCTTTAAAGAGCGGAGTCAAATGCTACAAGAGAATGAGTGAGCAAAGCAGCACTCTCAGTGTTGGAAATATAGGATACAGTAGAATGGTATGATACTTAAAGCAGTAATGAGAAGTCATATCTATTACTGATGTTTATATTTTGGATATAAAAACAAAATGGTTACATTTTTATGATCAAGACACAATTATTCAAAGAGTAACACTGACAATAGGATGGTTATGAAATGCCAGTGTACATTGCAATCACTTATATTAAAAAAACATAATACCGTATATACTTGAGTATAAGCCGAATTTTTCAGCCCACTTTTTGGGCTGAAAAATTCCACTTCGGCTTATACTCCAGTCAACAAAAAAACTTACTGAGGACTTGTGCGCGGCCGAGGCTTTGGAGCTTCCGGGATCGCGCTCACCTCTCCCAAGCCACCGCCGTCCGGAGACCTGCCGAAGTTTGGGGAGGTTTGGGGAGGTGCGCGCGCACCTCCCCAAAAGTCCCCAAACGAAGCCGGGTCTCCGTTCCTCTGCGCCCTGCCTGCCTGCTTCTTTCCACAGCGGAAAGAAGCAGGCAGGCAGGGGGCGGAGGAACGGAGACCCGGCGACGTTTGGGGAGGTTTGGGCGCCTCTCCAAATATCCCCAAACGTCGCCGGGTCTCCGTTCCTCTGTGCCCTGCCTGCCTGCTTCTTTCCACAGCAGAAAGAAGCAGGGAGGCAGGGGGCGGAGGAACGGAGACCCGGCGACGTTTGGGGAGGTTTGGGCGCCTCTCCAAATATCCCCAAACGTCGCCGGGTCTCCGTTCCTCTGTGCCCTGCCTGCCTGCTTCTTTCCACAGCAGAAAGAAGCAGGGAGGCAGGGGGCGGAGGAACGGAGACCCGGCGACGTTTGGGGAGGTTTGGGCGCCTCTCCAAATATCCCCAAACGTCGCCGGGTCTCCGTTCCTCTGTGCCCTGCCTGCCTGCTTCTTTCCACAGCAGAAAGAAGCAGGGAGGCAGGGGGCGGAGGAACGGAGACCCGGCGACGTTTGGGGAGGTTTGGGCGCCTCTCCAAATATCCCCAAACGTCGCCGGGTCTCCGTTCCTCTGTGCCCTGCCTGCCTGCTTCTTTCCACAGCAGAAAGAAGCAGGGAGGCAGGGGGCGGAGGAACGGAGACCCGGCGACGTTTGGGGAGGTTTGGGCGCCTCTCCAAATATCCCCAAACGTCGCCGGGTCTCCGTTCCTCTGTGCCCTGCCTGCCTGCTTCTTTCCACAGCAGAAAGAAGCAGGGAGGCAGGGGGCGGAGGAACGGAGACCCGGCGACGTTTGGGGAGGTTTGGGCGCCTCTCCAAATATCCCCAAACGTCGCCGGGTCTCCGTTCCTCTGTGCCCTGCCTGCCTGCTTCTTTCTGCTGTGGAAAGAAGCAGGCAGGCAGGGCACAGAGGAACGGAGACCCGGCGACGTTTGGGGAGGTTTGGGCGCCTCTCCAAATATCCCCAAACGTCGCCGGGTCTCCGTTCCTCCGCCCCCTGCCTCCCTGCTTCTTTCTGCTGTGGAAAGAAGCAGGCAGGCAGGGCACAGAGGAACGGAGACCCGGCGACGTTTGGGGATATTTGGAGAGGCGCCCAAACCTCCCCAAACGTCGCCGGGTCTCCGTTCCTCCGCCCCCTGCCTCCCTGCTTCTTTCTGCTGTGGAAAGAAGCAGGCAGGCAGGGCACAGAGGAACGGAGACCCGGCGACGTTTGGGGAGGTTTGGGCGCCTCTCCAAATATCCCCAAACGTCGCCGGGTCTCCGTTCCTCCGCCCCCTGCCTCCCTGCTTCTTTCTGCTGTGGAAAGAAGCAGGCAGGCAGGGCACAGAGGAATGGAGACCCGGCGACGTTTGGGGAGGTTTGGGCGCCTCTCCAAATATCCCCAAACGTCGCCGGGTCTCCGTTCCTCCGCCCCCTGCCTCCCTGCTTCTTTCTGCTGTGGAAAGAAGCAGGCAGGCAGGGCACAGAGGAACGGAGACCCGGCGACGTTTGGGGATATTTGGAGAGGCGCCCAAACCTCCCCAAACGTCGCCGGGTCTCCGTTCCTCCGCCCCCTGCCTCCCTGCTTCTTTCTGCTGTGGAAAGAAGCAGGCAGGCAGGGCACAGAGGAACGGAGACCCGGCGACGTTTGGGGATATTTGGAGAGGCGCCCAAACCTCCCCAAACGTCGCCGGGTCTCCGTTCCTCCGCCCCCTGCCTCCCTGCTTCTTTCTGCTGTGGAAAGAAGCAGGCAGGCAGGGCACAGAGGAACGGAGACCCGGCGACGTTTGGGGATATTTGGAGAGGCGCCCAAACCTCCCCAAACGTCGCCGGGTCTCCGTTCCTCCGCCCCCTGCCTCCCTGCTTCTTTCTGCTGTGGAAAGAAGCAGGCAGGCAGGGCACAGAGGAACGGAGACCCGGCGACGTTTGGGGATATTTGGAGAGGCGCCCAAACCTCCCCAAACGTCGCCGGGTCTCCGTTCCTCCGCCCCCTGCCTCCCTGCTTCTTTCTGCTGTGGAAAGAAGCAGGCAGGCAGGGCACAGAGGAACGGAGACCCGGCGACGTTTGGGGATATTTGGAGAGGCGCCCAAACCTCCCCAAACGTCGCCGGGTCTCCGTTCCTCCGTTCCTCCGCCCCCTGCCTCCCTGCTTCTTTCTGCTGTGGAAAGAAGCAGGCAGGCAGGGCACAGAGGAACGGAGACCCGGCGACGTTTGGGGATATTTGGAGAGGCGCCCAAACCTCCCCAAACGTCGCCGGGTCTCCGTTCCTCCGCCCCCTGCCTCCCTGCTTCTTTCTGCTGTGGAAAGAAGCAGGCAGGCAGGGCACAGAGGAACGGAGACCCGGCGACGTTTGGGGATATTTGGAGAGGCGCCCAAACCTCCCCAAACGTCGCCGGGTCTCCGTTCCTCCGTTCCTCCGCCCCCTGCCTCCCTGCTTCTTTCTGCTGTGGAAAGAAGCAGGCAGGCAGGGCACAGAGGAACGGAGACCCGGCGACGTTTGGGGATATTTGGAGAGGCGCCCAAACCTCCCCAAACGTCGCCGGGTCTCCGTTCCTCCGCCCCCTGCCTGCCTGCTTCTTTCCGCTGTGGAAAGAAGCAGGCAGGCAGGGCACAGAGGAACGGAGACCCGGCGACGTTTGGGGATATTTGGAGAGGCGCCCAAACCTCCCCAAACGTCGCCGGGTCTCCGTTCCTCCGCCCCCTGCCTCCCTGCTTCTTTCCGCTGTGGAAAGAAGCAGGCAGGCAGGGCACAGAGGAACGGAGACCCGGCGACGTTTGGGGATATTTGGAGAGGCGCCCAAACCTCCCCAAACGTCGCCGGGTCTCCGTTCCTCCGCCCCCTGCCTCCCTGCTTCTTTCTGCTGTGGAAAGAAGCAGGCAGGCAGGGCACAGAGGAACGGAGACCCGGCGACGTTTGGGGATATTTGGAGAGGCGCCCAAACGTCGCCGGGTCTCCGTTCCTCCGCCCCCTGCCTGCCTGCTTCTTTCCGCTGTGGAACGAAGCAGCCTGAACGAAGCAGGCTGCTTCTTTCCACTGCGGAACGAAGCAGCCTGCCTGCTTCTTTCCGCTGCGGAACGAAGCAGCCGGCGGCGGAGGCTTGCAGAACGGCGGATCGGCTTATACTCAAGTCACCAACTTTTTCCAGTTTTTGGGGGTGAAATTGGGGGTCTCGGCTTATACTCGAGTCGGCTTATACTCAAGTATATACGGTACGTAAAATAGAAGAATTCACAGTACATCTGATCAGTTATTATCTAAAATGAAACTTATTTCAGAAATGGAGATAGAACTATTATATCCCAAAAATAATGTAATGATTTTACTATCAAACACATAGTTATGGGACTTCTGTCAACTTTTGCTGCGCATCATATGGATAACACTGACTAAATTTACTGTACAAATTACCTATGGATAAGCAATGTAGCCAGTCCATTTAACTAAATCTGAGAATATTTAATTATAATATTTTTGATAGGAAGAGTGGTGAGACTGTCAGTTGCTGATGGATTTTAACTAGATTTTGACTTACCAAGAGTTTAAGCAGCCAAAATCGAGACTTGTAGTAAAAAGTTTTTGTAGGATTGATAAGGAACAGCAGCATAAATCCATACAAGATAAGTGGGTTTGCCTGCATAGGAAATCCAGTGCTATCTCCATATATACATGCCAGTAGACTCAGACACCATAGCATTCCAAGGAATCCAGCAATCTAGAAAGATTACATTTTTAAATGCAAATTTAGCAGTTATACGCAGATAAAGCAGGACACAAAATATATTAGGAATATAATACTTCAGTATTATTAAATTAAATTATTTCCAGCTTCAACTCAAATTCTAAGTTAAAAGTTTTAAACTCTTATATCACTTAGGACCAGACTATATTGATCAATTTATTTTATTAAATGTATATGTTACCCATCTCACTGTTGCTATCTATCTCACTCATGAGGCGACTCTACAGGTAGTTTCAACTTACAACTGATCATTTAGTGACTGTTCAAAGTTACAGCAGAAGTCCCTAGAACTACATTTTAGGCACTTGGCAACTGGTCCACATTTATGAACCTTTGCAGTATACCACATTTTTCAGCATTTTTGCCAGAAACTGGTGTTTACTTCTGGTTTCTAGCAAAAAAAAAATGCCCACAGGATAAAATGGACTCATTTAACAACCACACTATTCGCTTAACGGCCACTACAAAGAGTGCAAAATTGGCAGTCACTTGGTGATTTAATGACTGACATGATTTACTGCCATAATTTCAGGCTCTATTATAGTCGTAAATTGAGGATTACTTGTGTATGGAAGATGTCTTCATTCAACGATACTAACACAACACTCTGAATAACAATTCTCACTCTTCCCCTTAAATTTCAGTAGATAAGTGCAAGATATTTTACATTATAGTAGATGTGTAACTATAGAATGCCCTTTCAAGAAAGTATTAGCTCACTTCTGCTGATACAAAGGCCTTTTTAAAAAAGAATTTTGATAAGAAGCCATTACATATTTAATACTTACAAAACAGAAAGGGAAGATACTAATAATATTTCTATTATCATACTAAGCCACCCAAAGTCATTGGATACTATATGGGCAGCAAATAAATTTTACATATAAGCAAGCAAACAATTTTCAGTCATATTTAAATCACAACACAAAAAAACTAGGTGCGTAGAATTCTGTGGCCAGATGCTGAACTACCTAGTTAGTATGGCCAGTGTGAGATGCTTCCATTTTAAAGAAAAATCTTAGAAAAATACTTCACAATAATTCAAACAAACAAACAAACAATACCCTTAGCTAGAATCTGTGCAACTGAATTTAAGAGGTCCTGCTTTTCAAAATAGGTACTGGGGCATATAAATCTGCTTGAATTATAGAACTTACCTCAAAAAGATGCTGATGGGACAAATTACTGCGGGGATTGAGCTCAAAGATGAGAACATGATTCACTCCAGCTTGCCTCCAGCCGTACGTGTTAATGCCAAGGAGAAACAGGAATTCTATCAGAAGAAATCCCCCTCGATAGATTCTTATGAGTGGCCACACATTTGATCCTTCCATTTTAAACACACCTATTAAGGAATAGATGCAAATCCAACTTATACAAAATGAACAACCTACTAGAGATAACTAAGGTAAATTTTCTTTATAATAAAGGACATATTCTTTTCTCTGTACTTAAAATTCTGCAATAAATGTATTTAAAAGTCATACCTACTTAATTTCAGCAATTATGTTCCCTTTCTGATCAGAACAGAGTCAGCTGACCCTCCATATTTGCTGATCTACACTTTCCAGCAGGCTGGCCCAAATTGTGAAACTGTGATGAATGCTGGGAATTATATTTCAGCAATATATGAAAAATTTCAGCAGATAGTAATACCTGTCTGATCTTGTCTGAATTTAGAAGGTAAATAGGAGCAGCCCTTGGTGCTAGGGTGGGAAACCACCAAGGAACACCAGGGTAACAGTAACGGCAAACCATTTCCATACTGTTGAAAAAATTAACATATTTGTGTCTGTGAAATCCCCAGGAGTGTGCTTGAAGTTCTCTTTATCTTTTGATATAAAAAATACAGCTTCTTTATCTAGGTGTACATAGAGCAAGTTTCATTATCCTGATAGAAACTTGCAGGCAACTCAGACATGATTCTTTCTTTTCCATTTTACTACAATATATGCACTAGTCCTGGCTGCTATGCATAAACAAAATGCTTTATATGGCCATTTCAATGGAAGTGACAGCACCAGCACAAGGGTATAAAAATTCTTTCCCTTCGATGTTCCCTAGCAGTTGATACTAAGAAGCATGTAACCATTGAAGACAGACATTCCATACAATCCACATCATTAGCTGTTACTCGTGTAGTCTCTTCGTTTTTATAGCCAACCAAGATAATTCCAATTATTATCATATGGCTGTAAACCAAAGCTTGTTGATATTCCACATTTATTATTTTTATAAATAACTCAAGACAGCAAACACACCTAATATTCCTCCCTCCTCCTATTTTCCCCACAGCAAACCTGTGAGGCTGATTAGGCTGAGAGTGAGTGACTGGCCCAAAGTCACCCAGCTGACTTTCATGCCTAAGGCGGGACCAGAATTCAAGTCTCTCAGTTTCTAACCTGATGCCTTAACCAGTAGACCAAATTGGCTCTCATTATGCATTTCTACCTAATAATCTGTTTTCTCTGATATCCTCAAGTTGTAGCATTAGGAGAGAGAAAACTGTTTGCTCCCCTTCTTCATATCATTTATATATTTACTTATATATTTATCACCACAATCTATATGGACTCATTGCAATGAATAACAACAGCAACCACATTATTTAAAAATAATAGGAATGCTGATGATAGATCATAACTAAATGCCCCTTATTTATTTAACATATCAATAATTTAATTACAAAATATATGCCATACAAAGTGATTTAGTGATTGATTGCAGTTTTTTAGGTGAAGGGGGATAGTACTAAGTAAAGCAAGTACTAAAGTACTAAAGCAGTGGTGGCGAACCTTTTTGAGACCAAGTGCCCAAACTGCAACCCAAATCCCACTTATCGTCGGGCGTGGCCCACTGGGTGGGCGTGGCCGGCATGGGCATGGCCTACTGGAGGGCATGGCCAGCTCAACATAATTTGCATCAGAGGCACTTGTTCGGAGCTGGGCAGGACTGGGGCGAATCTGAGGGTATCCGGCGGAGGGGGGATGGGACCGGGGTGAGCACCGGGTCATGGTCCACTGGAGGAGCCTCACTGATATTAAAGGGGGTGGGGATAGACATGATATTAAGGGGGTGGAGAAGAGATATTAAAGGGGGTGGGGGAAGACATATTAAAGGGGGTGGAGGAAGACATGATATTAAGGGGTGGGGAAGACATATTAAAGGGGTGGAGGAAGACATGATATTAAAGGGGGTGGGGAAGTGTGTGTGTGAGAGAGACAGAGAGAGATTCCCCTTTTTGTAAGTTTGCTTACTTTGCAATGCTTTCCTTTCCCCACACTTTTGCTTCCCTGCTGGCTCAATCTCTTTCTCTCTGCCGCTTCTGCTGCCCAGATCTACAGATGCAGAGCAATTTCTCCTACCCCTCATGGCCAATCTCGGCAGAAGAGTTTTTGAGGCCTCTGGAACTCGCATCCATGGCCGTGGGGAGATTTTACGATGCTCCAGTGGCCCGATCCGGGCGTTGGAGGCTTGCAAAATGCTTCTGCTGCCCAAATGGGCTGGGGAGGGGGAGCGAAATTGCTCTGCAGCCCTAGATCTGGGAAGCAGAAGCATTTTGCAGGCCTCCAACGCCCGGATTGGGCCACTGGAGCATCATAAAAACTCCCCATGGCTATGGGTGTGAGCTCCAGAGGCTTCAAAAATGCTTCTGCTACCCACATCTAGGGCTGCAGAGCAATTTCATCCCTCCCCCAGCCGATTTGGAGGGAGGTAAGCGGCCGCTATGCACCAGAAATCGGCCTTCTGCCACGATGTGCCAGGTAGCCGTTCTCCTCTGGAGGGAGGCGAGCATCCTCTGTGCGTCTGAAACTGGCCCTCTTCAAAGAGGGCCTGTTTTGGGCGCACAGCGGCTGCGCACATCCCTCCGGAGACCGACTGCCAGGCCACCATTCCCCCCCGTATGGATTGTCCTGTCGCTTCCACCATTTCCACCCCCCACATGGATCACCCTGCCACTGCTTGGAAAAGGCCTCTGTCCCATGGATCTCGGGCTGCACAGCGATTTTGTCCCCCCCCCCCGGCCGATCCAGGTGGCAGAGGCCTTTTTGAAGCCTCAATGGCTGTGGGGCCAATTTGTGGTGCTTCAGTCGCCTAGATCGGCAGTGGGGAGGGTGCAAAATCATTGTGAAGAGTTCTTTTGCAGGTCTCTGGAGCCTGGATCGGGTCGCTGGCACACCGCACAATTGCTCCGCGGCCATGGATGCGAGCTCAAGAGGCTTTGAAAAGGCCTCTGCCACACTGATCAGCCATCAGGGGGGTGCAAAATCGCTCTGGAGGCTTACCTGGACTCATGCTGCAGCTGCCTCCACCATCCAGTCCGGATCCACCCAGCTCTTGCAGCTGCTCCCTGACTCTCAGTGCAGAGAGAAAGAGAGAAAGAGCACAGGAGCACGTGGAGAGGGGTGGTGGTGGGGCAGACTGGCCTTGCCTCCCTCTTGGGTGATGGCGCACGTGCCCACAGGGATGTCTCTGCATGCTGCCTGTGGCACGCGTGCCATAGGTTTGCCATCCCTGTACTAAAGTAAAGCAAATGCAACAATACAGGAGGGACAATTGACAATAAAGGTTCATTCATTCAATAAAAAGGATTAAAGAGGGGATGATCTCAGAAAAATCGATTTTAATTTTTTTTCAAAGAACAAGCACATGGCTTAGCAAGTAATATAAGGCAAAATGTTTGGGATAATAGTTAAAAATGCTATTCTGGAAAGAGAATGTACTGCTTTTGTCAGCCGGCAATGACTATGTATCTTACAGTTCCTGGAAATATCTGAAATAAAGATATAATAAATAACTTGATTAATTGCCCTAAAACTACTCTGGCAATTTTGGGCAATTTCCAGGAAATCATGTGGCAACGTGGAGCATGTTATGTTTGGTCTAATTCCTATCACTGCAACCATCATGGCCCATAGCAAGGGGTTGTGTTAGAGTAGGGGGCCTCAACTTCCAGTCAGTGGGGATCAACTGTGCTGTGCAAACAAGCGAAGCCCCCATCCATGGAATGCAGGCAGCACATGAAACCATATCCCTTTGGGTCCATGGAAAAACCTCTCTCTCCATGGATCCCTGGTGTACAAAAGGTTGGGGGCCGCTGATCTAGAGGATACCAGGAGTTAAGTTCTTAAAACTTTGCTTATAATTACAACACACATCTTGCCAGAAATAGCATCCTATATCTTAGGTATGATACCATAAGCATAGGAGAGTATGCCTAATAAAGCTACTCTTGAAACTTTGTTTTTAATTTATGCAAACTCTAATTATTTTAGATTCATTTAAGCTATTTTCTTTTCTTTTCTATCTTATCTATTCTTACTTTGTAATAGAGCCTATCTAAAATCTACTTCTGAACAAGCACTCATAGGATTGCTATCTAAATGGTAAGAGCCACAAAGATTTTGTTCAAAAATCATGCAAGACAACTTCCCCTATTTCCTTATTTGGTTTCCAAAACGAAATAGAAGAAATTCTCTATTTCTCTTTATAAGCTTTTATTTCTCTATGAGCTCATGAAAAACAGCCAGATTTTTAAAAAGCAGCTATAAGTGAGAAGATTGCTATATAGTTGAATTAATTAGTGCCATTGTAGATTTCTCATGACTGGCATAAGCTGTCCCTTGAACCTTTTAATACTACTTCAGTCAGAACATTTTAAACAGTAGTAAAAAATAATTGATCTTCTGTATATTTTTAGACTCATATTGTCAAGTAGATTATATTAAGTCTCCATAAAAAACAAATGAACATAATTTCAGCCTTGGAAAGATAAGGAATATTCACAATATTCAGCATGGGTATTGTACCTATGGTGATGATTAATCATAAACAGCAGTGGTACATCCTTGTATCTAAGAATGTCTGGCTTAGTTCAGTGCAACACTTGTAAAGAACTCTCTGATAAATTGAAAGATAAAAAGGACAAGTATAGAAAGTGGAAAGAGGGGCACATAACTAAGGCAGAATATCAGCAAACAGCCCGTGCCTACAAAGATGAAGTGAGGGAAGCTAAGGCTCAAAATGAACTAAGGCTTGCGACCAAAGTCAAAAATAACAAAAAAAGCTTCTTTCAACATATAATAAACAAGAAAAAAGTTAAGGAAATGATTGGACCATTAGTGGGGGAAAGTGGCAAGAAGGTGACAAGCAACAGGGAGAAAGCAAAACTATTTAACTCATTTTTTGCATCTGTCTTTACACAAAGGGAAAAAAACAGTCCAACCTACCAAAACCAGTGCCATAAAAAACAGAATAGAAACGCAAGTTAAGATAGGCAAGATAACGGTTAATTATCATAAACAATATGTTAATTAATTGCTCAATAGCCTTCTTCTTGCTTATATTCAAAATTGCTGGCTGGCGACCCCCAGGGGAGAGCCTTTTCTGTGGGCAGGCCGACCCTCTGGAATGAATTACCCCCGGAGCTGCGGATGACCCCTGACCTTCGGTCCTTCCGCCGTGACCTGAAGACTTGGTTGTTCCAACAAGCGGGTCTGGACTGACTATGGTTTTTAATAAGGCTTTTATCGGTTTTTTAAAATTGTCACGTAATTATTGTATTTATTGTTTAATTCTTTTTTAAAACTTTTCATCCTGTTTTTTAATTTTTATTGTTGTGAGCCGCCCTGAGTCCTCAGGGAGAAGGGCGGCATATAAATTTAAATAAATAAATAAATAAATATTACATGCATTTTATTTATGGGCAAAATATCCATCATATTTTAATACCATCTGATTCTAATCAGTATCGGTCTCCAGCATTACTTGGTTGAATTGAGGGCTTTATTGTACTATTACACTGGATTGATCCAAAGGCCACTCCCAATCCACTATTTACAACCAAATTTTACAAGCTGTTTAGGAATGAGATTATGATACAACACCGCAACCCTCATTTATACTACAATATACTCTCAGCCATCAAAAGACTTGTGTTTTTTTACTTTCAAATTAGCAATTGAATACAAACACACAGATTGTTCTAAGGACATCCAGAATTGAAATAAGCAAACTATAATAGTTTGAAAAGTTAAATTAAAAAAACATTTTAAAAGCCCATTCGCAGAGAGGAAATTAAAGATGCGGTATTTGAAAAATGGAATTACTACTTTAGGAAAACTATACTGAACATCCAATTCCTTTACTTTTTTGAATATTGTTTTTTAATTATTCTAGAATACTAACATTTTTATATACTGCATTAAAAATTCTTCATTGGCAGGTTTTGGAAATTTTATTTTCCCAATACAGTGGCAAATATATGGAGCAACACTCTCATACTGAAATCTAGGAGCAAGCCCACTCTGTTAGTCCACAATTCAATGGCATAAGAAAGCTTTGCCCCTCACATTTTTGAGAGAAGGGTTTTTTTTAAAATACAATTCAGCTTAATGATTTGCATAAGTGATTGATGGGGGACAGGAATTTCTTACCCTTTGGAAAAAAATTCTGATATCCTCTTTCCTTTTTTTTTGCCTGTTCCTCCTCCTCTCCTTATGGCAGAGATACACATAATTTCTGTATTGATCTGTTTATCTGCATCTTTTACCCAGGACTGCTACTAATTTGTAAGGTACCTTTGTGCAAAAACTGTTTTGCCACACCTCAGCAGCCCTGTCTCTTCCATTGCCTGGGCTATATAGCCTGTGCAGGAGGCCCTATCCACCACTCCACCTTTTTTTGCTGATGCCAGACAAGGTATTACAAAGGATGTGGAAAAACCAGGAAGAGACAGAAGGCTTACCCTTTTGTTCCCCCTCCCCCTGCAACATTTCCAGCCTATTTCTACTCAGGGACTACAAGCTGAATTAATCTGCTCCCCCTCTTTTCATTGATGTTGCGTGTACAACCATCTGGAGCCCACTTGTCATGCTTTTGCAATGCACAACTTGCACCCATTTGGAACAGTCGTACCTATACCCTATCTCTTCCTCTGTTTGTGTCTGCCTTCTCTACCTCTGTGCCTGCTAACTTTCTTAGGCGGCTTGATCAAAGGAGAAGTAATCATGTCTGGAGGGCACTAGACTTCTAAGCAAAGCTCTAATCATCGGACCTGATGGAGAGAGGCGATGGGAAGGGAGAATGAGTGCTGACTTATTGTATTGTGGCTGCTATAGGAGAAAGAGCACAAAAAGCAACTTTCAGCTCGCCAGTGTTTTGCATGCTGTAGCATCTAAGAACAGTTTAAGAAAAACTGATTTAAGGCAAGGATAACTTTTTATTTTTTCCTCCTAACTCTAGTGAATAAGAATATCTTCAAAATAAAATAAATAAAGGAGAGATTTTAGGAATTATGTGAAAATAAATTCATATGAAAAATTATGATTATAAATTGTTATACATTTATAAAATTGTAAGGCTCTGTGAAGGTGTAAACTGGTATATTATTTAATTATTAATTATTAAAACTATATGGTATAGTTATTTTTTGTGCAAGCCTAATCCCAACAACAGCATTCACTTTACTCATGGAGGGTTGTGACATTCATTTTAAAAGGTTACAGTATTGCAAGTTTTGAGATTCCCTGGCTTAAGGCTAGTTTACATTTGAGGTATGAAAGCAGCTGAATGTTATGACAGAACTCAGTTTCATTGTTTGTACAGGGTCAGTCATTCTGTCTGGAAAAAAAAGGTTATTCAAAATATCATTGTGAGTTTAATACCTTTATTTAGCTTTTGAAGAGACTTGATTTAAAACTCATCCTACGGTAACATTAAAATTACACACACACACACACACAATCCTGAATCCAATTAAAGTTTACTTATTGAAAACTAACCTGAAAGTATGAGGGTGATATTGAGCACAATGAATATTCCACAGAACAACCCGACTCTGAACGTAGTCCATGCTGGTGCAGGCTGCAGAGGGAACAGAGCAGTTTTTATATAAAATCTCTGTCTACGTTTTTAAAAGATTGTGCTGATATTATCAAGCTTATTGATATATCAGTTTGCAAGCAAACCAGTTATGGAATCCCTTTCTGCCAACTGAATTCATTTATATACCTGCCGTGCTTATTAATGAAAGTTAATCTTAGACCTAAACTGTGTATGGTGAGGATATGAGACTAAATCTCCTGAACTTTTACTCTTACTCAGAAGGAACTATCCTGCTGGCAAAGCAATACTGAGGAAGGGGATGTAGGAGATTAAGGCTTTCCTTCCGCTGTAATTTTTTCTTAAGGTTTGTGTCTGAGCTGCTGCTTCTTCCAGTGAGAAAAAAAATGCTATTATTGGAGCAAATGGCAACACTTTTGGCGTTTTTATGGATGTAAATAAGTCCAATTTAAGGAGACATACTGAAGCCTTACAAATGCTATAGCCATTTATTTATTCTAAAGTACAAATAAATATTGAGAAGATTGTATTATAATGCTGCTTTGTAAAATACTGCAAAGCTATTATATGTGGATGTAAGCAATAATACATAAATAAGTGGCCAAAAAGGGGTTTTCATAACACCAGGGAGGGAATTAAATAGTTCAAGACATTACCAGGTTGTGTGGGCCTTAGCACAGTACTAGTTATATCCCATTATTACTAATAATAACAATATAATTACTGCTCATTGCTATTTATTTATATCCTGCTTTTACTATTTTTATAAATAACTTGCGGTGGCAAGCATACCTAATATTCCTTCCCCCTCCTACTTTCACCACAACAACCACCCTAGGAGGTGAGTTGGGCCGAGAAAGAGTGACTGGCCCAAAGCCACCCAGTCGAGTTTCATGTCTAAAATGGGATTAGAACTCAAAGTCTCCCGGTTTTTAGCCTGGTCCCTTAATCAGTAGAACAAGTGGGGTAACTGCAATCAATAGTCATTTCTTCTGTGGCAGGCTTATCCACATAATCATTGTTGAATGGAATAAGGATTAGGTAATTGCTCAGTTGTGATTGGCCTGAGGCAGGTATCATTTTTTTTAGTGCTGACACTGCTATGCAGAGCATTTGATGCCAAGTACTGGTGATGATAAAGCATGATAACGATTTAATGTCAAGAAACTATTCGGCTCTCATGACATGGTTGTGTCAATGCTACTACTGAAAAGGCTTTCTTGAATGGAGAAGCTGACCTGCAGCTGTAAAGGTGCTAGGGCCAGAGTCTAATCAAAATCAAAGCAGCAGTTAGGCAATTAAGACAATGCTGACTGGAAAAAGGAACCAGTGTTGGAAAAGGAAGGTGGCTCAATTGGCCTCAGCAGACATAAACAAAAGCCATGGACTAAAAGAATATTTTGCTTAAAATGAATGACTAAAATCTCTAAGAATGACTTAGCTATATAAAATCTTCTGTTTTTCTCTTACTGTTGCTGTCTTACAGAGGTATTTGCCCAAGACTTTTCACAGGAATAAACAGTAGAGGAAAATAACAAAATAATTAACTGGAACTGGGCTGAGCTGAGTACACATGAACTTTTTTATTCTAGCATCCTTTCTATTCTGCCATTACGTATTAATGCACTGTCTACTTCCAAGATTTCTGAAGTGGATGTTACAAAGTAAAAGATAATTCAAGATATGAATTTGATGCCAACTCTTAAATGATGTCCATTTATCCAAGGAAATACAGTGAAGGACTTCTTATATTTCCATCACCTGTGCTGCGCCTAGTGGTGGGACACGCAATCGTTTCATGGCTTTCTGTCGGTCTCCATCTTCCAGTTCATTGGTTACCACTGCCTAAAAGCATGGATAAAAAGTTATAACTAAAAGTTTTTATATACACAGATACACAGGGGAGGTAAAGGGTAGGGGAGGCACTGAAAGGTCTGGCACAGGCCATGCACAAGTTGAAGAGTGGTTTCTGCATTGCGGTGCAAGCTCAGGGAGGCCAGGGATAGAGGGTAGAGGCTACATGCATGCATATATCTAACCATAGGAATGCTGGGAAAAGAATATACTGGAGCTCAGGTGCTTTTTGGCATGCACCACAGCGCTGGGGTTGCAAGAAGCCCCTGAGCTGCAGCACAAAGCCCAACTCCAGCCCAGTCCAACAGTGTGATTCAAAGGGGTTTCTTGGTGTTCTGCAGCTCTGGGGCTGCAAGAAGCCCAAGCCACAGTGCAGCATGAAACCCAGCTTCAGCACAGCCATGAAAAAGGGCTTTGTGGGGTCCTCAGACTCTAGGGCTGCATTAGAAGCCCATGAGCTGCTGCAGAGCACAAAGCCTAGTTCCACCAGCACAAGAGTCTCTCGTCCCAGGGAAGCTGCAGCCACCCTAGCCTGGTCTCAGTCATTGACACCCTCACCTTATCACCCTGCACTCCAGCTTAGCTTTGCTGTCTCCCTCCTCCTGCTGCCGATGAAGCATGCTTGGTCTATCCCTTTGTGAGGAGCTGCTGGCCACATCCTTCTCCAGGTATCACTAGGAAAAGGCTGTGCACGACCTAGGGAAGAAACCCTTATGCAGCTAGCAGCTGCCTTCCAAGGGCCAGACCTGGTGTGCTTGGTCAGCAGCAGGAGGAAGAAGGTGGCAAAGCTTCGTTAGGGCATCAAGGGCTGCAGACTGCAGGGGAAGGCAAAAATGTATCGATGGGGGAGACAGGCGGTCAGAGAAAGCCCTGTGGTTGTAAACGTGGACAGGCTGCCAAGTCTCCAAAGTTCGATCAATTGACCATGGGGGCAAAGCAACAGCTGTAACGTTGGAAATAGTGACTAGTCCCTTCGTTTAGCAGTGCTAAAATTTTGAACGCTCACAGAACAAATGGTTGTAAGTCAAATACAACTTGTACTAAAATGACTTTATTTAGTAGGATTTTAATTTCTACACAATTATAAATAAACATCAAAAGTAGTCAGTAGTGTATTAGGCAATTCATTTCTACAAATAATGTAACATGAACCAATACTGGCCCATTTTGGAAGAGTAAATTCTAGAACCATCCCTTAAGTAGTATACTATACTTCTGTTTCAGAGATGAGCTGGTTGATTTTCTTGCAAGTATAGAAAGGAGCCACTTCAACATGAGCCACTCTCCAATCAGCACCTCGTGGTGTCTCCAGGATCTTATCATGTTTCTTCAAAATCTTACGAAACCCTGTGAAATTTAGATTCTAAAGATAAAGATAAAACACAACCATGTTATTTGCTTGGTTTTTGCACATATTATCCTTTTGTTTGATATCAGGGAATTGGGAAGGGAAATAAATCACCTGGAGGAAGAAACTATAAAATCTTTTCCTTTTTTTAAAAGAAACATATGTTACATTTTTCTATCCATGATGATATAGCCAGTGTTGTTTCTTTAAAATTAACAAAAAAATAACAAAGCTAGCTTTGAAAAATCATATATTTCCTCATACTATACTGCTGCTAAAGAAGTAACCTCATCTTGTCAATTGCATGTTTACATTAAAATGCCAGAGCTGAAGTCTGCTTGTAATCCACATTTGGTTGACTTTCAGTTTTATACATAGTGATGCATAAAATTGATTGTCACTAACAGTAACTCCATACTTCATACAGACTTCATACAGACAAAAACAGTGGATTTGAAACAAGCTGACATTCCCAATTCACTGACCGCTGAACACATTTTAGAACACCTGGCAAATAAAGTGCTATTTACTGGGAATAATTATCGGAGAAATTGAATATTCAAAGAAGAAAGTTGTGGGATTCTCAGAAAAAAACAAAGAATTAAAAATGAAGTATATGGAAATCTTCGTTTGTTTTTAACTCATTGTAATACATGGGAATTAATTAAAACGCTAATAGAAAAAGCTATTGTTATTTTAAGCCTATGGCACATTATATTACATTTAATCACCAGGTACATGGAAAAGTGTGACTTATTTTAAGGTGTAATTTATTTTAAAGATAACACCGAGTATATGTGTGTATATTTGTATTTATTTAATTTTTAAAAACAGTGCAATTAAATTTAAGAAAAACTCAATAGTTTGTGCCATTATATATAAAACAGTAAACTATATCACTGTATAATTATTATATACTAATATATAATTTAAAAAAGAAACCTAACCTGTTGTAGAAACAAAACTATATGGTAAAGTAAAATATTTACAAAAAATCAAGCTAAATTTAAAAAAAGAAAAAGGGGGAAATCATGTAAGATAGGAGGGAAAAGCTCCCTTATAAACTGAACATCCAAAAGATAATATTATTTGGAAAATGATCTCATTTAGGCTAGGCTGGTAATTTCATTTCCAAATCTAAAACGAAACAAAGAACAGAATCAAAATATGGTGCTTACAGGAAAAGTTACAAAAGCTCTACTGAAATTAATTTCAATTAAATCATGCCTGGAGTGATTTCGTAATGGAGCTCAGTAGGACAGAAAGGCACGGAAACAATTTGGAGATGGGAAGAAGAAGCTAATATATTAATGATATATATTATCTTTAATAAGAAATTCTAATTATTCTCTCCTGAAGAAACCCAGCAATCTGCCTCCCTGCTCCCACGAGAGCTATACCTTGTTAACAAGCCTAAATGGGAAAAAAAATTAAGTCACAATTTCAGGCATAGGTTTTTAACTCTGGGTTGAATAACTTTGATTGCTCTGGGAATAATTACAATTTCTGACAAACCTCAGCAACATTAAGTGTTTGACAAGTTTAGTACTACATCACGCTGTTGCATTCTTGCCAGAATCTTTCTATTCCAATTATATATTTTGAGCAATAAAGAGTTAATCATGAAGAACATTAAACTGTAGGAATTCTGTGAGAAGAGAAAATAAAAAGGTAACTGCTTCCCAAACAATCCATATGGTATGGAATATTACCAGACATAAAAGATCACATAGAGCTTTTCCTCAACCTCTCTCTCCCCAGAATATTTATTTGGACACTGATGATTTTTTTCCCTTTTTGTCAAATAAAGATGTGGTAACTAACTAGTGCTAGAGGGTAAAGGACAAATTAACTAGTTATGTAAATGATGGTCTCTTGATAGAAAGCCAATCTCTTTAATTCAAAGAAATTTTTAGCATGCACTAGAGACTTTGTATGTACCATTGCTAGGAAGAGATATTCCATTATCTGCAACCACAAGATTTTTTCACACCCGTTATAAGCCAGCTCAATGTTTTTGTGCCAATGCAGATGTTTCTGTGTCTACACCAGAACAAGGCAACCTGTGGCCAAGAAGATGCATGTCCCCATAACATGTTTCGTATTATTCCAGATAGCAACTGCAAAATTAGCCTAATACCTAGTTTTTCCAAATCTTGGTTGGAAGCAAAAGAATATTTTGCTAGTCATCAGGTAAATTTAAAGCAGAAAAAAGAAAATGTTTCAGAACTGATCTAATGAGTGAAATGGCACATTGGAAATTACTTGTGGGCTCAAAACACTTCATATAACCAATAGCTATATATGCTGAACCAGATAAAAAGTAGTGGTTGCAAAAATTCCAGCAAATCTCACTCTAATCACGATTAATCCTACCTTAATCACTAGAAACATCCTTTAATGATATGATCAATACCTGATAATTCTGCAGTAAGATGAGGCTGAGGTAGAACTCACTGAAGGCCAGTTTCAGATCTTTGATGTTCCTATGCTGAACTCGTTCCTCATGAGACAGATGGAAGACAGGCATTTTTCGTTGCCGCACAGTAGTAAGACCAATGGTTTCCTTTTGTGCGTCCAAAGTTGACTGCAATTCATTCTGTAGCGTAGCAAATCTGCGCTGAGCTTCTGCCAGTTTTTCTATGGAGTGAAAATACAGAATATATTCACGTGTTATATTAAGTAAGCTCAACACAAGTAAAATGGATCATGTTGCTGTTCCCCAAAAGGAGCAGGTCAACAGCCAATATATTATAGCACAGAAGGATGCTGAACTAAAGAAAATCCAGTTGTCATTTGATTTCCCCCCCCCCTATAAGATGATGTTGGTGAGGTTCATCTAGCTACACTGGGGATGGGATAACTAATTCATAATGAATAATGCAAGTATATCTAGTAAAGAATCTTGTAAACATACAACTTTAAGTGATGATATAAATAAAATGGATCTGTCTGATACTTCAATAACTTGGTTGCTGTTTTCTGCAATCTCAGGAATGCATACACTTTTCAAGCTGTCATTGTTTATTCGCATACCAACAATGGTCTACTGTACTTCTTCATAGACAAACAGATCATACAAAACATGAGAAAAAGCACTGCTGAAAAATTATTTCCCCACTTTGAGTCAAAAGTGCTAATATCTGAGGCATCAGAGCTATAGTTTAATGAGAGTTTCAATGCTATCTTTTGACCATTACCGGTAGGTTAAACAAAGTTTATTATATGTAAGAATATATTATTTATTATATGTAAAAATAATATCTCTACATTTTTCAATTTCCTTTAATTTCATTGTTTACATTTACGTCATCTCCTCATCATCCCTGAATAAATACATGATTGCAACTTAAGGGAAACTTTATGACTTTGGGTCAGTTGCTGACTCTCAGCCCACTCACAGGATTGTTGCTGTGAGGAAAATAGGAGGAGGAAGTAGTATTAGATGTGATCGCCATCTTGAGTAATTTATAAAAATAATAAAAGCAGGATAGAGATAGACAGACAGACAGACAGACAGACAGACATGCAAAGAGACAGACAGATTAAAAAGGACTACAAAAGGATTTCAATCCAAGACTGTATGCCATAAAAAATTTTTAAAACATATTATAACTATTATTTCACATAATGGGCATCCATAAAAAAAATCTAGCATTTTCAGTGCAACGCAATATAACAAGGGTGTCAAACTCGATTTCATTGGCTGCATCAACACTGTGGTTGCCCTCGGGGGCCAGGTAGGTATGGCTGGCTCAACATCGCTTGCATTGGGGGGGGCTATGTGGGGGGGATTCATGGGTCTCCGGTCTAGGGGGCGGGCGCTGGGGCCTGGTCCACCAGAGGAGCCTTGCTGTCCCTCTTTGGCCAGGTGGGGGCCCCCCCGACAGCAGTGTGGGCTATGTGGGGCCTGGGTGGCGGGGCATGGGTGCCAGGCCTGGTCCTCAAGCTCCTGGTGTGCTGGGACCCCATGACCTGGTCTGGCACCACTTCCTGGGGGGCACTCAACTGCATGTGGGGCAGCTCTGGGGCTAAGCTCAGGCAGAGCAGAAGAGCTTCCCACCCCTCCTATTTACCAGAGTTGTCAGGGGTGTGGTGATGGGTGGGAGGCTCGTCCTGTGTGTGTGGCAGAGGTGGAGGATGAAGTTGGACGGTGGGGGATGAGCGCACAGGAGCCACAGCATGGCAGTGATGGTGACCAGCTGAGCGGCCCATCGTCCATCTTTGCATCCTGTACTTGGCACAGCACTTGACCCACCTGCACTGTGCGGGCTATATGGGATCCCAGGGTGTGCCGGCCTATGGGCCTCTGAGGGGTGGTAGGCTGCAGCTGCTGTCAGGCACTGCCAGCCCTCTTGCGCTTGCCACCTGTGTGCATGCCTGGGGCCGCTGGGCTGAGCCAGGGCCTGGGCGATGAGGCTGGTCCCTTGCTGTCGATGGGGCAGCCCGCAGGCTGGATCTGGGCCTGTCACAGGCCCGGATCTGGCCTGTGGGCCTTGAGTTTGACATTGCTGCAATATAGCATCTTTTTAAAGATATAACAAAAATAATTATTTAGGATAAGAAACATACTCCTTGAGGTTCAGCCATTCCTTATTCTCGTATTAGGATGGCTGAAAGCTAATCAGAAATTTAGTTTTATGCTAAATACATCATAATATTCCACTTTAGGAAAATTCTAGCTAACTTAAAACATGCTTTGGTTAAAGACTGTGAGCTTAGTTTATTCTACTGACCAAAGCTGTATATTCTTGCCTTGTTCCTGGCAGAGTAAAAGGAGCTTCTTAAATAGGGTAAGATAAGACAAACTCCTGCAGAACATGGTACATAGCCTTGATAGGAATCTGATAGACCAATATATGTCTTACCTGAATAAAAAGTGTTGATTTTGGCAAGCTCCTTCTCACAAGTTTGGAAAAACTTTTCTTCAAACTTGGCAAAATATCTCTTTACAGTATCTTCATCTGTGACTGGGGAGATAGAAAAAAAAAGTTTATAAAAAGTTTCTTAAAATCCATTCTGATATTAATCTTAGTTTTCTCAATTAATATCTATGTAATCTTTTTTCTAGAGGCAAGTCATTTCTTGGAATCAACAACACTGACAAAAATTAAATCATTAGATTCCTTGAAGAAGAAAAAAATCCCTTGAAATGTTAATGGGTATTTCTTTTAGTTTTTTTATTACAATTATTTAACAGTGCCCATTAAAAATCAAGGAGTTGGCAATACAATAATTGTTGTGGAAAAATTTTCTCCTTTATTTGTTTTAATAATAGAGACCAGAATATTTGTCAATAGAGGAACAAATTGCAATTTGTAACTGAGATAACCACTCTAGTAGGTGAGCATTGTATTTCTTTTCTTTTTATTCTGCAAATTATTCAAGGGTTTTTCTATTGTCACAATTATACAATCATAAATTATAGCATCTCAATAAGCAATTAGAACAGTACCATATCTTGTTACTTAAATTTACAAAGCCGTTATCATTTAAGCATTAATTAAACCGGGTTATTTTCATTTCTATTACTGTATCAATGCATAATACAACACAGAGATATTTTATATATATCTCCATTTCAAAGCTATGGTTAAGCTATTTAGGATGTGTTTTACAATTTATTTCCAGGGGGAAATTTAAAAATTATACAAATCTGATCAAGTTACTATTGCAAACATCTCATACAGCAGGAAACAAGATGTTGTCAAGCTAAGTTTATATAATTTTTGCAATAAGGGTGTAAAACGTGTTCACAGAGGAAAAACAAATTTGATATACCGGTATATTGAAATGGCTTAAACATTTTGATAAAATGAATACTATACTATTTAATATTTAACTAGGACACCTTAACTAGCACAATACAAATTTTCCTCTCTTGTAATTGAAAACAAACCTCTAAACCATGACCTCTGATTTATTGCTACTGTATCTGCCACTGGTGGAATTTAGAATCTATGCAATATGATTGATGTCTACTCAGGAATACATTCTACTGAATTTAAAGGAACCTATTCCCAGGCAAATAGTTTATAAGGCTGCTGCCTAACAAATGAATAAACACTATTTCAAGGAACGATTATGCTTCCCTCTCAAGAAAATGCACAGTATTTCAATTAATCATAAAACATAATAGATACCATCAATTTAATGTCATATTATACACACCTTAAAAGATTATAATAAAAATTTATCAGAGCAATTAGTAAGAAGTACTGTGAAATAGGGACGTGGTGGCTCAGTGGGTTAGGATGCTGAGCTTGTCGATCTGAAGATCGGCAGTTTGGTGGGTCGAATCCCGAGTACCGCGTAGCAGAGTGAGCACCTGTTACTCGTCCCAGCTTCTGCCAACCTAGCAGTTTGAAAGCACGTAAAAATGCAAGTAGAAAAATAGGGACCACTACGGTGGGAAGGTAACAGCGTTCCGTGCGCCTTTGGCATCTAGTCATGCTGGCTACATGACCACGGAGACGTCCTCGGACAAGCGCTGGCTCTTCAGCTTTGAAACGGAGATGAGCACCGGCCCCTAGAGTCGGAAACGACTAGCACGCATGTGCGGGGGAACCTTTACCTTTACCTTTACTGTGAAATAAATAGCTAAATGTGTATCTGAAATTTTCAAAGTAACAGCTCTTTAATTTTGAGTGGAGAAGGCAGTCTATGACTACAAAAAAGCCTTGCAAATCTCCCGTTATCAATGGGTCAAAGGGCAGGCCCTCAAGTATTAATTATAAAGCCAAGGCTGACTCTAATGGATGCAGGCAATCCTTCTGATAAGCTAGTCTCAAAACATTCAGGGTCTAAAGGTCAGTACCCACATCAGCTTTCCCCACAGAGAAAGAGTGGACTTCAAACGTCAAAACTGCTAGCCACTGTACTTATTGCTGAGAAGAATAGGAGGGCTTCAATCCAACTAATATGATGGCTTCAGGATGGTTTTGAAGAGGTGGTAAAGGATTTGAAACTGACAAGGAAACACCATGAGGAATTGTAGTAGTAGAAACACCAGAGGAATTAACTGTTCCCTAATCTTATTGAGCACAACAAGATAGTGGCAGTTCAATCAAGCTTCCCTAAACGTTTCCCATTTGTCAAATTTGTTCTGATAGCAATCCAATCCAACCCAACCCCCTTGATGGGCTGAAAGTTGACACAGAATAAGCATAAAATGTATGCTGTCACTAAGGGGAAAGAAAGCAGAGCACTGAGTGGTGGCAAGAATGTAATAGATGTAAAATCATTTATGCTGTATCTGGAAATAGTCTTATCATTTGTTGCTTTCAAGCTCTGGAAGCACTTCTTGTCAAGAGAAGCTAAACTAGCTTCATTTTACATCGTTTTGTAAAGGCAGCCTCCTAAGTTCATATTAAGATGAACTTTTGATCTTTAGACTGATATTAGTATGCTGAAATGCATTTTAATCATCAACAACAATAACAACAATAATAATAGTTAGAAGGGACCTTGGAGCTCAAGCAAGAAACCCCATACCATTTGACAAATGTTTGTCCAGTCTCTTCTGTAGCTGCTGTTGATTTCTTAATTTTATCAGTATCTTTTTAATTGATTTGTGTTTATAGTATGCTAACATATTTTGCCTTGCATTTTATGGCTAAAGTATGTAAAGGATATCATTAAAATATAATTTTGAGAACATCCCTCTGGCATCGGAGTCCACCTAGTAAGCACACACTTGCAACTAATAATTTATCAGCTATACTCCTCTATGTTCCCCTTCTCTTACCTTCTATCAATTATATTATATCAAGTTGGTATTAAGTCTTAGCAATATTTTTCCCCAGAACCTGGTGCTTCAGATCTTACAAAGTTGCACCCAGAGCTGCTGCAATTGAGCCCATCCACCTTACTGATGGTCATCCTCTTTTTCTCTTTGCATCCATCTGTCCCAACATTAGAGACTGCTCAAGAAAACCTAATATTTGCATGATGTGTCCAAAATGTAGCAAACTGAGCCAGATACTTTATACCCTGAGTGAGAACTTTGGATTGATATGGTCTATGATATATTTGTTTCTTGGCTATCTATGGTATGTATCCTCAGGAGAATTCTGTAACATCCAGGTTCAAAAGCTTTAATACTCTATCTTGCTTCTTCAAAGTCCAACTTTTGCTTACATACAGTATCACAAGGAAACTAGTGCCTGTGCTATTCTGATCTTTACAATTATGGACATACACAATCTGAACACCGTTTCCAAGCTCTTCATTGCTATGCTACCATGTGCTAGTCTGTGGGATAAAGATATAGCCAAAAGGGTTGATACTCCTTCACTTTCTCATTTGGAAATTATTAAACTAATTAATTTGTTAAAGATGGGAAAGCTCCAAGCAGCGACTTGATACTTACCAAATTATTAAAAAGCAACTCTGCATACTAACTCAAATGAATTAGAAGAAGCTCTGAAGCAAACATTCAACTGGATTATAACACAGGAGTTTGATTACTTATCTCATTTTGGAAAACATGTTCAAACTGTAATATTAGAAAAATAACTGAAGAAAATAACATTTCCTTAAAAAGGAAAATTATATTACACTAGTTCTAAAGATTCACAATTCTACAATAAAACTACATCCTTATCTGAATGAAAAAAAGGTTTTGGAAAAACAAAGCGCAAAGGAGAAACATTTCTCAGAAATGCAGCATTAATTTGAAAAGTTCATTTCACAACTGGGAGGGAAAAAATGTTTTGAAGAGACACTCTGTCCAGTCCTATTGTTACAAATACAAAAGTAGGCTGTAAACGGCAACTAACCTCAGCATATTTGCAAAGATATTAGTTTAGCCAGGCTGGAACCTTTCACGAAAAACAAAATCTTGAACTTCTGCCAAATTCCTCCCCCTTCTTAATTTGATTAAGACTTTTATTTCTCTATTCATATTTTCATGAATAATCAAATGGATATATTTAACATATGCAGAATATTGTTACTCAAATATTACTATGCTTGTTCAATTTTCAGTATAATTACTCGCAACCAAAGCAAGAGCTATTTTATCCCAAATCTCTAATAGTTATAACTTATAAGCGTACAAAACTGTCTTCAAACTACAGAAAAGCTAACACACATCAAATCTGAGCAAACCATGTCACCTAATATCAATATCTTGTTAAAAGAGAATAGAAGTCAATACTTTCAGATATTTTGAAAACACATTGGAATAATTGACTCCTGACTGCTATTGTTTCAGCTAGTAATTCAACTTTCGCCAAGGATTTTTTCTATTTTGGTTCAGGACTAAACTGCAAGACCTATACTACAGGTATAGTATAGGGGGTACCTTGTTCAATAGTAGTAACTGTGAGAGGGATCTCGGAGTCCTAGTGGAAAATCACTTAAATATGAGCCAGCAGTGTGGTGCAGCTGCAAAAAAAACCACCACAGTGCTAGGCTGCATTAACAGAGGAATAGAATCAAGATCACGTGAAGTATTAATACCACTTTACAATGCCTTGGTAAGGCCACACTTGGAATACTGCATCCATTTTTGGTCACCATGATGTAAAAAAGATGTTGAGACTCTAGAAAGTGTACAGAGAAGAGCAATAAAGATGATTAGGGGACTGGAGACTAAAACATATAAGGAACGGCTGCTGGAATTGGGTATGTCTAGTTAAATGAAGAGAAGGAAGAGGGGGGACATGATAGCAGTGTTCCAATATCTCAGGGGCTGCCACAGAGGAGGGACTCAAGCTATTCTCCAAAGTGCCCAAAGGCAGGACAAGAAGCAGTGCATGGAACCTAATCAAGGAGAGAAGCAACCTAGAACTAAAGAGAAACTTCCTGACAGTTAGAACAATTAATCAGTGGAACAACCTGCCTCCAGTAGCTGTGAATGCTCTAACACTGGAAGTTTTTAAGAAGAGATTAGACAGCCATTTGTCCGAAATGGTATAGGGTTTCCTGCCTGAGCAGGGGGTTGGACTAGATTACCTCCAAGGTCCCTTCCAACATCATCATCATCATCATCATCATTATTATTATAATTATATTATTATTATTATTATTACTACTACTACTACTACCTTCTTCTGAAGTGAGAAGGGAAATGAAGGTATTACATGTATGCCCTAAATTTTTGACCATCATAGATACTCTGCTACCTCTGAAGACATGGAAGCTAATATTTGACTCAGTTTAACATCTTTAGCTTTTCGTTTAGCATTGATCTTAAAGGACATCTTGTCTCCCACAGAGTCTATGGACTCTGTTAAGCAACCCAGGAGGAAAATGATCACTTTTAAGATCACAATTCATGGTGCAAACAAATTCCTTCACAGGAATGCACTGACAACATAATATTTTTACTTTTTCTCCAGTGTCACCCTTCCAAATAACAAAGTCTAGGGAAAACTATGAGAAAATGAATTAGCTCAGTCATAAAACATTTTTTATTTCACATTATATTTGATTTGGGCATAACCACACTATAGATAGGAAGTTTAGGAAGTTTTATAGGAAGCCTACTATACTTAACTGTTTAATTTATACTTTTCTGTTGAATATATATTACATCTATTTTGTTGCTATCAAAATTATCTTATTCATTAAAAAAAGTAATAATATATCAAGAGAAATAAAGAAGGCATGTCACAGCACAGTCACATATAGATCAATTTCTCAATATCCCCTAGTATGCTGTTACTTTCTACCATTGACTCTAATTTGTCTGCTAAACTGACTCATTCAAACTTGCATAGTAAGGTGATATTCTACCACATCAAGCCTTTTAATGGCTCATTATGCATGTTGAATAAATTCTAATAGCTAGGCAAGAAAAAAGGTAACAAAGCCATCTTAGTGATACTTTAATAGAGATTTTAGTTCCATATTCCTGTTCACAAGTATTTTTTACTATGCAAATCAATTATTTAATGACATCCTATAAAGGCATGCAAAAAAAATAAACAGCAAGCATGAAGATACAGTAATGTCTTATGTCAATTCTTGAAATTTCATATGAGTCAAGAATATAACAGAAGAATTTGAAACTCTTTTGTTAGTCAACAATGCTAAGCACCTCAGCTGGAATTTGATGTAGCCCGTTTGCATTTAACCCAATTGCTATTAAGAAAACCGTATGACAGAGTTTCGGTAAATTCTGTTTTCTTCAATATTTATCAATCTTTTCCAGGGAGACTTCATGTCTTTTATACAAAGTTGAATAAAAATCTCACAACCTCAGAACCAAATAATAAATAGCCCCATAATAACTTTTGAATATCAGAAGGTATAAAAAGATTAAATTAGGACATGCACCATGTCCTGATGGGCTACCAAGGTGTTCACATGACACTGGAACACTAAAACAGTCATAATTATGAACCAATTGCCAAGCATCTGAATTTTGATCACTAATAATGGAAATGCTGCAAAGGTTGTAACTATGAAAAACCATCATAAGTCACTTTTTCCAGTGCCCTTGTACCTTTGAATGGTCACTAAATGAATTGCTGTAAGTCAAGGACTACCTATATTGGCTGACAGACTAAAGAAGATTGTGGGCTTTTACATAAAAGACGACTAAGATACAACATGAGAATTGTATTGGATTCTTACAACAACAGAATGAAAAGCAAGCTGTATTGATTTTGCTGGATGCAGAGAAAGCTTTGGACAATTTGAATTGGTCATGTTTAAAGTTTTAGAATATTAAGTCAATATATACAATTCATAAAGGCACATATTATTGTTAATGGTGCGATAAAAAAGGGAAAGGAGAAGGATGTCCTTTGTCCCCATTGCTTTTTATCCTGGTTTTGGTGTTGCTGAACAAAGATATTAGGGTGAGAAAATAAAGGGATTGGAAATTAAAAACAAAGGCTTATAAATTGAGGGCTTTTGTTGATTATTTATTTTTGATTTTACAAGATTTATCAGAAGGGGATTGAACACTTAATGAAGAAATTGAAGGACTTTGGAACACTAGCTGGTTTTAAAGTAACAAAAAACAAAGATGTTGGTTAAAAATGTAAGTATATAAGATCAAGAGACTTTGATAAAAAAGACTGTTTTTAAAACTGAACAGAAAGTTAAATATTTAGGGATTGTAGTGACTAATATGAACTACATGCTGTTTCAGAATAAGTACAGTAAATTATGCAATGACATCAAAAAAGATTTATTGAGCTGGGACAAATTACAACTGTTGTCTTTGTGTAAAAAACCTCCATAATTAAGATGAATGTTTTTATCCAGGATGTTATTTCAGAGAACTAATGTACCATTTAAACAATGACAAAAAGATATTTCCAAGTTTGTATGGCAAGGTTAAAAAGCCAAGAATTAAATAGAATTAAAAATAAGAATTAAATATAATTTAATTTTCACAATGTTAAATAACAGAATAAATAAAGAAACCAAACTCACAACACCACCCCATATCTGAAGTACAGTTCCACAACATCACATAACTCCCCTACTCTCACATTTGCTGCATTCACATCTATCCTATCTCAAAGCCTGGATAAAGAGCCCGATTTTCACAGCTCTGAAAGATTTAACAGGGTGAGTGCCCTCTTGAGAAGGCCGTCCCACATTTTACAGTATACATAGTAAGATTTGATTGCTTCACTTGTGTTAAAAAGCATATCAAGTCCTGGTCCCAAGAAACTAACTCTATCAAAGCAGATGGGATTTCCACTTCATTATCTGGATAGCATTTCTTCTTGTGACCAGTTGCTATTGTTTATATTATTCAAATGGTAACATAAATTTTAAAAAAATCAAATACTGTTTTGGAACTCTTAAGAGGAAAAAATTCAAGTATTTCATTTGTGTTTTAGACAAAAAAAATCTTTAGTATTTCTTCCCTTTTCCATAACATAGCAAAAAATATCTTTTCCAAGTCAAGTAGAAGCCTTCACATCATTCAGAAATAAGGAATGCTGAACTTAGCGCTCTCTCTCTCCTTCTCTGAGTGTGTGTATGTGTGCGCGCAGCACATGGGCATGAGAAAGAGATAATACTATAGATGTACAGCATTGTATATTTATAGCTCCAAAATCACACCTTTCCTATTTTTATCTTACCTTGGTATTAGGTTCATACTACTCAGCATGCAAAATATGTACTATGCAATAAGTACATCTGTAAATAGCACTGTCAGATGTAATATTGTGAACCCTTTTCATATCCTTTTAAACAATTCAAATGCTATTTCATATTTTTTTAAAAATTAACTTAAAGTCAGAGTTTTGAGATTTTGTTTTAGGAGGCTGCTGAACATATTTGTACAACTTCTTCACCTAGTAGAACTCTTATATTATTTTATTCAATGCAAGTTGTGTGACAATTAAATAATCTATGATGTTAAGTATTAAGATACAGGCTAAGCAGACAGTGAAAATCTGTTAAAATATAGTTAAGAGGTGAATGCTAAAACTTAAATTAGTTAATTGTTAAGATGACATATTTTTGTAACCAGTGATATTTACTCTCACAATAAAGTTAAACCTACTTAGCCACAAAATTATTATAGCATGTAACTGACTTTTTCAAATCGTAATTGTGGTAAAACAGGGCATGGTACAAATTATTTGCTTAAGTTCTTGTCCATCAGTGTATCACATAAGACATGTCAAAATAGATACAACAGTGTGCAACCTGTTCCAATAAATCTTCAGACTTGTGCAATGTTCCACAGCATACTTAGAATCCAAGGGATTTTCTTTCTTTTATTTATTTTTTTGCCACTGAATCCCAGCCAGAGGCACTATTTTGGGCAACAGTTAAAAGTGAGATCAGAAAGGCATGACTCAACAGTGACTTGTTGATCTTAACCTGAAACTTTTAGATTAAAACTTGTTTAGACACTTGATAAATTATTAAAGACTTCTGCATTTGGCCTTATTCTACAGCATTTTTCAGGAACAACTCAATTTACAGTATAGAAACCTAATAAGTTATGAAAATATTTTGTATCTTGATATGGTCACATTAACAGCATAAGCTTAGGTAAACCAATACTGAGTAATCAGTGGACTATTTAATACATCAGCATGTTCACAAATCATAACCTAATGGGAACTCAGACTGCTGTACGTTCTTGTACTCTTCTCTAGAACTTCCAGGGCAAATTGGAACCTTTGCACATAATATTTAAGGTCCAGTTTATACAAAAAGAGTGCATGTGTAGAAACACAAAGCACACAAACAGATTAGATAAAAGCATTTTATTCCAATATCTTGAAGTTTAAAATTCTCATATCCTCAGTCAATATGACTATAGTTAGGGTTTACAGAAGCAGAAATTCTAAACACCTAAAGAACAGCAGTTTGACAAATACCCTGAAAAGATTATTGCCCAGTGAGGGAAAACTTGAAGTATTACAAAAAATAAGGTCAACTGGACCGACCACAAAAGAGTTGCTAGACAAGCTGCTTTAAGATGTGAACTTAAAAAATCAATTGATTGTGATCCTTTGCATAACAAAAAGAAAACCATTGCTTTGTTGAATCAGCATTTATATTTATGTACACTCTGACAGCTCCTGTTACAAGTCAGTATTCGCTTGTCTCACAATGTTAAATATGTATTAATGACATTTTTAACTAGAAATCCTTAATAAATCTTATGTTCAAAAAACAAAATCAAAACCAGACACTAATTAATGTTTATGATTCTGTTTAAAATACATCTATAACTTAAATAGTGAAAACAATTTTACTTACTGAATATATAAGTCCAAAATGAGTTTTTGTACCACTTTTTAAAATTATAAACCCAAAATATAAAAGCTAAGGTTTTATTCTGAAAATGTGTATTTGTTAACAGTCTAGCAGTGATATGAATACATTGGACTTACTTAAATTAAATTGGCAATACGGGCAGCATAGTTCTTTATTTTATCCCTGAAACAATTTACTATAATTAACATGAATAAGGAACAGTCAAATATAGAGAGGCTTCACTACACTCTATCAATTAAGGTACTTAAATTACTAGTTAGAAAAATTTTATATAGACAAACTGGGCAGCTAAGTTTTGAAGTTGGCGCCAGAAATCATAACACTCCAAGCCAAAAAAGCCAACACTATGGTAAACATGTCAGGTATGATCTATGTCAGGCACTTACTCACCTGATTTGGAATTTCAGCAACAACGATGCAAACTAAATGAAGGGGTTTTCTGGAGTAGTTTATACTGAGCAGGTGAGTTATAATTAACTATGCTGCTTTTTTTAGTCCAGAATCTTAGGAAAAACAGTACAAATGCATTCTCTAAACAATACAGAAAAAAAAAAGAAGAAAGGCAATTATCAAGATGCCAAGTAACGATTGAGATTTGCAAATGTTTTCCAAAGGAATGTTCATTTATCTGTTTTTTAAAATAATCATAATTCTTTTCATTTACATCATATTCAGCAGTTATTTCTTAACATCTGGATTAAAATAGTATTAAGAAACATAAACATTTAAATTTGCAGAAGTAACCCTTATTTGATAGCTACACATTCTCATACCTTCAATATGATAGCTCTCAAATGTAAAACAGAAAAGATAAAAGAGACAGCTAACAGCAAATCTTGCACAATGCATAAAGGGTTATTATAGATGAGAATATGTAGAAAATATGTAGAAAATATTCTGTTCTAACCTTACAACTGCAGCAGTGAATACATGTTTTCCAATAATGAGAAGTCACATGAATAGACATGAACACAAATGAATAAGCCCTTCAGCATCACCTGAAATACTATTTTTTCTCTTAATAAATGAGCATGAATTTAAGAAAAAACCTCAAATAGGATTGACAAGCAGTATGACTTTCTCCATTATGTTATGACAGTTGTACATTTTTGTTTGATGAGCAAGCTTAAAGTAATGCCAACTGTAACAAAAGATTTGTGTTATGACACCAAAGAGATTTATCTTCGGTGAGTGCATATATAATTAATGTATGTATGTATGTACAGTTGCAAGAAAAAGTATGTGAACCCTTTGGGATTACGTGGAGTTTTGCATGAATTGGCCATAAAATGCGCTCTAAACGTCATGTAAGTCACAACAATAGAAAAACACAGTCTGCTTAAAATAATACTACACAAACATTAGCTGTTGTCATGTTTTAATTGAACATAAGATGGAAACATTCACAGTGCAGGGTGGAAAAAGTATGTGAACCCCTAGCCTAATGACTTCTCCAAGAGCTAATTGGAGCCAGGAGTGAGCCAACCTTGACTCCAACCAGTGTGATGATATTGGATGTGTTGCTGACAGCTGTCCTGCCCTTTAAAAACACACACCTGTTTTAGGTTTACTGGTCTCAAAAAGCACTGTCTGATGTGAACCATGCCTTGCAGAAAAGAGCTCTCAGAAGACCTACGATCAAGAATTGTTGACTTGCATGAAGCTGGAAAGGGTTACAAAAGTATCTCCAAAAGCCTTGATGTTCATGTGTCCACGGTAAGACAGATTGTCTACAAATGGAGAAAGTTTAGCACTGTTGCTACTCTCCCTAGGCGTGGTTGTCCTGTAAAAATGACTGCAAGAGCACAGCGCATAATGCTTAATGAGGTCAAGAAGAATCCTAGAGTGTCAGCTAAAGACCTACAGAAATCTCTGGCACATGCTAACATTTTTGTTGACACATCTACAATAAGGAAAACATTAAACAAGAATGGAGTACATGGGAGGACACCACGGAGGAAGCCATTGCTGTCCCAAAAAAATATTGCAGCACGTTTGAAGTTTGCAAAAGGGCATCTGGATGTTCCACAGCACTACTGGCAAAATATACTGTGGACAGATGAAACCAAAATTGAGTTGTTTGGGAAAAACACACAACACTATGTGTGGAGAAAAAAAGGCACAGCACACCAACATCAAAACCTCATCCCCAATGTAAAACATTGTGGAGGGAGCATCATGGTTTGGGGCTGCTTTGCTGCCTCAGGGCCTGGACGGATTGTTGTCATTGATGGGAAAATGAATTCCAGAGTTTATCAGGACATTTTGCAGGAAAACGTACGACCATCTGTCTGCCAACTGAAACTCTGCAGAGGATGGGTGATGCAACAGGACAATGACACAAAGCATACAAGTAATTCAACAAAACAATGGCTTCAACAGAACAGAATACGCCTTCTGGAGTGGCCCAGTCAAGAGTCCTGACTTCAACCCGATTGAAATGCTGTGGCATGACCTTAAGAGAGTGATTCACACCAGACATCCCAAGAATATTGCTACACTGAAACAGTTTTGTGAAGAGGAGTGGTCCAAAATTACTCCAGATCGTTGTGCAGGTCTGATCTGCAACTACAGGAAATGTTTGGTTGAGGTTATTGCTGCCAAAGGAGGGTCAACCAGTTATTAAGTCCAAAGGTTCACATACTTTTTCCACCCTGCACTGTGAATGTTTCCATCTTATGTTCAATTAAAACATGACAACAGCTAATGTTTGTGTAGTATTATTTTAAGCAGACTGTGTTTTTCTATTGTTGTGACTTACATGACGTTTAGAGCGCATTTTATGGCCAATTCATGCAAAACTCCACGTAATCCCAAAGGGTTCACATACTTTTTCTTGCAACTGTATGTATGTATAACACTTTTTTAATTGGCCTCATAGTTCTGGCATTTCTCTGAGTGGGACTATGACAGCATTTAAATAATGCCAGCCAACAAGTAATATACTGGAGTAATATACTGGAACAGGATGTTCTGATTGCTTCCTTCGGGTCTTTTTATAGATAGGCACAGCTAACAAACTGGGAATCCTCTCTTGTTCTGAAGAAATTATGGATTGTCCTCAGGCTGTTTTTTTTTGGGGGGGGGGGTGAGTGTTAAAATAAATCCACACTTCTGTTTCCAGAAGGAGTGTTATAGAAGTACATAAGAGGAGCATATTACACCACATCACTGATCCAGAGCATCACATACCATCATGTTGTCATCACATTTATAAGGCTAAGATAGAGCAGCCTAATCAGTGCTTAACACCTTCTTTTCAAAAAATACTGATATCTGCTCAATGCCAACATTTATTTTACCTGCAAAAGGAATTCCGATCCAGTATAAGCTTCAACTGGAGAAGCTTAGGTATCTTATTTTTAATAATCTAATCCATCAATAAAAAAGATTTCAATTAATTCAATGTCATATTAGCAGTTCAAATATTTTATGAATAAATCAAAACACAAATATTTAGAATAGCTAGGATTCTGAATCTTTTTGCCTCAGATTGGAAGGAGATCATCCTACAGTGCAGAAATCAATAAAAATCTAGTGATTTTGCCTTTGTGAGTGTGTGTCTGGCTGGCCGATGAACATTTGATAATAGCTGCTGGGGCTACCATTGCCACAGTGATTATGGGAAAAACTGTGTTTACTTCCATGGATGGAATCTGAATGATTTTCAGTATGAATCCATATCCCTGTAATAAATTGTCAAATGAAAACAGGAAGCATTGGAAACTTATATTAACACAATTTTTCTATGTGGGCAAAATGTTGTGAGCACTCATAGATAAAACTAGTTTTTCTATATGTTTCAATTTGCTTTCTGATCCCGAGATGAAAATTAATAAACTGCAACATGTTTGGGGCATATAATACTACAGTATCTGTTATAACTGCTAGGCCTTGGATATTTTTCAAAAGTATTCAGGAGAAGAATGCTCAGTTCTGCATTCTGGATAAGCTCCTGCAGAGAGGTTAGTCTCTACATGTTTACACAGCTACCTATGTAAAGTTCCAGTTG
This sequence comes from Vipera berus, assembly GCF_964194415.1. Lineage (NCBI taxonomy): Eukaryota > Metazoa > Chordata > Lepidosauria > Squamata > Viperidae > Vipera > Vipera berus. Next base: position 109,933,709 of record NC_138204.1, read on the forward strand.
GTTGCACAGATAACTGTACTGTCTACAGTACTGTTGGGGAGGGACTCATTCAGGAGGAGCTATCCAAGGTCCTGTTTCATGCTGTCGTTTTCACGAGGTCTTTGTGCAGATTTTTGTTTACTGCTCTTTCCTTCTGATGTAACCTACAAGTACCTTAACTGCTATAATATATATGGGCTACTGTTTGTTGGACAGTGTAGGCAGTGCAATTGTTGCACTAGTGACTTTTTCTTATACAGCTCATGCTTATGTATCTCTCTATCCAGCAGAGAGCTGGGTATGTGCTTATCTGGCATATGAGTAATGACCTGTTCACCAGGTCTGTGCTTTCATCAGTAGGATGTGAAGTGATGGTAGGCATGCTCTAAATAAAACTTCAGCATCTGGTACTTTGTCTTCCCCTCTGATGCCTAATATCCAGCAAAGACAAGTCAACTGTAAATGGTTGAATGTCTTGCAGAAGGACATACTATGGCTTTGAAAACCTTCAATTTCATTATTGACCTATTCTTTGATGTCCCTATCCAGTGGAGCACAATCTATCAAAAGCAGAACTTGTCTTTGCTATTTTGCAGTTAATTTCTGCATCAATAATACCTTGGAAGAGAACATCATCAAGGTTTAAACTAGTCCACTGTCTAGTTTCTGCCCTTTGATTGTAATTTGGGGTTCTGTGTACAATGCATGGGGAGTATGCTGGTGCATAACTTTGGTCTTTTGGATGTCGATAGTAACTTTAAAGTTATCACAAGCCATAAAGTTTTTCATAACTTCCTCTAAGCCAGCATTCAAAACACAGTCATCAGCCAAGAGGAAGTCTCTCAGAAGTCTCTCTTCATTCTGATGATAGTTTTAAGCCTCCTCACACTGAAGAGCTTCCAATATCCTTCATACTTGAGTCTGATTCCAGCATTGCCATCCTGGATTGCATCATTCAACAATGTCAGGAAACATCATGCTGAACAGTATAGAAATAAGCACACAGTCGTGTTTGACATCATTGGTGACTGGAAAAGCCTTAGAGGATTCTCAGCTGTCCAGCACACAGGCCATCATGGAATTGGCATACCATCTGAATAAATTTTGGAGGGGCAGCCAAACTTCAACATGATCCTCCACAGGACTCATTGGCTAATAGTACTGAAGACTTTTGTGAAATCAACAAAGATTGTGCAAAGTTCACAATTCCTCTCCTGACACTTTTCCTAAAGCTGACACACAGCAAAAATCATGTCAAGAGTCCCACAACCTTTGCAGAAAGTGTATTGTGACTCTGGCACCGGGCCCAGCTCCAAATCTAATACCACACAATCTAGTAGGATTTTTGCAAGGGTTTTTCCTGCAATGGAGAGTAGCAAGATTCCAGTGTCACATACTTGTCAAATGCCCTTCCTCATGTAGAGATAAAAGACACATGCATTTTTAAGTTCTTAATTTAAAGATGTAACTTTAAGTTACAGACTATATAAGTATAAAGTAGTAGCAACGGAGCATTAGAATCCCAAATATGGTGGATCCTGTGCATGCTGGGAGGAATATTTTGAAGAGTATAGTTATAACCTCTTTCCATTTATGGGAAAAGGAGGGGAGGTACCTTTTTAGAATGCAACCAGTCCTTAAATATAATATTCAGAAAGTTGGGAAAATCCAAGAAAAAGAAGTTTAAGTAATTTGCATGAGGAATATGAATTGTTAAGCTGAAAGTACAGCAATTTAGTACATAAGCCAAATAATAAATATTTTGTATTTTATAAATACCAACTCTGTCCAAATAAATATAGTTGAGTAAAATGTCATAAAAATATTAGCTTTCCTTGTTAGTGAATAGGAAAATTATTTTTGGACAAATGTGGCCATATCATAAGCCACAAGCTGCCCCACAGTCGAGGATACTTCACCAAGTGATATGCGACCACTTAATGGATGGGATAGTTTCTCCTTTCAACTTTTTCAGTATAACTGGCAAATTCAAAACTAGTAATTTATTCTAAAAATGTTAAGAGTTGGTAACTTTCTCTTTCCCAAGGTCTTCCTCACTATTGCATCAAGATTATCATCTCATCCTCTGGCTGGCATTCCAGGGTTGCAGACAGTGACCAGCTGGTACACCTTGTGTACACCTATATAACAACTCAAATTAGTCCATTATGCTTTCATCATTCATTGACCCATTTCTGGTATGAAGTGGAGAGCTCCCACAGAAATCACAACTTTTATATGTCTTATTTACCCTTCTAATTCAGGCCAATTTCAATTATTTTGCTCTGCCAGAAACCCTAAACAGCAAGATCAATTGTCAATTATTATGGGGAATTCAATCCCAAACATTTTAAAGTCAACTTGTTTACTCATACATAATAATGAAAATCACCTAAAGAAGGAAATAGTGCTAGTGTAAAGATTTTGATGGTTTTCAAGTTGAGCTTCACAACCACTACCTGCTTCAATATAGCATCCTGCTGATCCTGAACAATTTAGGCATTACATATCAAAATTCTAGCTTATGCACAAGTCTTTTGTTCTGCTATCAGGAATTCAGACCTCCTTATCTGAACCTAGGAGTTGTAGAATGCTACTCTGCTTCTTACACAGAAAGTGATGCTATGATTGTAATAGTCTGCAATATTAAATTTTGTGGAAAAAATGTTCAGCTGTTGCACTGTATTAAAACTCAACATTTTTCATAGTAAGATGAAAATTTTGGACCTTGCAGTTAATATTCATAATTCCATCTCTTTGTACTACCTTGAACGTGAACTCTCATTGTTAAGTATCCAACCATGAGTAAAATGATGACTGGCCACCCATCCCCTTTTATTTCTAACGCTAGCCAATGATTGTCATATAAAGGACACCCCATCCGTCTCTTGGCTTCAAGCCCAAGTCTGCTAACTCCACTGCTGCAAAGGTTTTGTATGGAACAAACCCTATTAAACTAGGATTTAGATTACTGATGATGTTGACTGCTCTAGAAAAATGGAGGAATACTCCTGTCTGAAGCATCCTCAAATTAAATTCACTGATTATTAGGCTTATGTTGCTCCCTTTATTCCCTAGATAACCAGTATATATTCCGCTGTAGAAGTCATTAGTGTAGCTTTATTACTTGCTAAAAAATAAGATTCTTTTGTTGAAACACATGGCTTTTATTGATTTGTGCCAAAGGATATGGCTTCAAACAGGGAAGGGGGATAAGCTTCCTATCAAACAAGCTTAAGAAGTTTGACTTTTAAAATGCAGTATTAATATTTCAAGATTGTTTTCTAGCCCATTCAAGTATATTTCTTTAGTCATATGCACTTGGAGACCAGATGAGTAGTTGATGGGAAATGATTACACTACATGAGATGCAATTATCATGTTTTCAGTTAGATGCTTTATTGACTTGATACAGGACATGAATGTGAACTGCTTTTAACTCACTGCTAATGCTCATAAATATCTTATCCTTCCTTTAATTTATCAAATTGAAGAAGATTCTGGAAAGATGTCAGTGCTGGGGAACAAAGATATATTTAATGCACTTAATTCTTCCAGTTTTAACTACATTTTAAATAACAATCAAATAAAACAACTAGTGATCAAATAGTTAATATGATTTCATGAAATCCATTCAATAAATGTCATGAACTAAGGTTCGTAAACTATTATTTAAAGTGCATTTGAAAATATCTATGTTAAGAGTAAGTTAAAGAAAAAGATGTATTAGCTTAAAGGAAAATTTAAAGTTTTAAAAGGATATATATAAGAAGAATATTCTGTAAGGGTAACTTGGAGAAAGTGATCTAAATTTAATGAATTAATTGGAGCTAGTTGGAATTCTATTGGTCTGAAAGTGAACTTTAAAGTATGTATGTTAAGAGGAAATTTAAAAAGATATATTAGAATGTTTTGATTTTAGAAATATTTTTAAAGAAAAGTTCAGTGTTTTAAAGTGGATGAAACAAAAGTATTTTTCCCTTTAACGTTAAAGAATCTGAAAGAATACAGTGAATTTTGTTAATGGTGATAGTTTATAAAGATTAAGTGCAAATAGAAACACATATTATTTCAACAGCAAGGAAGATGAAGCAGAATGGCTAAACTGATTGTTCTATTCTAAGAGGAGAATATGTTTATGATTTTTATTTAGATCTCACTTCTGGATTTTGTGCTTGTGATGAAAAAAACTTTGGTTATGCTGATTAGATAGATTTGTTGCTATAGAAATGGGTAGTTATATACTGATGTGTAAAAGTAAAACGTTACTGTGCTAAAAAGAGTCTGAAGTCAATGCCTTTTTCCTTCTTCCCTTATACCTCATATTTTCTTTCCCCCTTCCTTTTTTCTTTTCTTAATTTCCTGTTTTTATTTTTCTTAGTATTTTATAAATTGATAAAACAATAAAAGTGAATGGACTATAAAACAAATGTCATGGACTTGTAGGTTTGAAAATTAGAGAGTATTTTAATGTGGAAATTTCTTTCAAAGCTTGTTTACTGATACATGTATATTGAGAGCTGTAGTCTGTTTCCTCTTAATAAGCAAAAATTGAGAACGGCTTGTCAGGAAGTGAACACATGTGAGTTCCCATTTTGTATATCATTTTACAAAACAAACCACAGCATCTCAGTAGTTGGTGTAGCTCTCCAACCAAGCCAAGAAGATTCTAGCCAGAATTATTCAACAGTTTCAACAATGAACGTTTTGAATTGTCAAACAGCATGATAAGCAAGTGAAGTTACTATAAAGGGCAAAAGTGTATTTGAAATAGCCAATAAACTGATCCCATTTCATACACCCTTATTGAAATATTGTGATTTTTGATCCTCAGTCAGTAGTTTGGATTGGTTGAGAGCTACTTTAATCCTCAGCTAAACATGATTAACAAACTGAAAAATATTTTTAGAATTATGCATTTGTTTCACTCCTGGAGCAAATTCCTTTCTTAACTATGACTAATTAATTTACTAGCACTACTTTAACATAAACTATTTTATATAATGCAGCATCTTAAACTTTAATAATTTGTTTAGTTATAAAATATATTTGAATACTGTTTTAGTGACAATTTTGTGTTGGAACTATTATAAGCAGAGAGATATTATATTTAAACTTGTCTTACTTATGTTTTCTGAATTTAGACTGTTAAATAAACTATTGAGATCGGGATTTTTTTTTACATTTGTTCTTTACATTGTGTTCTGTCAAGAAACTGCAAACCTTTAGACTGTGCCAGTTCCCATGAAAGTTAAACAACTTGCTTCCTCTGTTGCAAGTCAGCTGTTATCTTTCTTGTCATGTTCCTGTCAGAATAATTCAAGGAGAATGCCTGTTCAATATTGCTTTTGTTTCAAAAGAATTCCAGATATTAGCAAGTGATGAGTATATTTTCTTGCAACTCATTGCTTACCTTGATTTTTCAGACTTTTGTAGTTTACACATTGATATGGAATTATGGCCTAGTGCTTATGTCACACTGCCTTCCCCCTGGTCACATGAACGGATAATGAATACTTGACAACCAGTATGCACTCACAAACTGTTGCCCAGAGGGCTCCACAATCATGTGATCACCATTTGCAATTTTTTCTGCTGGCTTCCCCAGCCGAGTTGTCTGCTAAGGGCAGCTGAACTCCTCCAGCAGGATGGAGAAATGGAACTCAGATCCTGATGACCTGAGCTCTATTTCTTCCTACAGTTCGTTTTTTCTGTGGAGGAAAGCTGATTTCCTTCAAACAGCATGTAGAGATGGACCTCTGCTTCTGCCCCAAAGGCATTCTCTTCTGCACCCAGAGAGGAACTGACATCCTTCAGCCAGCCCCTAAAGACCAGAGGGAGCAAAAACCCAAACAGAAAATGGAGAGATAGCATACTTCAGGAGGGTGAGGGAAGCCCTGGGAGGCCTGGCCCAGGTTATGCGTGGGTGCATCTCTCTCAGAGTCTGAAAATCCTGCTTGGGTTTTGGCAGGAAGGATTTTTCCACTCCTAAGAGGAGCCTCCCAGGGACCTCTCCCCCTGAGGAAACTCTGTTTAACAGCCGGCACAATTGCTTAATGACCAAAACCAGGATTGCCGGGATTGTAGCTGTTGAGCAAAGCTTAATGACTGCTTCACTCAACGACCAAGATTCCAGGGTCAATTGTAGTCATAAGTCATGGACTACCTGTAGGTGTACACTTTTCCTATTTTTCCCCACAAATGCCAGCTACGTCTTCAACTACAGATGTAAAGGAAGGACCACAATATTGCATTGTTATGACCTGCCTAAATACTGTTAATAGAGTAAGCTGCATCATGCAGGCTTCATATAGTAAGCTAAGTCATAAATTAGGAATGAATAACCTTTTTTTCTGTCATCTTAAAGGCTGAAAAAAACAGTGAGCAGTCCAAAGACCAAACTGGACAGAAACACCATTTTCTCTCCAATGTCACATTCTTTTCTCACTCTTCCAAGTTTCAAGGATATGATAATTAACTTTTACTAGGGAACTCATCCCTTTCCAAAGTGATGTTTTGCACACCACAATAACTATCGTCATACCACAGTTAACCAAAACAAGCCATATTTGTTGTTAGCTGCAAAGTCGTGTCCGACCCATCACGACCCCATGGACAATGTCCCTCCAGGCCTTCCTGTCCTCTACCATCTTCTGGAGTCCATCTAGGCTCATGCCTACTGCTTCAGTGACTCCATCCAGCCACCTCATTCTCTGTCGTCCCCTTCTTCTATTGCCCTCAACCTTTCCCAGCATTAGGCTCTTCTCCAATGAGTCCTTCCTTCTCATTAGGTGGCCAAAGTATTTGAGTTTCAACTTCAGGATCTGGCCTTCTAAAGAGCAGTCAGTGTTGATCTCCTCTAGGACTGACCGGTTTGATTGCCTTGCAGTCCAAGGGACTCGCAGGAGTCTTCTCCAGCACCATAGCTCAAAGGCCTCAATTCTTTGGCGCTCAGCCTTTCTTATGGTCCAACTTTCACAGCCATACATTGCAACTGGGAAGACCATAGCCTTGACTATATGCACTTTTGTTGACAGGGTGATGTCAAGCCATATTATCATCCAGTAATGATGTCTGAGAGAATCAGTTTCTTATAATGGGTAAGGCATCAGGGTAGAAGTCAACTGGGTGACTTTGGGCTAGTCGCTCTTTCTCAACCCTAGAAAGGCCAGTCATTCCTGAAAAACTTACCAAGAAAGCTTCTGGCATTTGTTAGGAGTCAAAACTCACTCAAAGGCATCCCCCTCCCAAAATTTCAGAACCTGGTTAGTATGCAAGTTTATTTTTGTTTTTGTCAAATATAATTTAACAAATTGAGGTTATATCCAAACTGACACATTGTGCTTCATATAAACAGAGATTATTAAGGAGTTATAACCCAGAAACAACAGCTGCAGCTGGACAAGCCTGGGCAAAGGTTTAACACATCTACATGTCAACACACAGATCTTCACAGTCTTCCCTTCAAACTAAAATGTGAACCAAGAGCTATAAGCAAGGACACATTTAATGTTTTTGAGTTGTTTTGCATTCAAAGGCAAACAAAAAGGAACATTCTGACCACCAGAGACACCTATTGAAAAACACAACCAAGAGACTAAATTTCACTGTGAAGTAGATAGTATGGGAAGTCAGCCCCCCCCCCCAGAGAAGGAAATATTAAAAGGGCAGAAAAATATATTTCCTCAAAGGACCTTAAAGAGGAAGAAAAATATGCCCAGTTTTTCTTAATAGCCCCAAGTCTCCCTCCCCCAAGCAGAAACCAGGTCTATATAAATGCAGATGTAAATACAATCCATTCAGGAAGGTTGGAGGCCCCCAGCTAGAACCTTAGGAAGACAAAGACACCTGAAATCTACATACCCCACCCAAACTCTAAGACAGGACATAATCGGATTAACCCACAGATGCCAAAGGGCACACCCAGACTCAGGTCAGAATACATGACACAGGAAATACAAAGCCTCAGACAGGAACAGGAAACAACCTCAAGAGCCCCAGAGGGTATAAAAACCCACTCCCTACATGTGCTCTCTCTCTTTTCTTCCAGAGCCAACTTTCTGTCTGGCTCTCCTCTTCAATAAACTGCAAGCTTCTTTCTAAAGCAGTCACCGTGTTGTTTATTCCTAGCTTGGACTGAACCACGATGAAGACTCTTCCTTCAACAGTTGTAAAATAAAAATGAAACTATATGTGCAGCACTGAGATTTTGTTACTACTAGATTTCAGACATAATCAAGATCTTTGTAAAATCAAAGTATATATATGAAACTATAACCTTGTTTTACCAGTTATTTATCCTTCACATTGTTGGAAGATTAAGGGCAGGTGGCCTTAAATCCAAATTCATGCTTGATTATTCACATACTGGTAAGATTAGCAGAATTCTAATATGTATGCCATGTAGTACATAACTTCAATCTCCCTTCCCAATCCATGTCACATACTTTAAAAAACTTGATTTATACCAAGGGAAAAAATCTTTTTTTGTCCAGAGCATATGTTACTGAAATATAAATCAAACTACTGTTATCTCGGTGCAGTTAATTGCACAATAGAGAAATAAAGTCACATATACTAAAAATTAAAATTCAGACAACTTTATTGTGGTCATTTAACATACATACACTCACATACTAAAAAACCTCATTCTTATTAGTTAAAAGTAATCTAAAATGTAGAATAATAGAATCCCTGACAAATCTGAAGAAGGTACAATACAGTAGCTGACATAAGAAAAATGGCCAGTAGATAATGCTGAGGCAGAACCACTCTCTGCTCAAACAAGTTCAATTACTCTTAATTATTCTTAATCTAATTTTGTCTGCCACTGCACAGAACCTGGCAATCTTATATGTTATTTCAGGATTAATATAAAATAAGAATTACTTCTATTGCTGGTCATTATACCCTGTTTTACTAGCCAGGAGTGGGGCAATTAGAGCATTTGGGGATGCTGTGTAAAACTGGCAGTAGAAAAGAACATGTTCAGTTGTTTCTACATGTCCTGAATCACAAGAATATACTTGTAAAGGGTATGATATCCTTTTGTATCTTCCAGCTAGGAGTGCTAAAGGTAGTGCATTACATCGGGCTAAGGAAAAGGCCCTTCTCTGGTTGGAAGTATTAAGATATGTGAGATACATAGTTGGTGCCAAGATATATTTCTGACTGTCCATCATGGGAAGCAAAGTAGTATTTTCTGCATCGAGTTTGTTGGTCGAGTTTCTTGAGCATGGCTGGCTCAAGAATTCTGGGAGTTGAAGTCCGCGAGTCATAACAGAGCCAAGGTTGCCTACCCCTGGTCTATAATATTATGTAGACATTGTCGGAGTGTGTTTCTTGCCTGCACATAGCTCAGAGATAATAAATAAATGGGGGAGAGTCCTAGGAGAGGAAGCTTGTTGTATATATGCTAAAAATATACTGTGAATATACCATCTTTCTTATGTACAAACTGCTGGCATTAATGTGTTATTTCTAATTTACAAATCAAACTGCACCTATTGTTCTACACTGCAGCATTAAAAACCCCTAGCATTCCTAATAACCCAATGACATGTTTAGTGTACAGTTTCATAAAATACAATGTCTGAAATCCTAATATCCCAATTTTGGCTACAAAAAATGTTAATATTCCTCGTTCACGTACATGTCATTATATACTCTTGCAGATCCTGAACATAGGTTTGCAAATTAATCAAATATAGTCACAATTTAGTACTGAGCATGTTCTCCTGGGGAACAAAGATTAATTTGAGGTTAATTTGAAAATGTTCAAGCCTGATAAATATGGAGAGAAGGAAGTAGTTGAGTTATTCTGTAGGTTTTACTTTATTTATTGACTTTAAAATCAATGAATCATAAAAAGAGTTACCTAAATGCTCTCCTTGGCATTCTTCCTACAATAACCACTATGCTGCAACATCAAAGCAAATCAATAAAATTAAACTGTCATTTCTGTCATGAATAACATCATAGGACAGTAAAGTTCCTTTGGAAGGTTTTCATACTGTTATAAGAATTCTAATTTTTTAAATTTACATTCTAAATTTTCTTGATTTTTATTATGAGGGCTCCTTATTTCACAGGATGCTGGTAAACTATAGTTTGATTATTTAAAAAACTATTAAAATATATCCACCCTCCTTCAAAGAGTAGAAAGTAGTGGCTCTTTAAATCTTAGAAATGAATGAAATGTGAATTGATTAAACAATGTGACAAAATGTATTTTTACAGCCAAGGACTAACAACTCATTAACAAATATTATTTGCAAAAGTGCCCATAGCAACTGCACGTGCTAAAATCAGAAGTGATAATATAAATGTTTATTGACAAACTGCATCCTCATGATGCAGAGTTATAACATCCACCAAATAATGTAATGGAAAGTGTGAACAGTTATTTCAAGTTGTAACAAGCATAGGCAGTTAAGTATAAGCACAGGATTAACATAAAAAAATGTTAATTCTAAAGTGGCAAATTACTGAAATAACAGCAGTTTCAAGATGCCTTATCAGTAAATTCTAATTCTTATATATGAGCATTTGGTGTATGGATTTTTTTATGGATCTTACTAACATATATAGGGACAATACTCCTATCTGAGCATTAAGCCTTCCACAAACTCCCTATTCTTACATCTCTGAGCTACAGATTTATAAACTCCTTGTTTTATATTACTTTCATTTCATTTCCAAGAAGCAGACATGTCAAACACAAGGCCCGGGGGCCAGATCCGGCCCGTGAAGTGGTTTCATGTGGCCCCTGAAGCCATCCTGGAAACAGTGAGGGAACGGCCCCCACTGCCTTGACCCTGGCCCAGAGACCCTCCTTCTGCCAGAGACCCTCAGATCTGTCCCACTCCTGCCCAGGCCCCCATAGGCACCCTTGATGCCAGTGATGTAGAGCTGGCCACGCCCACCCATTAGGCCATGCCCACCCGGCCCCCTGAGGGCAACCGCAATGCTGATGCGGCCCTCAATGAAATTGAGTTTGACACCCCTGCCAAGAAGCATCCTTCTTTAGCATCAGCTTGTCAGCAAGCTACCTTTTCAATCCCACTGGAATTGAAGGCATTCTGGTTTTCTTCCACATTAGTGTTGTTTGAAATGTGCTCTTTAATTTCTTTTTCAAGATATCCCAGCTGGCTACAACACTTTTGCCTTAAAACATTTTTCCCATTACATCTTCATTATTTCTTTTAGTGTACTAACACCAGCCTTTTAAAAATGTGATTTATGCTTTGTTATTTTTTAATCAAGCTTTTTTTGTTAAAATCAAAAATTCTAACAAAGCATGGCCACTTGTAATAAAAATTCCCATCACTTTAATATTGTCAATCAACCTCCATCTGTTATTTAGGCCCATATCCAAGGAAGCACATCCTTTACTGCCCATCTCTAATCTTTTACATTCATTTTAACCTATCCGACTGTCCCCTTAAAACAACAAAAATTCTAAGAAATTTCTTAAATATAAAGAATTAGAATGAACACACACAGGTGTGCTGAAAACTGCACTGATACTGAGAAGAGCTGTATTCTATTAATCAAATAAAGATAATTGGGACCCAGAAGCCATTTAACATAAAAGCATTTGGAAGGATAAAATTCGATTCCCATGCTCTACCACTTTATTCTCGATGAGAACATATTCTCATCGAAGTCAAATGAGAGCTGCTATAAGCATTCTAATAACTTTCTCAAAGCAAGATGAAATCATTCAATTTAGAAAAAAATACTATATTAGTCAAATCTACAAGCTTCCAAAATCCAGTTCATACTGAATTATATTTATTGAATCTGCTGGCAAATATTTCTGAATTTATGTTAATATACTAGAGTCAGGGGCGGTGTGGTGGCTCAGCAGTTAAAATGCTGGGTTTGTCACCTGGAAAGCCAGCAGCCCAGACTTGGGACCTGAGATTCACGTAACGGGATGAGCTCCCATCCTTGCCCCAGCTCCTGCCAACCTAGCAGTTCAAAAGTTTAACGCAAGCAGATAAATAGCTACCACTTCAGTGGGAAAGTAACCAGCAATTTCCTTATTTTTGTTCATCAATTTTACCAGTTACTTTATTCTTTTTTCTACTTCCCATAAACTTGCCAAACAGAATCCTGTTAAAACCCATCTTCTGCTTGTATCACCTGTTCAACATGTATGAATTAGGGTTTCACTGTTTTGACCCTTAATTTTGATTCTAGCTATCATTGCCATTCTTATTATTATAATGTATTTATTGTGCAGGCTAAACAGATATGAGGACAATAATCATCCCCTTCCTTATACAGACCTACACAGTTTTCCAAATTCAGTTGGTTCTAATTCTAGTTCTATATACAGATGTCTCAGATTGTAATGCCATCTAGGTTAAATACATAGGGCAAATTATTCCCATTACAGCCATTAGTTCGATCAGTTTTTCACAAAGCAACAATAATATATATCTAAAGTTATATGAAGTAAATTGAAATACTTTGTGTAACTCACTAGTTTATGACCATTTTTACTATATTGAAGCAAATTCCAGTATCTGACCTAAGCAACCCAATAATTTATGTCATCTACAGAAATTAGATTGCTAATAAAGCAACATGCCAGAAAATCCAAGTTGAGAGCCAGTTTGATCTTAGGCACTGGCTTAGAAAGCAGGAGACCATGAATTCAAGTTCTGTCGTAGCCGTGAAAGCCAGCTGGGTGACCTTGGATGAAACACTCTTTCCCAATCCAATTCACTTCACAAGCTTGTTGTGGGGAAAATAGGCGAAGGAAGGAATGTTGGATATACGTTCATTGCCTTGGGTTATTGGTAAAAAGAATAAAGGTGGGATATAAAATAAATATAATAAATAAAAAATGTAAAACATAGAAAACCTAGAATTTAGCCAAACATTTTGTATTTATACAAGCATTTAACCAATTCCTCTGTACATTGATTTTAAAAAGAAATTGAAAGAACACAGCAACATGTTCAGTATTAATTTAATCTAGTATAATGCAACATCACCATCTGACCAAAAGAGCCTTGGTGGAGCAGTGGGCTAATGCCTCCTTAAGTAACACCAGCTGCCTACAATTAGTGCAGGTTCGCGTCCCACCAGGCTCAAGGTTGACTCAGCCTTCCATCCTTCCGAGGTAGGTAAAATGAGGACCCAGATTGTTGGGGGCAATAAGCTGACTTTGTAATAATGCCACCTGGGGGGGGGGCGAAAGCCCTAATAAGCAGGCATATACATAGAATGAAGGCTATTGCTAAGCACATTGATTTGTGCTTTAGATTGTAAGCCGCCCTGAGTCTTCGGAGAAGGGCGGGATATAAATGGGATTTTAAAAAAAAGATATCCTTGTGCAGTTTGGAAACAACATTTTGAGAGCAAGGCAAGGAGATATAAAAGCCTATTTCCCAGTTACCCACAACAGTATGTAAATTAAATAATCTTGGCTAGTTGAGGGGATGTTTATTAATGTTATATTTTATGTAAGCTGCTGGGACTCTTGATTCTAGTTAGAAATGTGAAAAATAGAGAGGCCACAAGATTTAAAGAGAAGTGTAATTTCAGTGAATAATTCTAATTGCCACATGAAATTCTTGAGGTCTTATTTTTAAAAACAAAGATCATTAGTCTATGTCTCTGATACCCTTTATTTTCTTCTCTTCCTCCTGTGCAACAAGAAAATAGTTATACCCAGTGGTTTTTTTCTAAAAAAAAAAGGTGCCGGAATTCTCATCTTGGCGGGCGCAGGAGGCGGGGGGGCGGCGCTGCTGCAGTCATGGGTGCGAGGGGTGTTGGTGGTGGGCTACCCCCTGGGGCCGGAGCCCGCACAGCTGTTGCTATGGGAGCAGCGGGGCTGCGCGGTACAGGCGGCAGAGGCGGTGCAGGCCAGGCGATGCAGAAAAAAGCCCTGCTTTTATGTTTTAATCTTATGATTTTAAAAATATTGTAAGTTGCTCCAAACCTCGCCATGTGGATTTGCTACAAATATTATATAATCGGTAAATAAGGACCCAGGCCTTATTTACCGATTATATAATATTTGGCCACAAGATTTAAAGAGAAGTGTAATTTCAGTGAATAATTCTAATTGCCACATGAAATTCTTGAGGTCTTATTTTTAAAAACAAAGATCATTAGTCTATGTCTCTGATACCCTTTATTTTCTTCTCTTCCTCCTGTGCAACAAGAAAATAGTTATACCCAGTGGTTTTTTTCTAAAAAAAAAAGGTGCCGGAATTCTCATCTTGGCGGGCGCAGGAGGCGGGGGGGCGGCGCTGCTGCAGTCATGGGTGCGAGGGGTGTTGGTGGTGGGCTACCCCCTGGGGCCGGAGCCCGCACAGCTGTTGCTATGGGAGCAGCGGGGCTGCGCGGTACAGGCGGCAGAGGCGGTGCAGGCCAGGCGATGCAGAAAAAAGCCCTGCTTTTATGTTTTAATCTTATGATTTTAAAAATATTGTAAGTTGCTCCAAACCTCGCCATGTGGATTTGCTACAAATATTATATAATTGGTAAATAAAGGTAGAACATATGTTAAATATACATCAAATGATAATATGCTTCCCTACAAAGCCAATTCTTGCTCAATGACAAACAAAGGAGTTAACTCGGAAAGGCAAGAGGAAAATCTAGAAGAGGTCTGTGCAACTTGTAGAAGGGAAAGGCCCACACTGATAAATTAAAAATCTTTGTGGTCTGCAAAGGAATGCTGGTGGGCTAATCAATGATTTGGTGACTAGAGGAGCATCTACAGTGTTGGAGTTCGTGGTCATGGTAAGCCATGGAGGCACTAGGCAACATGACTTTCAGGGCAGTGGTGGTGATTTTATTACTTTTTTTTTAAAGTCTGTGCTCTGTCCAAGGGTGCTTGGTAGGCTGCATGTACAGGCCTGGTCTAGAATTTATTTTGGAGCATTCAACTATCTAGAGCAGGCATGTCAAACTCATTTTGTTTGAGGCAACTTCTTATAAAAGAATTGCCATTAATTTGTTTTAATAAAATAATTTAAATCAATTTTTCACTTGATTTCAAATTAAATGAATTATATTGGTTGACAATGAGATTTTTTTAGTACAATTGCCAAATGCAATAAACTGGTTTTAGGTATATGTGTGCACTAATTATTTCAACACCAATACATTTTAACAACATATTCTATTTGTAAATGAATGCAAATGCAAATTATACAATTTTTTGTGCAAAAATAAAACAAAATAACAGATTTAAGAGCTGTTATCATTAGTTATCCTTAGATAAAAAATAATTTCATCATCCAAAACTTTGTTATACTGTTGCAGAGATGTTAACATAGGAAATAGATTATTTTGTTATCTAATTTTACCTTCCGAAAGACAGAAGCAGATGAAAAATGTGAGGTTCTTTCCTGTTGGCTTTTTTGAATTAGCTGTTTTACATTCTAAAAGTTTAGTTCTTAAAGAAGTAATCCTGTAAATAATTTTAATGTCCTCTTCTAGTGCAGGCTCTTTTATGACTCAAGGACTTCAACTCCCAGAATTCCTGGGCCAGCATGGCTCAGCATGGCAACCTCTCCCTTTCCCCTCAGCATGGCTGGCTCAGGATTTCTGGGAGTTGAAGTCCATGAGTCATAAAAAAGGGCCAAGAGAGGGTTGGGTTTTTTTGCAAAAAAAAAAAAAGTGCCGGAACGCTGTTCTGAGCGTTCTATGAGAAAAAAAAGCCCTGGTTATACCTGAACAGATTGCTCCATTTTGTTCTGTGAACTACAAACCATGAATTGAAATAAATTATATTTAATTTCTACAAACATATTTTAAATGTCGTGCTGTTTTATGTCTATAACCCAAGAAGCAAAATGAAACCTATAGCACCTACTTTTGGAAAGACCTAGAAAACAGTACAAACAAGAAGTTTTAAATTGACTTCTGAGAATACTGTAATATAAATTGAAAGTTAAGAAAGAACATGATACAATACAGATTCTGGCTTGTAACATTATTAATCATGTACAAAACATTTCTAATTCAAAGCACTGGAAGTTTAAAACATCCCACTTAACATAGAAACAGTTGTTTTGTGTTTCACATGGATTGTTTTGATCATTTTGAAGTGTTTTCAGCTCAAAAACAAATTGGTCAAAGGACTTCTTTTTAAGCCCCTTTTTTGTCTATACAGAAAGTGGTATCTGGATATTCACAAGGAACTAAAATTAATATAAATAATCAATATAATTAAAATATAGCTTGCATTTACCTTCTATAGAAGGGGCCTGGTCCTGAGCAGCATACAGCATCTCTTTGAAAGCCTATCAAGAAAGAAGGAAAATTAAATCTGACAGCACTTGCACATTAAGTCACTTGATCTACCTACTTTAAATCAATTGGCAATTAAATCCCCTCACCCCTTAAGGCTAAAAAAACCAAGGAATGTAAATTTAATGTTATTTCACTTATTTCCAATGTCAAATGAGATGAATTCTATACACAGACCACAAACATTCAGCACAAGGAACATACTGACTAGCAAAGCAAAGCTCTGCTATGTTTTTAAGGTTCTCCATTTTCTATTATCATTCACATTAAGTCTTGTAAGATTAGTTGGGAATTGGAGAAGAGGAAAAAGCATCTCAGATTATATTAGCAGCATTAATGACCACAACAGTAGTCAATGGTATGCATTATTCAGGAAGTTCTTTTCTTACAACAGTTCATTTAAAAGTGGCTTATGACCATTTTTCACACGTACGATTGCTACAACATCCCCACGGTCATATGGTCAAAATTCAGAAGCTTGGCAACTAAGTCATATTTATGACAGTTGCAGTGTCCCAGGGTCATGTATCACCTTTTGCAACCTTCTGACAAGCAAGGTCAATGGGGAAATCAGATTCATTTAACAACCTTGTTACCAATTTAACAATTGTAATGATTCACTTAACAACTGTGGCAAAAAAGGTAATAAAATGGGGCAAAATTTACATAATAATTGTCTCACTTAGCAATATAAATTTTGGGCTCAGTTGTGTTGTATGTTGAGGACCACCTATAATAATTATACTGTTTTTATAATTAGTAACAGAAAGTCTTGTTTCTTTTACTGAATTTCAATAGGATACCTTTAAAGTTGTAAGACATTCAATTAAGCTGACATCATTAGATGAAAATATGGAAAACTCAGAGAAACTGATTATGGGGTGGGCTAATGTTAAATATTAAGACCCAAATATTTAGTAATGTCAATCAGCAGAAGTTGAGTTCAACTCATGTGGCATCTAACTGTTGAACTATGGATATTAACTTAACAAATCAAACCTTAAGGCTTTAGACTTTCACCTAAAAGTAAGCAATGAGTGTTCAGCAGTCACAGTTTAGAGGAAAGCAAACAGAAATATCAAAATACCTCTGAAGAATTATTAGCTGAAATTTATGACTTTGCAAAACAGATGCAAAGTCTAAAAGGACAACCTGGAAATGAAGATGGAAAAATGGAAAAACAAATTGTTTTCAAAACTTCATCAACTGACCTCCATGTTGCAAAGAATTAACTGCATGCTGTTCTACATTGCAACAGTTTTATATAAATTTATTTATTGAATACAAACTTCATACTATTACAAGAGCCAAAGCCAATCTGCCCATCAGCTGGAACATTTCTGACATTTCAAGTTACTGTTATTATTTGGTTAAATAAGTTACATCAAGATAAGAGAGCAGAATAAAATTGGTATCATTTTTTTACCATTATTAACTCTATGCCCTTGAAATATTAATTTACACTATGTTTCAACAAGCAGTATATTTGCACCAGAGGTGTCATACAGTTTTACTAAAGGCTCAAAACATATTTTTTTATTCGTTTTAAAGACATAGAAATTACTAAGCAAGGACAGATTGGGACTCAACCTTAAATCTATTTCCAGGACTTGAAACTTCTTTTTATGCCAATGGAAGTATTTTTCACTTAAGTTAATTGCTATAGGCAGGGCAGAGCTGCTTTTATTAAGGGTGGGAAGGATTTTGTTTCCATACTTTAGTTTGCATAGCTCTTGTCAATTCTGTGTGCCTTAGAAAAGGACATTGCCAATGTAGCCAACATTTCAAATAATCTATGTTTCTGTACAAATTGTACATGTAAGCTTAACATCAAGACTAGACATAATGCTAGATTGAACTTGTAGATATTGGATTACATGATATCATCATCTTCTTCTTCTTCTCCCTTGCCATCTTCCCTGTTCCTTCAAAATCTTCTTTAAAGGACTACAGATCCTCCGAGGCAGATTGAAGATGAAAGAGAAAAGGAATGATCTACCACCACCACCACCACCACCACCACTAGTAACGCTGATGAAAGCATTCACCATTACAGGTAGTTAACAATGGCAACTGGGACTGAAATTGCCATGGCTAAGTAACAGTCCCGCAGCATGTCATGTGACCATGTCATTTAGTGATGGCAATTGATACTCCTAGGACCTAGGTGCTGTTATTAAGCAAATCATTGCAGGTTGATAAGCGGGAACGTTACATGGTCACCATTTGCAACTTCTTATAGATTCTCCATTGATTTTGCCTATTGGAAGCTGGCAAAGAACGTTGCAAATGGCAATTGTATGACTATGGGATGTTGCCACCATCATAATCACAAGTTAACCACCAAGAACCCAGATTTTAATCATGTAATCACAGGGACATTGCAACAGCTGGATCTCTGAGGACCACTCATTCAGCACCACTGCAAGTTTGAACAGTACCTGAATGAGTGGTCTTTAAACAAGGACCACCTGTATATTTTACCCCAATTTTTAAATATTAATGAGCTAAAATTAAGTCTTACAAATGAAACCTTCTCAATTTGCATTAAACTTAAAATAAAACAACTGAATTCATGAAAACATCTGTCTCTTGTCTCACAGCCTGCTTTCACAATATGAACTAAGTCAAGATTATGTCTTTAGACATGTTTTTGTCTAATCAGATTCAAGAAAGAATAAATAAAATGTATAGAATCCAAACTATGCAATAATTTTAACTAGGCCACTTTCAGCCATGATTGTTAAATAAATAACTAGGCAATAGTACATTTCTGCCATATTTAGTAATAAACTGTAGTGTTTTACAATAATTAATCACAATTAAGCCACAATGCAGTAAGACCTAAATAGTCTCTCTTCAGAGTATCAGATTAAAATGTTCCATAATTTTCAAATCTAGGCCCAAATCTTCATGCTTCAATATGAGTGACGTATGTTTTTTATTTGCCATTGTTTGAAATTATACTTCAAGATGCAGTTTATCACCTTTAAAGCCTTTAAGCAATAAACCTGGATTATTTGAAAGACCACTGTCTTTGATCAGTTCTGCCCATCCAGTACGATTCAATAGGAATCAGCATGGTCTGAGTTTCACCTCTTAAACAATACCATAGGACTGTGGTGGCAAACCTATGGCACATGTGCCACAGGTGGCTCACAGAGCACTCTCTGTGGGCACGCACACCATCACCCCAGTCCCAGGCCTTCAGTCCCGTCTGTGAGCAACCTGCATCAATACCAGCGCAGGGTAAGGTTGCCGCGCCCGCCCCACCGCCCCAAGCGTTTTTTTACTAACCTGCCTTTCAGCTGCATTCTGTTTCTCCGTTCGCTTCTTGCCACGTGTTTGTGGGACCATCGGTTAAAAAAAAAGTTCCATTAGACTTTCTAACTTCTTGTGAGATCTCAAGAAGTTAGAAAGTCTGATGGAACTTTTTTTTTTACCCATAGTCCCACAAACATGCAGCGAAGGCTGAGAAGCAAACAGAGAAACGGAATGCAGCTGAAAGGCAGGTTAGTAAAAAAAAACGCTTGGGGGAGGCGAGGGCATCTGGGCGGGGGCGGCAACCTTACCCTGCATGGTGGCGGGAGGGTGGGACGCACGCCCTCCCCATGCCAGGCCAGCCCCTGCAGCCCTGGGGCGGCAACGCTGGGCAGCGGGGGGCAGGGTGTTGAGGTGGGGGCCGGCAGGCCGACCAAAGCAGCAGGTGGAGCACCAGAGGTCGGGGAGGGAGGGTGCTGAAGTGGGCAGTCGGGTCATTGGCAAAAGAGCAAGACGTCTGAGCGGAAAGCGGCCTCGGAACAAGTGGGGCAGGTAAGGAAAGAAATCCTCGCTTCCCCCAGAAATTGCCTTTCTCTCCTTACCTGACTTCCAGCCCTGTGCCGTTTGTCCTTCAAAATCTGCCACCACCGCCATGTGCAAGGACACAAAGGAAGGTTTTTTTTTGGGGGGGGGAAGGTCAATCAATCAATTCCAACTTCTCGTGAAAGATCGCGAAGTTGGAAATGATTGACCTTTTTTTCCCCAAAAAAACTTTTGTTTCCTTGCACGTGGTGGCGGATTGTGAAGGAGATATAGCATGGCATGGGGCTGGAAATCAAGTAAGGAAAGAAAGGCAATTTCTGGGGGGAGCGAGGATTTCTTTCCTTATCTGCCCCGCTTGTCCTAAGGCTGCTTTTCCCCTCAACTGCGTTGCTCCTGCCAATGGCCTGACCGCCCACTTCAGTGCCCTCCCTCCCCAAGCCTCTGGCACTCCACCTGCTGCTTTGGTGGCTCTGTAGGCAGAGTTGTGAAGTTCTCTTCTCTACTTTCAGCCAAGCCGCATTGCAGCAGCATTGGGCGCAATACGCAAGGCGGCAAACAGTTGCGTCACCCCGAAGCTGGCTGTTTGCCGCCTCCTGCCCAGTGCCACCGCCATGAGGCCGCAGAACGAGCCGGGTGGTGGTAAGAAACCGGTAAACCAATTCCTTACCTCCACCTGGCTTGTTCCATGGCCTGGCAGCGGCATTGGGTGTGACACGGAAGACGGCAAATGGCCGCAGCCACCGGCAAATAGCCACGTCGCACTGAAACCGGCCATTTGCCGCCTCCTGCCCAGTGCCACTGCCATGAGGCGCCCCTCTAGCTCTTGGGAGTTGTGCTGGTGTCCTTCGTGCCAGGCATCCTTTGCGGTGAGTTTCTGGAAAAATTTGCAATGTGGGTGGGTGCAATGCACAAGGCGGTAAATGGTCATGGCTGGCGTCAAACAGCCACATCGCACCAACATCGGACATTTGCCACCTCTTGCCTAGTGCCGCTGCCGTGAGGCCATGGAACACACCAGGCGGCGATAAGAAACCAGTATACCAGTTCCTTACCAGTTCCACCCGGCTTGTTCTGTGGCCTTATGGCAGCCACCTTGGGTGTGACATGCGAGGCAGCAAATGGCCGCGGCCAGAAGCAAACAGCCACATCACACCAAAACCGAGGAGCCGGCAGGCTGTGGCTGCTGATGGACACAGTTGGCCCCCATGCACTGTGTGCGGGGGCTGATGGTGTCAGGCAGCAGCCGCCCCTGCCTCGCCTCACCCTGCGGCAATGGCACCCTTGCACTGCCCCCTGCCTCACCTCGCCCCATAGGACAAGCCTCCTGCCCCCCATCCCTCCCACCAGAGATGCCCTGGATCTCCCCCAAGCCTGCCTGGCCCCCACAGGCGTCCATTCCCACGAGCAACATCAAGGTGGCCACACCCACCCCAGCAAAGCCCACCCCATCTGCCATGACCACCACAGCCACACCCATCCAATGGGCCACACCCACACCTACCCAGCACTGGACGATACATAAGTGGGTTTTGGGTTGCAGTTTGGGCACTCGATCTCTAAAAGGTTTGCCATCACTGCTATAAGAGATCCACTTCATTCCTTAACCCTCCAACAAATCTAGAACCAATTTCTCCCCATTAGTTAAGGTTAACTAAAAGGTGCAATTAAAAAACACTAACCAGAGGATTCCACACACACATCCCAGCAAAAGACCCTAAACAGATTATTTTTGTAAGAAAAAGCATTGCAGAAAAAAAATAAATTGAAATGTTTAATTAGTGAAAGCTTCAAAAGTTTAAAATATAATGAACAAAAATGCAATAAAACTGGGCTAAAGCAACAGATGCAAGCCTTGAACCTGATGCACAGTTCATCACACACATCCCAAAATATGGCAAAGTTGAAACTAATGAGCTATGCAAGCCTGCTTCTAGAAGCATTTCTAGGAATCACCACACTCAGAAAGGACGCCACTGACACCACTCAAGAGACTATAACTTCAAGTCCCCAAAAATGCAAAGCTTTGACTTTCAGAATTGTATCAACATCTACCAATTCACTAATTAAGGATAATTGTTAGTAGTTAGTAGAGAAAAACCCAAGTGTCAAAAGTGGAGATTGAATAACCCTGGGATACAGTGCCACCTAGTTTCCTTCAAAAGCAGTTCACAGATAGCCTTCTCAGGTGCCTTCCCCTCCCACCCTGCCTTCTTTGGGAATACCAATATCCCCAACAGAAGATCCAGCACAACAACCTTCTTTCTGTCAGAAGTCTTCTGACCTTCAACAGCAGAAATACCGCTTAGCAAAAGCTCCCGCACTTCCTTAACCTTCTTTTCCATCTTGATTCATTCATATCCCCGTGCGGAACATCAAAGCACAAGGAAATCTGTGGCAAAAGGAAGCTGAAATGGGAGACAAGTTAAAGAAAGCCAGGCTTTTCCCTGCGGGCTCGGGGAAAAGGCCTGTGAATTGAATGAAAGAGAAGGAACGAGCCCAGACAGAATAGCAGAATGCAGCTCGAGGGGGGGGGGGGGGGAAGAGTGGAATTCTACTAGGGAAGGCAGGCTGAGCTGGAAGATGAGCCTTGGTGGAGCAGTGGGCTAATGCCTCCTTAAGTAACACCAGCCGCCTGCAATTAGTGCAGGTTCGAGTCCCACCAGGCTCAAGGTTTGACTCAGCCTTCCATCCTTCCCAGGTAGGTAAAATGAGGACCTAGATTGTTGGGGGCAATTAAGCTGACTTTGTAATAATGCCGCTTGGGGGTGTGTGTGAAAGCCCTAATAAGCAGGCATAGACATAGCTTGTAAGCCGCCCTGAGTCTTCGGAGAAGGGCGGGATATAAATGGGATTAAAATAAAAATAAAAATAAAAAGATCACTGAAGCATCTGCGATCCCGCTACGCCCAACCGCGGGTGGGGGCGGGGGCTCCAACGACTACATCAAACGGAGACTACCGAAAGCCTCTGCATCAGACCCATCGCCCACCAAAATCGCCATACGGCGATTTTGGTGGGCGATGGGTCTGATGCAGAGGCTTTCGGTAGTCTTCCATGCAACCCATGTCAGCCTTTTTCTTTGCACCCCCCCACCCCCACCCCCCCCCCTACTGAGTCTCAAGCGCGCATCTTATGCCCGTTTTCTTCCATGGCCCCAAACGCAACCCCAAAGGGCTCGCCTCTCCGATGCTACCCGCTCCTCTTCCCTCCAAGGCTGCTCCCGTTTTTGTTTCCCCACCACCACCACCACCACCACCTCCTTTTCCAAAAAGCAAGGTACCTCATACTGGATGTATTGCTTCCGCCACTCCGGAGTGATGTGTGCGGAAAGGTGCTCGGCGAACTTCATGCTGCTGCTGCCGCTGCCGCCGCCTCCCCCTTAGGCTTCTTTGCCTTGCCTGCTGGAGGCACCGCTTTTACTTTTCAGCTTCGCTCGAGCGCCCCAGAGCCTGCTCAAAAGAAGCCGGAGCCGGCTGGGATGGCTCTTGTCGGCGCTTGAACTGCGGGCGACGGACGCGGGCGCCTGCGACCTCCGCCGCACATGAAGCCCAGTCCTTGACTCCCTCTTTCGCACAAAGCGCGCTTTCCCACTTTCCCCTCAGGAATGCCCTGGCGCGGCTGCCACCGCCGTTGCCTCCTGCGGCCCCGCAGCCTCCTCTGGCGCTCCTGAAGCAGCGGCAACCTCCGCCGCCATCTTTCCTCTCCTCCGTTGGCCTAGGCCCGCCTTTCCACACTGAGAGACCTGACGTCATCACCACAAGGAACCGCCTTCCTCCCGAAGAGCAGACGTAAGGCGAAAACAAAGGGGGGGGAAACGAACGCTGCTATCGGCCACGCCCACTTCCCCTCCTCACCCGCCTTTCTTCCCATCTTACACCGACGGAGCAAGAGGTGTGAGGAGCTCGAAAGGGGCGGAGCTATCATTCAGAACCGCCCAGGGCACGCCCTGAGGGGTAGCGGATTTTCAAACAAAACGGGATCTCGGGGTCGGAACGCCCCCTTTTTTTGTCGTGCAGCAGCGACTTGGGGGCGCCCGGAAATGTTCCCCGCGGTCCCCTAGCTTTTGAGAGTAGGCAACAGAATTTCGTTTTTAATTTGTGCCAGTGTGCCCACAGTAAAAAAAATATGACAATAAAGGTTATCTCAATCCTAGGGTTACTTTGCCCGAAAACCTCGCTTGAAGCGACGTACTGCATTTTTTAAAAAATAATACTATTTTACTTGTATGCTATCAAGTTGTTTTGATCGCATGGATTAGAGAACATAAAAGATTAATTAATTCATGACATTCTATCCCTAACATGTTCCTTTATGTCTTCCTGCTGTTAGTGGTCCATTTATCTTTCCTTCCACCTTTCCCAAAATTAGAGGGGTTTTTTTTTTCCAGAGAGGGGTTTTCACATAATGTGTCTGAAATAGTATAATTTCAGCCTTTTCCATTGTGCCTCAAGTGACAACTCTGGGTTGAGAAAACATAAAGAACAAATTTATATTTCCATTTGGATGCTCACAACATGTCAAGCCACTGTACTTGGCATAAATAACCTATTTGAAAGTTCCTAGACAATAGGAATTCAAGAGATTTAGTCCCAGGATCAAACATCTTAAAATATTCCATACACCTACAGAACCTGATCCTTCAGGACAAATAATGTGTAAGTATTTAATTATTAGGAAATAAAAATGGTTAGTGAATCAACATTCTATATAGCAAATGTATAAATCATAAAGCACATATATAGAGATTCCACAGGTCAACTGTATATTTTCTACAAAGTGTTAGCTGCAAATAATCAGATCTACATGTGAAGAGTTTGATTAGCTATTTTATTATTCAAGACAATATATAGGAATCTTCTTAAACTAATAGTTTACACCTGGGTCAGATTAGATAAGTTTCAAAGGCATTCAAAGGGGGGGGAGGTCCAGACTTTGCCCTCTTATGCCCACATAGGGATTCCAGACTAATTCCCTGTTTGACGCCTCCCGCTGGATCAATGTCTCTCTAGTATGGAAGAATATATGGATGGATGGTTTCATGTATGCTGTGCCCATTTTTCACTCACAAAAGAATATTCTTATGTAGAAATCTATGGCAAAAAATAGCTCTTAAACTCCACTTATTAGGACAAATAGTATAAGCATGAAAAGGAAGATCCAGTATAAACTGCAACTAATAGTGCAGAAAATTCTGAATTTTGTCCCAGTTTTCTTAAGTTAACTTAAATACTGCCCAAGAACTGAAGAGAAAGGGATGTGCCCACAGCAGCTTAAAGTGGGCAAAATAGTTGGGCAAATCAACCACTGATGTATCATCAAGGAAGCATTTCAGGTCATGTTCACAACAATAACTGTTTCAGAAGAGGGAAAACTTCACTTTAAAGGTGAAACGGCTAAAGATGATTTAAAGCTGCTTTAGCTGTGGGTTGGTGATGAGACCAAATGAAAGCAATGTCTTATAAAAACAATTAGTAGGGCATGTTTAAGCTGTGATTAGAAGGGTATGAAGATGAGCCCCAGAAGAAAAACTTTGCTCATCCCTACTCAAATAACCAGAGCTTCCTGGATCAGATCAAGCAGTGTATTGTACCAATCCTGAGTCCCCAATAACCTCTCAACTGCTAATATAAGTACCACATAAGGACAACATAACTTTCTTGCTAATTTCTCTTAACTACTGTCACTGAGAGGCAAAGTTGTTCTTGTAAAGGGGGTAATAACTATCATGACTAATAGTCACAGACAGTAAGGTTGTCCATGATTTAACCATTTAACCAGGTTAATGGCCTGCTTTAAATACTATAGAGTTATGGTTTTATAGTTAGCTCTTATACGATTGAGAAGGAAAAACAATCTTTAGGTCAAGCTGATCAATGACTACTCAGTGCAGTTTTCTTGCCAACAGTATGAAGAAGTTTGATGTTAACTTCTGAGAAAAAAAATTCTGGCTTCTGGGTCAAGCATACAAGTCTGGGGCTTTCGTGGTGGTCTCCTGTCCAAAGAGTAGTACCTGATCCTGCTAACTTTTTTCATGACTAGCTAGTGCTTATGTCTAGGTAATCTGAAGATTATAGTCAGTTAGTGTTGTCCTAATTTGTGCAAAGAAACCTAAATAATTCATGTTTATGTGAAACACAGAGAAAGATGGTTACACTATAGCCTTTCTCATTTCTTTCCTCTTGATGGACTGGACTTCACCTCATAGAATTTCCAACCAATATAGCTGTTGACATACATGGGGTGGTAGTGATAGAAACAAAGCTAAGGAAGGGGATTTACTGGTTACATAGAGCACAATATATGTTAAAGACCTTACAGCTCTCATAGCACAAGAGATGTTCTCAGCGCATTAACCTTTTTTTATAATCCTTCTGAAATGGCCTGAATGTAAAAGAACTCTAAAGTAGAATAAAAAGATCAATTAAGCAATCTAAATCTTTTCTTATTTTTTTCTTTATTAAAGCCATTCATTTATCTAAAAGAGCAGATTTTTTTTTCATTTGCAAAGCGATCAAAATCTTCCCTAGCAGCAAAAGAAGAACATGAAGGTAATTTAGGTCACAAGCTTATATTCTAAGGTACTCTAGTTAGATTATGTGGATGAACATGTATTACCCCATTTATCTTGGAATATTCCTCCGACAGTGGAGTTATGTTGATAGACCTCTGTGGGTATGTTAGTATAATTCTGTATGATTTATTTGCATGACTGCAAAAAATTCATTGGTTGAGCACTAAAAGCAGGGCAGGAATAGGAGAGGAATAGTCATACAGTGAACCCTATCATATTTGATGATGATGATGATGATGATGATGATGATGGAAGGGACCTGAGGTCATCTAGTCCAACCCCAAGCTCAGGCAGGAAACCCTATACCATTTCAGACAAATGGTACTACTACCCCCTTGTCATACTTTACACCAGGAATCAACAGTAAATCAACTTCCCAGGAATTAACCACTTGTTCAATGCTAAACTTGATTTGGCAAAAGACTAATTAGAATTGGTTAGATTAGATTTTATATCACACATAGCATACTTTAGACAAAATTATTGCCATTGCAGAGCAAAAATTTAATTTTTATCTTGCCTTGCTGTGTTAACCTATACTTGGTGAGTCACCTAGTGGTCATGAGCAATTGTGATATGTTTACATAACAGTTCTTTCTAGCCTGGGAACCAATGGTTTCCATTTCACCAGCTTCAACCTTTATATCAATGTTGGTGCACTGCTGCACCAACTTCAGAAGTGAATATTAGAAATATATATATTTCGTCCTTCTGTGCTAAATTACATTGACAGTATTTGCACAACACTCTAATTCATGCCTATCTGAACTATGAAGTATTAAGTTCACTTAATTGTATGACTCCACCCAATGAATTGAAACAATAAGTATATTGGCCAAGTTCCCATAAGACATTGAACCGCAAACTAGTCAGGCATATTTTACCTTAGCATGTGCTAATCCAGCTATTAACGGAATGAAATATAAGATTCAGACTAATTCAGACAAACTGCATCAATCCAAGCATGCCATCAGCAACAGATAAATGGGAAATATGGGAAATTAATCCACTGCAAAAAATCGCAAAGAGATAAGGAAATGTCCTGTATCAAATCTTCAAGCTCTTTGACATCTAAGTCAAAACAGTTGCAAATGATGTTATCTTTGCAAATAAGACACTGCCACCAAAGTTTCTACTAGCTGCCTTGGGGGCAAAGATTAATAAGAGCTCTAAGTGCTCAGGACAGGGTTGCTACATGGTATTATGTAAATGATTGGCAGTACTGAACTTCTTTGTTTTCCAGTTTTACTAAGCTATAATGTGGTTTGTTTGGCTTAGTGTATGAATGCCATTACCATGTTTGAACAGACTATGGTTTAACATGATGGATAAACTATATCAAAATTTCTCAAAACTACTGCCATGACCACCACAGAAAAAGATCTATGATTAAATTTTGGTGCAGAAGCTGAAGTTAAAATCAGACAGAATGAAGTGTTGTCAATCAATAGGAAATAGTTCTGGGACTGATGTTCAGATTATGGGGAATGTTGTTACAGTTCCTGTCAAAGGAGGGGGCAGCAGTCTGGGAGTGCTGACACTAAATTCACAGATGATGGCAATGGTAAATAGCGCATAGAATGTTAGATGTTTTGTGCCAGCCATGGCAGTTCCCCAAAAAGGTCATCAGATGGGAGCAAAGAGGCTTCTTTGCTTCCACTGATGAGCCAAGGGTCTCAGACCCGACAGCCCCATTGGTGAGAGAGTTTTATGGTCAGGGAGGGACCAAGACCCCCCCCCATAAATACCTCTGCACGAGGGGCTGCTCTTTGTTCTAACTCTGCTTCTATTTCTACTCCTAGCTCCTAGTCCTTCTTCTGTTTTAGTTATGTAATGCTAGCTTGCTTTTATTTTGTTTCTCTCTCACATGCAGGCATGAATGCTTTCATGCCAAGTATTTCTTTCTCTTTGATCTATCATTGAATAAAGCTAATATGATTGCATCTCTGCGTGATGCTTTTACTTGGAAGCACCTTTAACGATCCATCGTGAGATCACCTCACATAGAATTTATTATTTCAGATTTAATATCAACTTGTTTCATATTTGCATCTGTCTCAGAACTTCTTAAAATGTACTTTTAAAAACATTTCTCCTAAAAGCCAGCATGGCACAGTCACCTTGAAGTTGGCTTAAGGCTAAGGAAACAGAGGTTCAAGCCCACACTCAGTAATACGCTCTTGTTATGTGACTTTGGGCCAGTTATTCACCGTGTTACCTCGGGAAATCCCCATCTAAGCTGGTCTGAACTTTATAATTTTACAAATATGCAAATATATTAGCCTGGCATTTTAAAAGTACATTATTTTTTAATAACTATTGCATGCATAGTATCTGCTTGGCTAGTCTGATCTAGCACGAGTTGGTGTGCTCCCAATTCATTGAATTAAGCACCATTTATTGGGGCTCTGGAAGCACATTTTCTCTGTAATAGTGCCTGCATTCTGGAACAAGATTCCTCCTGAGATTCAAATATAGTAATCTCCATCCTAGTGTTGTTTTGAAGGTCTCTAAAGACCTTCTGCAGAAAAGGTAGAATAGATAATTTTGTTTTGGTTGGTTGGTTTTATTTTTTATCCCATCTTATTAGTTTTGTAAATAATTCAAGGCAGAAAGCATACCTAGTACTATTCCATCCCCCTAAAAAACTGAAATCAGGTGAGGCTTGGCATTGGGACTTTGTAACACCTCATGCTTCCTCTGTTGAAGGTATAATATTACAGACCTTCTAGGAGCTGGATCACCTTGTATGAGTAACATTTTCCGCTGATTTCAGTTTCTCTTTCTACCCAGTAGAGTCCTCTCATGTACTGGAATATATGTTTGGGGACAGTGTCACTTTGTATTCAGTCAAATAACTTAATAACAATTCTTTTCTAGGATAAATCAAGGACAGGCCACTCAGCTGGTCAGGCTTTCAGCTCTGAGTCAAAATGTAGGCATATACTAGGGATTTTTCCTTTTAAGCTTCTCTTCTGGGTATTGTTGATTCACTATGGAAAATACTGTGGAATTATGTGCCCTGGGAAATTGTAAGCAACCCCTTTGCACTTCCTTAAATTTATAAGGCAGAATAATCATTCAAATGATTAGTCAGACAATCTGGGGTCTGCAGGGACACTTGACTGCCCTTGCCATATCTCCAACAAACCTGATTGATAGTGGCTCTGGTAGGAGCCTTAAGCTTGATTTAGACATGTCTGGAACTGCTTGTAGGTGTTGACTCATGCCTATACTGCAAAGGGGTTGATGGGTAAGAATAGGTTGCAGATGGTTGCAGATAGGCTGACACACACACCTCCCAAATCTAAACCACATGTGTGGAGATGTGTGTTCTGCATGCTAATTGGTTGATCTGTGCTTTCTTGTTTGAGCACCCCCTAGGGAGAATGTGAATATTCATAGAAATATAAATGTGAAAACTATGTAACCATCTCCAAATGACAGACCTATATATTTCCTGACTTGCAGTGACACAGAAGTCTGACTTAGGCTTCAGGGAAAGCAATGCAGAAGAAAGAGAGAAATGGAGTTATAGTGGTTACTACAGCCATTAACTATCCTCTCCTGCGGTACTGCTGATTCCGTTGCTTCCTCAACAGCACCATGCCCCATCTCCTCTTCCTCCTCTCATCATTTGGATCATGTAGGAGTCAGGAAAGGCTGTACTATCTAGTGAATTGGCACACTTAGAGGTGCTGGCAGCTTCCCCTGTGCTTGCTGATTACTACTTCCTTCTCCTTCCTGCTTGTAATGGTATGTGAGAATGATCTTGAGAGACAGGAGGAAGAGTAGCAGACTAGATAACAGTCAAGTAAATGGCAACTGAATCTGCAAAAAGAATGGGGATGTGGCAAACACCTCAGAAGGGACCCTCCCTGGTTTCGTAGACTGTAAAGGCAAGGGGGCAAAGATGCACTTTCAGATTTGTGAGTTAATGTTACTTTACAATAAAGTTAGGGCTAGTACTTCTGGGTATGCTTCTCATCTGAAGTACTTTGCAAAGCTGACACTGCTTGAGAAGAGAAAGAATTTCAAGTGAGTGGACAGAGGGGTGCAGGTGTGAACAAGCACATGCATGGCTGTATCCTGCATAAGAGGAGTGACACTTGAATTCTCTCCTCATGGGAAGTGAGGCTCAGAGAAATGTTCTTTCTTCAAGCTCCTCAAGGAGGAAAATAGGGCCACTCAATTCACAGTATCTGAGCTGCTCCCTGTTTTTTATTCCCACTTGTCACAAGGGCTTTAAAGGATAAATGAAATAAAAAAACCTGTGGGATATTCTGCATTCCTCCACACCATCCACACTGATCCAAACCCTAATGGAACCGGCAGTTTTTATATCTTCTATTACAACACTTTTAAATATTCGGGAAATGTCAGCTGGTTAGCCATCTCAAAAGTGACTGGATTAATGGCTATTTCATTCTGTCCTAGAATACAATGTTGGAAGCCTTTTGTCAGGACCCACCTCAATCCACATCTTAGGAAATAAGAACTCTTGGATGCAAGTTTAGTCCAAAAGGAAAATGTTTACTAGGATGGAATCGATTGTGGGAATACAAGACGGAATCTGACAAAAGTTACATTTCAATCCTATATAAAGCATTCCCATTTCAGCCCCTCCCCTCATCCATTTGGTCAGGCTGTCATCAGTTGCTAGGTGTCAGGTCCTTCCATGGGAAAGGGAACTCTCCTTGGTTTTATGGTTATTGCTTTCCTTTTCAGTTGTAAATGAAGATACAATCCAGACCTGTCTGTCCCCCTCCTTCCCCCAGTTAAAACATCCCCTGTTGTTTGAAAATCGCTTTAGTAACCATCCTCTCCCCCCCCTCGGAGAGATGGCAGAATCCCCAGAAATAGCACGTTGTTCTACCTATACAATTATGAAATGTGATATAAATGGATTCTGACATTCGGCTCTCCTTTCAGAAAAAAGATGAGTCCATCTGTGGGGAAAGAAAACATATAAATGTTAGCCTGGGTTGTTTGGATATTCTGTATGAAACCTCTTAAGCAACTTAGGTGCTTTAACATGGAGTTTGTTAACCCACTCATTTTCTGAGGAGGGGAGGTGTTTCCATGCCACTAAATATTGTATCGTTCCATGGTGTTTTCTGGAATCTAAGATTTCTTTCACTTCAAAATGTTGTTCTCCTTCCACCATGATGGGGGGTGGTGGTGGTGGGATTTTTTCTCGTAGTGGTGATTGTTGTTCTCTCTTTAATAGACTGCAGTGGAAGGTTGGGTGTATTCGTCTAAGATTTTTGGGTAGTTCTAATTCAACTGTTACTGGGTTTATGATTCTTTTAATTGGAAAGGGTCCAATATATTTTGGTCCTAGTTTTTTACAGGGTTGGAGTGATTTCAGGTATTTTGTGGATAAATATGCCATCTCTCCTACCCTAAATGGTGTGGGATCGGTTCTTTTTTTGTCTGCCTGTGTCTTGTATGCTTTTCTGGCATCTTCCAACGCTTTCCTAACGATTGGCCATGTATTTTGTAATTGAGCAATCCATTCCTTCAGATCAGGGATAACCGGTTCTTTTGGGGTTAGTTCTGGTATTGGGTTGAAACTCTGGCCTGTAGCTACTTGAAAAGGAGTGTAACCTGTGCTTGAGTGGACTGCATTATTATATGCTACTTCTGCAAAAGGCAGTAGGTCCGTCCAGTCGGACTGCTGAAAATTAATATAGCATCTCAGATATTGTTCAAGTATATTATTAAGTCTTTCAGAAGCTCCGTCTGTCTGAGGATGGTGACTAGATGACAGTCCTTGGGTGGTTCCTAAGAGGGATAAAAATTCTTTCCAAAATGCCGACGTAAATTGCACCCCTCTGTCAGATATGATGTGTTGTGGTACCCCGTGCAATCTGTAAATATGCTGTACAAAAAGTTTTGCTAATGCTTTTGCAGTCGGGATTTTTTGGCAAGGTATGAAATGTACTTGCTTAGAGAACAGATCTGTGACAGTCCAGACTACGGTGTTTCCATTACTTTCTGGCAGTTCTACGATAAAATCCATGGCTATTTCTTTCCATGGGGCTGAGGGGTTTGCCACCGGTTGTAACAGACCTGGCGGTTTCCCTTGCAGTCTTTTGGCCATCGCGCAAATTTGACAGCTACCCACATAGCTTTCTATGTCCTTTTTCATAGATGGCCACCAAAATTGCCTTTTAGTTAAGTGTAAGGTTTTTACAAAGCCAAAGTGTCCTGCTGATTTTGTATCATGGCACAGTTGCATGAAATTGATTCTCTGTGTGGCAGGTATATATAGCTTCTCCCCCACCCACGGCAGTCCATCTTTAATTGTGCACACATGTTTATTTTTCTGGAACCATTCATCACTTTCCAAAGATTTCCTGAATTTTATTCCAGTTTGGCTATCTACCTTCGGCTTCATTTTTTCTTGTGCCCTGGTGGTGACTGGTGCTGCCAGTTGTTGTTCCGGTACAAGTGGTTTAAAGTCAGTAACTCTTGTGCTGTTATATTGGGGCATGCGGGATAATGCATCTGCCAGGAAGTTCTTTCCCCCCGGTAAGTGTTTGAGAGTGAAATTGAATCGGTGAAAATGTTGGGACCAGCGGGCTTGCTTAGGAGTGAGCTTCCTGGGCGTTTTTAGTGCTTCCAAATTTTTGTGGTCTGTCCAGACCTGGAAAGGTATTTTATTTCCTTCTAAAAATTGGCGCCATGTTAGTAATGCCCACCTCAACGAGAATGCCTCTTTTTCCCATATTGGCCAGCGTTGTTCTGTTTCTGTGAGTTTTCTGGATGTGTATGCGCATGGTTGCAATGTCCCCCCATCATTTTCTTGTAATAGTACGGCTCCTACTGCTACATCACTCGCATCTGCCTGTATTACAAAAGGTTTGTCGGGATCTGGGTGTTTTAGGACAGGTTCAGCAGAAAAAAGTCTCTTTAGCCTCTCAAATGCTGCTTGACATTCCATTGACCATTTCAGAGGCTGGCTGGGTTTCACGGGTGACCCCCCCTTCGTTTTCAACAAATTTGTGAGGGGCATGGCTATTTGGCCAAATGCGGGGATGAATTGGCGGTAGAAGTTTGCAAACCCCAGGAAACTTTGCAATTGCTTTCGTGTGCGGGGGGGGTGCCCACTCTAGTACTGCCCTGACCTTCTCAGGGTCCATTTCGATGCCCTCTGGAGATATGCGATATCCCAGGTAGTCGATTTTTTCCTGATGGAATTCACACTTCGATAATTTAGCATATAAGTGGGCAGCTCGCAACTTCTTCAGGACTGCTCTGACTAGTTTGATATGTTCCTCTTTGGTTTCTGTGAAGATAAGGATGTCATCGAGGTAAACCAGGACCCCCTTATATAGGTGCTCTCTCAGCACGTCATTAATTAATTGCATAAAGACTGCGGGGGCCCCTTGCAGTCCGAATGGCAATACTTTGAATTGATAGCACCCCATTGGGCAGTTGAATGCAGTCTTCCATTCGTCTCCTTCCTTAATCCTAATACGGTAGTATGCTTCCCTCAGGTCTAGTTTGGTAAAAATCTTTCCTTTCGATAGGTGGGATAACATATCCTTCATTAGGGGAAGGGGGTACAGATTACATTCACTAATTGTGGTCAAATTTCTATAGTCCACAACCAAACGAAAAGACCCATCCTTCTTCTCCCTGAACAGAACCGGGGCGGCCACTTTGGGTTTGGCAGGCTCAATAAATCCTCTTTCTAAGTTTTTCTTTATGAATCTCTCCATTTCTGCCATTTCCCTTGGGCTCATGGCATACATCCTGGGTTTTGGGAGTTTTGCCCCAGGTTTGAATTCTATGGTGCAGTCTGTGGGGCGGTGGGGGGGAAGCTCATCTGCTCTTTCCTCACTGAAAACCTCAGCCAGGTCCCTGTATTCCTCCGGTATCTCTGGTAATCCCTTCTCTTTCCCCACTGCTGCTGTCTCCTCCCTCTGGGTTGGGGGGGTGCTTTTGGAGTCTAAGTTCTTCTGCCCCCCCTTTGGGAAATTGAGTTCTGCTGTCCTCCAGTTTATCCCGGGGTTCCATTTCTTCAGCCATTCCAGTCCTAGGATCATTGGGCATTCCATGCCTGGGGCCACTATAAACGTTATGTCCTCCTCATGGGGCCCCAGTGATAGGTGGATTGGTAAAGTGGCTAGGGTGGCTGGTCCTCCCCCTGCTATTGTCCCATCTAATTGACTAAAAGAGATTGGTTGTTTTAGCCTCCTCACTGGGATGCTGGGAACTCTCCATCTCTTGCCTCCATTCCGGTTGGTGGTTACTACGCCTCAGGGTCGTTTCTCCCGAAGCCTTTTCCCACTCACTTTTCCTTCCAACGCCCATCGACCACCGGGGTTTTCGGTCGTACTGCTCCACCGCTTCTTCCCCGGGGGAATATGCTGCTTCAGCTTCCCATTGTCTCTGGGATTCCATTTGGGGGGAAGACTCCCCCTCCATGGGGCTTCCCTCCTCTCTTGCTTCGTCGCCAGACATTGTATTTGTTGCAAAGTCCCCCGGTAAGGTTTTCCCTTCCAGGTTGACTCTTAAAGCAGATTCCGTCTACTGTCAGGACCCACCTCAATCCACATCTTAGGAAATAAGAACTCTTGGATGCAAGTTTAGTCCAAAAGGAAAATGTTTACTAGGATGGAATCGATTGTGGGAATACAAGACGGAATCTGACAAAAGTTACATTTCAATCCTATATAAAGCATTCCCATTTCAGCCCCTCCCCTCATCCATTTGGTCAGGCTGTCATCAGTTGCTAGGTGTCAGGTCCTTCCATGGGAAAGGGAACTCTCCTTGGTTTTATGGTTATTGCTTTCCTTTTCAGTTGTAAATGAAGATACAATCCAGACCTGTCTGTCCCCCTCCTTCCCCCAGTTAAAACATCCCCTGTTGTTTGAAAATCGCTTTAGTAACCATCCTCTCCCCCCCCCTCGGAGAGATGGCAGAATCCCCAGAAATAGCACGTTGTTCTACCTATACAATTATGAAATGTGATATAAATGGATTCTGACATTTTTACTGTTTCACTGTTTAGGAGAAGGGGGTTGTTATGCTGGAGGACAGTGGATCTCAACCTTTTCTTCACCACAAACCCCCTTTAAATACCTTTTGTGGCCACAGACCATGGCCAGGGACCCCCCAGGACGTAACTCAAGATTTAAATAATAACTTTTCTTTAAGCCTTCACAGATCCCATGTGATGACATCATGCCCCCCCTCCAGGTTGAGAACCATTGTTGTAGAATATTTGCTTCCTTGGTATTAATCAAAGTTCACATGCCAAAAAGAAAGAGGCCTAGAAAGTTGATTGTCATTTCCTTCCTACCACCACCCTTCCATCTCAAGTAGAACAGCTCGGAATTCTACCATGTTTTGCATCATATGTACATCAGTTTATCTGCAAACATATAAGCTTGCCTATAGAGAAATAGGATGGACAAGAAGAAATATAAGGGGGAAAAATTGGGGAAGGTAAGAGACAAGTGAGTGAAGTCTAGTGTGAAATGATGCACCATTTGTAGTGGATCTAATGAAGAGAAAGAGACTATTCATATTCTCTCTTAAAAGTACTTGAAACTGCTGGTTGATAACCTTGAGATGGAAAACTGCAATGCAGACTTCAAAAATTGGTTAGCTGGTTTGTGAGTCATGTGAACACAACTGCCATTTCTGTTCCCACTGATTCCAAGGACAAAAGTATTGGCCAGAGGCAGAGAAACAAAATTTACACGTGCAAAACGGTCTTCATAAGTATTCCAAAAAAATGCTTCTTTTACTTTTCCTTATAATCTGTGAGCAAACAAACCTCCTTTTTCTGAAGCTGATCCAACTGCAACAGCAGATTATCTTCTGCTAAATTAGAGCACATTATCTTTATCTTAGATTTGTAGAAGTATTTTAATGAGTGATGTTTAGTGATGTTTATTGTCCACAGTTGAAAACATACTGACCTTAGACAAAGCTAAAATCTTATCACTACTTGATACTCATTTCCTGAACAAGTTGTACTTTAATATGGTTTTTTTTTGTGGGTTAGGAAAATCAACAGCATCTTCTCACTGAAGTTTTATGGGTCAAACCGGCTTGTTTGAAAGTAAAATTATGCTGAGACTGCAACAATGTATCGGGTTTTTCCTAAAGAAGGACATAGAAATTAAGGGCATAGAAATAATTAACTAAAATTTTAGCCTGTACTACATCCCCTGTTCTTAGTACAGGTAGTCCTTGAGTTACGACCACAACTGAGCCCAAAATTTATGTTGCTATGTGAAACATTTGTTAAGTGGGTTTTGCTCCTTTTTATGACTTTTCTTGTCACAGTTGTTAAGTGAATCATTTCATTTGTTAAATTAGTAACATGGTAGTTAAGTGAATCTGGCTTCCCCATCGATGTTCCTTGTCAGAAGATCGCCATGTGACTCCGGGACCCTGCAACCATCATAAATATGAAGCAGTTGCCAAGCATCTGAATTTTGATCACATGACCATGGGGATGCTGCAATGGTCGTAAGTGTGAAAAATGGACATGTCACTTTTTTCAGTGCCGTTGTAACTTTGAACACTCACTAAATGAACTGTTGTAAGTCGAGGACTACCTGTATTCAATTATCTATATTTGATGCACACTGATATACGTAGACACTATGGAACCTGGCAAAGTTAGGGCATTTTTAAAAGCTATGTTCACGCGATACTTTGTGTGAAAAAGAGATCCACTTATCATTTGTAATAATAACCAAAGCAAAAGGAACTAATATAAGAAATAATCCAGGAAACAAAAGAACTCCACATTTTTCCTGACACGTTCTATAAATCTAACTTTTACCATTTTTTCCAAATTTAATGGTAAACTGCCAATATAGCAGTTTCAGGATTCTCAGACTGAAATGTTTAAAAGTCAGCAAATAATCTAATATTATTATGGTAGGGACTTTGTGTCCTTTTATGGAACTAGATTGAACTGGATGGATGGTCATCATAATCTGCAACCTCTGAGCTAAATCAACATTTTGCCCCACAATAGTAGATTGGCTGCTGAAGTGCAAAGTCAAGGACTTTATGTTTATCTCATGGGTTTAAATTCCAGATCTTTTCCTCCCATCCTGTTGAATTAACAAATAAATGGCTTAGTGTTTGATAGCCTTAAAGTTGGTATGTTTCTGAAACTGTTAGCATTAGCTTGCCAAGCTCAATGCTTATGTGAGTTCTGACTTTTCCTCTGATGGAGGAAAACAGGAGCACATCCCCGTGCAGGCCTTTATTTCTAAATGTGAAAAATAGAATAAATTTGAAAGTTATTTTTTTATTGAAAAGTTTTACAATACATTTTTGAATACAAAAAACCCCCTCCTCCCCCTCCCCTCTCCCCAACCCCCCAACCCTCCCCTCCCCTCCCCCCTCCCCGACTTCCCAGAGCTGAATACAGGGTATAATAATACAAACAAGCATAATCTAAAATAAGCTAACAACAATAATAAAACATTAAATTCTCTCACACTTTAACTCTCCATAGTCAAAATATTAATAAAATAACTACTAACTAATTATACGTCATAAAAATCCGCTACTTATTCAAATGCTAAATGATACTTTTTAGTCCCATATTTATTCTGAATATATTCAATCCATCTTCTCCATTCCACAATGTATCTCTGTTGCGATTGATCTTTCAAATATGCTGAAATCTTTGCCATTTCTGCCAAGTTAGAAACTTTCAAAGTCCACTCTTCTATAGTCGGCAGTTCTTCCTTCTTCCAATATTGTGCTACTAAAAGTCTCGCTGCCGTAATTAAATTCAACATCAACTTTATATCTATAACAGTAGTATCTGTAATAATACCCAATAAAAACAATTGCGGAGAAAACTTTATCCTTTTCTTAAATATCTTTTGCATATTCCACCAAATTTTAATCCAAAAATCTTTAACCTTTTTACAAGTCCACCATATATGAAAATACGTTGCATCCTCACAACCACACCTCCAACATTTGGGCTGACAGTTCGGATACATACTTGCTAATTTTTTAGGGTCTAAGTGCCACCTATAAAACATTTTGTAAAAATTCTCTCTTAAATTTTGGGCCTGTGTAAATTTTACATTTCTAACCCAAATCTTTTCCCAAGTGTCCATTGTTATAACTTCTTGAAAATTCTGGGCCCACTTTATCATACAATCTTTAACAAGTTCCATTTCTGAATCAATTTCTATCAATGCATTATATATCCTTTTTATATGTGCTTGATCTTGATCTCTAATTTGTTTTACCAAATTTTCATCAATCATCGAGAAACCAACTTTCTGGTCCTCTTTCCATCTTGCCTGCAATTGCCCATACTGGAACCAAGTTTGTACAATCTTTCCTTCTTTTAAAATATTATATGGCTTTAATTGCCATACATTCCTTTCTAAACTTAAGATTTCCTTATATGTAGTCTCATCATGTTTAAATCCCACATTTATATTTTCTATTGCATGTTTAGGTATTGCCCAAATTGGTATCTTATAATTTAACTTATGTCTATACTTTTTCCAAACTCGCAACAGAGCATACCTTAAAATATGTATCTTAAACACATTATCCACCTTCTTATCATACAATAAATATGCATGCCAACCAAATAACAAATCATGACCCTCAAGATTTAATAATCTCCCTTGTGTTAAATTAAACCAGTCACTTATCGATGACAAAGTAGCAGCCTCATAATATAATTTAAAATTAGGCATTTTAAGACTGCCTCTTTCACGCGTATCTTGCATTATCTTAAATTTAACTCGTGGCTTTTTCCCTGCCCAAACAAATTTATTAATTCCTTTTTGCCATTCCTCCAAATTTGAATCCTTTTTAAGTATAGGTATCATTTGAAACAAAAATAAAAATTTTGGCAAAACATTCATTTTTACTGCTGCAATTCTTCCCAATAAAGATAATTGTAATTTTTTCCAACTATCTAATTCTTTTTGTATTTTTCCCCATAACATTTCATAATTATTTTTATATAACTTCACATTTGAAGCTGACAGATATAT
This sequence comes from Vipera berus, assembly GCF_964194415.1. Lineage (NCBI taxonomy): Eukaryota > Metazoa > Chordata > Lepidosauria > Squamata > Viperidae > Vipera > Vipera berus. The sequence goes on from NC_138204.1 coordinate 109,973,369, forward strand.
CCCCAAATATTTGATCTTTTTAACTATTTCAAATCCCGTTAGCTCTTCTATAACAGCCTTTTGTGATACAGTCATATTCTTAGACAATATTTTGTTTTTTTATGTTTATCTTAAATCCAGAAACTTTCCCATATAACATTATTATCTCCATCAATTCTACAACTGAATAATCCGGCTGAGTTACTGTAATAACCAGGTCATCCGCAAACGCCCTCAGTCTATAATCCTGATCTCTTATTTGGATTCCCCTGATTTTATTCGAATCTCGTATTTTAATCAGTAATATTTCCAATGTTAAAACAAATAATAAAGGTGACAGAGGACACCCCTGCCTTGTACCCTTTTCAATATTACATGGTTCTGTCAAACTGTTATTTACTATAATACGGGCTGTTTGCTTTTGATATATTGCCCTAATAGGTTGTAAAATTTTTTCCCCAAGTTCGATTTTCTCTAATACTTTCATCAAAAATTGCCAATCCAATTGATCAAAGGCTTTTTCAGCATCCAAAAAGATCAGCGCTGCGGGGATCTGATTATTTCTTTCCAAAAATTCCAATAGATCTACAATGTGTCTCACATTATTCTTCATTTGTCTACCACTTATAAATCCAGTTTGATCACTATGAATCACTTGTTGCATTACCTTCATTAATCTGTTAGCTAAGATTTTTGCAAATATCTTATAATCAGTATTTAAAAGCGATATTGGTCTGTAGTTGTTGGCTTGGGTGGCATCCTGATCTTCCTTCGGGATCAACGAAATAAAAGCAGTTTTCCACGATGGAGGAACCCCTCCTCCCAATTGAATTGTCTTAAACAGTTCCCTTAAAGGTTCCACCATTTCTAACTGTAAATTTTTATAGTAAACGGCAGTCAAACCGTCAGTTCCCGGCGCTTTACCCACTTTTAATTGTTTAATTGCTAAAAAAAATTCTTCATCAGTTATCAATTGGTTCATCCCTTCCTTTTGTTCTTGCGTAAGAACAGGAATATTGGCTTTTATCAAATATTCATCTATATCTACATCTCTAATCTTATCTCTAGCATACAACTTAAAATAAAAATCAACAAAAGTCTTTTTAATAAGATTCTGCTGATACACTACTTTACCCTTATGTTCTATTCTATCTATATTACGAGCTCTTTGCTTCTTCCTTAACAAATAAGCTAACCATCTACCCTGTTTATTAGCATTGCAAAAAGTGTTATGTTTAGCATACCGTAAGTTAGTTGCCACTTGATCTGCCATTAACATATCAAACTGACCCCTTAATAAAGTAATTACCTCTTTGATCTTCCCATCAGATGGATTCAGAATTAAAGCCTTTTCTTTTTCCTTAATTTCATCCTCTAATTCTTTCCTCTTAAATTCCAGTTTACGTCTATGTTTATTATTCAAATATATTAATACACCTCTCATATAAGCTTTACTTGCATCCCAAACCATCTCAATAGAAGTACCTTTATACATGTTAATTTTAAAAAATTCTTTCATCTGTTTTTTACACTCTTCCACATTTTCCTGGTATCTAAACAAATTTTCATTTAAACACCAAGACCGTCTATCTCCATTATCTTTTTCTATCTCCAACCATATTGGACTATGATCAGATATAGTTCTTGGACAAATCTTGATCTTCTTAATCCTAGGAAAAAAATCATTAGTAATTAATACAAAATCGATCCTGGAAAAAGATTGATGTCTGTCGGAGAAAAAAGTAAAGTCTTTTTCTTGCAAGTACCTTTCTCTCCAAACATCTCTGAATTCCAAGTCATCCTTCATCTCAAAAAAAGATTTAGGCAGTTTAGCATGACTTGGCATGCTTTTAAAAAGACCTCCCTTGTCCATTTGTACATCCAAGACGCCATTCCAATCTCCCATAAAAATACAAGATTTATAATCCCACTGAATAATCTTGCTGTGTAGTAAATTGTAAAAATCTCCTTGCTGTTGATTAGGAGCGTATAGTCCAACCAAAAGTGTTTTCTTGCCTTCCATTAATAATTCAATTATAACATATCTTCCTTGTTTATCTGCTTCAATTAAACTCGCTGTTAAGGTATTCTTAACATAAATAACAACTCCATTTTTCTTATCAGTCGCAGAGGCAATAAACTGTGTGCCCAACCTAAAGTTTACCAAGTACTTTTGATCAGCCACTCGAATATGTGTTTCCTGTAAGCAAATAATATCGTTTTTAAATTGCTTTAAGTATTGAAATACTTTCTTTCTCTTATGTGGTGAATTTAGACCATTAACATTCCAGGTTAGAAGCTTTGTCGCCATCTTTTGTGACCTGAAGCTTTTGGAGCGCCTCTTCCAAAATCACCTGCACTCTCTTTGGCCGCGCTCCTCCCACTGCTTCACTGTAAGTAAGTTTTTGAGGTGCCGTCATAACTCTCTGCTGTTCTTGCTCTTGTCTCATTCATCTAACTGCAGCACGTGTCATTCTTTGGTCTCTGACCTCCTCCGTTGATACTGAAATCTGATCCACTCCTGTAACTTTCTGGAATTCTCCATCTTTCAGCTGCGTGACTCCTTCAGCACCTTGTGTACTCTCACTTTGTGGTTGACGCTCTCCTTCACCATTCTTCCTTTTGGATTCCAGAAGTGGTATGGGGACTGCCTTCAAAATGTTAGCATAAAAATCGCGTGCCTGTAACACTGTAAGAAGATGATATCTCGTGCCTGCATACATCACCACCATACCTACTGGGATCTCCCATCTGAACTGGATATCCCACCTTCTTAATTCTTCTGCCAAAAAAGCAAACTCTTTCCTTCTTAAAATTCTTGGAGGGATCTCTTTTAAAATTAAAACTTCTTGCTCTGCAACTGCAAATTTGCTATTATAAAAGGCTTGAATAACCTCATTTCTAATTGCTATCTTTGTAAAATAAACCACCACATCTCTAGGTAGTTTCCTTTGTCTTGCAATCCAAGAATTGACACGAAATATTTTATCGATATCCACCATAATATCTTCTGCTGAGCACCCCAAAACCTCTTCAAGGGCTTCTGAAACTACTTTTTTCTAATTTTCCTTAGGGTCTTCCTTCATCCCTCTAATTCTCACAGCAAATTCCATCTCTCTATGCTGAACCAATAATAAATCGTCATCAATCTTTTCCATCACCATTTCAGCATCCGTCATTTTAGTATCTAATCTCACACTATTTTGACTAAGTTCTTCCACTCTCTCATCCAAACGTTCAATACAAACAGCCATGCCTTGAAATGCAAGTAAGATGTCTGCCCTTAATTCTGTGTTCTTCTCCTCCATAAGTTCAGCTAATTGTTGGGATTGCTTTTTCAAAGCCTCTTGCAAAACATCCTGCAGATCTTTTATTGTCAAAGCTGGTGCGGGTGCAGGTGCCGGGGGGGCATTAAAGCCTGTAATGAAGATTGCTGAACTGGCGAAGCCCCCGCGCTTCTAGGAACTTTAGATGATTTGGCAGCCATTTTCACCCACTCAATTCTGTTGCGCACTTTCACTTTTAAAAGTCTCCACTAAATCTACTGAGTTAAAGTTCATATACTTGCTCTGACAACATTCTCCTGTAGAGCTCTGCCTGCATCCAAGTAATCAAAAGTTCACTCTCGCTGGCAGGGATGGTTGCTGCATCCTGCTCTGCTCCAAAGCCCTGGAGCAGAGGCGTCCCGAAGTCCGGAGCGAACTCAGGCTTCGGGGGGGCTCAATCCTTCAACCACCAGAGTTTCAACTCTGGCGGTCCGGGAGAGCTCTACCCCTGCCTGGGCGCTCACCCCCTCCTCTTCTCCCGAGGAGCGGGCTTCTGAGCCACCAAAACAGCTGATCATCGCTGTTTTTGGCGGTTCTACGAAAACAACGGGGCTGACAGCCGAAATGGCTGCCGGCAACAGAGCCTTGCCACCCGGAAGTCCCTAAATTTGAAAGTTATTGTATGCAAAAAGTTAGAAAGGCAATGAAATGCCTATATTGGATTATAAAATTGGATTATAAAGTTGCAGAAATGGTGAAGCTGATCAATTTGATCGGAGAAAAAAACCCAGCAGACTGGAACCCTTATGTGGACTGAAAAAAATGAATTGATGATTTTTGGGATTAAAAATGGGACAAAGAGGTATAATTACTTGATAGAAGGGTTGAAGGCACTTATATATATATATATATATTCCCTTTAATTTATTTCTTGTTTCTCTTTTTCTTATTTTCTCTTTTTGTTCTTTGTTTTGTATATTTTACTACACTTAAACATTTCTATTAAAAATAAAAAATAGTATAAATTATACCTCAAAATTGCACTTTATATCCAGCATATGGATCTTCAGTATCTCCTAATATAACTTTTTAAAGAGTCGGATTTACATCACTGCCACAGGCTTGGCATGGAGTCACTTATGATTATGGCAGAACACAAGTACAATAAATGAATCAGTTAAGGGATGGATTTATCCCCTGAGAAGGGGGATGGATGGCACTATCCTTTCAAACATTACATTCTAGGATTTTCTGAAATGAGGGAATGCTGGTTATTAAAGTTCTGTCATACACCTTTTCATTCTAACATTGGTGGAAAAAAAAGGCTCTCTGCTATATCACGGAGAGAAATCCTTATTATGCCCTTCCCATCCTTCATAATGCTCATTTTTTATGGCTTTCTTCCCTACAAATATATTCTTTGTGGTTTTTTCAGATGTAAATAAAGAATTGTGAGAAATCTGTTTCCCGCTCCTGTCTTGCACCTGCTTTGTCTAACTAACATAGAATCCTTTATAAATAGAACAAGTCTTTTGAGTAATTACACTTTTAGAGTCCTCACGTAGTTTAGAGAAGAAAAGGGAGAAAACACATTTTTTTCCAAAGAAGGTTAGATTCATATATGGATTATAAAGATAGGTGTGTACATGTAATAAAATTTATAAAATTAAATTATTACTCTTCAGCTTGTAGGATATGACCAATGCAAATTCAGTTCTGGCCTAATAATAATCATCATCATCATCATCATCATCATCATCATCATCATCATCATCATCATCATCATCATCGGATCAGAAAAATAAATCCTGAAGTCACTTTGAAGGTCAGAAGAGGACACAGCTTATGCCCTCCAGAAATGTTTGCCTGTATATTCTGGTGATTGGGCAATTGGTCTTCTTATGTATTACAACAGGGCTTTTCAACCAGTGGTATGTGTACCACCTGTAGTACATTGGCACCTGGCAGGTGGTACATGATCATCCTAGAAAAGTGGTAGCGTGGGAGGGAAATGAGCTGAACCGGTGGCAGCACCGCAGAAGCCTGAGCGAGAGATGGCTGGAGTTGCAGGGCTGTCAGGGCTCAGAGGAAGCGCCAGGATCAGCGCTTCTTTGGAGCTATCAGGGTTCACCTGAAGCACCAGGATCAGCGCCAGGTTCCAGCCACAGCTCGGCGCTGATCCTGGTGCTTCTGAGCCAAGAAGCGCCAATCAACTGGAATGTTGCAGCATCTCCAGGGTGTTGAGATTTACATTCAGATGCTTGGCAAATGATTCGTATTTATGACCGTCACAGTGTCATAGGGTCATGTGAAGTGACCAAAACCAGCTGCAACCACCCAGCAGATGGGGGGGGGAAATAAAAACCAGACACCCCTCGCCCCACCCCCGCTGCCAATCTTCAACAGAAATGCTCACAACAATGAAAACCTTGGACAGGAGGAAGAGCGCCACCAGGCAGGCAGGTGTCTTGCTCAGCTGTGGCTTGGGGGGTACTTTTTTCAGTGCCATTGTAACTTCGAACAGTCACTAAGCGAACTGTTGTAAGTCGAGGACTACCTGTACTTCATCACTTTTTTCCTTTTTTTTTTGGTCATCAGGTTTTTGTCACCTTGCTAGGTGACTGGTGGCACTCAGATGTTGTCATATCCTAAAAGTGGTACAGTGGGTGAAAAGGTTGAAAAGCCCTGTATTAGAAGACACATTATCACCACTCCTTAGTATACCAAATGATTTGCACCAGAGGCAGCTAGCATCAGAAGTAACAACAACAACAATAAAGTTGGAAGAGGCCTTGGAGGTCATCTAGTCCAACCCCGTGCTTAGGCAGGAAACCCTATACCATTTCAGACAAGTGGCTGTCCAGTCTCTTCTTAAAAACTTCCAGTGTTGGAGCATTCACCACTTCTGGAAGCAGGTTGTTCCACTGGTTAATTGTTCTAACTGTCAGGAAGTTTCTCCTTAGTTCTAGGTTGCTTCTCTCCTTGACTAGTTTCCATCTATTGCTTCTTGTCCTGCTTTCAGGTGCTTTGGAGAATAGCTTGACTCCCTCTTCTTTGTGGCAGCCCCTGAGATATTGGAACATTGCTATCATGTCCCCCCTCATCCTTCTCTTCATTAAACTAGACATACCCAATTCCAGCAACCGTTCCTCATATGTTTTAGCCTCCAGTCCCCTAATCATCTTTGTTGCTCTTCTCTGTACTCTTTCTAGAGTCTCGACATCTTTTTTACATCGTGGTGACCAAAACTGGATGCAGTATTCTAAGTGTGGCCTTACCAAGGCATTGTAAAATGGTATTAATACTTCACGTGATCTTGATTCTATCCCTCTGTTAATGTAGCCTAAGACTGTGTTGGCTTTTTTAGCAGCTGCAGCACACTGCTGGCTCATATTTCAGTGATTGTCCACTAGGACTCCAAGATCCCTCTCACAGTCACTACTATTGAGCAAGGTACCACCTATACTATAGCTGTGCATTTGTTTTTTCCTGCCTAAATGTAGAACCTTACTTTTTTCACCATTGAATTTCATTTTGTTAGATAGTGCCCAGTGTTCAAGTCTGTCCAGATCTTCCTGTATCTTAAGCCTATCTTCTAGAGTATTGGCTATTCCTGCCAGCTTGCTGTTGTCTGCAAATTTGATGAGTTCCCCATCTATCCCCTCATCCAAATCATTGATGAAGATGTTGAAGAGCACTGGGCCCAGAACAGAGCCCTGGGGCACCCCACTACACACTTCCTTCCATGTAGATGTAGTTCCATTGAGGTCCACATGCTGAGTATGACCAGTCATACGAATCCATCTGTTGGTGATGCTGTCTAACCCACATTTTTCTATCTTATCAAGTAGTAGGTTGTGATCTACTTTATCAAATGCCTTACTGAAGTCCAAGTAAATTATATCCACAGCATTCCTCTGGTCCACTAATTTTGTCACTTGGTCAAAGAATGCAATAAGATTTGTCTGGCATGATCTGTTTTTGACAAACACATGTTGGCTTTTAGTAATGACTTTGTTTGCCTCTAGGTGTTCACTGATTCATTGTTTGATTATCTTTTCAAGAATCTTCCCAGATGTTGAGGTCAAGCTGATAGGTCTGTAGTTTTCTGGATCTATTTTCTTCCCTTTTTTGAAGATGGGAACTACATCGGCTCTTTTCCAGTCCTCTGGTAGTTCCCCGGTGCTCCAGGATCTTTGAAAAATATAGTCCAGTGGTTCTGAGATCACATCTGCCAGTTCCTTGAGAACCTTGGGGTGTAATCCATCTGGTCCTGGTGATTTGAACTTGTCTTAACCTGTGTTTCTATTCTGTTTTTTATGGCACTGTTTTTGATATATTCCAGTTAAAACAATTTTAATGACAATTTTCATAGAGGAGACAGAGAAGAAAGCTGTGTTCTCCCAATGCCTGTTAGCTTATTTAATCAATGTAATTTTACGGCTTTTTACATGAACCTTAAATATTGTGGTCTGGGTTCACATAACATATCAGGCTAAAATGTGGTTGGTTAATCAGTGATCCAATAATATGGAAGCCCAACAAAAGAGGTGAGCTGTATTCACCAAGACCATTTCCACCTCCCACTCTTATACAACTCATGCCTTTATCACTCCTCAGCTGAACTATTGCAATGCACTCAGTATGGAAGCTCCCTTCATAGGCCACTCAGAAGTTACCACTGATCTAGAATATACCAGCTCATGTGCTAACTGGCCTATATTAACAGACCCATCCTAGACTTGTTTACACCCACTGCGCTGGCTTCCAGGTGGAATGTAAAGTGCTGCTTTTGGCCTATATAGTCTGATGTGACGGCACATCTTCAACACCACCATATACTCCAAGTAAAAGTGTTTTTGGCAATGGAGTCATCTCAGTAAAAGCAAATTGAAATGCTCCACTTCTAAGAAGTGAAAAGGCTGCATCTGGGAGGCGCTTCTTGTCTGTGGCAGTATCTGATTTTTGGAACAGTGCCCAGATCACATTCTAGTTGCTCTCTCTTTGATAACCTTCATAAAATTACTCATAAAAAGTGTTTAATGGAGTAAAAACACTACACAAAAAGAAAATATATTATTATAGCAATTAATAGTTATAATTTTCTATATACTTAGCTAATGTAAATGTTATTCAAATGCATATATATATATATATATATATATATATATATATATAATATTATGTATATTATATATATTATCAGAAAACAAATATATATATATATATATATATATATATATATATATATATATATATATATATATATATATATATATATATATATATATATATATATATATATATATATATATATAACTATTACTTTTTAACTCATTATATTTTGTTTAATTGAGTTCCATATTTCATTATATTTGTACATACAAAATCTGCGTTTATAGGTAATCTGCTTATAGGTGGCAAAAGTAATCAGGTCTTCAATTCATTGAGGGAAAGGGGCCATACATTTATATTTCTATGTCCCAAAGATGCTTTTTCCTACATTTAAATTTTTATTTATTTTATTATATAAAATATAAAGAACAGAAAATAAAATAGGAAATTAAGGGAAGAAAAAGGAGCAGGGAAAAGAGGGTGTGAAATATGGGGGGAGAGGGGAAAAAAGGCATTGACTTCCAACTCTTCTTAGCACAGTACAAGATAAAACACTCCATCCATTGCTTTTACATAGTAATATATAACTAGCCATTTCTATAGCAACAAATCTTTCTGATCAAAAAAACCAAAGTCGTTTCATTTTTTTTATCACAAGCACAAAATCCAGAAGTGATATCCAAATGAAAATATATTTTTCTCTTTAAATAAAATAATCAATTTAACCATTCTGCTTTATCTTCCTTGCTATGGAAATAATATGTATATATGTATATATGTATATATATGTATATATCTATTTGCACCTAATATTCTTTGTGAACTATCACCATTTTTATTAATAAGTTTCATTGTATTCTTTCAAATTCTTTGACCTTACTGAAAGAAAAAAACCCTGTTTTCTATTTCACCCTTTTCCCCTTTTTTTAAAGTCAAAACTTTCTAGTACATCTTTTTCTTTGACTTCTTAACATACAGTACAAGCTTTGAGCTTCAGTATTACATTTAGATGCCTCCCTTCATAAAATTACTCAAGACCAGGGCTTTTTTTCTCATAGAACGCTCAGAACGGAGTTCTGGCACCTTTTTTGGATGGAACCTTGTAGGGTAGGCAAGGCGGGTTGTATGACATGTGTGAGTTCCGGCACCTTTTTCTTTTACAAAAAAAGCACTGCTCAAGACCATTTGCAAAGTGTTTATAAATGGAGATGATGCTTTCTGGTTTTATTGTGTTGTTGACAAAATGAAAGTGCTGATTCAGTAGGGTTGTGTATTTGTTTTATTTTTATTTCAATTATTAGTCTTAATTTGGCATGGATGTTTTAAATGTTTGAAAAATACCGGTATACGAATGAATGAATGAATGAATGAATGAATGAATGAATGAATGAACGAACAAACAAAACATTTTAAAAGGAAACACATGATTAGCTTCACATTAACCAAACTTGATATACAGAGAGAAAGCAAAGAATATCATGAGCCAATTAGTACTTATCCAGGTTCCTTCCAGTGAAGCAGAAAATGTATTATTCAACAATTTTCTGGCCATCAAGTTATTACCAATCATACAGTCACATTAATCCTATTACCCCTCCCTCCCCACACACAGAGCACTAAATAATAATAATAATAAATCACCAGGTATTTCTTCTTTCTACATTTTTCCTATATGCATTTGTGTTCATTCATCTGGCATTTTAAAAGGAAGTCTGAGTTCTGATGGAATTCGGTATATGAGTAGGTAAGTAAAAGTAGGTAATAGTAAAAATGTAAGTAAAAATATTAAATTCAATACAGGTTTCCCAGTAGGATTTTTGTCATTCTTTTTTTGCTTTTATAAACTTTCTGAATTACAGTATGAAAGTGAAATAATGCAATTGTACAATCAATTTCCCAGTTTTCAGTTTTCCCATTAGCCTTGAGCATGGCTGCATGTAGCTGCTGGAATTAGATTGGAAGAAGGAGAAAAGTAAGTTGTTCATAATGTCTGCATGTATGTAAGCATGTATGCATGTATGTGTACATATATACACACGCACACACATAATCTTTCATATACTAACCTTTATGTTCCCCTACATTCATCTGATGTTCTTATCCTTTCTTTTAGATTCTTGTAAACCACTGGTTTTTATATATAGGTTCTGTTTTAATACAGTACATATATTTGTTTATATTTTCTAGCTAGTCATGATACTCTGATGTATCTTCTATGATTTTTAATTAATGACACTCCACCCTCTCATGCTGGTCCATGATCATAATAAAAATCCGATTTGATTTGAAGGCTGGGATTAAGGCAATATTGCAACAAGCTGAGTTTCTACTGTCCGTGGCAAATGGCCTATATTTTGGCTGCCTGATTTTAGTCAACTTGACAGGTTTGAGAGTAATGTTAACATTGGGAATGAGTAACCCATTGGAGGTTGTCGCCTCCAGTCTATCAAATGCTGCCAACCCCTAGCTTAGCATCATGTCTAAACCTAACGGGTTTCATGGATTTGGTTTGAGATTGTAGGGACTGGTTAAAGAGTTTCCAAACAAGTATGCATGGCTTCCACTGGTATCTGAGCCCTTAATTGCAATATTGTGATGCTGAACATCTAATCCCCATGACTGCTGGATTGAAAGCAAGCAGGAATATCCAGATCTATCTCCATGCAAATGGAGCCTTGCACTCTGACACTGCTAGAAAACTTTTGTTTTCATTTTGGAAGACAACCTGGGCAACCGGTAAAGTGGAAAATTAGAGATTCCAGTTCTCTGTTGGAGGAATTTGAGCTCCTTAGTTCATGAAAAAAGGCAAGTATCAAGTTGTTCTTCTCTAGCTTCAGAATGCTTTAATTGAGGTTTAACTGTAGGTCAGCTTGAGGTTTACACAATCCCCAACACAGACTATTGCCAAGGTAACTGGGAATTGGGGCATCCTCAATAGCAGTCTTAGGGCTAGCACAAGGCCAAAAGAGAGCCAAGTCCTTGCTCCATAGGAATAATAAACTATCTCTGATATCCCATGTTATTTTCTCTGCAGTAAGCACTTAAGTTATTTCTGAAAAAGAAATTGTTTCAAAAGTCCAGATCCAGATTTTTGCTATTACTATACAGTTAGAAGATTACAAAAGGGAACAAAAGCAAAGTTTAAGCTCAAATTAAAAAGAAATATTTCTAAACAATTGTATCCCTTCATACCAACCTAGGATCATAGACTATGCCACCCATGTAGCTCCTGATCTTGCTCAGAGAAAGTGTATTTTTCCAAAGTAACACAAAGATCCAAAAGAAAATAGACCTGCAGTACTTTCCCATGTGCCTGCCTACAGAGATGTTTCAACCTGTCGAGACAAAAATTGTTTGGCTTAAAAACAGTAATGTGGGTTCAAGAAACAAGGGGTTTTTGAAGGCAACACAGTGTAATAATAATGGTGATAATGGTTTTTAAAAGCTAGTGATTTGAGCCAAGATTTACTATAGGAATTAGTGAGATACATCACCAAGGAACTACCTGAACTAGACAGAAAGGATGAAAAGGATATTTTTTATTAATTCTACCCTTCTACTTCTGTATTGCCTCCAGGAGATAAGTGACTAAGTGGCTGGGTTGTTGTGACTCACTCAACTGTGTTAACCAAGATTTAGTCAATTTATTTGGTTTTGTAATTTTGTATGCTATTCCCATCATAAACTGATCACAGTGGGCTGAATTTGCATAATATCATAGGCTAAAATATGGTTGGCTAGACTGTGATTCAACAGCTTCTGCAAATGGGGCAATTGTGAAGAGAGACATGTCTACATAAAGCTCTGATAGAGTATTGAAACCACTGAGTCTCTTCATCTGTGTTTCACTGCCCATCACACTTATTTTCAAGTTTACTTCCCCCCCCTTCCTGAAAACTGTTCTCTCAGTCTGCCTTTTCAAATTTCCTATATTCTTAGCTCCTTACAAATGCCTCCCTGCTTTTCCTGCTCCCCTTTTTTTTCTAGACCTTCCTACCTGACCTGCCTGAATCTGGATTCAAATCAGTTGAGCCAAAAATTAACCAGCCCCTTCTATCCTTGGACAATTCCACAGTCAGCTTTGGGGCCACATCTAAATTGGTGCGGCTCTCCTATAACTGGACAACATTGTGAGCATTCTGGCTTAGCCAAAATGAGACCAGCTCAACAATTTATGATGTATGATTTATTTATTTAAATATGTTGTAGCTGCCCCCTGATTGATTTAGGGCAACTTCCAGAGCCCAAAACAAATAAGTTCATAAAAAAACAACAACATGCAACAGAGGCAGCCTGTACTAAAACAACCATCATAATAATGAAGAATCACAATAGGGATCCCACAACACATTAGCCCCAGACCCAAGATCAAAGTCAGGTCTTGAGTGCTTTCAAAAGCCAAGGAGGAAGGGTGTCATCCATATCTCTGGGGAGATACTGTTCCAGAGGGTGGAGGCAATAACAGAGAAGGCATGGTTTCTTCAGTGTTGTAAGATGACCACATTTAATAGAGGGGACCTGGAGTGCCCCCACTCTGCCAGAAGATACTGGGCAGGCAGAAATGATTGGAGACAGGTGATTCCCCCCCACATCCTGGTATTATGCCATGTTTGTAGCACTGGATCTCAGCAGAACATGAGCAAGGGTGTTACATTGTTGTTATGATTGCCTATTGCCAGTCTTCAGTCCCCAGCTCTTCCCCCTTCGCCTAGTTTGTAGCATGCGATGTCCTTGCACCAGGCTATGTTGGGTCTTGATGCATTTTTAAAATATATTTTGATTGCCACTTATCTCTTCCCACCCCGACCTCCGCCCAGTGCATGCTCCCTGAAGTTTACCAAGGCTCATCAGAATGACTGATTGACATCCAGTCCTGCTAATCTATTTGCAGAAAATGACATCTCTAGAAACAGGATTAATATTTCAGAGGGTTACAACCACTCATAAAGCCTTGGGTAAGATGTTGAAGGAACTGGAGGCACAACTATCTCTTTTTAAGGGATAAGGCAAAGCAGCATGAAATCTGGCTACCAGGTCAAGAACGATTTGGATTTGTTGACTGCAACCTCTGTTACCAGTGTAAGAAGCTCACAAGTAGCGGTGAACTGTTTCTGAAAAGGGGAAGGAAAAACATGTTTAGCAATGTCACCATGAAGGCTTTAAACTTTAGCAGGGAGACAGAGGGCATAGATTCACAGAATCACTGGCATTAGACCTACTGTATATCTGTAAATGATAATGGAGACGGTACAAGGCTGGAGAGGGTTCTCAGAAAATAAATACAGTTAAGTAGTAAACAAGAGTTTACAAATATATGCAAGAACGGGTAGACTAATTCTACTGAAGCTGAAAACAGGACAAGGAATAAAATGAAAAGAAAAGAAGATAGAACACACTGTTCTAATGACAGTTGAAGCAACTGTTTTCCTTTACCTCACTTTGACCCCACGGATATCATTTCAGTGGGTTGTTTATGCCTGTTCTCTGAAGTTTACTTTGTTAGAATAAGGTCATATTTTAATGACTAAAAGTCAGGAAACGTGTAGTGAAGAAAAGAAATCTGCCTTCTCTCCACTCCAGACAGAGAGCTCTTCTCTAATAGAAAGAGATAGACAAGGCTGGGGATGATGGACAAATAGTAACTGGATTTGGCTGAGTCTTCAGTAAATGACAGTTGCTGCCATCTCTGCTCAATCTCCTGAAATACAGCAACCTTAAGTCCTGATTTATCTGTTTGTTTATCTGGGGAGGAAGAAATAACAGGCTTTAAGATTAGGGTTAAACTGTAATCAATATGAAGACTCTGAGAACAGATTTATGGGTTTCGAAATTGCCATGAAAGGTTTTCATGAAGATCTGTTTTATTTATCAATTGCTATATGGTACAATTTTCCTGCCACAAGACTGGACAAAATTTTCAGGAAAAGGGTTCAGAGACGGCTGTTTAAAAATACAGTAGTTCTATAAAAATTGCTCCGGTCCTGGCATAGCTTATTATTTATAAATACCTAAGTGAATAGGCATATAATTGTTTTCTGAAATAAGTCAGGAATTGAGCTATCCAAACACATAACTGGAGCATTGTCTTTGAGAAAGCCATACTCCTAGTCCTTTCACTGTGTGCCAAATCCATGGATAAGACCACTAACAGGGTCTCTCCACTCCTAGATTGTGTATACATAACCACTATGGTTCTTAAGTTGTGGTTTCTGGCTCAGCATAATGTGTGAGCCAGCAATTTATACTACATCCAATCAAATATGGTTAAAAATAATGGTTGAGTGAAGGGATAGCAACTTCTTGGTTGCTAGAACTGCAGTTAATATTTGAGAGGAACCAAAGACTTCATTTCTTTTGCTTCAAGACATTGCCACTACAAATAAATCCATTAAATTGTGGAAAACTGGTAGTTTTCCAGATGATTAGTATTAAAAGTATATTGAGTTTTTTGTCTTCTACTTGAGTGCGAATTTACAGTGACACCTTTGCAAACAAATTTCTGCCTTTTAATTTTAACGAGGCAAATATTGCATTTATTTCTCAAACTGCCAGGGATGTTACTCACTATGCTAACTATAGATATCTTCGCTTGATGTGGATGCTAAGATTTTAACAGCTACTTTGGTTTGTAGATTACAGGGTATTTTTCCAACTCTAGTGTATCACTACAGGCTAGACTTATACAGAGCAGTCAAGATTCTGACAATATCAAAATTTTAATTGTTGTTCTTGGTTTAACCGAAAATAGAGAAGGCCCAACAGCTATAATTTCTTTGGATGATGAGAAAGTCTTTGATATAGTTCCTTGGCATTTTTGAAGTAAGTTTTAATTTCTTTAGAATTTTCCCAAACGTTTATATTTTGAATTGATACGATCTATTCAATCCCCAAATGATAATAGATTGTTAATAGCATGCCTTCTCCTTAGTTAGGGTTATGTCAGGGTACATAACAAAGATGCCATCTTTCTCTTTTTCTTTTTAATTTGGCTTTAGAACCTTTTGCCTGCATAATTAGAAATTCAAAGAACAAACAAGGGGGGGTGTTGCGTAGTGGGTTCTGGAGCGCAGGAAGGACGCCAGGCAGATGAGTTCAGCATAACAGCTCTTTATTGGTAGAAGTGACTGTACTGGGGAATAGGGGTTACCTGCGCCCTTTATATACCTGGCTAGGTACACATCCAACCAATCAGGGTGAAGCTCTGTTTCCCGCCAAAAACTGATCCCAGCCACAACAGTTTCGGTTCAGCACCACCTGGTGGTATCTGTTATGCCAGCGCTCACGATGTTCCCTTAAGCCAATACATAACACCCCTTCCCCCTTTAAGATCAAACAATCGTCTCTATATACATGTGTATACATACATAATTTGACAATAATAACAACACGTCCCAGAATACAATGACCCTCAGCCTCCCCTCATTTACGGACATAGTCAGCGAGGTAGGCGGGTAGCCTGTGAGTCTGGGATGAACGTCTTAGGGGTTCCCCCATATCCTGGAAGGTAGGGTCAGTAGTTAAGTCCTGGCTGACCGTTTCCGGTTGACCCACCCCAGAGTCTGACCCTGTGGCAGGGTTGTTGCGGCAGTCCTGGGCCTGTTGTTGTCCCAGCCGGACAGGGCTCTCTGGAAACAGTTCTGGGTCAGTGCGGTCCTCCTCGGGCTCAGGTTCTGTTGTTTGTTGGTAGGGGGGATTTGATGTCGATGATGGGTGGTCTTCCGGGTGGTTGCTCTGTGACTGTTCAGGAACCCATTTCCTGACCTGGTCTATGTGCCGTCTGATCTGACGACCCCCCTCCACCCCTACTACATAGGATAGAGCCCCGGTTTTGTCAACCACCACCCCTGGAATCCACAAATGTCCCGGACCATAGTTCCTGGCCCAAACCAAGTCACCAGAGTGTAATTCCCTAGGAGTTTTGGGTTGCTCCATCCCGGAAGCCACTCTGTCGGGGTGAAGTCTGTCCAATTTGGTGATGAGGCGTCTGCCTCAACGAAGTTCCGCCGGACTCTTCCCCGTGGCTGTGCATGGTGTGGTGTGTTGGGATAATAGGAATTCTGCCAACCTGTGACGCCAGTCACCGACGATGATGTGCCTGAGTGCGTCCTTGGTCATTCTCACCATGCGTTCAGCTTGTCCATTAGTCGACAGGTGGAAGGGCGCGGATGTGACGTGTCTAATCAAATTCGCTGTCATGAAGGCCTGAAATTCAGCAGCGGTAAATTGAGCCCCATTATCCGATACCAAAATGTCAGGCAGACCATGTGTGGCAAAAAGTCCCCTGAGCACTTGGATTGTTCTGGCCGTGGTCATATTGGGGACTGGCACTACCTCCAACCATTTGGAGTGGCTATCTACCACTATTAGGAAGAGCTGTCCCTGGAATGGGCCAGCGTAGTCTATGTGGACCCTGGACCAGGGTGTATGTGTTGCCTCCCATTTGTGGACAGGCGCTTGGGGCATCTCGGGTCTGGACCTTTGACAAGTGTAGCACCCATGTACCTGCACTTCTATTGCCTTGTCTAACCCTGGCCACCAAAGATAACTCTAGCTAAGGCCTTCATTCAAACTATGCCAGGGTGCCCCTCATGTAAAGATTGTAGGACTCTATCCCTCAGTGTGTCTGGTATGATGACCCTACTACCCCACAACAGGCATCCTTTATGGGCAGACAATTCATGTCTCCTTACGAAGTACGCCTGGAACTCCGGGCCTGGACTCCTATCTTGCCACCCTGTGAATACCCAAGACTGGACCGTGCTCAGGATTTTATCTGATGCTGTCTCAGTCGCTATGTCCCTTGCATGGAGAGGGCATTCCGATAGCTCTTGGATTGCTAGTGTCTGTGCAGCAGGTGCCGGATCTGGTTCTGTGGTTGCTAGGGGTAGTCTACTTAACCCATCCGCATGGCCCATTTCTTTCCCTGGTTTGTGAACCAGCTTAAAGTTGTATGCTGATAAGAATATGGACCACCTAAGCATCCTAGAATTTGGGGGGTTTGTTTGTCCATGGTGAATAACCCTAATAGTGGCTTATGGTCTGTGAATATTGTGAATTCCCTACCATACAGGTAGTCGTGGAATTTTTTGACCCCAGCCACTATTGCCAGGGCTTCCTTGTCTATCTGGGCATAGTTCCTCTCTGCCCCTGACAAGGTTCTGGAGTAGTATGTGATGGGCACCTGTTCCCCGTTCCCCTCTAGATGGCTTAGTACTGCGCCCACTCCATAGGATGAAGCATCGCAAGCAATGCAGATGGGCTTTGTTTCGATGAAGTGGGTGACTGTAGACTTTTTTGAAAGTAGGGCCTTTAAGGATTGGAAACTTTTTTCATGGACATTGGTCCAGCTCCATACAGCTTTCTCATCTAGGAGCCTGTGCAAGGGCTCAGCTATTGCTGCTTTGTGGGGTAGTAATGAATGGTAAAAAATTAGCAGCCCAAGTAAGGCTTACAGTTCAGCCTTGTTCTTGGGAGTGGGGGCCATCTTAATTGCCCTCACTTTGGATTCTGCAGGGTGGATCCCACTGGCATCTATTTTAAACCCCAAAAATTCTGTGGCTGCAACCCCAATGCTGCATTTGTCCCTTTTTAATTTGAGGCCTGCAGAATGAAACCTACTTAAAACTGCCCTCAGTCTGTCTGCCAGCACTTCTTCTGTGTCCCCTGCAATGAGGACATCATCAAAATAAGGGCATACACCTTGGATACCCTTGAGGGTCCGCTCCATTACCTCCTGGAAGATTCCTGGTGCTACACTGACACCAAATTGCAGGCGGTTGACCCTGAAGGCTCCCTTGTGCGTTACTATTGTTTGTTCTTCTGCCGTCTCCCTGGTAACTGGCAGCTGCTGGTATGCCTGTGCGAGATCTAGATTAACAAAGATGGCGCCGCCTTGGAGGCAAGCGAGAACGTGGCTGACCATTGGGACCGGGTAAGCGTGCTGGTTAAGGGCCTGATTTAATGTACACTTATAGTTGGTGTAGATCCTGACCTCCCCATTAGTTTTGAGGGGGGTGACTATAGGGGTCTCCCACTCTCCCCCTTCTGCAAGACCCCCTGTTCGACTAGTTTGTCTAGCTCTCTCTCTATCTTGTGTTTGAGAGCAAAGGGAACTCCCCAGGGTTTAATCCTAATGGGCAGGATGCTGGGATTTAATTTAAAGGAGATGGGGGGGCCCGGTGTACCTGCCTAGCTTGTTATTGAATACGTCTGCAAACTCTTTGCAGATGGATTCGATGCTATTTCCCCTGGGTCCTGTGGATGCCTGATATTACTATGCCTAGTGCCTCAAACCAATCTAGCCTGACTAGACTAGTTCTCCGGCCCTCAACTACAATAATATCCAAGTGCCCTTGGAACCTCTTAAACGTCACTGAAAGGGTGGCCTCCCCCTTGATTTTTACTGGGGCGTTTTGGAAATTGGTGAGGATAATGTTGGAGGGCCTCAATTTGACCCACTGCTTGCTCCGGCCGCCAATAAGTTTAAGAGTCTCATACGAGATGACTGAGACTGCAGAGCCGGAGTCAAGCTCCATTTTACAGGGAATGCCCTGTAAATGGACGTCCAATTTAAATTTGGATTTAAGTGGCTGGTGGGCCCCGGTTCAGCAGATGGCCCTCGGGCTTTCGAAAAACCTTATGCTGGTCGGTTTCTGGGCCCCGGTACCTTTCCACGATGCATCCTCCAGCTGTAGCTCATGGAGGCCCTCTCGGAAACGGCTATGGCAGACCGCTGCGATGTGGCCTGATTTTCTGCAGGCCCGACACGTGGCCGACCGGAACTTGCAGTTTGTCCGTGTGTGGTCTCCGCCGCAGCCTGCGCATTTCGGGAAGGGAACTGCCTTCTGCTGGTTCTCCCAGCTTCCTCGTTGTTGCTCCCGTTGTTCCGGCCTCCTCTGAACCTGGTCGATGCCGGTCTCCTCTGCTTCTCCGCTCCCGCCGTATGCAGCATCTTTGAGGTGGATGGATCCTCCTGGGCTGCTGGATCGGGGGGTCTGGACCGCTTGCCCTGCGCCGCCGGCCACCTTGTTGGCCAAGATCTCGTCCTGAGTATTTTGGAGGGTTAAGTTGGGCCTTGCAAACAGCCTCTGTTGTGGGCGCTTGTCACATAGGCCGAACACGAGCCAGTCGCGCAGCCTCTTGTCCAGATTGGAGAACTTGCAGAGGCGGGCGGCCTGCTGCAAGGCCACGATGAACTCCGACGCCAATTCACCTGGCAGCTGGACCCTCTGGATGAACTGGAACCACCAGGCCAGCTCAGACATTCGTGGCTTGAAATGCCCGTTCAGCTTCTCAGTGAGGTCTCGGAATGAGACAGTCTCGATCGGCATTGGTGAGCACAGGCTTATGGCCAAGTCATAAATGGTGGGCCCGCTTATGCAAAGCAGGGTCGCTGCTTTCAGGACATCTTCGTTGATTTGGTTTGCCCGGAGGAAATTTCCGACCTGTCCCAGGTGACAGTGCCACCATTCAGGGTGATGGATGTCGAATTCTCGGGGCTGGCCGATCCGTGCCATGTCTGCGTCCAGCTTCCGTGAATCCTGCTCCACTGATGTGACCGCTAACGTGGTGACTAGCCAGTTGTCGAGGGGGGGGGAAAAGATGCCTCTTTCCTCCAGCAAGCGATGCCGTCCCCTAGTGACTTTCAGCTCTTAAGGTGAAGCAGGATCCCACCGTCGCCACTGTTGCGTAGTGGGTTCTGGAGCACAGGAAGGACGCCAGGCAGATGAGTACAGCATAACAGGTCTTTATTGGTAGAAGTGACTGTACTGGGGAATAGGGGTTACCTGCGCCCTTTATATACCTGGCCAGGTACACATCCAACCAATCAGGGTGAAGCTCTGTTTCCCGCCGAAAACTGATCCGGGCCACAACAGTTACGGTTCAGCGCCACCTGGTGGTATCTGTTATGCCAGCGCTCACGATGTTCCCTTAAGCCCAATACATAACAGGGGGGAGAATAAAATGTTATTATATGCTGATGAATTATCAGCTAACTACAACATGGGAAAATTGGTGACACAGGCATCATGGTGTTACAATGCAACCCTGCCTTTATGTGTTCACACATAATATAAAATACAAAAATACAAAAGAAAATAGTAGGGAAATAGGGGAGGAAGAAGAGAAGGGAAAAGTGTAGGGAAAGGGGGGGAAAGAAAGAAAAGGCATTGACTCCTGACTCTCTTTGGTGCAGTAAAATAAGATAATAACATCAAACCTCAACTTTTTACTTTTACATAATAGTATAAACTAGCCATTTCTATAATAACAAACCTATCTAATTGGTCAAACCCGAAATCAAAGTTTCATTTTTTTCCACATCAAGCACAAAGTACAGAAGCGGTTTCCAAGTAGAAACAAAACTAATTGTGTGTTTTTTTTCTTTAATCAAAGCAGTCAATTTAGCCATCTCTGCTAACTCCATCAACTTTTGCAGCCATTCGTCCATTGTGTGAATCAAAGTTGCCAGTGTCTAACAAGAGTACATAAAGTAGTAATGATGTTTATTTTGTAACTTGTCCTCCTACCTCCATGCAGACTCCTATGGAAATTACACGTTGTACACGCAGACCAGAAATCAATATTTGTAAATTTATTTCATTAGAACGTGACTCTGGCTACCCTACAAACTGAATATATCAAATCAAATATTTATCACAATCAGAGCCAGCATAAGTAGGGTGGGGTACAGTCAATTGAAAAGCATAGAAAATATATCACAGTCTAAAAAAATTCAAATTAAAGCTCCTGAGATCTTGAAAATATAAGAATTGGATTTTTAGGTTATGTTCAGACTCCTTTGTTTTTCTTGTTACAAGATTCTTCAGGAACTGTTCTCAACTGGTGAATTTGAACTTTTATTCTGTTTTGAGACAAATAAAAGAAGATCTTGATATATGTGCTAGAATTCCTTTGAGTATTTGAGTAAGATAAATGTTATTAGGATGGATCTCATTCCAAGATGAACTTACAGGAAAAACAGAAAATGAATCAGCTCAGATATAGCACCCCTTGCTTCAATATTGAATATTTAATTACACAAAGGTGAATATACAAAATAATTTGATAAATTATGAAATGTTATTTTGCATAAAGTGTAAGATCTAATTCTTAATAAAACAAAGGCAATCCCTTTCAGGATGCTTTCTTTGGAATAGTCAAAATCACCTTACTGGTTTCAGTATCTCAAACAATAAATATAGATAAAAAGGAATCTCAAAAACAGAACAAAATACTTAAAACCTGCCTGGATTTAGATTTTAAAAAATGTAATGCAAAACTGAGAATGTTTGCTGGAGCTTATTTACAAGTTGTTATGGAAATACAGTATGATTCAGAAACCAAACAAGTCAATGCTATGTGATTAAGTGGATGTTCAACTTAAACAGCAAAGCTGACAGGCAACAAGGACAATATTTATTTTATTTATTTATTTTAATTCCATTTATATCCCGCCCTTCTCCGAAGACTCAGGGCGGCTTACAAGCTTAGCAGTAGCCTTCATTCTATGTATATGCCTGCTTATTAGGGCTTTCACACACACCCCCAGCGGCATTATTACAAAGTCAGCTTAATTGCCCCCAACAATCTGGGTCCTCATTTTACCTACCTCGGAAGGATGGAAGGCTGAGTCAACCTTGAGCCTGGTGGGACTCGAACCTGCACTAATTGCAGGCAGCTGGTGTTACAATATGAATACAAAAAAATATTAATGTCAACGTGACTATTACATTTACTAAAACTGGTACAAGATGGTTTACCACTAGTGTTATTTCCCCAGTGCTGATTGCCAAAATAGATAATTCTTTTTCTAACAACTTTTGGAGATAAAATAATTGGGTTAAGTCACTCTTTTATATTTGATAACAATTCTGCACCATTGTTGAAGATGAAACATATTTTAAAGTTTAAATTCTTTTTCTGCCAGCTATTTTTCTGTTAACATTAGTGACCCTGATATTCTAGCAAGGTATAACAAGTCAGCTTTGTCAATGATAACTGTACCAATGATAACTTTATGCCTTTTATTGGAAATACCATGTAATTCTCTCTTTAGAACAGTATTTCTTAACCTTGAAAATTTTAAGATGTGTGGACTTCCAAAGTCCACACATCTTATAGTTCCCAAGTTTGAGAAACACTGCTTTAGATGAAAGGAAAATTAAGCTATGGAGCTACGCATTAATGTAAAAAAATACTGTACATCCATAGCTTTTTTTTTGTCTAAATATGATCACTGCATTTGAAGTTCCATGATGGTTAAAAATTCTGAATGAATGAACTGTGGCTCCTTTATTGGTGGACTAGATATTAATTATTTATGTGACCTTTGCAATAACAAGGTTGAATCTCCTATCATAGCATACCAATAGCTCTCTACATGGGGCTACCCTTGAAGACCACTCGGAGGCTCCAACTGGTACAGAATGCAGCCGCGAGAGTTGTGTTGGGAGTTTCCCGACACTCCCATGTCACACCTTTGCTCCGCGAGCTGCATTGGCTACCAGTTGTCTTCCGGGTGAGGTTCAAGGTGTTAGTAATGACCTACAAAGCCCTACATGGCATGGGTCCGGAATACCTTGGGGAGCACCTGCGGCCGGCGTCAACTTCCTTCCGCCCAGTACGCTCCCACAGAGAGGGCCTCCTCAGGGTGCCACCGGTCAAAGAATGCCGACTGGTGGCCCCCAGGGGGAGGGCATTCTCTGTGGGTGCACCGGATCTTTGGAACCATCTTCCGGTTGAGCTCCGGATGGCGCCTGATCTCCGCTCCTTCCAGCGCGATCTTAAAACCCATCTTTCTGAACAAGCTGGCCTGGCCTGATGGGATGGGGTTGGATTTTATAAATGGATTTTAACTGTTAATCTGTATTAATTTATTATGGGCACTGTTTAATTACTTTTTAATAATTTTTAATTTTTGTATCTTGTTTTTATGTATTGCCCTGTTCACCGCCCTGAGTCCTTCGGGAGAAGGGCAGTATACAAATTAAATTATTATTATTATTAATAATAATAATAATAATAATAATAATAATAATAATAATAAAGGATTGCATTAAAATCATGAAATTGGTTTTCACTTCATCTCAACACATAATGACACCTCAAATAATGTTCATTTACGGTTGGTTACAACTGCTCTGCCACTGCAGTTGGAGCATTAATTGATATGGTGTGTTCTTATCCTGTAATTGCTGCATTTTAGTCTGAGACATGATTGTTAACGTGTTTGAATCAATTGCTCTGGGTTAAAGATGCACATATTTTTTTTCTTGGTTATAGAGTATTTGCAATATATTAACATATAAAGAATTATATATCTGAAGACCATGGGACTTGGCTAAGAGAATTATTGTACAATACTGAAAACAGAAATCTATATCCAATTTGCAGCAATGAATTGTCTTTCAGCACTCAAATTACAGTCTTTTCAGCAAAAGGGCAAGGAAGAAGACTTCCAAACAATAGGACAAAGTTTTTGGAATTGTTCTACTGGTTTTTAAAAATGTCATTTTTCCCCTTTAAAATTCTTTTTCTGCCAATTCTGAAATTATATCGATCCTTTAATGCTGCTGTATATATTTAATTTTTTTTAATCAATTAAACAAAATTTAACAAGCATGAAAAATGAGCAAGGAATAGTGGGAAGAGCAACTATACAAAATGGGAGAAACTGATCTACAAGATAGATTGCAGCAAAGCTTGATGTTTTTTCCTGGATTAAGATATGGGTTATTTTAGTTAGAGGAAACTATGAGGCCCATGAAAAATGGTCTTGAAGAGTTTCAGACAACCTCCCACCCCCCACCCCCGCTGCTTATTGCAATGTTTGAATCTAGCTATGTATGACTGTGTGTCTCTGTGTGTCTGTTTGTGTGTGTGTTATTGAGGAATGATATACAGTGTATCTAGAAGCCAGATGCCCAGCATTTCCTTCATTTTCCTTTACAGTAACTTACATTTACAGGAATTGGCTCTGTCTTTCCTCTTGCCACTAAGAAACTGCCAAAGCTGATCTGTGCTGTAGTCAGAGATGAGTCACGACAACAACGCATGGCTCTCCAGCTAAGGTACCATTCACAATTGCCATGTCACACACATTTGCTTCCTTGTGGCTCTTTCCGATTATGTGAGCTGGGGAACCCAGCTGGAAATACAGCCATGAAAAAGTCAGTGCATAGAAGAAATTAGCTGGCAGGAGAACAAGCATTCTACTGTGTGGCTAATTGGTTCCACTTTTCAGCATGGCTAGCGTAAGCAGTAACTTTCCATTAAAAAAATGCCTATTCAAATGTTTGATGCTCAAAATGGTCTCTATTCTTCCAGTATGGACTAATTTTCATTTACATTACAAACGCTTGATTCAGAGAAGACAACCCATTGCATGGAAAAGCCTAAGGAGCTGTCATCAGATTTAATGAGAAAATTATTTTTGGCAAGAAAGTGAAGAAAAACTGGGAACTGGGTTAAAACCCATAACCTTACCACATCTATGAAACTGTGGAAGGAGAAGCTATGTATTCCAAAATTAATAAATGGACTAAAAACCTTGACTCTGACTATTCAGGAAACATTCTTACACCATCACCCTAAACACCGTTATTGTCAGTGTTTGTAGGATAAAATTTGCTCTCAATGATTTTTGTGACGGCTTGCATTTACAGCCTGACTTTATCAAATGTATTGATAAAATTTAATTGGTGTTGATTTAACTAGTCATGAGTTTATATGCACTGTTAACAGAATTGTTTGTGGCCATTACTGCAGTTGCTACATTTGCATTTTATTTATTTATTTATTTATTTATTTTATTTAATTGGATTTGTATACCGCCCTTTCCCGAAGGACTCAGGGCGGTTTACAGGGAATTAAAACAAGAAATACAAAAGTTAAAAGTTTTATACCAGTCAAAGCTTACCCAAAACATGAGGTTTTCCTGCAAATGGGGACAGTCTCCTTTTCTCTAATCTCCTTAGCAGAGGTGAGCTTTCACCACACCTCAACCCTGGCATGCCTACTAGTTCAGAAGTTGAAACAAACACCACAGCCATTCAAAATAGGACTTAATTAGTTCTGCTAGCCACTTTTTTCCAGTCTTTATTCTACAAAGGTAATAAAGAACAACTAGCCTAGCAGTTTCTACTTGGAGCCAGTGGGTAGAATGTTGAAGAAACAGCCATAAATGAATCCAGATGCTGGTCTTTCAACACAGGTTTACTGCTGCCTAATGCTGGATATGAAGGACAGAAGCTAAAGTGAAAGAGCTCTACAGAGAAGACACGAGACAGAGCTAAGGATTCTCAGGATTACCTTAGAACAGAAATCCTGCCAATGGGAACAATCAGTTTCTCTCAACCACTGAAAAAGAAGGGAAACAAGCATTTATTTAATTTTCCAGAGAGGTTTATTTGTCTTTATACTCAAACCCATTCTGGGAATCCTTTCTTCACAATTGCACCTGTTTTTCAGGTGGTAGGAAATAGAACAGTTCTACAAATCTTCTTCAGGATTCCTTCAGCCCTTTAGTGCTTTTAGATGATTCCTTGAGCAAAACCTGAGATTACCCAGCCATTGTTGCTTAGCACTGTTTGTAATTAAGATCCTGTTGCTACTAGATCAGCCCCACACTCCATCCTGGCTTGACTGCAGCCTGATTTTTTAGTTCCTGGGCAGTGAGATCTCTCGGTGATGTTATTGCAACCAATCAACTTATTCTTCTGTGCTGTGGGGAATAGTAGTGGGTTGGGGGTATCATCTTACAAAAGTTCCCCTCTTACCTAAGTGGGAGGTCCTAATCAGTGGTGATGGGGAAGGAATACTAGAGCTTTTGAGTCTCTCAGTGTGGAATTTCTCAAGGATTGTTGCTTGGAAATGTATATGAAATTTAACATCTGTGTGGCTATAAGCCTGCTAGAGGGAGTGTCTTCCAATGAGGAGGACTGGGAGGAAGTGGAGTCAGAGATATCCGGTAAGAGAAGCTCTACAACAACAGGAGACAATAACTTTGTAACTGCACTTTTCACCTTCACCACCAACAGTAGTTTAGACTCAGAGGTTCAACCACTTAGACATAGCCTAAGATGCTTAGTGAAGATGCAGGATCAAAACGCTGAACTTTGCAGATCCAAGAGGCTAGTGCTAACAGAAAAGTAGAATTTGCAGTTGCAGTTTGAGGCATCTCTGCTATGCAATGAGTGGAGGCTCAGGATGACTTTTTTATTACATTCACTCACTTAGGGCAATGCTGAAAACAACTTAACAAAAATGCATTTCCTGCCTACAAATAACCTGTGCTGCTATGTTTCAGATTTCCTTTTACTCATCTCCTTGCTTCTTCATCTGATTTGTTGCCTATTTGACCATGGAAGCCTTCTTGGAAAGGAGACAGACCCCTTTTCTCTAATCTCCTTAACAGTGAAGTTAGCTTTGATCACACCTCTTCAACATCGGCATGGTCAATGAGACTATCCTCAAAGGGACTTTTTTAAAGGCTGTTTCCCTCTAGCTAAATGTAATAAAATCTTGCTTACCTCTGGCTTGTGGCAGATTTATAACTTGCTAATATGTTTCCAGGCAGCCAGGGATGCCAGCACAAAATATATATATGAAACCACTAGGAAAGGTCATCTAGAGGTACAAGGTAAGGCGTCATCAATACACTGATGACTTTCAGTTGTTTTGCCATCTCAAGCTGAGTTGAAGATGCTGTAGAAGTCCTGAATCTCTGCTTGGAAGCTGTAGGTATCTAAATGAAGAAAAACATTATATTAAATCCCTCTCATTAGAAAACTTAGATGAAATCCCTCCCAAAGAGAGTTGCTATTCATCAATGAAATTGCTGTTCATCAACAACAGAGCATCTTGTCAATGTCAGTCCTGATAATTATTCTGCAAAGAGTCACACTTCCTCTAAAGGAGGTGATTTGTGATTCAGATGTCCTTCTGGACTATTTGCTCCTGCTTCAATAGAAAGTGGAAGCTTTGGCTGATGCACAAGGTACAATTCTGCTGGGACCAGGCTGCCCTTAAGAAGTTAACTCATAGCTTGATCCTCACTTGGTTAAATTACTGCATCATACTCTGTGTAGGGCTACCATTGCAGAAGATCCAGAAGCTGCAGTGGTACAAAAGGCAGTGGCGAGACTGCTGTTAAGACAATCCTACCAGTGCAGAATAAAGACCTCATTTAAAGCCATTTTGATGGTTACCGATAGGCTTCAAAGTGCTGGTCTTTAAAGTCCTATGCTGGGAAGCATCAGGTTACACCTGGCAATGTCTTGCCAGAACAAAATCTGGTCCAATCATTTACAGCAGAGTTTCTGATAATTCCCTCACCTTACTAGAGCCATAAGATGATATGTTTTCCTGGTAATAGTCCCAGCTTTACAGAACTGCCTTCTCTCAGAGATATGTGCATTCCAGAAGCTAGCAGAAAAAGTCCTGCTCCATCATGCCTATGATCCAGGTTGATTGGGATGCCATTATAGGTGTCTTATGAATTTATTGCATTTGTTTAATTAGGCTGTTTTACTGGAATTTGTGGTTTCCTGTTTGTCACACTGAGGTATTTGGTATTGGGGTGCTTTAGAAATTCTGATAGATAGAGAGAGAGAGAGAGAGAGAGAGAGAGAGAGAGAGAGAGAGAGAGAGAGAGAGAGAGAGAGAGAGAGAGAGAGAAACTTTATTGTCATTTTTTTACTGTGGGCACAACAGCACACATTAAAAATGAAATTTAGTTGCTGCTCTCAAAGTGTACTCATACATAACACACATTTAAACATATAATATACAACTTATGCATAGATCTACATCCTTACATATAAGTAACATATAAATATTAATCACTGTCCATCTTGAATACATAAAGGAAAGAGGAAGCTTTAGAGTTCACAAGGTTAATACTGTATGGAACAAAACTGTGACTGAATCTGGATGATCTGCTTCGAGCACAATGAAGCCTCCTCCCAGAAGGTAACAAAGAAAACAGGTCATGAAGAGGATGTGTAGTGTCCCAGACAATCTTGCGGACCCTGCTCAAGCAACACTTTTGTGCTATGTCCTGGATGGAAGGGACAGAATTGCCAATAATCTTTTCATCCATCCTTACCACTCTCTGCACTGCCTTCCTGTTTGAAGCAGTGATGCTTCCAAACCAGACTATGATGCTGTATGACAGGATGCTCTTGACTGTCCTTCTGTAGAAAGTGGTAAGGACAGGGGAAGGAAAATGTGCTTTTCTCATGCGATGCAGAAAATGCAGGCACTGTTGTGCCACTTCACCAGTGTCTTGCTGATGAGTGACCAAGCCAGCTTACTTGTTAACTGCACACCCAAGAATTTGATGCTGGTAACCATCTCCACAGGTGAATTATTAATGCACAGAGGCGTGTGGCTGTGCCTGCCTTTTCTGAAATTGACAATGATCTCTTTGGTTTTTCCAATGTTTAAAACTAGGCTGTTCTCCTTATACCAGTTCACCAAACCCTCAACCTCCTTGCGGTAAGCACCCTCATTGTCATCTTGAATAAGATCCACTATTAATAAGGAAACAAATAATTTAGTGGCCCCTGCAGCAGTAGGTTTTTCAACAGTGTAAGTGCAAGAAATCAGGAAATCCAAGCAGTTCAAATGAATATAAATGTTTAGTGCAAGCTTAAGGTCCCTACAAGAATCTGAACTACTAATGGTCAAAGCCAATTTGCCTTAGATGAGAGTCAATGGAATTCAAGGTGGGCTGGATTTAGATCTCTTGTGGGCACAAAGAGACTCAAGACTGATGACACATTTGATCCCTCCCCCAGGCTCAGCCTGGTTATCCTCTACATCTAACTGTAGCAGGTTGTGCCAAACCATGATTTTCTTTATTTGTAATTGAGAAGAAACATGATTCAGAAAAAATTAGCAAAAATATTCCATTTTTTGAAGAAAGAGCTGCTACATAGTTTAAAATTTTAGTAGGTTCATTTTAGGGCTTCTAGTCCTGCTTATAAAATGGCAGTTATTACTGCACAGATGAAAAACTCTAGGTTACTGTTCTTTCCCGAAGCCTGTTTATACTAAACTGTATTTTTCAGGTATGAATAATTACTGATCTGATGCAAGACAAAAGAGCAAGAAATCAATGCGCTCAACCCTGTTCTCAAATGCACTTAAGATAGTTAAGTCATTAAAATGGAATAATTACAAATGCAGCCATCAAAGATCTGAAGCTACGTTTGCTAAAGACTCCTGTCTACTTTTCATTTTCCAAGAAAGTAAGATAAGGAACTATTTTTAATGTGATAAGTTGCTAAGCTTGACAGCAGAGTTAACAGCAACAATAAGAGGATAAAAGAAAAAAGCCAGAGCCCAGATTAGTATTAGAAAACTGCTACATTATATTTTAAAGCTAGTAAGAGAAAAACAGAGTGAAGGCACACCCATTTCTTTTATTTTCTGTACGTCCCCTCTAGCTTAATGTTTCACAGATATGTTGGGACTTTAACTCCAGATTTCCCAGTCAACCTTGCCTTTGATTGAGAATGTGAAGACTTAATTACATTTACCACATTTCTAACAGGCTACAAAAAACAGAGGATAAAAGAGCCAGTTTGGTCTAGCGGTTAAGGCACCAGGTTAGAAAGTAGGAGACTGTGAGTTGAAGTTCCACCTTAGGCATGAAAACCGATAGTGTGACTCTCAGCCCAACCCACCTCACAGGTTTGTTATTGGAGGGAAACTTGGAGAAAGAAGGTGTGTTGGATATTTTTGCCGCCTTTAGTTGTGTGAAAAAATAATAAAGTCGGAATATAAATAGAGAAAAATAAATAAATAAGATTACGCAGCAATATCTTCAATTACCAGAATTATACTGACTTTGGTGTCTCCCAGTGATAAGATCTAACTATGAAAAGCTCTCCTGTATAGCTTCACATTCATAAATATTAAGAGGCGGGGTGCTACATGGATTCCTCAGAGGACATTATTCCAGGACCTAGGGTCTGTTATTGAAAGCATTAAGCATTTTCGCCCATAAATTTCTTATGGGAGCAACCCGAGCAAACCAATGTAGGATGGACAAACTGGAGAAATACGTTTAACTGAAGTAGGCAGTCCTGCAGGTACCTGGGGCCCCAGCCATATAGGACCTTATAGGTCTGAACTAGCAGGAGCTTTTTGTAGTCATGTAGAACTAACTGCATGTTTGTAATGTGTGGAGATTTTATTGGAGTTCTACTTCATTGTTGCAAGGCATAATCACAGAAATGTGAAAGCCTGGCAAAGTTTCTCTCTCTCTCTCTCTCCTCTCTTATGATAAAGAGAATCAAGATAGGGCAATCTTGAGTTTCTTTCTCATTTCCTACTCTTTTGGGGGCTAAACTGATGATACTGTAGGTAATTGCCCTTGTAATCCTTGCTTGTTATGTCTGTACTTGGCTATAGTACCAATTCTTACCTGTTAGCTGATAGGAAACTGCCTTTTGCATCAGCTGCAACTTCTGAAGAGTCTTCAAAGCTCCATAGACATGAACTGCTGTAGTATATATAGAAGGTGACAAGAGCATAAGTGTCAGAACCCACCCCAATCCACATCTTAGGAAAGAAGAACTCTTGGAGACAAGATTGTCCAAACAGGAACTTTTACTAAAACATGGTTGATAGTAGATCCGAAGCTGTTTCACAGATTGATACTTTTAAAGTGTCCCCGAGTAATAACCCCACCCCTCAGTCCATTTGGTCAGTCCTGGATCAGTCGAGTCTCAGGTGTCAAACCCCTCATGGGGAACAAAGGAGAACCACCAGTACATTTGCAACATTATTACTTCCTCCCTTTCACATTCCATTCAGAGATGCAAACCAGAATTCCCTCCCCACCCCCTTTCTTTGTTGTTCGGTCTTTTGTGATGGTCACCAGGCAGGCTGAATTAAACAAACATTACATCTAAGGGATAGAGAGGGGCAATTAGCACCCCTGTCTTCTCTTTCCTCCTTGGAATGGCAGAATCCAGTAAGAGGGCGTGAGATTTAGGTTTGCACAGATAGGGAGTTAGAAATGAAATATAAATGGATTCTGACATTAAGTCAATGTCACCAAAGCTTTCTTCTCCAAGAAGGACTGCAACTGATATATCTTCCAAAGCTGAGCAAAGCAACATGGCTGGATGTACTGTAGGGAAGATATTTTGTTTAAGGCAGCAGGCATCACTCCCACTCCAGGGCTATGTGCTCTCTCCATTGCTCTTTTCTCTCTATACCAAGGACTGAATCTTAAGGCAACTCTCTGTTAAAATTCTGAACTTTGCAGATGAAAAATGGACATGATCTCATTTGAGACAGTGATGAGTCTGCGTATAGACAGAAGGTTGAACTACTGGCCCCATTGTGCAGCCATAACAATCTGGAACTGAATACAGTTTTTAGAGATGAAAATGGATTTTAGGAGGAGCCCTTCTTTTTTACCACCTCTTACCATATTCAACAGCACAGCACCAGAAGTAGAGTCCTTCAAATATTTGGGTTCTATAATCTCCCAGGACTTTAAATAGACACTTAACATTAAAACCATCATTAAAAAGGTGCAACAAAGAATGCTATTCCTGCATAAACTCTGGGAGTTCAGACTGTCCTAGGAGCTGTTGATACAGTTTTATAGAGGAATTATTGAATCTGTAATTTGTACTTCTATAACTGTCTTGTTTGGTACAGCAACAGTACAGACACCAACAGATAGTTAAGACTACAGAAAGAACCATTGAAGGCAGCCTGCCTTCCATAGAAGACCTGTATATTGCACAGATCAGAAAGAAGACTGGGAAGATATCTACAGACCCCTCACATCCTGGGCATAAACTGTCTCAACTCCTCCCTTCAGGACGGCACTAAAGGCATTGCAGGCCAAAACAGCTAGACACAGGGACAGCTTTTTCCCTCGGGCTATCACTCTGCTGAACATCTAATTCTCACAATGCTGTCTAATGTCTACAGTATGTGTATTTTCTCACACAGTATGGCTTGTACTATTATTATTTATCCTTATTATTGTCTTTCTTACTCTACCCTCTTATAGGGATGATGAGGATGAGGATGCTTTACATGTACACTGAGTGCTTCTGCACCAGAGATAAATTCCTTGTGTGTCTAATCACACTTGGCCAAATAAAGTATTCAATTCAAATGAGACATTTATAAGCAACCCAATACATCTGGCCATGTATTCACCAGCTCTGGGAGACTCCAAAATCAGCCTGCAATAAGGTCCAGAAGTTCAGGAATCAACTCAGCCATGCAGCAAGGTAAGCAGTAGACAGACAGAAGTCGTAATTGACTCTATAGCCCAATAGTATTTATAATCCACCACCTCCACAAGAGAGCTCCTATTCATCTTCAAACTGTCCCTAAGGATTATTATCTCTTGTCTCCCACTGAGCATAGTGGAAGGAGGGAAAATTTCCAAGAGGACAATACTGGTGCTGTGTCTCAGCCAGATTGCAATTCATGTGTTCATCTAAGACATACTTGAATAAGGTTTTAAGGCTTACTGGAGTTAAGCCTTAAAGCCTTAGTAGAAGCCTGAGAGGAAGGTCACCAGAAGTCGTGATCCATATCATTTTACTGGTCATCCTTCCCCTGAAATAGCTTGCTCAGCGTCTCCTGTAATACCTCCCCATATTTCTAACCATCATGATATTCCCAATATCCCTCACCAATATCCCAACCTCATCCTTAAAGCAATCTCCTTTCTCTTTCACAAAGGCTGCACCTGTGCTATTTTCCTTAGGTCCCATCTTCTCCCCCTTTAATATCCTCCACTTTCATGCTGCCCAGGTAAGCTAGTAATCTAGAAAGCCACTAGAATTGCTAGCATATACTGTATATGCAGTTTACTGTTGCAGGGGCTGGGTGGGATGAAACAAGAGAGCATTATGTATAAATCTTGAGCTTCTGAACCAAAGGCAGGATATAAATCTAATATATAAATCTCAGATTCAACAGTGCTGGCCTTGCCATTTTCAAAACAACTGCAGGAAATAATTGTTCAGTGAATTCAGTGCATTTGTAATGGTATACATAGGAATTATTTGGAGGAAGAGATGCAGACTGGACAAGCGATATGTAAAACGTATCTCAGTCCACAGAAGGGGAAGGCATGAGAAGCATTCCAGAATGGACCCTACCTAGTTTTCCAGACAGGAAAAGGATAGGAGGGGAGTAATACTTTCAGACTTGCAAGGTTCTGTTTATATAACCTTACAATAGTGATAGTATTCATTGTGGTGCTTCTTGTTTAGACTACCTTGAAAGGCTAACAACATCTAAAATGGCTGACTTCTTTTTAAAGCTTCTCAGGAGTTTGCCTTAAATTGCAAGAGAGCATTTCATTCATCCAGCTGAACTTACTATTGTTTTCACTGTGAGAGAGTAGGAGAGAGTAGAGGTTTGGGGCACGGAGCAAGATTTACCTAGCCAGTATTTAAGCCTAGGAGGACTTTCTACTATAATAGCTGTTATAATCATCTAAGAAAGGTTCACTAGGCAGGGTATACAGTATCATATGTTCCCTTTTTTCAGCCAAGTTTCATTCTCCTCCCCAAACTATCAGCTTTCCACAATCACTTGATCTCTGTTTTCTAAAGAAGTTGTCTTCTCCCTGTTGTTAGGTTATTTCCTACATGGAACATAGTCCTAAGTTATAACAAGACAGCAAAATCCTGAGCTGGTTTCCTTGAACTAAACCAGTGGTGGCAAACCTATGGCACACGTGCCAAAGGCGGCACTCGGAGCCCTCTCTGTGGGCACGCGCGCCGCTGCTACCAGCAGCTTGCGCAGGTCCATTAGGCAGCCACCGCCGCCCAGAGCAGCAGCCCCACCCAGCACAAAGGAGGTGAAGCGGCCAGCTAGCAAGCTGGAGTAGAAGTGGTAGAGCACGCCCACACCCAGCAAGCCAAAGGCCACCCCGAGCAGGGAAAGCCGGATCCCATTGGTGCCATGACCCCCCAGTCCCAGCTAGGATTGTGTGCCTCCCCCCATTTATGCTGGGCCTCCTGCCCACTGCCCCACCCTCAAGAGACCCCCTGGATCTCCCCCAACCCTTCCCGGCCCCCACAGGCATCCCCCCATGAGCAACATTGAGGTGGCCTTGCACACCCCAACCATGCCCACCCAGTCTGCCGTGACAACCGCAGCCATGCCAACCCAGTGGGCCATGCTCCCATGCCTCCCCTGAGGGCACCACAATGCTTATGCGACCCTGGCACTTTGCGATAAATGGATTTTTGGGTTGTGGTTTGGGCACTCGGTCTATAAAAGGTTCGTCATCATTGAACTAAAATAATTATGCTTAGTTAGACATATAACTATAGAAATAATCACCTTCTAACAAGTAAAGTCAATGGGGAATCCAGATTCATTTAACAACCATGTTACTAACTTAACAACTGTAGTGATTCACTTAACAACTGTGGAAAGAAAGATCGTATCATGGAGCAAAATTCACTGTCTCAATTAGCAACAGAAATTTTGGGCTCAATTGTGGTCGTAAGTTGAGGACTACCTGTAGTGCACTCTTCCTCACAAGTAATCTGATACTTCCTGCTTTCTTTCCTATTAATTTTTATCTCTATTATTTGCAACTGAAACTGGAATACCTAGTGGTCTCACCTTGCTAGAGAATAAGAGAAGGTTCTATTATTTAGGGCAATAGCTTCATGGGAGATGAAAAGTCAAATCAGTTTGTATTGTGACCATCTATCCACACCAGAAAGATCCTATATATTATCCTCAACATTTCCTGTGAAAAAAGTGTCATAGTAGTGAACAAATAACTGGATACAGCTTTCTTTCGTGTTACTATAGTGATAAGAATTGTGGTTCTTAATATATTTCCTGCATTTGTGGCATTGTTAAAGACAAAAAAAAGATATATCAACAGAGGAAAGGAGATAGAAACCTTGATTTATTTTCACATAGTTGGAAGTATTTGCTTTTGTAGCTAAGCTATTATAAGGACATTGATTAATAACAGACCATAACAGGCTCACCTGTTACAACAATCTTTTTATTCAAGGAACCTATATACTAGGAATTAGAGTAGTAAGACAATACGTATGTCACATTTGAGCCATCACTTTCCATCAGTAGAAGCTACAATGTTCTTGGAAACTCAGCAGCAGTATTTGCTACTACAGGAGATTTTTCTGTTCATGGTTTAAAAATGTAATTTGCACAGTAAATATTTGCTAATAAAATTGACTGGAGAGTATGCCCTTGCTTCTACAAGTTTCACAAGCACTTTTCAGTTCTTACAGCAAATGTAATCACAATGCATTTATTTTATATTTTTGAATATTCTTTTTCTTTAGCCTTCATTCTTTGAGCCTCATTTGCCTTTAATGACATTTACTTCAACCATGACAATAGTCAATACTATCCATAAAAACTGATTTATGTCATGGCATGCATTTGTTTACCAACAGATGGAGAGAGAAAGAGAGAGAGAATAGGCACTTCTATAGTCTCATTTGAAGATAAATCAGATATCAGTAATATGATTTTAGACTATTGATCAACATAAAAGAAGCAATGAAGCACCTTCCTGAAGAAATAGAAGGGATCTCCTAACCCCAGTCCTTATGAAATAGCCTGATCCCCAAAGCTTTAGAGACATTGAATACTAATCTTTGGTTTTATTCCAAAATATTACATTTTTTCCCTCTCCTTTACTCTTTTTCTACCCCATAGCATTCTCTACAATTACTTTAGTTCTGTCTAGCTCATTAAACAGCTATATATATAGTGGATAGTATTTATGGATTGTATTTCCATGTAAGCATAGAACAACTTTCTTTCTTTCTTTCTTTCTTTCTTTCTTTCTTTCTTTCTTTCTTTCTTTCTTTCTTTCTTTCTTTCTTTTTCTTTTTTAGCAAATGACTTTGGGCAGCTCACAATTCCAAATATATTACAATTAAAATTTAAAAGACATTTTAAAACAATAAAAACAGTAAAAAACACATTAAAACATCTAATTTGAATATATAGAAAAGCAACATATCTGGCCTGTTAATATAGCCAAGAGGCAGGACCCTTGGTACGTGTAGCACCCCAGGCTCAGGAGCATATATATTTTAATAAATTTCTAATCAAATGAGCTACAACTCATAAAAGCTTAGCAAAATTTGTTAATCAGAAAAGGTGTTACCAATCTCCTCCTGATTTTTTTAATTCAATCCAGTGAATTAAACAGGATATGTGGCATCATAAATCAAAATTTTCTTTAGTCTGTATTGGTTCTTCCAAATGTGTTATAAATGCTGCAGTGTTTTGTAAAATCTCATTTATGCCATTTATGCCTTCCATGTTCCTGCTTTCTGAATTTCTATTGGTATTCATAGCTTCCTGGAGCTCTGCTATGGTTATAATCTTACCTAAGACTTTTCTAATGATTCATGTTTACATGGGTTTTCTTCTGTCTAGAACATACAGAATACCTTCCATATGTATCCACTAACAGTGTTAGTGGATACCATACCTAACTCTATATAAAAATAAAATGAATTTTCATCACCATCATGGCTATGTTCTATAACCATATAAAACGAATATGCTGTAATTATAACCATTCCAAGGAAGCTCAGAAGTCACCTTTTAAGTGTCCTTTATTTTTCTTTGCTTTCTATTGTTTTCATCACTTCCTTCCTTCCTTCCTTCCTTCCTTCCTTCCTTCCTTCCTTCCTTCCTTCCTTCCTTCTTTCCTTCTTTCCTTCCTTCCTTCCCTCCCCTCACTTCCCTTTCCTGTTCATGTTTATCTTTTAACTTTTAGAAATATATTGTATACATACATATGTATATACATACATACACACATACATACAATGATTATGCCTTTACTGATCAAACATTCATTAAAGTGGAATATAAAATGGAAGGAAGGAAGGAAGGAAGGAAGGAAGGAAGGAAGGAAGGAAGGAAGGAAGGAAGGAAGGAAGGAAGGAAGGAAGGAAGGAAGGAAGGAAGGAATCAACATTCATTGTAATTCGGATAATTATTCTGGAATGATGGAGAACAAAATCTGGCCAAACTACGGTACTTATGACAACTTTTCAAGTAGTTGAAGAATGTTTTTATGTATCCACTTCAAAATGAAACTTCCCAATTCCTCTACTTGGTCTTCATTGGACTCAGCTTCTAATTCCTCAATCATTCTTGTTCTTTTCTGAATTTTTCTTATAGTGTGATGCATAGAACTAGAAATGCATAGTATTTGAAACGGGATCTGATGAAAATAGAATAAAGGGGAACTTTTACTTTCTGTGATTTGGAAACCATACTTCCTTTGATGCAGCCTTAAATTTCATTTACCTTTTTCGCAGACGAATCACACTACTGGCTCCTATTCAGTTTGCAATCAATCACTATTCCAATATAATTTTCACAAATGCTGTTATCAAGCTAGGTATGTCCCATCCAATTTGGTGACATTGCAAATCAGATAAGCATTGCTTCCACCCTTCATCAAGGTTACTAGTAGAAATGTTCAAACAGCCCAGTATTTGGGAGAAATAAAATTAATAAAACTTTGGTTTGATGAACAAACATTGATCAGCACTCTTTGAGTGTAAGTTTGAGCCAGCTATATATTTACTTAAATATTATGTCATCCAGATCAGCAGTCCCTAACCTTTCTAGCTTGGTGGTCTGGCCTGGCGCAGGGGTGTGTGTGAGTGGCAGGCGCACACATGTGTACATAGCTCCATTTGTGCTAGCAGTGGGTGCATGCGCCCTCCACTTGCGCAAACAGAGCTTTGCATGCATCCAAAGGGTGCTTGCGCTCACGTGCAAAACTCCACTCACGCAAGTGGAGGGCACTTGTGTTTGCTTGCAAAGCTCCACTTGTTTGAGTTCATGGCACATGTGTGTGAAGTTCCATTCATGCCAATGGAGCTTCATGAGTGAGCGCAAGCACCCTTTTCTCACGTGAGTGAAGCTTCACACATGCACACTTGCCATCTTTCCCATGGCCTGGTTTCAAACAGGCTGCAGCTTGGTAATGGACTGTGGGCTGGGGATTGAGGATCCCTGATCCAGACCGTATTACTAATCAGAATATTTGGGGGCCATTTTATCAAATGCTTTATCAAAATCAAGATAAATAACATATACTATACAGCTATATTTTACTTATTTATTCATTATTTTTACAAATAACTCAAGGTAACAAACATATCCAACACAACTTCTTCCTCCTATTTTCCTCCAACAACAACCCTGTGAGATGAGTTGGGCTGAGAGAATGGCCCAAGGTTACCCAGTTGTCTTTCATGGCTAAGATGGGAGTAGAATTCACTTCTTTCTAGTCTGCTTTCTAGCCTGGTGCTTTAACCCACTAGATAGAACTGGCTCAACTTTCTCATAATGTGCTAAAGAAACCTATTCAGAAATGAGATGAAGTTCATTAAACAAATGAAAATCCATTGTGCATACCGATTTATCTATATGATCTTTTCTAGAACCTTTTCAAGAATTAGTATTAGGCTGACAGAAAACAAGGCAGCTACATAGATGTCAAAATGTGGGCTTGCAAAAATCAAATAAACAGTTACTGATAGATAGTCCTGGTAAAAAGATGAAAATAGAGTTAGGAAGAGTCCAAAATTAACCAACAACTCAATGATAAATGCCAGTGGATTTAATACATCTTAGTAATTGGTCTGTCACCTTACTTGACCTTCTTATCTTTACAGACCACATATTTCACAAGCCGATGATCCCACCATTGACACATGTTATTTTGGTTTTTGTAGAAATGAGTCACCAGCCACTATAAGTTTGGCTTCTTGAAAGGTGCACCTGGATTCTTACTGCATTTTAAGGATCCATCATCCTATATCTTGTTGAGCAATTACTTTTTCTTTCTCCTTGAAGACCCAGAGCCTATTTCTTTCGTGAAGGCTGGAAATTGGTTTACTATCAGAGCCCAGCCAGACCTCTCATTTTGCTCAAAAGAGCAACAAAGAGGACTTTGATATTTAAGATGCAAAGAAGCCGAGATCTAATATTAACCCTGAAAGGACAGGGGAAGGCTTTATTACTTTTGCCTAATATACTGAGGATTTGGACTTGGAATTAGATACAAGGACTCCCAGCCCCTAAGAACGCTGAGCAAAGGATAGCAAGTTAGAAGCTAGCTGCTAGCATGATAAAGGGTTAGCCGCCTAGTGAGGAAGTTTTGACATGAAAGCTAAAGCTTTATAGGAGTTCAGCCAAGTAAAATCAAAACTGTAAAGCTTCAAATTCACTTGGGTGGGGATTATAGAAGACTGAGTTATTTAAGTCTGCTAAATAACTGATATTCTGAAATGGCGCTGAGAGTGTCTTATTCTTTATGTGGTTCCTTGACCAATGTATGTGACCTAATGTTGGAGTATTTCCTGAAATTCTGGATGCTGTAAATTGTTAGGCATTTTCAAACATGATGAGAGACCATGGACTGATGTATGACAGGGCTCAATATGAATGAACTGAATTATGGCTGCTTTGCTTAACTCATCTATTGATGAAATTCCTGAGTTTCAGTGGTGCAGAATATCTCTTGCTTCTGATAGTAGCTATGGTATCAACTGGGATTACTCATTTGTTAGTTCTCTTCCTTGTGGAATTGCTCCTACAGTACAGTAGCGTGTCCTTCCTTTGACCTGATAAATACGCATTCCCTCTCTTCAGAAGGGAAAGTATGGCTGCATCTGCCTGCCTGCCTGCCTGCCTGCCTGCCTGCCTGCCTGCCTGCCTGCCTGCCTGCCTGCCTGCCTGCCTCATAAACTTCTCTATTCATATACATTAAAACATAAATGTTAAAACCAACCATTGATGTTGTTCCAATCACTGCATGCTGTTCCAATCCTTTTTAAGAGTTGCCAGAAACTTACACTTGTTATACATACATGCAAACTTTATTGCAAGCAAGAACACAACATAACACAAAAATAGGTTACAAAAATATAGGTTACAATAGCAGACTTCTGTTCATTCACTTTTTCCCTCCTTAGTGTTTCACTGGTAGAACGTTTTTATTTCTTCATATTCCGTCCTCAGGCTAACTATGCATATCCTGTTCATTTAGAAAGAAAAGTTTCTTAGGAATTCTTCTGGCAAATTTTTGTTCACTGTTGCTGTATATCTACTTAATACTTGCTTGCTCCTTGGTTGTCCTACAGCCTCTGTTTAGTCAGCAGGGATGGAATATGGGCAGTCATCCAGGTACACCCTTTGCAACCAGCAGCCATTTAGGAGACTTTTTTTTAATCTCTTTTTTTAATCTTTCATAACAAAACACACATTCCTAAGCTTCTCTAGTCACTCTCCTTTCTTATTCCTGTTGAACTCTAGTAGCAAAATCATATTTTCTTGCTCAGTTTGCAATGATTCATAATCATTTGTCACGTCTTTAATATATTAATATCCTATACTATAGTTGGCATACTATTAACACGGAAAAGCTAGATTCAGGCTCTATTAATGCCGTCTCTAATGTTGAGGCTTTGGACTTGAAGTTAGACACAAAGTCTTCTCAGCCCTTAATGCAAGTTAAGGAATAGAGAGCTAGAAGCTAGGATGATCAGTACATGAACCCATGGAATAAGGAGAGAAAATAACAAAGTCTGCTTTCGGTATGGAATTTGGCATGTGTAAAATACTTCATATTACCCAAGGAATAAGATTGAGAAGATCTCCACCTCACTTCCATTTTCGGTAAGTTCAAGTTATGAACCTTCTGCATCATTGACAGTTTTAGTAATTCACACAGCAGTCCTATATTATAATTTTTATATTATTGATGTCAGGTTGAAGCTGAGAAAATAGTTAATTCATGATTGAGATAAGATTTCAGCTGGTGAATTCTTTAGCAGACAGCACACAAACACAGTGGCTCAGTCGGTTAGGAGGCTGAGCTTGTCCATCAGAAGGTCGGCAGTTTGGCGGGTCGAATCCCGAGTGCCGCATAACAGAGTGAGTGCCTGTTACTCGTCCCAGCTTCTGCCAACCTAGCAGTTCGAAAGCACATAAAAATGCAAGTAGAAAAATAGGGACCACTACGGTGGGAAGGTAAGAGCGTTCCATGCACCTTTGGTGTCTAGTCATGCCGGCCACATGACCACGGAGACGTCCTCGGACAAGCGCTGGCTCTTTGGCTTTGAAACGGAGATGAGCACCGGCCCCTAGAGTTGGAAACGACTAGCACGCATGTGCAGGGGAACCTTTACCTTTACCTTTACACAAACTTAGCTATGAAAATCTACAGTACAATGCATTTGTACTGTAATATGTGTTGCATTGCAACCAAAGAAGAACACGTCCTATCAGGCTCTGCAGGTTTCTCAGACTTTGGGCGCAGCTCTCCTTTGAGAGATATACAGATAACTGTACTAGCTCTAGTTCCCTCAAGAACAAGTGTGGCTGTTACTAAGAAAGCAACTAGATCTGACAGAAGAACAGACACAGCTCTGACCTTTGAAACCTGACTCTTCAGACATGGAGTAAGCTTAAAAAATTACCGGCCAATCTTGTCCTAGAAGCGCTATTTGTATTCTCACATCTGCTGTCATATTACCATGACCTGCTTTGATCCTAGAACTGCCTTGTAGCTGGGCTTAGATGTATTCTCAGCTGTTGTAGAGGGCTTTTCTGAGAAGAAAACAACCATGAAAATTAATGCAATGATAATTAAATAACAAATGATGGCAGTCCAATGCCTGCTAGTCCACAATACATAAGAGAGAATAATGGGTTTCATTGGGGAATGGATATACCTAAAGAGAAGACGGGTCACGTGGGACATATGTGCAACTGGACATTTGGTCAAATGTTGCAGATGGGCATGAAAATAATAGGGAAGTTGCGGCCCAGACATCCCTGCAAAATCCTTACTTTTGGGAAGAGAAAGTAAGAGGCAATGGCTGGCAGCTGAATGATGAACCAGAAGAAAGATTTAATTAGATGCTGGGGTTGGATTTATGTGCTTTTGAAAGTTTCATTAATTTTTTTAATAGTGTTGAATAATTTGCATTAAATATGGTGTGATGGGACAAAGTAGCAATCTATTGTTTGTTTTTTTAGCTAGTACAATATACATAGATTCAAAGCAACATCTCTCTCTACAACACGAAATCCCTTTCTAAAACATATACAGTAATAACAATATCAAGTATACTGCATAATTATTGAAAGATAAAAAGGACAAGTATAAATAGTGGAAAGAGGGGCACATAACTAAAGCAGAATATCAGCAAATAGTCCGAGCCTGCAAAGATGAAGGAGGAAAGCTAAGGCTCAAAATGAACTAAGGCTTGTGACCAAAATCAAAAATAACCAAAAAAAGATTCTTTCAACATATAAAAAACAAGAAAAATGTTAAGGAAATGATTGGTCCATTAGTGGGGGGAAGTGGCAAGAAGGTGACAAGCAACAGGGAGAAAGCAGAACTATTTAACTCGTTCTTTACATAAAGGGAAAAAACAGTCTAACCTATCAAAAACAGTAAAAAATAGATTAGAAACACAAGTTAAGATAGGCAAGAAAATGGTAAGTGAGCACCTATCCAGCCCAGATGC
This sequence comes from Vipera berus, assembly GCF_964194415.1. Taxonomy (NCBI): domain Eukaryota; kingdom Metazoa; phylum Chordata; class Lepidosauria; order Squamata; family Viperidae; genus Vipera; species Vipera berus. The sequence goes on from NC_138204.1 coordinate 110,016,312, forward strand.
GTTCAAATCACCAGGACCAGATGGATTACACCTCTAGGTTCACAATATTTGAGGTTCATGTATAAACCCATAAAATTACATTAATTAAATAAGTTAACAGCCATTGTGAGTACACAACTTTCTTCTCTGTCTCCTCTATGAAGATTGTCATTAAAATTGTTTTAACTGGAATATATCAAAAAACAGTGCCATAAAAAACAGAATAGAAACACAAGTTAAGACAGGCAAGAAAATGATAAGTAAGCACCTATCCAGCCTAGACAAGTTCAAATCACCAGGACCAGATGGACTACACCCCAAGGTTCTCAAGGAACTGGCAGATGTGATCTCAGAATCACTGAACTATATTTTTCAAAGATCCTGGAGCACTGGGGAACTACCAGAGGACTGGAAAAGAGCTGATGTAGTTCCCATCTTCAAAAAAGGGGAAAAAATAGATCCAGGAAACTACATAATGTGGATATAATTTACTTGGACTTCAGTAAGGCATTTGATAAAGTAGATCACAACCTATTACTTGATAAGATAGAAAAATGTTGGTTAGACAGCATTACCACTAGTAGTGTGGTCCTCAGTGGAACTGCATCTACATGGAGGGAAGTGTGCAGTGAGGTGCTCCAGGGCTCTGTTCTACGCCCAGTGATCTTCAACATCTTCACCAACGATTTGGACGAGGGGATAGATGGGGAACTCATCAAATTTGCAGACAACAAGCTGGCAGGAATAGCCAATACTCCAGAAGATAGGCTTAAGATAAAGGAGGATCTGAACAAAATGGAACACTGGCCACTATCTAACAAAATGAAATTCAATGGTGAAAAAAGTAAAGTTCTAAATTTAGGCAAGAAAAACCAAATGTACAAGTATAGTATAGGGGGTATCTTGCTCAATAGTAGCAACTGTGAGAGGGATCTCGGAGTCCTAATGGACAATCACTTAGATATGAGCCAGCAGTATGCTGCAGCTGCCAAAAAAACCAACTCAGTGTTAGGCTGCATTAATAGAGGGATAGAATCAAGATCACATGAAGTATTAATACCACTTTACAATGCCTTGGTAAGGCTACACTTGGAATACTGCATCCAGTTTTGGTCATCACGATGTAAAAAAGATGTTGAGACTCTAGAAAGAGTACAGAGAAGAGCAACAAAGATGATTAGAGGTCTGGAGGCTAAACCATATAAGGAACGGTTGCTGGAATTGGGTATGTCTAGTTTAATGAAGAGAAGGATGAGGGGGGACATGATAGCAATGTTCCAATATCTCAGGGGCTGCTACAAAAAAAAGGGAGTCAAGCTATTCTCCAAAGCACCTGAAGGCAGGACAAGAAGCAACAGATGGAAACTAGTCAAGGAGAGAAGCAACCTAGAACTAAGGAGAAACTTCCTGACAGTTAGAACAATTAACCAGTGGAACAACCTGCCTCCAGAAGCAGTGAATGCTCCAACACTGGAGGTTTTTAAGAAGAGACCGGACAGCCATTTGTCTGAAATGGTACAGGGTTTCCTGCCTGAGCAGGGGGTTGGACTAGATGATCTCCAAGGTCCCTTCCAACTTTATTATTATTATATTATATTATGTGTTGTGTATTCAGTTCTTGCAGGCATTGAGCGAGATGGAGGGTTCAAACAGCAACAGGCTTTATTGAGAGTCAGAACATAAAAGAAGGAATGAGTAGCTGCTGTGCAGCTATTTATACGGTTGGCCTCTAGGCAGCGACCAATAGATTTAAAGCAGCAGTTTCCTGCCCAAAAACTACTTAAGCGGCTGGAGACAGCCAGTCTAGTTCGGCCCAACAACCGTTACAAAACATGCAAATGAATTCAGCCATTAGCAAACATAAGCAAGTAATTACAGCATATAAGGCCAGTACATTACACCTCTTCCCCCTGGATAGCACAAACCCTCATTTACTTACAAAATCTTGGAGATATAGTACTTAGGTGGTCTTCGTGCTCATTCGGAACATCGGGGAGCTACTGGAAACTCCTGCTTGCCTGCCAGGCTGGGTAGACCTGGGCTTTGCGGTTCAGTGGAGTCAAAACAACTCGAGTCCCTTTGGCTGGCCTGTCCCAGTCAGCCCAAACCAAAGTCCAATTGTGCAGCAAAATCAGCAGGGCTGCTACTGGTTGTAGGATGACTGACCAGCTCCTGTGGTACAGTCTGTGTCTCCAGGGGAAGTGCTTCTATGGCCCCAGCCCCGTTCTCTTGTGCAAGAGTTTTCTCAGAGCATGCAAACTGCTCTGCTGGAATACTGGCTTGTGGACTCAATGTCTGTCCCTCTTGGAAGTCCTGGGCCAGCGACTGCTCTGTTAGCTGCCGATGCAACTGATCAATGTGTCAGCGAATGACTCTCCCATCTTCCAGGACCACCTCGTAGGAGAGTGGTCCTGACACCTTAACAACTTTCGCTGCCACCCACAAGGCCCCTTGCCCGTAATTCCAGGTCCAAATCCGGTCCCCCACTTGTAAATTCCTTGGTGCCTTCGGACGTGCAGTTTCTGAGGCCACTCTGAATGCAGCCTGTCCAGTTTAGTGATTAGCCTCTTGCCCCAGCAAAGCTCTGCTGGGCTCTTGCCTGTGGTGGTGCAAGGCATTGTGTGCTGGCATAATAGGAAATCGGCTAGCCTGTGGTGCCAATAACCTGTGACAATGCATTTCAGGGATTCTTTGGTTGTGCAAACCGTGTGTTCTGCCTGCCCGTTCAACGATGGGTGAAAGGGAGCCGATGTGGCATGCCTTATGAGGTTGGCCCTGAGGAAGGCCTGGAATTCTGATGCGGAGAACTGGGCTCTGTTGTTGGAGACTACGATGTCCGGAAGCCCATGTGTTGCAAACAGTGACCGCAACACCTGGATGGTCCTTGCAGTAGTCATATTGGAAATTGAACCACTCCCAACCATTTAGAGTGGCTATCAACCACTATTAAAAACAGCTGTCCCTGAAAGGGCCCGGTGAAATCTACATGGATTCTTGACCACGGTGTGTGCATTTCCTCCCACTGGTGAGCAGGGGCCTGTGGCATCTCCGGTCTGGACTGTTGACACGTGTAACACCCATGTACTTGGGCCTCGATAGCTTTATCTAGCCCTGGCCACCAGAGATAGCTCCTTGCCAGTGCCTTAATCCAGACGATGCCTGGATGGCCTTCATGCAGAGACTGGAGAACCCTGGGCCTGAGTTAGCTGGGGATTATAACCCTACTGCCCCAAAGGATAACCCTTTATGAGCTGACAGCTCATTTTTCCACATAAAAAAACTTTGGAACTCAGGTCCCATGCTATTTTCAAGCCATCCTGTGTGAATCCACGCCAACATGTGACTTAGGGTTTTGTCATCTGCTGTCTCTGCAGCGACGTCTCCCTCATGTAGGGGGAACTCCAGCAAATCCTGTATGGCTAAAATGTGTGCAGCCGGAGCTGGATATGGCTCCACGTGCGGCAACAGCAATCTGCTAAGGCCGTCTGCATGGCCCATTTCTTTGCCCGGTTTGTGGATCAGCCTGTAACTATAGGCCGAAAGGAATATGGACCACCCCAACATTCATTGCGACAGAATTTGAGGTGTCTGTTCATTGTGAACAATCCTAGCAAGGTCTTGTGGTCAGTAAAGACTGTGAACTGGTGCCCATACAAATAGTCATGGAACTTTTTAACCCCAGCCACGATGGCCAAGGCCTCTTTGTCAATTTTCGCGTAATTGTGCTCTGTGGAGGACAAGGTCCTCGAATAATATGTGATGGGAGACTGTTTCCCATCAGCCAACAAGTGGGGACACATCACACGTGATGCAAACTGGCAGCTTCTTGTTAAAGTGCGTGAACACCGAGTTCGAGGATAACAGTGCTTTGACTGCCTGGAAACTCCTTTTGTGGATCCTGGTCCACTGCCACTGAGTGTTTTTGTCTAAGAGCCAGTGTAACAGCTCTGCCACTGCGGCCTTATTTGGGAGGAATGCATGATAAAAATTTAGAAGGCCCAAGAAGGCTTGAAGCTCCCCCTTGGACCTAGGGCTTGCTGCCAGTTGAATCGCTTTCAGCTTTGACTCTGCAGGATGGATGCCCTCAACATCGATTCGAAACCACAGGAATTCAGTAGACTGAACCCCAATCTTGCATTTGTCTTTCCTTAATTTAAGTCCAGCAGCGCAGAACCGCTGAAGGACGGCTCTAAGCTGCTCAGCCAGAACTTCTGTAGATTCCCCGGTGATGAATACATCATTGAAGTAGGGGTAGACCCCCGGAATGCCCTTGAGCATATGCTCCATTACTCCTTGAAAAATCCCTGGGGCTACACTCACCCTGAATTGTACACGCTTGACCTTGAGGGCCCCCCTATGTGTGACAATCGTTTGGGCAGCTGCCATGGCCTTATGCACCGGCAGCTGTTGATAGGCCTGCGCTAAATCTAATTTAGCGAACAAGTGGCCTCCTTGCAACGATGCCAGAATATGGCTGACGACTGGGAAAGGGTATGTGTGCTGCTGTAGTGCCCAGTTAATGGTACACTTGTAATCAGCACATATTTGTACCTCTCCATTGGCCTTGAGTGGCATTACAAAGGGGGTCTCCCACTCCCCACTTTCTACGGGCTGCAAAACCTCCTGACTAACAAGCTTGTCCAGCTCTGCATCAATTTTATGCTTTAATGCAAACGGCACATGACAGGGCTTAACCCGGATTGGCGCTACCAGGGGATCCAGTTTAAAAGCTATTGGAGGGCCCTTGTACTTTCCCAAACTTGGGCCGAAAACATCTGCAAATTCCTTGTAGACAGACGACAAGTCTGTTGTTTGTGTCTGGTGAATGCCGGTTACTTGGATGCCCAATGCATTGAACCAATCGAACCCTATGAGGCTCGTACGTTGGCCATCTACCACGATAACATCTAGTGGGCCTGAAAACCCCTTGAATTTCACCACAAGTGTGGCCTCACCCTTGACCGCCACTCTGGAGTTCTGGAAGTCGGTGAGTAAAATGTTAGATGGTTGAAGCTTGACCCATCTGTTGCTGTGGCTGCAAACATGCCAAAAGGTTCCGATTGAGATGATGGACACAGCTGAACCTGTGTACAGTTCCATTTTACATGGAATTCCCTGAAGTTCGACCTGCAGTCGCAACTTCTGCTTAAGAAGTCAGTGGGCACCAGTGCGGAACATGCTCCTACAACTGGAGCAGAACCCTACTCGGTGTTGCCCCGGGGCCCTGGTACCTCTCCTGAATTGCTTGTCCAGCTGGCGGTCCCTCTGGCGACCTCAACAGACAGCGGCAATGTGGCCTGGTTTCCCACACGCCCGGCATGTGGCTGTTCTGAAATGGCAATCTGCGCGTTGATGGCAGCCTCCGCAGCCCAATCACCTGGAGAACAGAACTGCCTTGTCAGATGGCCTCGGACACTTTTCCTGGTGCTTCTGTATCTTGTCAACTTCGTGGTCAGAGTCGGTGTCTTCTAACTGTTCGGTGTCGTCGTGGTGGATGGTTTCTGTGTTTGGCGCACTTTTGGAGGGCCGCAGTGCCTTAACAGCCCCTCTGGTGACTTCGTCCACCATGACCTCCTTTAAGGCCTCTTGAAGTGAGAGGGTCTCCTTAGCGAAGAGTTTTTGTTGGAGCTCTCTGTTCCTGAGTCCACAGACTAAGCAGTCCCTTAGTCTCTCTTCTAAGTCGGTGAAATTGCAAAGTCGCAATGCTTGCTGAAGTGCTGCGATGAATTCCATCGCCAACTTGCTCGAAGGCGTGCCTCCACACTATCAGTGATAACTTCGGCTTGAAGTGATTGCAGAGTTTTTTCTTTAAGTCAGCATAAGTGATGGTCTCCAGTAACACCGGGGCGACCAAGTTCTTGGCGATATCGAAGGTGGCTGGGCTGCACATGCAGAGGAGGGTCGCAGCCTTCAGCCCATCTTTGCTGATTTGATTGGCATGTAGGTAGTTCTCTATGCAGGAAATGTAGGACGACCATCTCTCCGGGTGTGTCACGTCGAACTCTTCGAGTTTGCCGATCTTCGCCATGGTGAGTAGTCTTCGCGGCTCGTGTCTCACATTGCCTCATGCTTCTGGCTTCTGAGTAGGCCCTGGGACAGATCCTCAGGGCAGGGTGGTCTCTAGCATGGCTTGCTAGTCAGACCAAGGGGGGGAACGCCATTCCCTACCAGGCTCCGTGCTGGTCTCACCCCCTAGTGACTTCAGGCTCTTACGATGAAGCAGCACATCCCACCTTCATCACCAGTGTTGTGTATTCGGTTCTTGCAGGCATTGAGCAAGATGGAGGGTTCAAACAACAACAGGCTTTATTGAGAGTCAGAACATAACAGAAGCAAGGAGTAGCTGCTGCACAGCTATTTATACGGTTGGCCTCTAGGCAGCAACCAATAGATTTAAAGCAGCAGTTTCCCGCTCAAAATCCTACTTAACCAGCTGGAGACAGCCAGTCTAGTTTGGCCCAACAACCGTTACAAAACATGCAAGTGAATTCAGCCATTAGCAAACAGTTTAAACATAAGCAAGTAATTACAGCATATAAGGCCAGTACATTACATTATGGATTAATGTAGATCAGGGGTGTCAAACTGCCGGCCCACGGGCCGGAGCATCACAGAGAAACTGTGCCCATCCCATTGCCGGCAATGGGAAAAAGTTCTGATACATCGCGTGACGTCACGTGACGTCGCGGGTTTGACATGTCTGATGTAGATGGATTTTATAAACCAGAAGACCTTTTCAGAGAACAATAGATGAACCACATTTTGACAAACTGAAAGTAAAAGAGACAGCCTGGAATGGCATCTGGGGAAAAAGGATTAGCATAGGTTCTGTATTCTTCTTGTTGCCAAATTAAAACATTCCAGGTTCCCAGTCATTTTAAGAACTACTCTGGATTTTTTTGAAGGAATCTAAACAGAATTTAGATTCCTTTTTAAAAAACTAATTACCGGTAGTTGTACCCTGGCCTAACTCATATGAGAAAATACTTGTCAGGTCTGTAAATACAAGGGACCATAAAATTGGAAGCTCCATTTTCTGTAATTTTGGAGGCTGAAATTCCAGAGGAAATGGCTGTTCTATCAACAACTTCAGTGCATCCTGCAAAAGACCAAGTAGTGCAATCAAAGTGTCTATAGGGACTTGTCAGAAGTAATTCTAGGGGCCAAGTCAGAAGCCTTACCCTATAAGACATAATTTTCTTCAAAAAAAGATTAAAGCTGAAGATGAATAATCAAAATATAACATCCCTCAGTTTGTTTTTAGGCTTCCCTGAATGTTTGAGTTTAGGACCAGATGACTGTGCTGGCATGATATATTTACCCACAGATAACTGTATTTTAGCAATATATTGTGTTAGCTCAGTCTTTTTTGTTAGTGTTTGGTTTATGTGACATACAAATGCAGAAAACTGGATTCACTGAGTAACCCTTGGTTTGGTTAACTATGATAAAGTCTCACACAAATACACAAAACTGGCTCTTAAGTAGAAAAGCTAAACTTTTATGATGTGGTTCAGATAAGATTGGTAAACTCTAATCAAAGTTATTTATTACAGCAGAGGAAACACAAATGAGTAATTTTTCACATGTCCACCAGCCATTTAAATCCTAAATACTTGGGTCATTGTATGGCTGGGGTTACTGAAAAAAAATTCCAGCTGAGTTTGCATAACACTAAGCTATAAATCGAGAGCTATTTGATGTAATTGTTAATGCATCAGGTTAGAAATCAGAAGATTGTGAGTTCTAGTCTCACCTAGGCACAAAGCCAGTTGGGTGACCTTTAGCTAGTCATTCTCTTTCAGCCTAGGAAGGAGGCAATGTCAAACCACTTCTGGAAACCTTGCTAAGAAAACTGCAAGAACTTGTCCAGGCAGTCTCTGAAAATGGTACAGTAAAATGATTGAATGAAAGGAGGGGAGAGAGTATAAACTAGCCATATTAGTTTGGCTAGATTTCTCCTAAGTACATAAAACATGTTCTGTTAATATGACTACATGTTACTGAATTAAGACAATTGTGTGGGTTCACTCTGCACTGAGTTGTACTTGTAACTAACCACACTGCACAAAATGTAGAATCATAAACTAGTCAATCACATTAACTCAGAACCAAAACATCATATTATGGCTTAAGGCTATCCTACCTATCCTAGGACTACCAGGCCTGAGCTGTCAACAACTATATGAGTACTAATGATCAGTTATTTCTCTGTATCTGCTCTCATCTATTGGTTGCCTGGATTTTTGCAGTGCAGATCTGGTAACCCTATTTAAGTCCATACAGTTATGTGTGAGCTTTGTATTTCTGAATCCCAAGTTCCAATCTGGATTCAACCTTGCTCAAATGTCATTGACTATTAACTTTTTAACAGAATATGAATTGTTTAAAAGTTAAGAACCATTTAGCCCAATTTAAACACCTTTTAGCTTGCGCTTTTCCTCTCAGAGTTCAAAAAACAGCTATAATTATTTGAATTCTTAGGACCATAATGTTTGAGATATAAATTCAATTTGCAGCTTGTGCACTAGACATATTTGCTGGGCACCTTTCACACATGCCCCTAGGATCTCTTCTTATCCACGCAGCACCTCCACACAACCTCCCTAACCATGTCACTTCCCAATGCTTTCTCTGATCTATGTGGCACCTCTTGAGCACTTCTATGCACCCTTCTCAACTCATATCACCCACACACACCTTCCCTGATCCATGTGGGACCTCTTACCTTACCCCATGCAACCTCCCTGACCTATGCCCCTCATTTACCTTTTTTTGACCTGCATTGACCTCTTGGACATTCACATGCTCCTTTCCTGACCTGCACCACTACCACCCCATGTGCCATCCCTGACTTGTAGAGCATCTCTTGCACATTCCCAAACCCCCAAGGATCCTTCTTGCCCATGCCAATACCCATGCGACCTACCCAACTTGCACAATAGCTATCACACACACCCATGACCCCCATGCATCCTTCTTAACCTGCAGTGCCCCCATGCACTGTAACTATGCAGGTCTTATACCACATTTGCAATCTCATGCATCCTTAAAGACCTATGATGCCCCATGTGGGAGGGAGGGAGGGAGGGAGGGAGGGAGAGAAGGAAGGAAGGAAGGAAGGAAGGAAGGAAGGAAGGAAGGAAGGAAGGAAGGAAGGAAGGAAGGAGGGAGGGAGGGAGGGAGGGAGGGAGGGGAGGAAAGAAAGGGGGAGGGAGGCAGATTTCCGATGCTTCTTGCCACCTTTTCACAAGGAAGCTCAATGGGGAAGCCATCAGGACATCAGAAGTCACTCCTATTCACACTATCTTTTTTGCCCATGGTCATTCTGTTTCTCTGTTTAGGTAAGGTATAATGTTTAGATAAGAAACAATGACCCAGTGGTTGTCTGGTTGTAAATAAAAATCTAAACCTTACTTCAAACAAATTAAACAAAAGATTGAGGACAAATAGTGTCAATGGTTTGGCAGTGAAAGAGAGGAAAGGGAAAATCTAACAAGCAGGCTTCTTAAGGGTTGTTTCCTTTCAGGCTTTTGTGCTAATTGGTTGTTGGAAAAAACAGCTTTGTAAACCATGCAAAAATAGGACATGAGATACAGGGAGATAGGGCTTTTTTGTTTTTAGTTGGGCCAACCCAGAAACATCTTTTCTCACATCACAATATCATGGTTGCTCTTCTTTGTTTGTTTAAGAATTTACAAGATCCAGTTCACATTAGAAAGCCATATATTTTTAATAAAGGTGAATTGATTTTATTACTATGCAAATTACCTTGAGTTGTAGAAGTTAGCACAAGGTAAAAATGCAGTAATAAACAGACCACATACAAATGCATCCACGTTACACTCTGCTTTTCACAAACTATGCTAGTCAGAACCAGACAGATCTTATTATGGTTTCCTGGCATTCATACAGCCAGCTGTCATCAGTCAATTTTATGCTATAAGGCCTAATTTTAAGGCCATTTCCTATGTTGTCTGGCTAAGCTCATGCTTTAAGTCTCCTCTGTTTGCACAGAGGGGTTTCAAGGCGCAGCCTGGCCTTGGGCTGCTTGCAATCCTGCTATGTTCTGCTTTCATTTGCTCTTGAAAGTGCATTGTGCTCTTGGGCACAGGACAGTCTCCTCCTGTGTCTTACTTGTCCTTCCCTCCCCCACACACCCTGAAATAAATAAGAATTCAGGCACAGGTTATACACAGTCCACTAATTGCCATCAGATTTTGTTAATGGGCACATCGTTTCTGGAGTTCAAAAATATCTTTCTGGATTCAAAATTTGAAGTGTTTTTGTAAAACTTTTTTCTTATTTCTACATTTGCCCTTCTTTCTTAGCACAGCTTAAAATATAGCTCCTCTAGTCAGATCCTTTTAAATTAACAGTTTTTCCAGTTGCTCAATTCTGCCCTGTGTTATGTTTATGAAACCAGCTTCTCTTTTTAAGATCTGCAGTCATCAGAAATGGGAGCCTTTGGAAGCATTTTCTCTTGTATTGGAGGATCCTCTTGACTATCTTCTTAAACCCACATTTTTAAGCAAGAGCAACCAGGGTTGCTTTCCTTCTTACAGACGTCTTAACAATGTGACAGTATTATTAACTGGTGTTAGACAAAGCTTGGATATGGAAAACTCACACACACACACACACACACACACAAACACACACGCCTAGATTTTATGGGCTGAAAAACTGATTCCACTGGAAAAGTGTTAGAGGCTTGTATTAGATTTTGCCATTATAATCAGCATAATAGATAAAGAAAAGAGATACAAGCACATGAAGCAGAAATTGTCGTTGATGAAAATGCCCTCAGACCAAGATTAGAGCAGCACAGTGACAAGGGATGGGAAGGGGGCGGGGGGGGGGCTTTGCTGCCTGCTCAAGGGAATTGCAAATTGGAGTTGGGGGCCCTGGGGGTGTCTGCTTCTCCGAATACTGGAGAGAGAGGAAAGGGGAAAAGAATGCTTCCAAGCATGTATTTATTACAGATCTGCATGCACGTACATGCATGCGCATTTAGTATATGTCAACTCCAAGGCAGGAACATGTCGGTGAGACCATGGTTCCAGCAAGTACCATTACACTACTCATTAGACATTATTGCACTATTTATTTTCAGCTCCAGACATTTGGTTCTTCTATCCATTGTCAGATTCTCTTGGCTCCAGTGCTTAAATTTCTGGGGAAAGGGAAGAGCGGACTTTTTTCACTTATGATATGTGGTTTTATATGCGGTTTTAAAAATGACTCAGATCATAAGTCACCTAAAATGAGGGAATTTCAGAAGTGTCTCTCTGGCCCTATTCACATTGGATCCTTATGCAATGTTTTCAGGATACACGTGAATCAGAAATGACTCGACCGTCTGTCAGTTTAGTGTTATATTAAGTCAGTCCATGTTATTAATTCATAATTGAGTGGGACAAGCAAACCAGAAAAATGGGTTGAGTAAACCATGATTAAATTAACCATGGTGAGTATGCTATGTAAATACAGATAATGGATGTTTTGTTTGAAATTAACATTTTTTGTTTACTCACTTTTATGGGAAATCCATTCTGCTAAATATTTCCCATCCTATATTTTCACTGTTGCCAATTTAGCTGTCACATTTTCCCCACATAAAATAGAATTGTATCACTAGCCTATCCAATATGAACAGATACGATATTACTAAATTATGAAATGATATGACAGTTACTGGATTTTTAATTACAGAGTGTTCCAGATAAATCAGCATGTCAGACTTCTTCCTGACATAGGGGCTGTAATCAATTAAACAAATGCACAAGAACTAGGAACTTGATACATAATTTACTGTATTAAAAACTAAGAAACCTCTGTGAAAGAATTTCAGTGACTGCTATATGTCAGCTCAAATTCATATTTTTTGTACTTCTTTCTCAGACCTGAAAATAAATCTGAATAGAGTTTTTTTTAAAGTCAAAACAACTCAGATTAATTTCCTTGGTTATTAAACAGGGTTTAAAATTGCTGAGAGAAAGACTAACTTTCTGAAATTGCCTAGATATTCTTTTGCCTCCAATAATTCCTGTTCAGCATAAACAGATGAAAATCTGATAACGCTCACATTTACATAGACCTTTCCTGTTTCAGTTAGTGATTAACCATATATTCTTGAATCATCTTCACCAAATTTCTAATCTTTGGGTGTATTTGTGCTACAACATTCAGACTCCACAGCTAACATTTTGTGAACACTGGTATTCAGAAATATACTTTCTCTTGATGTATGATTCACTTCTATATATTATAGTCCTCAGTCATTAATGAATATAGTTTCTTTTAAAGTCATCTAAGCCAGCAGCCGTCATCAGACTTAGATAGCCAAGTTAAATTCCTCAGCCAATATTTTGTTCAACTGCAGAAACTCTTTAGTTTTTCAACTCTCTCTCCAGCAACAGGCTACAATGCAATAATTAGGGGAATCCTTCTGTTCTACCTGAGTGTAGTACAAAGTTTGTGATGGTTATCATCAAGACAAAAACTATGTTACTCACTTGACTACCCTCTGGGGTGTCTTCAGAAGGTGAAGGAACTGGGCCTGGCTGCATTCCAGATATTTTGTCACATTTGGTGCCACATTCTGTCTTCCTCCCTGTCTGTTCCTGCTGCTCTCCAGGCAATGCAAGGATGGCATCTGTCTTGTCATAAATGATTAAGGAAGGAAGCAATGAAAACCTGTGCTGGTTTACTCCTATGGAAACCTGAATGAACGAACTCACAGATGGCATCTTTCAACATCTTATGCCAAATTAAGTATTAAAATGACTGGAATTAAAGGAAGAGATGGCAAGATTTAAAACAGGCATGAGTTACACCAATATTGATTCTGGATTTCTTGCAATGAGTTAAATTCATACCAATACTTATTGTATATTTGTTTCCAGAAACAGAGTGCTTGAGGTACAAAGTGTCACACTATTCGGTTACTTCCCCCATTCCCCCACATGTGAACATGCACAGAGAGCAGTCATGCTGATCAGCTGGTTCTCCTCCAAAGCTTAATGGTACACAAAATCCCATTTATTTTTTATGGCTAAGTACATTATTGAAATACTTTAATAACACACTTTCCTCTACCTTAACCTTCTGCTATATCAATTTTTTGCCCCAAATCTAACCTCAATGAAAGCGAATAGAGAGAAGAACTTTTAAACAGATTTTTAAATACAAATGAAGTAAAATAATTGACAAATCGTTGTCTGAGATGATTTCATTAACTTTCTCATGATCTGAGTAGAGAAAACATTTGTAAGGATCTTATTATTCTAGTATGAATTTACCACACTGCTAATTACCAAATCAAATTCTAGCTATACTCAAAGAACATGTTTAACCATAAGCCACAGTTAAGAAAATATTATGGCTAAATCAGAATTAAATATACTACATTATATCATTGTATGTTATGTGGACCAGGTCGTCTCAACAATAGCAGAGGCTGTCACCAGAATCTAAGAGGTGTCCTGAACAACTGTTTTACCACAATTTACTAGTTATCTCAGTGATGTTAATATCCTCCACTCTTCAGCCCATTATGTGTGTCCATCTTCTGTCCTATTCCTAAAATCACTCAAAATTCTGAACATTCCACAATTTTTCTCCTTCCCTGGATAATAGCTCTTTCCTACCGGACAGACCTTTTTGTTCCCTAGTCTGATCAGGGGAGACAAGGCAAGGTTTCAAGAAGCTAATTTACATTGATTTTGATTTAGTCACATCTCTCTCCCCCACCCCCCAACAGCCCACTTTTCAGCACCCATTTATTAGGAAATTCTTATCTTTCAATGCACAGGGAATTCTTCAGAATCGGCATCTCTGTACCAGATTTGTACCAATCTGAGATCAGCACTGACTCCCTGTTCCTAATGTTGTGACATCCTCAGCAGTTCCCCGGCACTTCAGCTAATTAATTTCAGGGTCAACTGTACAGCAGAAAGAAAAGCTGCAAAAGTAGGGGGGGGGTAGTGTAAAAGCTGGAGCTGCAAGGCAGGCAGTTTCTACAGAGGGCTTAAGGAATGGCCTTGAAGGAAAAACCACTACCAAGGCAACAACCAGACATGTACAGGTTGAGTTAGCACAAGAGTTAGCCTGTCTCTCTGAGCTTCCTCTTTCCTGTTGAAGCCTTGTTTAATAGCCCTAGTCACCTCTTTACTGTCTTATTCTTCCAGCCTGTTGAAATCAAGATGCTATAACTATGTGCCTTTTCCCTGTACATTTTTAAATACAGTGTCTGTTTTTTTGCCTTGCTGGGGAAACAAATGCAGCAAGGCAATGACAAAGATCTAATTGCAGTATTCCCCCATTGGTCAGCTTTTGCGTGGATGCGATGGTGGCAAGGACCAAGACACAGTGGTATGAAAATGCTTCTGAGTCTTGGGGGACAAAGCCATTGGTGGCAAGGAAGCTGGCTCAGATGCTGCGTGAAGGAGTCTGCAGAAGGATAGTGGAGAAAATAATTATTGATTGTCCTTTCTGCTTATCACTGATAAGCTTGCAGGTTTTCAACCTTCTGAAGTAAACCAAACATCGTGATACTGTATGCATTAGCCATCCTCAGTGTACTGAATGCTTTCTTAAAATTCAGGTGGCTTATGCCCTTCTGTCTCCAGTTTGCTCATTGGTCTCTGTGCTATTGCACCTTTTGTGTATTTGGTGCAAACTGTGTAGAATACAAAAAATGACAAAAAGCAAAAAGAACTCACTAAACAATGTATTATGTTGCACATTCTATAACATTATTGCAATAGAGATAAGGGGCAGATAACCAATTTTGACCATAATATGAAAGAATAGATGATGTACTTTCCCAGATTCAATTTTCTATGTGTCTCCAGTTGTGTGTGCTTGGGAGATAGCATGTATCATGTTTAATCTTGGGTGAAGACTGTCAAATCAGCACCTCACTGAGAGTACTGGTTATAGTGGTCTTCTGAACTATTATAGCTACAGAATCCTAGGAACTACAAAACAAGATAATTTAAAGAAGAAAATGGCCCTTCATTGTTATCAACCTGGATTGCAAGAATGTCCGCGTAACAGAGTGAGCGCCTGTTACTCATCCCAGCTTCTGCCAACCTAGCAGTTCGAAAGCATGTAAAAATGCAAGTAGAAAAATAAGGACCACTACGGTGGGAAGGTAACAGCGTTCCGTGCGCCTTTGGCGTCTAGTCATGCCAGCCACATGACCACGGAGACGTCCTTGGACAAGCACTGGCTCTTTGGCTTTGAAACGGAGATGAGCACTGGCCCCTAGAGTTGGAAACGACTAGCACACATGTGCGGGGGAACCTTTACCTTTACCTTTTACCTAACTGAAAATAATACTTTAAACTGATTCAACTCTTGGACACCTTCAGCTTAAAAGATTTTAATATTTGCTTCCTTCAAAAGCCATAGCTGGCATAGGAAAATATAACTCAAAATAGATTTTTTTAAAAATGTGAAAACAGTTAACAGTTATACAGTAAAGATTTTTTTAAAAAGAGTTTAAGTTTCAAAAGTCTAAGTTAGACATAAGTAATAATAGTGACATTTATAGAATTACATTAATATAAAAATGTATATCAGAATTAAGAACATGCTGTATGTTTACAACATTCTGCCCATATTTTAAGTTGAAAACCAAGTTTAAACATTATAATTATGCAAATACTATCAAATACAAAATTACCCTGCCAGTCCACAATTAAAAACATGTAGATATACACAAAGCCAGGTATCAAGTTTATGTCATATATTCAGTAAATACAGTAGTCCTTGACGTAATCATTCATTTGATGATTATTTAAAGTTCAAGTGTGACTTATGACCAGTCTTTGCACTGACAACAGTTGCTGCATCCCCATGGTCACATGATAAAAATTTGGGTGTTTGGCAATAGGCATGTATTTACAATGGCTGCAAAGTCCTGCTGTCACATAACTGCTCTTTCTGACCTTCCCAACTAGCTTCCAACAAGCAAAGTCAATCTCTTCATCATCATGTGATTAATTTAGCTACAGGGATTTACTTAACAACTGTGGCAAAAATGGTTGTAAAATTGGCTGCAACTCATTTAACAACTGCCTTGTTAACCCCAGAAATTCTCATCCCAATTGTGGTTGCAAGTCAAGGACTAGCTGTATCAGTGTAGTGAAAGTAGAGGGAGAGATTATTTATGAGCTGCTTTGTTCATGAATTCTTTAATATTGTTTCACTTTAGTGAACCATCTCTTATATTTAAAACGTTTAGAAAACAGTGTGATTAGATTCACACTGTAGACAATTGTGTGCAGGAGAGGGAGGTTCACCTACAATTCTAAGCCAAAGACAATGAACCATGATTTAATTTTAAAAAAACCCATAAACCAATCTGTGAATTGTGCAATTAGTTGTTTCTCTCCCTGCTGGGTACATCGACATCACATTGTTCATGGCTAACTGCATTCTGTCACTCTCACTTTTTCTACGTGGCGGAGGGAGAACAGAGAAGCCAAGTGGCTCAAAAACAAAACAACCTTGCTCCCCTAACAACCTGTTTGGGGTTGTGGAAATGTTTGAAAATTATACCTTTGTTCCCAAATGAAAGGAAAGTTGAAATGAGACCCTCAACCTGCTTCTAAATAACCTAGAGCCGAAATACTGAAAAGACCTTCTTTTCCCTTGGTAATGCAGAATTAGAGATTTCAAAATCCCATTGTGTATGCCATTTAATTGTATGAAGGTATTTTTATTCCTCTGGAATAAATATAACGCTTAGCATCCTTTGTTACAGTCATTATTGTGGTATTGTTGTTGTTCCTTAGGGCATTTTATTTTTACTCCTAATCTTTGTACCGTCTTTTCCAGGATGGTTCTCTACAATAATAGATTTACTGTGGAATGGATCTGATAATTGCCTGAGTATTGATTATCTTATATGAAAATACTTAGGATGATTATAAATTGAGAGGAAAAAACTGGAAGAGCCGTTCTATACTCATCTGTTTTCAAGGGAAGGAACATTTTCGTCAGGTAGCAAAAAAGTAAAAATAAAATTAGAGAATAAAACTACTTCACACATTTTTTTCCCTTCCACCCAATCATGTCTGATTCTCAAAGACTGCCTGGACAAGTCCCTGTAGTTCTTTTGGCAAAGTTTTTCAGAAGTGTTGACCATTGCCTCCTTCCTAGGACTGAGAAAAGGAGACTAGTTCAAGGTCACCTTCATGCTCAAAGCGGGACTAGAACTCACAGTCTTCCAGTTCCCAGCCTGATGCCTGAAATACTACACCAAACTGGTTCTCACTTTGCTCATATAGCTGTACATTTTTGGAATGCTCAGAATGATTCACAAATGAATGTGTAGACTAGTCTTTCAGAACCTGATGTCCTTAGAGAAGTTGGAGTCCATCATCTTCCAGCTTTAGCTGCGATTCAGGGGAGATGTGGAATTTTTAAAAGGTGGTGTCCCAGAACCCCAGTGTCCTATTCATAGGTTTAATTCATGCTCTGTCTAAATTATGGTTAAAGAACACCAAACTATGCACTGTTTTGAGTATGGACCCTGCACATAAAGAGGCTGGTACAACTTGATCCATACAACTTCTAAAACATAACCTCCCTCCCATATAAAGTAGATTTCAGCTTCAGGACAAGTCAGGGTCATAGAAACTTCCCCAAACAAATACAGTTGAAGCAATTTGTTAGGTTTAATTTTTGGTCAAGCTTTGTACAGTTCAAGGATGTTAAATTGAGAAAATTGCACATTTAAGGGGAAAAAATTAGAGCAGGTTTTATCAAAGGGTTATCTCTGACATATTATTTATTTATTTATTTATTTATTTATTTATTTATTTATTTATTTATTTATTTATTTATTTAAATTTGTATACCGCCCGGGACTCAGGGCGGTGAACAGGGCACATATAAATAGAGAATACAAAAATTAAAAAAAAGAATTAAATAATCGCCCAGATAAAACAATAACAATATAAAAACCCATTAAAAACCCTAACATCCCCCATCAGGCCAGGCCAGCTTGTTCAAATAAATGGGTCTTCAGACCGCGTCGGAAGGAGCGAAGGTCCGGTGCCGTCCGGAGCTCGACCGGCAGCTGGTTCCATAAAGCCGGAGCGCCCACAGAGAAGGCCCTCCCCCTGGGGGCCACCATTATAATAGGCATTCAAATTAAAACTGTGTTATTATTGAGAGTTTTGTGCATTCACATGGTATACTAAGTTTTAATGTGGTCTGCTTGGTTTTGACTTAACATATTGTATGAAACTATCCAATTGTGATTTATTCATCCACAATTCACAATCCATAATTTACAGTCGAAAAAGTAAACCTATAATGTAGTGGACTTTAACTCAAGCCTGCTGGCTGGGAAATTCTGGGAGTCGAAGTCTACACATCTCAAAGTTGCCAACGTTGGGAAACATTGCTATAATGTAAAGCAGGGGCATTTCCACAAGATTTAGCATCAGTTACAGTAGAAAGCAGCTTTGGATTTCTATTTTCCCAGGACATCAGCATTGTTGGAACACTGAGATTATTGATCTCCAATTTAAATGCATTATAGCTGAAAAGCCAGCATTTTTATGAATCTCCATTTCCTCTTTGGAGAGAACTTCAGTCTTTTTTTGCTTCATAACTCCTGGACTGCTTGGTTTAATGATTTTTGTGGGAGTCCTCAGTAAATCCAGAGGGATGTTTGAGCTGCTGCAGATTCTCCTGCATCCAAGTTCCCATAACCTCACTCTGCCCACAAGAAAAAGAAAATCTTGTTGGCAAGTGTTGTTAGTTCTCCCCCCCCCTTTCTCCAGCATTGGTAGAATTAACCTGCAATGCTTGCTAACTATTTCTTTTTCTTCTGGGCACAGTGAGGTTATGGGAACTTGGATGCAGGAGAATCTGCAACAGCTCAAAGCAGCACACTGGCTCTTTGAACATTTATTTTAAAATCCCCAATAATTATAGTAATAATTTCACACAGGTTACAGAAAAATCAACTTTTTGATGGCAAGGATTTGTCCCTCTAATACAGACATGTCAAACACAAGGCCCGGGGGCCAGATCTGGCCCGCAAAGTGGTTTCATCCGGCCCGCGAAGCCATCCTGGAAACAGTGAGGGAATGGCCCCCACTGCCTTGGCCCTGACCCAGAGACCCTCCTTCTGCCAGAGACCCTCAGATCTGTCCCACTCCTGCCCAGGCCCCCATAGGCACCCTTGATGGGAACGATGTAGAGCTGGCCACGCCCACCCAGTAGGCCATACGCACTCCAGCCACGCCCACCCAGTAGGCCACGCCCACCCTGGCCATACCCACCCGGCCCCCTGAGGGCAACCGCAATGCTGATGTGGCCCTCAATGAAATTGAGTTTGACACCCCTGCTCTAATATGCCTGCCTATTACACAACCTATTGCCCATTTAATTGCCCCTATTATGTTTATAATCTGTTCTGTTCCAAAACATCAGTGGAACCTGAGGTCTGAAACGTGTTTCACATCTTCCCTAATTGCTTTTTGAAGACTTATTTTAGCAGGATTAAGCATCTGGATTTAAATTTAAAAGCTGATGCTTTGTCTCTAATTGTTTCAGCTCCAAGGACCGGCTTTTCAGGCAGCATGTGTTTTGACATACACTTTGTTTTAGCTGCTTACTTGGAGCTAAATTAAATGACAGTCTGGGAAGCGAACACCTTGGACTTGCCCTTCTTTGTGCTATTGTAAAGCAAGAGTTGTCATTATGTGGGGCAATGTAAATAGTGTTTGCATTTGTGTGTGTGTGTGTGTGTGTGTGTGTGTGTGTGTGTGTGTGTGTTTTACCTGCCGCTGGCTAGCATGTGTTGGCTGCTGTGCAGGGCGCTCCTAGGTAAATGGGGATAATTACAACTTGTTCTTTCTCTTTTCTTTTTGCAAGCCAAACTGTTATCTTGAATGGTGGTATGTCAGCATGACCCTGCCATTCTGACAATTGTTGACTGAACCACAATGGCCGAAGGGTAGATTCTCTCCAATTGGAAGAAAGGCAAGAGAGAAAACCGGATTAAAGAGAATTTGCATTCCCTAGGTTTACTTACTACAGGTTCTCCAAGCAAATCTTGGAGCTCCTGCTTAAATGTGTATTCAAATAGGAGGAGGAGAGATCCTATACTGTAGTCATATGACATTTAGACTCCCCTCTCTCTTTGGAATGGTGCAATCCCCCACTCTCTATTCAATGGTCTCTGAGCAGTTGGCTACCTTTGAGCCCCTCTTCCTGTTTCTCCTCCCCTTTCCTTCTGCAAAGGGAAAATCAATGTCTGTTTTGTAGGTCGGAGAGAGTGTGAGTGCAGCATTTATAATCAAGCTTTAATCCTGGTTCAATGTCTTTACTTTCTATTATTTTTATTAAACATTTTAGAAAATGAGAGAAGAAAAGAGATACAGGGAATAAGACCATAATGCACAAATAAGGAATCTAAAAGTGTCTAGGCGGCTATCATTTTCTAGTATACCATTAATTAATTATGAACAACTGAACGTATCATCTTTTGGGCGCAGGGTGTTTCAAATTAGGGTTTGATATCTGGCAACAGCCTGGAAAAGTCCCTGCAGTTGTCTTGGCAAGATTTTCAGAAGCGGTTTGTCATTGCCTTTTTCCTATGAATGAGAGAGAGGGATTTGCCCAAGGTCACCCAGCTGACTTTGCGCCTATGAATTACAATTCAGTGTCCCAGTTTCTAGCTTGGTTTCTTAACCATTACACCAAACTAAGCATTCAGGATCTAAGCAAGGATGAAAATCGAGAACCAAAATTCAGCACAATATTGTTTACCCAATAATAGATTGAGTCAAAACTGAAAATCTTTTCTGATTTAGATTTCCCATGAAATTGAAATGTAGAACTCTATACACAAAATCATTCCTTTTTTTTGATAGCTGTGACTCCTACTGTGAAGAAAAGCAGTTAGCTTTTACAGTACCATCAATTAAAAATAAAACAAAATTAAAAATCTGTCCCATTAATATACATGCACACAATTTTCTGCAGTATTCAAATGGCAGTGTGAATTTGCTATAGACATAATATGGAGGTAAGGAAAGGTGTGACATTATCACTACATAAGCACTTTTGTGAAGGTATGAAACTAAGCAACCAAGGCATATTCACCATGGAGACCAAGGAAAAAAATTGCACCCAATGATTACAGCTTATTTGTCGTTCCTTGTATAAGCTCTCATGACATGCAATATTCCTGCTTGAGGAATATTGAGCCATAGATGTAGAAGAGACCTGCAGCCGTATATTAGTTTTGCCAAATGTCCAAGAATTTTACAAGTCGCCACTTAAAATCAGAGGAAAAATCAAATATTTGAAATACTAATTCATTTTGCTTATATTAAAAAGAGGAATAAAAATCCAAACCACAAGAAAATAGTGGGAGAATTCACCCCAGGTTAATTACATTTAATTACATTTACATTTAAAAAGTCAATAGGAACATCATGAGAGAGTCAGCAAGAGAAAGTTGCAAGAAGCTGCTAATCAAAAACTTTACAATTAATTGTAATTAATTGGTCCATTGGCCAATTCTGGACTCAGATGCTCTTGATAGGTTGTTCTTGATAATAATAACCCTGTTATCCTGCCCAGTTATTGGTGGCTGGATATGATGGCACAGTAGCCTTATACAACTAGAGGGAAAACTAGTTTTTTTTCTTTTTATGACTCTTTAATTTCTTTATTCAGGGTGGAGTTGGGGCGACTGAATGGAGCTGAGCGTTTACTGGCTGGATGCCCTTCCTGATACCTATACGGAGTTCACAGCAGATATTTTCTCTTTGCACCTTTCTCCATTTTGGTTTAGTTATTTGATTTAGCTATGAGCTCAAAACCAGACGCAGCCTGACAATGAAAACTTGTGAAGTGATTCCAAACCTTTTTAAAATTTTTTTTTAGCAGAAACCAACAGAAAGTTCCAAATGCAGCCTGAACAGAACTACAGAAGCTTTTGGGTGTTTTCAGTACCAAAGTTAGACAGTGCTCGTTCAGTGATGGTTGATTTAGTAGTGGTATCAAATTTAAAGGAGACCTCATTATACTGTGGCTGATCAGCACTGCCTGTGTGTGCCCTTTTGGACATATTTACAGGGATACAGCTCTTTCAGAAATGGTTTCTCCTCTAGCTTCTTACTGAGCTCGCTAATCATCAGGTTAGACTGTACAAAACACAGAACTGAACATCACCATCAGATATGGTATTTGAAGGAATGTAACAAAGGAGTTGCCTGTTACAAAATGGAGAATAACCGGAATACTGCAAGTGTGCAGACCTTTGGAAGAGGCAAGATGATAAATAAAAAGCATCAGCAATCTTTTTGCTGAAGTTCGGATGATGCAGAAGCGCCAAGCAGAATTCTGAGATAAGAGTGAAAAGAAGAGTTCTGAATTCTCAGACAGTGACCTGGGTTTACCTCTAATGCCACCCAATTCAGACAAGGATGAGGCAGAGATATATGTTTTGAGCTGATGGGCTTTATTCATAAAAGAGTTTAGAGACCTTGTGCATTTTAGAATACATGTATATGTATACAGTGCAGTAATTCCCACATTTCCTTTAAATTGGCTTTGTAGCAGGTTCTTCTAGGATAGAGACGGTATATTCATATTTAATAAAAGCTACTCTACCTGTTGAAAAATTCTGTTCAACTCAAGTTTGGCAAATATCTGGAAATGATGCAGAATTCTGTTCAATTCTCTGAGTTGAACATTTTGTGGCAGGCATCATTTCCAGATATTTGCCAAACGTGCCTAGTGCTAGAGAAGAACTGTCAAGGGTAAGTAAGAAATAAATTGTGTAAGATCATTTTACATTCTTATTTAATGATAATTAAAATGTGGTTCTTTCTGCAGATGTCTGATATATTGGTGGCTTTGATAATCTAGTAAATGGGGTCCTTAATAGTTGCCCTTCAATCCTGTCCTAGTAGCTAGCTTATTAATATTAATACGTACTATAGCTTATTAATTATTATTAATATCAATCCTTTTAGCTCTGGTCCAAAGAAGATGTTTGGGGGTAGCATTTTCTATTTGCATTTTTGAATGAGAGGAGCTATATACCTCAATTAATGACTCCCATTAGAGTTCAAGAAATTGACTTCTCTGGGGGAGTAAACAATTCTTTGACCTTCACAGTGAAAAAATACTTTATAGCTGTAAAGCCAAGTGTGAACATGAACTACAGAGTTAAAACAAGAAAAGGTGTGCTTTCAATTATTAGATGTTTGGATAATTCCACTTTTCTTCAGCTCTTTTCATGGAAATTTGCTGCTCGGAAATTGGTGCAGTAGCCATCCTGAGGGTCTTACACCATTTTCTGAGCCCCACAAAGGCTTCTTTGACCTGTCAGTCAATCAGATTGCGGCGCAGTTGGTTGAAAGGCCTGTGCTAGGTGGTTTAGGGAAGTTTTCTGTCCAGTTTGTGTGGGGATTCTGCAGTGCACTCCCTTGAAGCAAAGGCAGTGATATGGGATAGTGCAATGAAACTCTAGTTTAGCGGAGTGAAAAACAGAAGGAGAGCAACGCTGAGTGGAAGTAATTTATTTCCTCCAGACTTCAGGATCAGTAATTGCCCTCTATAAATATTAATGTCTATTTTGGGTTTTGGATGTTTATTCATCACTCACATGGACATGTAATTGGATTCTATTTGGAGCTGAAGAAGTCAAGCTGGATTTTCCTAGTGTGAATCAGAAAGTTTGTTCCTTATAATGAGAATTTTTTTTGGGGGGGGGGAAGGAGGAACTAAGGGGAAATATTTCTTCTTCTCTGTTTTTTTAATTCTTAAGGGGAAGAAGAAGTTGGTTCCCATTAAAGCCATAGATCTGTGAGTGAGCAGTTTCCCTACCGGCTGCAGGAAGGGAGCCCTTGGGCAGAAGGGAAAAAACCCACCAGATAAAACCAATTATTCTATCCTGCCAACTTTCTCTGTGAAGACATTTATTGCTACTATATGGATAAATATTCCCTCTTGTGAATATTTTGATTTACATTCCATATACATATTTATTACTTCATGAGGAATTCAGCATCTTCTCAAAAAACATCTCGCATTTTCACCCCTTCCTGCAAAACCCCAAAATGCATAGCCAAGTTGTACAGAAAGTACAGAAACCTGTTCTGATGATCAAACTAAATAAAATAAAAACAAACCATGTTGACTTGGTATATGTTATTTACTTATAAGAAATAATGGATTTATTTGCAAAAAGGAAATGGTGCAAATGTTCTTCTATATTAACTATGGGATTTGAAAATGGTAATTGTTTCTTATGTGATAACTTGCTAACTAATGTGCATAATGTACAGGTAGTCCTCAGCTTACAACAGTTCATTTAGTGACTGTTCAAAGTTACAACATCACTGAGAAAAGTGACTTATGACCATTTTTCACACTTACAACCGTTGCAGCATCCCCATGGCCACGTGATCAAAATCTGGATGCTTAGCAACTGGCTCAAATGTCCTGGGATGACATTTTGCAACTGTCTGACAAGCAAAGTCAATGGGGAAGCCAGATTCACTTAACAACCATGATACTAACTTAACAGTTACAGTGATTTACTTAACTGTAACAAGAAAGGTCGTTAAATGGGGCAAAGTTCACTTAACAACTGCCTCAGCAACATAAATTTTGGGCTCTGTGGATGCAAGTCAAGGCTTCCTGTACATAGTTTTACATTTTTAATTTCTATTTATTCTTTTTATGATCTGAGAGCCACCCAGAATCACCTTATCAGTGAGATAGATGACATATAAAGTTAATATGTAAATAACAATATCTTTATTATTAAGCATGTCCAACCACCTTCCGAAAGGTCAAATTAGCCTTTATTTATATATTGGTGGGGCCAGGACAAAATTTATTTATTTTATTGGCCTTGTAAATTTAATTAAATACAGATAGTGTGATAAGGGTCCACAATTATCCCTCTTTGTCTCTTTAAAAATGTGTTATTTAGGTCCTTTTCCATTTGTACACATTGAAGATATACACAGGTATATGGAGGGATGAAAATTCTCACTGGTTTACATGCCACTTTCCCCCAAAGCTGATCAAATGCTGAGATTGGTCAGGCTCCAAAGAAAAGAGAAATGGCCAATACCTCTTTACTGGGAGCGGGGGACATGCTTTCCCTATCCAAAGGAAGCCCTCACAAAGCACATTTGTTGGAGAAACCCTTGCTTAACATGGGAAATCTGAGTAACTACAAGTCAGTCTTAAACATTTGATTTTTGTAAAGATAGGCAGGAAGATGGCAGCCTCATAGTTAGGAAATACTTTTAGGAGATGTGGTTGCCACCCAAACCTACTTCAATTAGGGTTTTGACTGGGATATAGGACTCAATTTGCTTTATTTCATGGGTGGGTAAGCTATATTGGGAATTGAACTGAGTAAGTACAGCCAATTCTGAATCCTTTATGGCTTTTGATATAGTCTGCTTCTGTTGCTGCCCTCTGGGAGGAGGTTTTAAAAGTTTTTCTAGCAGGACTACAAGATTCTGTTATAGCTTTGTTCCCTATGCCATCTGTCTGGTAAACTCGCAAGATTCATTTTTATCGCCATGCACATGTATAGATAATCTGAACTAGATTGTGTTGTTTCTATGTGTCATACAATATATGTGGGTATATGCATAATTCTGTATTTATTTATTTATTTTTGTCATATTTATGCAGTGTATATTAGAGGGGTGACCCTTTAAGAGCTGTATGCAACGAAATGTCATTTTAATGTACGCCGATTAGTGTACATTCAAAGTGACAATAAAGTCATTGTTCTATTCTATTCTACCACAGTTCATAATATCCTTTTAGATCATGCAATGCAGGTAAAATTTCAAGGCAGCCATTCTGGCCTTTCCTTCTCAGCCATTTCTAAAAGGTGATGCTGGGGGAATGCTATTTAGGGAGTTATACTATCTCCCTAAGAGATAGAGAAGTATCTGTTGTTCTGTATCCTGTTCAATATTTACATGAAACTAATGGGGACAAAAGGGACACGGTGGCTCAGTGGGTTAGGACGCTGAGCTTGTCAATCAGAAGGTTGGCAGTTTGGCGGGTCGAATCCCGAGTGCCGCATAACAGAGTGAGTGCCTGTTACTCGTCCCAGCTTCTGCCAACCTAGCAGTTCAAAAGCACGTAAAAATGCAAGTAGAAAAATAGGGACCACCGTGGTGGGAAGGTAACAGCGTTCCGTGCGCCTTTGGTGTCTAGTCATGCCGGCCACATGACCACGGAGACGTCCTCGGACAAGCGCTGGCTCTTCGGCTTTGAAACAGGGATGAGCACTGGCCCCTAGAGTCGGAAACAACTAGCATGCATGTGCGGGGGAACCTTTACCTTTACCTTACTGGGGACAATCTTCAGAAGATATGGAGGGGAAAGAGAGAATTATGCTGATGACATCCAAAAAACAAATAATCTAGATTATTCTTTTCCCAGACAGAGGTATGGTTAGTAAGAACCCAGATTTAGGCTTTGGATTTTGAATGTCCTATTTCTCATGAAAAAACAGGCCTTGGTCTGGGAAGACTCTTTAATTCTCGGCAGTCCCTGCATTCCCTGGTGGCCAGTATAGAAAGGAGTGCATTTTTGCAATTATATCTAATATGCCAGCTGCGGCTGCTCCTGAGTTGGTTGGGATTTATCGACATTTTTGTTACATCTAATCTTGATTATTGCAATTTGCTCTACATGGGGCTACGGGGAAAAAGTGTTTGGAAACTTTGATTGATATAAGGTGTGGCAGCTAGCCTGGTAATCAGATCCTGCTACCAGGATCATATGCAGTTAAAGTAAAAATTTATGTAGGTTGCCAGTTATTTTCTGGCCATAATTATGTGGTTTATATTGGAATTCTTAATGGCTTAGATCCTAAATCTCCGAAGGACTTCCTTTCTTATTACAAACCTTTATTGGGATGTTAAAAGATTTGCAAGAGAGACTCTTCTCAATACTCTCTGCCTTTGGAGGTGGGGACTTTCTATGTTACCTTGAGTGGGAGTCGTGATTTCTTTGTGGAGCTGACTGTGCTTGACTCCTCTTATCCCTATCTTGAGAAGGTGGCCAAGATACTTCTCTTCCGCCCTTTGTTTTTGTAACCTTTTATGTAAATTAGTTGTGGCTACCTGCTTTAACATTCGGTGAATTGGTGGAATATAAAACGTAATGCATAAATAACAGAACCGATGTACTGTAATGGTTAAGATGCCAAGGTAGAAATTGAAAGATTGGGAGTTCTAGTCCCATTTTAGGCATAAAGCCATTTGGCCCTAGGAATAAGGCAAGGACAAATCACTTCTGAAAATCTTGCCAAGAAAACCATGGAGGTATTGCTGGGAGTAAACAATAATTTGAAGTCATACAAATATAATATAAATAAATAAAATAAATGTACATTAGGAGCAACTTTAAATAAGTTTCTTCGGCTATACCCAAAGCTTGTAGGGACAACATGCAACCCTCGAGCCACAGGCTGTGCACACAAGTCCTATGTCTCAGTCTCCTGCATGCCTCTCCCTTCCCATTCAAAAAAGCAGGAAGTTTCCCTAAAGTCCTCCAGGTAAGATGGAACCAGAGCTCTGTGATTTCTTTGCTATCTCTGTTGTCTAACTTAGCCAAACCTATTAGGCAGAAGTGTATGTTCCGGGGGGGGGGGGGCGGGAATCCACTTTGATTTCCATATTATATACACACTTTAATAATTTCATGGATTTTGTTTCCAGGATCCAACCAGAGGTTTTGTCTTCCGAGCTTTGGCACTCGTGCCGGAGCCCCATCTTCAAGTAACTTCTCTGAGCATTTCGGCTCCACTTCATCGTATATGGCTGATACATTTTCTTATATTTGGAAGCTTTATGTCCAAAAATCAGCCATGTTCTTTAAATTATAGCATGCAAGTGTAGACTTGTTTTCATTGTGTGGACCCACACATTAGATTAAATCAGTTTCCCAGTGGAAGTGTCTCTTTGTGTCTTCTGTTTTATAGCGTTCCTGCTATACAATAAATAAAAGAACTGTTTTACATTTTTCCTTGTGATATTAAGGCTCTACATTGTAGTGTGCCTGCTGCTACACTAATCTAGTTTAAACATCAAGCAATTCATCATTAAAAGATAGTGTGATGGTGGCTATTGCATGCAGTTTGGTGCTTAAATAACCAGAAGGCTGTATGAGACAAGTTTCATTCTCTTAAAAGCAAATAGGTAATCAATAAGGAAAGAAATGGATTGACTGCCCTCATGTGGTGACATGCAGGCTAACAACCTGAAATTACAGACAAAAGAGGCTTTGTCAAAACATGCATTTTCTGTTGAGAAATCATTGGTGACATTAGAAAAGAATGCAAATGTTGAT
Organism: Vipera berus; assembly: GCF_964194415.1. Classification (NCBI taxonomy): domain Eukaryota; kingdom Metazoa; phylum Chordata; class Lepidosauria; order Squamata; family Viperidae; genus Vipera; species Vipera berus. Next base: position 110,044,683 of record NC_138204.1, read on the forward strand.
TAACAACTTCTGCATTTCCTGAAAACTTTGTCTGGTATGTACTGGCACCGTCCCTCTTCTTCTTTCCTGTTTCTAAAATGGATTTGCAAGAACCCTTCCCCAAAGGTGAGATATTGATGTGGTTGATATAGAGACGGTTTCTATTTTTGTTCCAGGAACTCCAGGGAGATATGAAAAGGCAGGCCCTAGTCTAAAGCAATCGCTTCTTTTTCATCCTAACTAACAATGAGGTAGAAAAAAAAATGCTAGATGGGAACACGTGACATTTTGATCATGATCTCCAGTACTGATCAAGTAGGGCACGTTTTAGGGGGGGGAAAAACCTCTTAATAGATTGGAACAGAAAGTCTTGCAAAGAAGCATTTCCTTGGCTGCACTAAGCTAGCCTTCTGCTAAGTCTTCAAGAGAAGCTGTTCAGAGCAAAGCTGGTGAAGAGGCTACAAATTTGTATTTTCAGGCCTTGGGAAAGGACAATAGTTTCTGTGCTAACAATCACTTCCTTATTATTAATAACCTTCTGCCTCAGTAAGTGCTCTGGCCTTTGTGTAGCATTTAATGTTTAATGTTTCAGCAAAGGTTTAGCACATGTATTGAGTTTGGCTTCATCTGCATTATTATATTAGCTCTTGCTCTGCAAACATGAAGCATTCCTCAATGCTTCTAATCGTATACCGGTATATTTCCTATCTTTTTCACTCTACTGCACGGGTGTCAAGCTCAATCATGTCACATTACATATCATGACGTGTCGTGACGTTTTTTGCCTTTGCAGAGACAGGGTGGGCATGGCCTGCACGTGACATGGGCCACTAGTCAGATATCACCAGGATGCTTGAATGTAACTTTTATTAAGAATTTGGATTACAGTAGTAAAAAGTAATACAAACTAAACAGGGGGAAAGAAGAAAATAGAAAAAAAGAATAAAAAGTGGAGGAAAAAAGAAACAGAAAAAAGTAAAGAAATAATATAACAAAGAAAAAAATACTGTATATAAGGAAGTTATTTCCAATCTTCATCATAACAAGTACAAACAAACAAACCCCTATAAGGTTACATCCCATATCCCATCTCTTATCTATACACAAATCCATAAAACATCAACTTTTCAATTCTGGTTTCAGCAAAAAGTCTATGAAGGATTGCTAGAAATTTGCAAAAAAAAAAAAGTTATTTTAACCTTAATCAAATAAATCAATTTCATATTCTTCCCTTTTACTTCTAATAGTTTTAATCTTTAATTCAATCAAATATTGTCATAGGTTTTTATTTTTCTTCCATTCTTCTTTATCCCATCAGATAGATTTCTTCAAGGCTTTAACAAGCCTTTTTTGTAGATTCAATAAAAATACTTCCTGAATCACTGAAACTTCTTCCAATGATTTGGAAAAGAACACTCTACTGCGCGGGTGTCAAACTTGCCACGTCACATGACAGGTAGTAACGTATCGTGACTTTTTTTGCATTGCCAGAGCTGGGGTGGGCACGGCCTCCGTATGATGCAACTGGCCCGCAGGCCGGCAGTTTGACACCCCTGCTCTACTGGATATACAAAAGAAACCGTTGAATTTTTAAAAGTTTTAAAAATTAAAAGGAAAATACAAATGCTGCATTTGCGGACTCTTTTATCATGGAGATGTTTTCAGTTTGCCGTGCCTCCCCTGAAACATCCCAGATATCATCAGTATGTTAATAAAATCCAAGTACAGGTGGCTGTCACTTAACCTACCATAACTCCATTGCTAAGTGACACAGCTCTTAATTGAAACCTCATGTGACCACAATGGACTTACAGCCTCACTTCCATTGAGATTGTTAACCAATTCACCTGTGATCATTAAGTGCAATGTAATGTGACTGTGACTTTCTGCTGGCTTGCCCATTGATTTTGCTTGTTGGAAGCTGGCTGTGAATCATGTGACAGTGGGATGCTTACAACCATCACAAATATACACCAGTTGCAAAGCACCTGAATCATGATCACAGGATCATGGAAATGTTGCAATGGCCTTAAGTTCAAGCACCAGTTATATGTTTACTTTTTAGTGCCATTCTAAATCTGAATGGTCACTGAACAGGACAGTCATCAACCAAGGACTACCTGTATATAAAATATGCCTGTAGAAATGCCTGGACACTGCAGGTCTGGAGATTTCCCATCTTTACTTCTGAATGGGGTTGCACTTTCTTACTTAAGTATACAACTTGGAGATTTTCTTGGAATCTTGTCTCCTGCTAGAAGAACACGGGACTCTCCTTGAAGATGGCTCAGAGTCTTCCACTAGTCCAGAATATAGTGGCAAAAGCAGTGATAGACTTTCCTGATACTTTCCTACATGGTCCTTTGCTATACTTGGTATCCTGGTTGCCCATACTGTATGCTTCTGGGTGTGATTCAAAGAGCTATACATTACACAGGACCTAGATATTTATAGGACCTTCTGTGGTTTCTGTCTGTCTGGTATGATTTGGAAGAATGGGTACACTCTGAGTCCTGTCAATTAAAGAGTGCCAAATTTTGGAAACCAAGAAGCACGTCTTGTCTGTAGCAGCATCTGCCCTCTGGGATGAGGTCCCCCACAAGATTACTACAATTCTCACCCTGATGATGTTGCAGAAAACCCAACTACTTCCCCAGGCCTTGGGCTAGGTATATGGGACTCCCCTGTCTGTGATGTTTATGTTTGCTTTGTTGTTTTAATTGCCATCTCATTATTTTGTAGATACTGTTGAATAATTCTGGTTATTTTTATATTTCTGTTGCTTTATGTTATTGTAGTGTTGTAAGCCACCTAGAGTTTGTTAGAGGTGGGCAGCATCCAAAATCAGTAAATAAATTATAAATAAATGTTCAGGTTTTGAAAATGGAGAAAAAGGCCATGCCAAGCACTGGAGCTCCAGCCTTGTACATTGTGTAGCTTTTGCTACAGTATTTGAACTGCACTGCAGCATAATCAAAACAAAACTGGCTCAGTTGATAATTCTTTATGTGTTTATTTGTTAGATTTCTATCTTGTCTTTCATTTAGGCAGTTTTCACAATATCTCATTTCACAACAATTCAGTAAGATAGATGGGCTGAAACGTTACTCAATGAGATACACAAATTTCCTAGATTAAGGGGAACCTAATTGGAGTCAGCTATTCAAGATATACTGTAACAAGTGTTGTTTTCCATACTTCACCTCAAAGACATGGTAAAGTTTTTTATGTTCTTACTTTCACAGCAAACCTAAGTGAAACCTAGGTTATAGCAGGAAGATTCCACAAGATGCTGCTAGTGGAAGAAACAGAGATGAGTTTTAGGGGGAAATTGTGAATGCAAATTAGAGGAAAAACATATGGTATTATCTTGGGTGATGTGGGACAAAATGAGAGAATACAGAAAAAATGATTGGGCTATTCAGATTCAATGAATGACAGTGATGAGTGATGAGTATCTGCCTAGAAGACATTCTAAAACATTGTTTTAAGAATTTATTCATATGTGAATGTGGCAACAGATTAAAATAATTCTAAAAAAATTAATTTGGTTCTCTTTGATGATAGGGAGAATTAATGATGGATACATGGATGATGAAAAGTTCTGAATGTAGGACAGACAATTTTTAGTAGCGTCAAGAGTGGATCTTGGGAAGAAAAAGTTAGAAGTGAAAGAAAATAGAGTGCAGGTTGAATGATTTCAGGAAAGTCAAGAAAAAAATTAGAAGACAGAATATCTCAATAGACTGAATGGAAAATTGAGATAAAGAAAGAGGATGTGGAACAGAGTGAAAAGAATGTTACATATTGAATGGTGAACAAGTTTTAATGTTTCCTTTTCATTTCCAACTTTTATCTATCCATCCATTCATTTGTACACTGTATGTTCAGTAATTCTGATATCTTTTCTGTGTTTCGCATAACACTGAATATCTAAAAGGCTATGGAAGGGAGGGAGGAAGAGAGGGAGAGCTCCCATTGCATTCTCCATTCTTAAAAGTGGTGCTGCAGATGCCCAAGGAAGGTGACTGCTGGCATTGGGTATAACACACTGTGGTGAGCATTTTGGCAATACAGAAGTATATACTTTTAGTTGAGGTTCTCCAGACTTGAGGAGATCAGTATCAAAATAGGCATCAAAATACTTGCAGAACTTTACCTTGCATCCCAGTAAGGCTTCCTCCGCATAGCGGTTCAGAACTGCAGATTACTTTGCAATATTTATAATCTGTGCAGAATTGGAATTCTATGGGGTTTTTTGATGATTGGATGCTATTTGGGAGGTATTGGTTGTTTGATGATTGGGAGTTAGTCTGTTGCATATGGTTCCAATCAGACACCTGAGTGGGTTGTGTATTGATTCTATGTAGTATCCATTATCTGGTAATGAATTATATCTATCAATTTGTTGATAGCTTCTTTGAGTGCTGGGCTTCCAGGAACTCTCTCGCTTTTCTGTTTGGCAAAGACAGACAAACAATGTCTGGGTTGAGATGGCAAGCAATTATGGAAGCAGCAAGAAATGACTGTGCAGAATACGGAAGGCTTGAGAACTAAGGCAAAGTTGGCAACACAAGGAGATGCCAAGGAATCCTAAAAATGCAGTGGGCAGACAGGGCTTAAAGAGCCAGAGGTAGTATTGGTGCCAATAGCTGCAGTTTTCTGTTTTAACTATCTAACATAGCTAAAAGGCCATTGTAGAGAGAGCAATGAGTACTTTAGTAACACTGCCTGAAGCAGCAAGGCCAACAGGTGTAACTTCACTCCCAGAAAAAGAGAAGACACCAAAGGCCACAGAACAATAGGCTAACAAAGCCCCAATCAGTAGTAAGAGCAGAAAGAGCATATCCTGCATAGCTACCAGCAGCTTGCAGCAATGCCAGCCAAGGAGAAGATCCCCCAGATCTGAGAGCTGTGAGAACAGATGGTTGCAACTTTAAGGAGGGGGGAGTTATGCTTACATCTGAAGAGGAGCAGTGTTAAGGGGTACTTAAAGCTATCAAAAAGAGAACAGAAAAATACTCATAACATTAAGTATAATAGCATGGTATATATCACTCATGGTATCAGCTAGTAAAATACTGATAATTAAGAAAGTAACTGTGGGAATAGAAATCTAGAGTTAAAGAAGTAAATACAGAAATAATACAAATATAGTTGTAAGGAAATATAGAATTATAGTATAATTAAGTGTATATGGAATGAGGTTAAGAAATGGAACTATAAGAATAAACAATTTTTAATTTCTAAAGAACAAACCTGACAACCCAGTTTCCTAAGAAAACATTTAAAGGTAAAGGTTCCCCCGCACATGCGTGCTAGTCGTTTCCGACTATAGGGGCCGGTGCTCATCTGTGTTTCAAAGCCGAAGAGTCAGCACTTGTCCGAGGACGTCTCCGTGGTCACGTGGCCAGCATGACTAGATGCCAAAGGTGCACGGAATGCTGTTACCTTCCCACCGTAGTGGTCCCTATTTTTCTACTTGCATTTTTACGTGCTTTCGAACTGCTAGGTTGGCAGAAGCTGGGACGAGTAACAGGCGCTCACTCTGTTACGCGGCACTCGGGATTCGACCGGCCAAACTGCCGACCTTCTGATCAACAAGCTCAGCATCCTAACCCACTGAGCCAACGTGCCCCCTTAAGAAAACATTTACCATGTGTACAGCCATACTTTTGATAGTATGGCTGTACAGTAACATACTCAGATACAGGGCTTTTTTTCTCATAGAACGCTCAGAACGGAGTTCCGGCACCTTTTTTGGATGGAACCTTGTAGGGTAGGCAAGGTGGGTTGTATGACATGTGTGAGTTCCGGCACCTTTTTCTTTTACAAAAAAAGCACTGCTCAGATATATCACCTTTCCATTTCATACTTCTCTTTCAACTAGGCCAATATATTATTACACACTCTAAATTATACACGTTTCATTCACACATGCCTATTCAGAAATATAAGAGGTTATATGGAAATAAATAACAAAAAGATGACTACAGTAATTCCTTTTTTTAAAGTATCTCCAAATAAGACATTGTTTCTTATCAATAGTTATTGAACATTACCAATGCTTTCAAAAAGTAATTAGGGAAAATATTAATGCAACAAGTAAAATTAAAACACGTGCAAATATTTCTGCATCAATTGCACGCACGCACGCACAAAGTTGCTATTATAATTACTGAGTTAAATTGGTTTAGACTGGCCCCAAAACATTATTAGAGTGGCCAACCCCACTTTCAGATAAAATCGTTTTCCAGATGCTGACAAGGTTCGAGCCTGTTCAGCTTCACACTTTTGCCCCGAACTAAGAGAAGAAAAAAAAGAACGCTCAGACTCCACTCCTCGATCGTTCTGCACAGAACACAGTAAAGGAAGTTGGGCCTTAACATCTAAAATGGAACTTTCCCTCTTTCTTGCAATTAAGGCGTTTAGTTTGGAGACACGGATGAGCTTTCATCCAAAAGCCCCTCCGAGGCAGAGCGGCTGTGACGAGGAAGGTGCAACACCCCGTTCTGTGTCTCCCGGGGGGATGGAAAAAAAAAGGCACCGAGAGCGGTTCCTCGGGCGTGACGCTCTCTCATTTGCGTAGTTCTCTGGTTTTTTTTTTTCCTCCCTCCCGCATGCGCAGGACTTGGTCTCGGAGGGGAGGCATCCGCGTGGGATGTGGGGCGTGGCTTCGTCGCTGGCCGGCAGCCGCTGTTTGCTGGTGTCCGCGCGCTTCCTTGGAGGGGAGGGGAGGGGGGAAGGGAGTCCGTGAGATGAGGCTGCGGGCCGGGCGGGAGGGAGCGTGGGCGCCATGGCGTTGCTGTTCCCGGCTAAAGGCGTAGGGAGAGCGGGCAGAGGCGACGACTGCAGCTCCGGAGAAGAGGAGAGGGCAGCCGCGGCCGTGATGATGGTGGGCGGGCTGGGGGAGTCTCCAGGCCCCGCTTCCGATTCGGAGAGCCGCTCGTCCTCCCCGCTAAACCTGACCGAGCAGTTCGAGAGGGCGGTGCAGCGCGTCCCGACGCTGATGGCCGTGGCCGGCAAGGATCAGCTCCTCTACTTGTATGCGCGCTATAAGCAGGTGAGGCTGCCGCGCCGGGGTCCCAAGGCGCGAACTGCTTGGGATGGATCGAGGAAGGGGCCGCCGGGTCGGCGAGCTTCCGGGAAGCCTGCGAACGGGGGACGAGATCAGCTTCTCCCCCTCCCCTCCCCCTTTTTTTTGGGGGGGCCCTTCGATGGCTGTCGAAAGGTACGCTGCTTTTGAAGGTGGGGGTCCTATCTGACTTTGGCTGGCGGGCGTGGGAGGGGGGCCTGCTGCCTGTGTGAGATATTGTGAGATGGGTCGTGGCTTAGAGTGAGCCCCTGTAATTATTTTGCAAGGCTTTTCGGAAGTGATTGGCCATTGCCTCCTTCCTAGGGGCTGAGAGGGAGGGTCTGCTCAAGGTCATCCAGCTGGTTTCAAGTCCAAGGTGGTAGTTCTTACGACCTAGCCCAGGGGTAGGCAACCTCGGCTCTTTTATGACTCGTGGACTTCAACTCCCAGAATTCCTGAGCCAGCTATGCTGGCTCAGGAATTCTGGGAGTTGAAGTCCACGAGTCATAAAAGAGCCGAGGTTGCCGACCCCTGACCTAGCCTGATGCCTTAACCGCGCACAAAACCAGTTTCTAAAAGGTGTTGATAACTTCTCCGTGAATAGTACCAATAGCTGGCTGGCTCTACGGAGCCAGTGTTTACATTCTTAAAACACCAAAACCTGTTGCCACAACGGGATTTCTCGTTTCTGTGGATCAAATATGGGGAACCCAAGATTGCTTGCAGAATGCAGGTGTCTGCTTAATTGTGACTTACTCAATATCTATATGGCTTTGCACAAGTTAAGCTAATTTATGATTCAGTGTATTGAGCAACGAAACACCTAGATCTGGGAACCAAGAGTTTGAGTAGGAGGGGGTGGGAAACTGGATATGTATTTATTCAACTTCAGCATACTTATTTAATAAAGTTAGAGACAAAGAGAGTGAGGGGAGGGTCTTCTACAGCTCCCTAGGAAAAAAGAAATAATACACATCACTTTTACAGAATATTTATTGAACATAGCTAGAATACAGAACTTTTCAAAAGGGCAAAATCTCATGCACAAGATTACAAATAGCTTTCTAATGCCTTTGACAGTGGTTCAACAGCAGGATAGTTTCTCTTAAAAGTCTCAGTCCTTAATAGAAACACATTACAGTACCTGTGAATAGTTTAGTAACCACATTGTCAAAACACCAGGAACATCTTGTTTGGCAACTGCATTGACAAACAACTAGGAACAACTGACTCATGAATTATTTATTATTGAAGTGTAGTTTTGCATCCCAAGGTTTGTGTACATCACATGAAATGTTGCTTTAATTGGCTCCATTAATAAACTATGGTTTATAAAACACAGTGGTTGATTTAGCACACCACTGCTTCAAATCATGCTCTTCTCAGTTTTGAGCTTAAGGTATTAAAATGTGTTTAGAGTCTATATAATTTGAAATCTTACCTTTCTTGAAATCTGGATGGGATTGTATTTTATCTATTAGCAACTCACAATCCTCTCTCCCTCTCTATATGTTCAGAAGTAACTGGTAGCACTTAAAATTAATTCAAATGATAGCCCATTAATAATTCTGATTATTTATAATTCCATATACAGTTGCTCAATCCTGTAAGCCTTAAACTTAAGACTGTTTTCCCCAATATTTGGGACAGAATGAGTATAGAGTTCCAAATTGGTGAATTAAATATATTAAATTAAATATATTACATGGATCAACATATACTTTTTTTAGCTTGCCTTGGTGGTATGATTTTTTTTTGTATGTCACCCAGAATCTCATTGAGTTACCCAGCCACATAAGTGTTCTAAATCAGGGGTGTCAAACTCAATTTCATTGAGGGCTGCATCAGCATCGTGGTTGCCCTCAAGGGGCCGGGTGGGTGTGGCCTGGGTGGGCGTGGCCTACTGGGTGAGCATGGCCAGAGTGTGTATGGCCTACTGGATGGGCATGGCCAGCTCTACATCGTTCACATCAAGGGTGCCTATGGGGGCCTGGGCAGGAGTGGGACAGATGTGAGGGTCTCTGGGCCAGGGCCAAGGCAGTGGGGGCCATTCCCTCACTGTTTCCAGGATGGCTTCGCGGGCCATATGAAACCACTTTGCAGGCCGGATCCGGGCCCCGGGCCTTGTGTTTGACATGTCTGTTCTAAATGAAGAAACAAATTCTCAGAGGCTGAAGAGGACAGTGTTTTTTTTTATTATTGAAAAGTTTTACAATACATTTTATCTTTAACAATCCCCCCCTCCCTCCACCCACCCCTACCTAACCCTCCCTATCCCTCTCCCCATTCCCCCCCCCCCCCCCCCCCGACTTCCCAGAGCTAAGTACAAGGTATAAAAACAAAGAACAATCATAAACATCCATATGCTAACAACAATAAACTATTAAGTCTATCGCACTCTAGCTCATATGAAATGACTACATATGAAATGACTACAAAAGAGGACAGTTTTATAGATGTTCTTACTGGTATACATTGCTCGGGACATTTTTCAATATTTCATTTCCAGCTGAAAGTGCCAACGTTCAGTAGAAACTGTAATACCGTATTAAATCTTGGTTATGCCATTTCATCATGAGTAAATTATCAGTTGGTACTGAAATTATGAAATGCTTTTTATGTACACATTTGTCAATCTCAGAGGAGCATTCTAAACATACATGCCTTGTTCATGTAGAATCTGCCTGTCTGGAGAGGACCTACTGAAGGTTTCTCCTCTTTGAGCTATGGTGGCACAGTGGTTAGAATGCAGTACTGCAGGCTAATTCTGCTGACTGCTGGCTGCCAGCAGTTTGGCAGTTTAATCTTCATCAGCTCAAGGTTGACAGCCTTCCATCCTTCTGAGGTCAGTAAAATGAGGACCCAGATTGTTGAGGGCAATATGCTGATTCTGTAAACCACTTAGAGAGGGCTGTAAAGCACTGTGTAATGGTATACAAGCCTAAGTGCTATTGCTATTGCAATTGCTACTGTGAAGTTTAAGTGATATAGACCAGGCAACAAACAGACTCAGTGCCTTCTTTATATATTATATTTTATATATTTTGATGGATGGGGTCTAATCCACAGTGAGAAGCTTAAATTTCAAAAAACTCTATAGCTCTTCAGTTTCCACAATCTCAAAACAAACTGTGATTTGGTACAAGGCCCAGACTGGATATAGACAAATTTATCTGAGAGGAAAGTCTCAAACTCCTACAGGTATTATGTTCTGCTCATTTCCTCAAAAAGAGCCTGTGGACCCTGAGCAGGTGTTGCTGGGTTGGGTGTAATAAATATGGGGGGAAAATATCATTTTGTCATTTATGCCACAAACCCTCTGTCTGGTACCTAATGTTCAAATGTATGAGGTTGCTATTAATATAAAAGAAAAGTTCTACAAGTAAGATTTAGCTCCTGCTCATGTGAAACTTTATGCAGTTATCTTCAACAAGTGACCAGTGATGATTCTAAGCTATTTAGAACACTTATCAGTATTGAGATATTGTGACTAGATCTCTCTCAGTACAATCTGAGAGAAAAATTAGCCTTACAGAAAACCAAAACAATGGAAGAGTTCTTTTTTATTAAGCTAGGGAAAAAATACAATGATCATTGAACTCCTAGCAAGCAAAGCTAAGAGCCCTGATATTGTATTGCAGGCGCCCCCACTGAGAAGGCCCTATCCCTGGGTGTTGTCCGCCGGCAATCTCTTACCGGTGGCACCCTGAGAAGACCCTCCCTATGGGAGCGCACTGGACGAAGGGAACTTGATGCCGGCAGCAGGTGTTCCCTCAGATATCCCGGACCCAAGCCATGTAGGGCTTTATAGGTCATCACCAGCACCTTGAATCTCACCCGGAGGGCAACTGGAAGCCAATGCAGCTCGCGGAGTAGAGGTGTTACATGGGAGTATCGGGAGACCCCCATCACAACTCGCGCGGCTGCATTCTGTACCAGCTGAAGCCTCCGAGTGGTCCTCAAGGGCAGCCCCATGTAGAGAGCGTTGCAGTAGTCCAAACGGCAGGTCACGAGCGCATGAGTGACTGTGCGTAGGGCATCTCGGTCCAGATAGGGTCGCAACTGGCGCACCAGGCGAACCTGGGCAAAAGCCCCCCTGGTCACGGCTCCTATATGGTCTTCAAAATTGAGTCGTGAATCCAGGAGGACGCCCAAGTTGCGAGCCCTATCAACGGGGGGTAACACCTCACCCCCCATCGTTAGAGATGGAATAGTCTGGTTGACCCGAGATGCCGATATGCACAGCCACTCAGTCTTGGCGGGATTGAGACGAAGCCTGTTTCTCCCCATCCAGACCTGGACCGCCTCCAGGCACCGGGACATCACGGCGAGGGCATCGCTGGGTTGGTTCGGGGTGGAAAGAAAAAGTTGGGTATCATCAGCGTACTGATGATACCCCACCCCGAAACCACGAATGATCTCACCCAGCGGCTTCATATAGATGTTAAACAGGAGGGGCGAGAGAACCGACCCCTGAGGAACTCCACAAATGAGAGGCCTCGGGGCGGATCTCTGCCCTCCCGTCAACACTGACTGCGAGCGGCCCAGGAGATAGGAGGAGAACCACCGTAAAACGGTGCCTCCCACTCCCAACCCCCTGAGACGCCGCAGTAGGATACCATGGTCGATGGTATCAAAAGTCGCTGAGAGATCTAATAGGACCAGGACAGAGGAGCAACCCCTGTCCCTAGCCCTCCAGAGATCATTCACCAGCGCGACCAATGCCGTCTCCGTGCTGTATCCGGGCCTGAAACCCGATTGGTACGGGTCCAGATAATCAGTTTCCTCCAGGAACAGAGGAAGCTGATGCGCCACCACACTCTCAACAACCTTCGCCAAAAAGCGAAGGTTGGAGACTGGACGATAGTTATTTAAAACAGCCGGGTCCAAGGCAGGCTTCTTGAGGAGGGGTCTCACCACCGCCTCCTTCAAGGCAGCAGGGAAGACACCCTCCTTCAAAGAAGCAGTTATTACTGCATGGAACCAGCCTCGTGTCCCCTCCCGGGCCGCATAAGCGGTATTAACATGGATGTTATATAAAAGGTAAAGGTAAAGGTTCCCCCGCACATGCGTTCTTTGTTGTGCTTTTTTGATGACATTTTTGATGTTAGATGTCCATTTTAAATCTTGAGGTATTATAGAACCTAGAAAGTTGAAAGACTCTACTGTTGATACTGTGTTGTCTAGTATTGTAAGAGGTAGTAGGGTTTCTCCTAAAGTCTACTATCATTTCTACAGTTTTGAGTGTGTTCAGTTCAAGATTGTTCCGGCCGCACAAGGCTAGTTGTTCAATCTCCCATCTGTATGCCGATTTGTCATTGTCTCAAATGAGGCCAATCATTGTTGTATCATCTGCAAACTTCAATAACTTAACAGAGGGATCTTCTGAGATGCAGTCATTGGTATATAGAGAGAAGGGAAATGGAGAAAGCACACAGCTCGGGGAAGGGGGGGCTGTGCTAACTGTACAGGTACCTGGTGTGGTTCACTTGCTGCTTCCTGTCTGTTAGAAAGTTTATGATCCACTTATAGGTGTGATCAAGCATAGCTAGCTGATTTAGTTTAGTGAGAAGAATGTCTGGAATGATGGTATTTGAATGCCGAGCTGAAATCTGCAAAAAGGACCCTTGCATAGGTCTTTGGAGATTCAAGATGTTGTAGGATTTAGTGCAGAGCCACATTAACAGCACCATCTGCTGATCTATTTGTTCAGTAGGCAAATTGCAAGGGGTTTAACAGAGGAACCGTGATGGTTTTCAGGTGGGCCAGCACTAACTTTTCAAAGGTTTTCATAACTACGGATGTCAGAGGAACTGGTCTGTAGTCATTCAGTTGCTTGATGGAGGGTTTCTTTGGCACTGGGATGATAGCAGAGCATTTGAAGCAAGAAGGAACATAGCACATCTCTAGTGATTTATTAAAGATGCAGGTGAAGATGGGAGCCAATTGGTCAGCACAAACTTTCAAGCAAGAAGGAGTTTTCTTGTCTGGGTCTGGTGCTTTTCTAGGCTTTTATCTGTGAAATAAACCTTGCACAGCATTTTCTGTGATCACCACAGGTGGGGGGTGGGGGGGCAAAGGGATGGAGTCAGTTGTAGGAGGTATGGCTGTTGTTGGTGTATCTGAGATGGGGATGGTGGAGACAGGTGACAGTGGTTTCCTCTCAAACCTACAGTAAAACACATTCAGGTCATCTGCCAGTTATTGATTTCCTTCAACTTGGAGAGGGAGTTTGCTGTAACTGGTGATGTTTTTGAGAGTTTTCCACATATTTGCTGGTTCATTTGTTGAGAACTGATTCCTTAGCTTTTCAGAGTAGCTTCTTTTTGCTGCTGATTTCCCTTGTTAATACATTTATGGCCTAATTGTACAGCATTCTATCTTTTTTCTTGAAAGCTTCCTCTCTGGCACGACATAGTTGCTTGAGTTTAGCTGTGAACCAAGGCTTTTTGTTACTGTATATTCGCAAGCTCCTGGTTGGCACACATAGGTCTTCACAAACACTAACATACGATATTACAGTATCTGTGAATTCATCCAAGTCTGCAGAGGTATCTTCGAAAACTTTCCAGTCAGTTGAGTCAAAGCAAGCCTGTAGCTTTAGCTTTGCCTCCTCAGTCCAAGACTTCACTGATTTAATTGTTGGTTTTGTGGTTTTAAACCTTTGTCTATAAACAGGTACAAGGTAAATCACATAGTGATCAGAAGGTCCCACAGCTGCTCGTGGTAAAGACAGATAAGCATTAAAGCATAGGCTAATTGGATTATTAGTTCACAACCATCTAAATAAGGAACTAGGGCAGGGGTTCTTAAATCTTTTACCATCACACCTCTCTTTAGTGTAATTTTAATGTACACATCTCCCCCAAAAATCCAAAAACCAAAATGAACACTGACAGCAGTGCAGTGAAACTTTGTTTTTTTATTTTTTATATCTTTATTAAAAAATACTTTGCACCTTGTCCACTTGAAACTAGTATTTTGGGAAAGGTAGATTTACAGTATCGTAACAAAATAAAACTACCGTAAAAGGTTCTTCCCCTGAACTCTGCCTGCACCTTTCCAAACCTCACAGTTTGGGAAACCCTGAAAAAAATTGTAGGTGGGGTTGCCCACTTGTCCAGAAGCAAGAGATCACCACACTGACAAAGACATGGATACCAAGTAAATTACTTTTCCTCAGTACTATGGCTCTTCTTATTATCTTCTGTATGGGTTTATTATCTTCCCTTTGAGTAAATCAGAATAGCTTGAGGACATCTGGTCGAGGTATCGAAACTTCGTTTAAATACAGGGAGGATGTTAAATAATAAAGTATTTTGGTCTTGTCAGTGTTACGAAGATGTGTAAGGCAGTTTGACCTTGCTTATACAGGAGGTAGAAATAATACTGTATTGTAAATTAAGCAATTCTATATGGGGTTGCCAACTATCGCAGCATTCTGAGTTCTAACTTATTTGGTATATACTTTTAGATTCACCCAGTTTTGTTGTATAATACTTTGCAGTTTGGAACCCTATGCATCTTTTGTGCATAGATTCATTAAAGCCAAGGTCCCCAACCTTTTGGTCTCCAGGGACCAGTTCCGTGGAGAGAGGTTTTTCTGCAGACAGGAGTGCATGCTGCCTGCATCTCGTGGATGGGGCTTTGCTTGTTTGTGCGGACTGGTCACTGGCATGCCACGGCCCGGAACTGGTCCATGGACTGGGGGTTGGGGACCCCTGCATTAAAGGAACTTTGGTGTTCACAGGCAGGATCTTGGTGGGTAGAAAAAAATGGGGAGCAGCTTTGTTTTCATCATCATCATGTCCAGCTGCGAATTTCCAGACATCTCCTAAAAGCAGTGATGGACTTTATGGACTTGATTTAATTTTTTTAAAGCAATTCTTAGGTTGTTAGTGCAAAAGAAAAACCTTATTTTTGTTGTTAGATAGGTCATGTCAACTATCATAACAGTATTTATTGGTTTAACCTTCAACAGGTACTCTAATGTTATCCCCATACTGTCTTACCTTTAGGTCAAATGTGGTCGCTGCAACATTCCCAAACCTGGATTTTTTGATTTTGAAGGCAAGCAGAAATGGTATGTGAAATTAGCTAATGGTTTCTCGATACTTCTGAGTTCTTAAATTTTTAAAATTTCCCTCACCTGGCAAATATCCCATCCTACGCTAGCCGTATAAATGTGGTGTTTTACCTCTATCCATTAATAGATGGCAGGAAGAATATAAGACATTGATTCATTGTCTATTTAATGGCAAAGGGTAATAACAAATGGACGACAGAAGCTAGTCCTGAGGATTAATCATGGCAAGCTACATTAGATGTGCCAACCATTCACCTAGTCTGCTGGCTGAGTAGGAAGGGTAGCATCTTTGAACAGCTGTTGTCATGTTTGCCCTGGTTGTTTTTTCAGAGAAGATGTCAGCGAGGAGAATGAGAACCAGGTTGCATTTTATGTCCCAAAATTTGGGTCAGATAATGGAACCGGTCCCTGTGATAACTTTAAATTTTGCAGCACCAGCTTGATTGATGCACAGTGACTCTAAGTTCTAAGTGTTACTGTTGTCAGTTGGAGAAACAGAAGGTTGAAGGGTTGAAGACTAGCAGATCAGAAGGTTGGACTTCCTGGGGGAAAAATAGCCTCGTTGGGAACCAAAAACAACAGTGACTACTAGCTGAGCTCAGAAAGGGCTGGCGTCTGGGAGCATTATAAGGCAGTGTCAGAGACAGTTACTAAAAAGATATTCTTTGTGTTTGCAAACTGAATATAACACACACATCACAACCT
Organism: Vipera berus; assembly: GCF_964194415.1. Taxonomy (NCBI): domain Eukaryota; kingdom Metazoa; phylum Chordata; class Lepidosauria; order Squamata; family Viperidae; genus Vipera; species Vipera berus. Next base: position 110,060,528 of record NC_138204.1, read on the forward strand.
ACCCCAAGGGTAACACTCCCTTCTATCAGGGGTGTTTCATGTCAACAGGCTACACACCAGCCATTAGGAATAACTTTAGTGCGCCAGCCAACAGTGCCCAGACAAAATACTGGAAATACAAAGACTCATTACCAAAAGACAAAACTGGGCAGTAACATGCAAAGACTGAATGTCAGCACATAGGACAAAGAAGCAGTATAAAGCAAAATGTATCCATGAATACCAAACCAGCAGTCAAAAGACACTTTTACTATCCACAATCGAGGGCCTAGCTTCAGCTAGGAAACTCATTTTAAAGTGAATCAGACTGGAAAATGCAAGAGAACTCTTAGAAACATGGCACGATCAAAAGACTTATAATCTTGCATCCTATCTATTAATTTATTTAAACAAATGTATACAAAGTCTGCCTTTCATTATAACTCGATAGATACAGGTAGTCCTCAACTGATAGCTGTTCATTTAGCAACTACTCAACCTCAGCCTGAAGTTAACAGCCGTTGCAGTGCCCTTGCACTCATTTGAACAAAATTTGGGTGCTTGGCAGCACACATGCCCTTACCAACTGCGAATATGCTGCAACTCCTCCCTCCCCTGCCTGTTTCTCCCCCCATCTCTTAGCCAACCCATACATGCAGAGCTGTTACGGTCCTGGAGATCTTAGCTTGTTCCCTGGCTATTTTTCTCTGCCCACCTAGCACAGGAGGCCCAGGCCTTCTCCCTCCCCCCACTATGCCTGGCTCCACTTAACTTTTTTCTGCAGCTTCAGAACAATCATCTTCACTAACCTCCTGGCCAGAAAAGAGCTTTTCTAGCCTTCAGAATGATCACCCTCGCCAGTAAGGTGATGAGGGAACCTCTGAAGGGGTGGCGAGAAGGCCCAGGCCTCCCAGGCATGGTGGGGTGGAGAGAGAATTCAGACCCCCTACGCTACAACAGGCTTCCGCATGTCTGTGGGCACCATTTCCACCCCTGAGACCTCCCCTCACAATTGCTCAACAACCCATGTGATTGCTTAATGAGCACAACTGGGAGACTTGGGATTGTGGTTAATGAGCAAAGCAATTATGTGGGTATCTCACTTAACGGCTGAGATTCCAATCCCACTTATGATAAGTTGAGGACCACCAGTAACGTCTACCCACAGAACTCCTTCACCGTACCATAAACATAACTTATTAGAAAAATTACAGTAATTCAAAATTTAGTTCGTTTCATAGAAACAGTAGTTTTAATTAGCATGTCTTTATTTTGCTTACTAATATTTATTAAATGCAATCTTTAATATATTTGATCAGTGAGCTCTGCATTTGCCTAAAGTATTTATCAATATTAAAGTAGAGGTGTTTTCATATTGAAATACTCTGATTGCTATCCAGAATTACATTTCGTGTCTACTGTAAAAGCAACTTTTTTTAAAAAAAAAAGGCTCCAATTATATTAGCAGTTCATCTCTGCGATTCAACCAAGCTATTTTCTTCTGAATTGAAAGAAAAACTAAAAATATTTGCTTTTCATTGGAAAAGTGACTGCACTATATTTTTATATCGGTAGTTCTTTCATTAAACTATGTTAGAGTTTAATTTGAGAATTCATTGGGGAGGAGAGGAAGCTACTTTTAGGAAATATTCAAAATAATTTTGAAGGTCTGTGAATCTGACTAATAGTGTTTATCACAAGACCAGCTTAGATTAAAAGCATGTTACTATTTAGATCTGCCTAGATTTTATATGCATATATGAGTAGAGTAGTGTATAAAACTGAGCTAGGGTAATAAATTGGATATAGAAATATACACTGTATATGTTAACTTCTACTAAATAATAGTTCTTCCATGTATGTCTTAGGGAAGCTTGGAAAGCATTGGGTAACACAAGTCTTGAGCAGGCAATGCGAGAGTACATTGATGCTGTGAAAAAATTGGACCCTACATGGAATCCACAGGTATGTCAAACAAGTTACAGATGCCAGTGATGAGCAATCTCTAGCCTCCAGAGGATGTTGGACTACATCTCCTATTATGCCTTACTGTTAGGCATGTTTTTATTTATTTATTTTTAATTCCATTTATATCCCGCCCTTCTCCGAAGACTCAGGGCGGCTTACAAGCTTAGCAGTTGGATAGAAGTTGGATAGAAGTCCAATGACATCAAAAAAGCATCCTTCACTTGATGTATATGAATAAATCTATTGTGATATTTTAAAGAAATGGATTACTTCTTTAAAATATATAATTTTAGGTTGCTATTGTTTTTTTGGAGTATTATGCTTTGTTAATACACATCAAACCAGTTAGTCCGGATGTGTGTATATAATGTATGTTTTTGTGGTTCTTGTGTGTAGTGTGCACTGTGGACAGCACTTAATTTCGTTGTCAGATACACAATAACAATAAAAAGCTATTCTATTCTATTATTCTATTCTATTCTATTCTATTCTATTCTATTCTATTCTATTCTATTCTATTCTATTCTATTCTATTCTATTCTATTCTATTCTATTGCCAGAATATACAGTGATTTATCAAGAATTCAATGAATGCTTTATTTTTGTTACCTTAAAAACCGAAAGGGATTTTATTGCACGTAGAAGATCGCAATATACATATTTTTGGTTGACAGATTGCAGCTTGAGAATTCTTGGTCTCATAAGGCTTAAGGCTAGCTGAAGAATTATAGCCTTGAAAATTAGGTAGTTTAAAAAGTGCAATTTTAATTAGTTCTGATGAACAATTTCTTGGAGGAATATTTTTATTTAGTGGTTGAATTTTAAAAGTTTCATCAGAAAAAGTTTCATCAGTTCAAGAAAATTTGCAAGCAACAATTTGTATTTTTCTGTCAGTTTATTAATGTTCATCATATTAGACATGTTTAAGAAAAAATACCCTAAGTTCTCTGCATTTCTTCAACTTTATATTATGTAAATTAATATTGGTTGGAGAGACTGGGGTTCCTTCAGGTACAGTGCTCAACCCCAGCCTTTTCCTTCCATCCTGCTAGAATTGAGGAGACCCTGATGTTCCGCCTTGTTTGATTACAGAGGGAGACGCTAACCTACTGTCTTAAGACCATATATTTTGTCCATCTTAAGATTTTCTAACAATTATAGCAATATTATAGTGTATATAAAATTAATAATTTTATATCTCTCCCTGTTCAAATTGAATATACAGAAGCCTTCAAAGCATTTGACTTAAAATAAGCAAACAGATGTGGTTTCTTTTTGATTCATCTCTTTTCATTTCTTAATTAAGAGATCAAAGACCTTCAGTTTGGAGAAGGTATGTTTGTCACAGATATAATATAGGAAGTCTCTCCTGAAAGGGGTAGAGGAAGCATAATTATGCACAACTTCTTTCACCAGCAGGAAAAAAGCCCAGAATATTATTTCAAGTTCCTTTCCATCTGCCCAAAGAATTCTCTCCTTCTCCTGCCTTTGGAAAAGTAAATAATAATAGAATAGGAAAGTGGTGGTTGAGGGCATATTTGAATATTGGGGAACAGTTTAATATAATTTGTACCATTTTGTTGTAATTTGGGCAGTATGTTTGCATATTAACTTGTTCCAAGAAATTTGGAAAACTAAAGTCTGCAATGTATTTAATCATCCTATTAAATTATTTGTTGCAAATTAAACTGCTATTAGCTAGTCTAATATTCCTTTGTGACATTTTCTTCACTTACAGATGAAATAGTTTGATAATGGTATGTGTCTTAAGAGTTATAGTTCAGTGTTGACAGCTGTGAAGGTAGCTAATGGAACTTGTAACCACAGGCTTTTAAATGATTTCTTAGAAAATTTTTCAACACACTTTATTGAAGCTAGTCCAGGGGTAAGCAACCTTGGCTCTTTTATGACTCGTGGACTTCAACTCGCAGGATTCCTGAGTCAGCACAGGTGGCTCAGGAATTCTGGGAGTTGAAGTCCATGAGTCATAAAAGAGCCAAGGTTGCCTACCACTGAGCTAGTCCATGCAGTTGCCACAAGAGGGAGCTCTGATTCTAATAATGAATGCAAGTTTATTTATAGGGTAATATGGTGGCTTTTTCATACCAAAGTACTAAATCAGGCTGCTGAAAGGTTATGTGGCCAACTAAATTATGTAAATAGCTATTACTTCCTTTCTTTATTCATCCTTCTATTGAGGATATAATTGCTCTTTTAATCAGACCAAAGATCTTCCTAGTTCAGAGTCTGATTTCTAAAGCACCTAGACATCTCCTAGAAGCTCATAAAAAAGGTATGAAAATTGTATCCTTTCCTTATGTAACCTCAGATTTGGATTTAAAGCAAATACACATTGTTTCTTCACTTCTTCATGTTTTTTATTTTAGTGCCTTACTTTAGATCTTTTAGAGACAACTCCTAGAAATTTAATATAAATAAGTTGAAATGCTTAGGGAACAAATATGTGACATTCTGCTTGCATATAAGGTGAGGAGAATACTGAAAGTGGCTTGTGTGCTCCTAAAAAAGCATGCTCAAAAGATAACAAAGTGTTCACCAAAGCTTACCAACATGAAATAGGTCTAAATCAGGGGTGTTAAACTGCCAGCCCGCGGGCCAGATGCGTCATGGCAAAACCGCGCCCACCCCATTGCCGGCAATGGAAAAAAAGTTGTGGCATGTCATGTGATGTTGTGAGTTTGACACCCCTGGTCTAGATGCATATATTTGTTCTCGGAAAATATTTCCTTTATAAAATGCCCTCCAGGGGGCAGTACTAACCAACCACTGTTGGAAAGTGTTAAGAACTAATGTATCTTACCAGTGAAAAGTTTTAGATTTGGCAGATAAATCATTTCATAATTTGCTTGCACTTTCAGATGTGATACAGAAAAATATATTTTATCATCTGGAAGTTTTTCTTCATGAAAACATTGATAAAATTGTTGCATTTTATAGCAGTGTAACTTATAAACATGGTCACAGAGCACAGGGGTTCTCAAATATTTTTGTCTCGGGACCCCTTTACATTCTTAGATGATTGAAAACCCTGAAAAGTTATGGTTTATGTAGACTGTGTTAATATTTACTGTGTTAGAAATTAAAACTGAGTTCAGTAATTTTAAAATATTTCTTTGACTCCATGTAACATTTGAAAGGGGCTCCAGACCACACTTTTAAGAACCGCAAGCAAGTAGAATGGACTCAGTTTATTCACAGGGTTTCCCAACTAAATCCCTCATCGAAAATTTCATATCAACATTTTTGCTGCCTTAATAACCTTAAAAGTAACTTTACTAGCACATCATGAAATCAACAGTTCTTTACCTTTACAAAGAAAATAATATCTATCTTATAAAATAATATAACGTATTATTTAAAAATATTACAGCATATTACAGGTAGTCCTCAACTTAGAAATATTCATTTAGTGGCTGTTTGAAGTTACAGCACCACGGAAAAAGGTCACTTAGGACCAGTTTTCACACTTAAGACTGTTGCAGCATCCCCAGAGTCATGTGATCAAAATTCAGGTGCTTGGCAACTGGCATGCATTTATGAGACTTGCATTATCCCAGGTCAGGTGATCACTATTTGTAACCTTCCCAGCCAATTTTTGATAAGTATTACTGCATGATTCGCTTAACAACTGGTTTGCTTAACTTGGAAAAAAGGTCATAAATGGGGCAAAACCTCACTTAACAACTGTCTTGCTTAGTGGAAGTTTTGGGCTCCATTGTGGTCGTAAGTCAAACACTAGCTGTAAACTATAATTAAACCCAGTTTAACTAAATTGATAATTATGGAAAATAATCTCACTTTTTTGCCAGTTGCAGCATTCCGCAGTCACATGACTGCAATTTATATTTTTTTTTTTGCCAGTTTGCAGGAAAATAAACTCATAGAATACACTGATTTGTTTAACAATTGTGGCATTTGCTTAACATCTAGGTGTTCACTTAACGATCACTGCAAATAAGTCCTCATGTCCAGTTATGTGGCCACCTTGACTTACAACTTAGACTGGAAATTCTGAGTTCCGTTAACAATTGTAACTACTTGTTAAGCATTTACTATACAACACAGTGTTTTAACAGAGATCTTATTTCTATCGTTTTGGTTTAAAATAAAAGAAGTCGAATGAAATGTAGGACTTAACTGGAAAGTTATCATTAATGAGAGATCACTAAGCAAAATCAAGACTTCAGATCTCTCTTTACCTTGAGTAAGCAAACTAGAGTAGATGATGCATTATTTATTTGCCTACGGTAGTTAGCAATCAGGAAAACATGATTAGTTTGAAAGTTCAAAGGAAAATTAAGTCTTGACCTAATTTATTTGTAGCATTACATCCTTGCTTTCTTTTTTCATTTTGCTAACATAAATTATATTTAGAATAGAATAGAATAGAATAGAATAGAATAGAATAGAATAGAATAGAATAGAATAGAATAGAATAGAATACAGTTGCAAGAAAAAGTATGTGAACCCTTTGGGATTACGTGGAGTTTTGCATGAATTGGCCATAAAATGCGCTCTAAACATCATGTAAGTCACAACAATAGAAAAACACAGTCTGCTTAAAATAATACTACACAAACATTAGCTGTTGTCATGTTTTAATTGAACATAAGATGGAAACATTCACAGTGCAGGGTGGAAAAAGTATGTGAACCTTTGGACTTAATAACTGGTTGACCCTCCTTTGGCAGCAATAACCTCAACCAAACGTTTCCTGTAGTTGCAGATCAGACCTGCACAACGATCTGGAGTAATTTTGGACTACTCCCCTTCACAAAACTGTTTCAGTGTAGCAATATTCTTGGGATGTCTGGTGTGAATCGCTCTCTTAAGGTCATGCCACAGCATTTCAATCGGGTTGAGGTCAGGACTTTGACTGGGCCACTCCAGAAGGCGTATTCTGTTCTGTTGAAGCCATTGTTTTGTTGAATTACTTGTATGCTTTGGGTCATTGTCCTGTTGCATCACCCATCCTCTGCAGAGCTTCAGTTGGCGGACAGATGGTTGTACGTTTTCCTGCAAAATGTCCTGATAAACTCTGGAATTCATTTTCCCATCAATGACAACAATTGGTCCAGGCCCTGAGGCAGCAAAGCAGCCCCAAACCATGATGCTCCCTCCACCATGTTTTACAGTGGGGATGAGGTTTTGATGTTGGTGTGCTGTGCCTTTTTTTCTCCACACATAGTGTTGTGTGTTTTTCCCAACAACTCAATTTTGGTTTCATTTGTCCACAGTATATTTTGCCAGTAGTGCTGTGGAACATCCAGGTGCTCTTTTGCAAACTTCAAACGTGCTGCAATATTTTTTTTGGACAGCAATGGCTTCCTCCGTGGTGTCCTCCCATGTACTCCATTCTTGTTTAATGTTTTCCTTATTGTAGATGTGTCAACAAAACTGTTAGCATGTGCCAGAGATTTCTGTAGGTCTTTAGCTGACACTCTAGGATTCTTCTTGACCTCATTAAGCATTATGCGCTGTGCTCTTGCAGTCATTTTTACAGGATGACCACGCCTAGGGAGAGTAGCAACAGTGCTAAACTTTTTCCATTTGTAGTCTGTCTTTCTTACCGTGGACACATGAACATCAAGGCTTTTGGAGATACTTTTGTAACCCTTTCCAGCTTCATGCAAGTCAACAATTCTTGATCATAGGTCTTCTGAGAGCTCTTTTCTGCGAGGCATGGTTCACATCAGACAGTGCTTCTTGAGACCAGTAAACCCAAAACAGGTGTGTGTTTTTAAAGGGCAGGACAGCTGTCAGCAACACTTCCAATATCATCACACTGGTTGGAGTCAAGGTTGGCTCACTCCTGGCTCCAATTAGCTCTTGGAGAAGTCATTAGGCTAGGGGTTCACATACTTTTTCCACCCTGCACTGTGAATGTTTCCATCTTATATTCAATTCAAACATGACAACAGCTAATGTTTGTGTAGTATTATTTTAAACAGACTGTGTTTTTCTATTGTTGTGACTTACATGATGTTTAAAGCGCATTTTATGGCCAATTCATGCAAAACTCCACGTAATCCCAAAGGGTTCACATACTTTTTCTTGCAACTGTAGACTCTTGCAACTGTAGAATAGAATAGAATAGAATAGAATAGAATAGAATAGAATAGAATAGAATAGAATAGAATAGAATAGAATAGAATAGAATAGAATAGAATAGAATAGATCTGGAAGGGACCTTGGGAGTCTTCTAGTCCAGCCCCCTACTTGAGCAGAGGAATATATTATATTAATTATATATCTTTCATAAACAGAGATTCATAAATTATTGAAGTTTTCAGGAAGCACAATTTCATTGTAGTATGAAAGATATACATTAAAATAAACTTCGTATAATATATTCATATAGTGTAATTTTCTCTTTCTCCAAATAACAATTTGAGATTTTGCTCTAACATACTCATAAAATTGTAATGCAGTATATGTTCGTGCATGTTTTAATTTTGTCATCCTCTTGTGGTCTTAAATGTTCATTAGTCAAAAACCTAAATGTGTTTATATTTATACTCAACTATGTATATTATATGAAGACAGGTATTTTATTTAAAATATGCCATATTAATGTCATAAAACCATTTAAAATGTTATACTATTATTTCTTTGCTATTATGCTGCACAGATTAATTCTTTTTAATTACTAAAACAAAAACAATCACTATCAAATATGTGGATTCATATTTGAAAAATAAGTTATTAAAATTGAATAGTATGTACTCTATAGTGATTTTAGTTTTAGAAAGATTTGCTTCTGTGAGAATACTAAAAAAGGACAGCAAATATTTTAATGCCAACAGAGACAGACATAGATTCTTCATATCTTTGTCTTCATATCTGTCTTGAATAGTGGTTAGTAGATTGCTATTAGGAAAAGTTGAAATGATCCTTAAAAAAGCAGGCATATGATTATTACTTGTCATGATCTACTGTGAAAAACATCTGAGTGGGCTTTTATGGTGTGTTTCCCCAAAATATTGAGCAATGTTACATATGTAATATCAAATATCAAAGAAAGATATAGAACTGAACTGTTCATATTGTGGTACTCAATTTTTAATTGAGTGTCTAGTCTTAAATTATTATATATTTCTTTTTTATAATATATTTTATTAATTTTTTAACATGGTCACCTTAATATTCGGTAAACTGTGTTGTCTGGGTTTACATTTAAAAAACATTCTCTAACTATTGGTTTCTATGATCTATAATCCACATAATAGCTTTATTTGATTTCCTCTTCTTCCCATAATATTCTCTTTTACCAACCTTAAGTTAATACAATTCTTATTGTTTTGATAGATAACAACTGAATATAAAAAAATTTCTAATATTTCTGCAAATAATAATCACATTAATATTTCTTTTCTATCTAGTCATTCTGGTTGCCTCATCATAGATCCCGTTTACAGTTCTTGTTTACATTTGTTTTTCCCACAATATTCAAGACATTCTTACTGGTTAAGATTTTCTCAAAGTTAATTACATTTCGATATTTGATTCTATTTTTTCTCATGTAAACCATCTCATAATGTTTACCTTACTTAAGGAATAAATAATACTAAAAAAGAGAGAAAAAGAACAAGAGTAAAGAGGGATAAAAAGATAGTATACTACTGAAAGTCCAGGTTTCTCCTAAGCTAATACATATTTATTTCCAAAATTTTTCCATTCTTTTTTACCATAATTAAGAATATATTTAATCTTTAAATATTTCATTTAATAAATCTAGTTATCTGATCTTTTAACTCTTATTCAGAATATTTTTTTTAAATCCATTGCAATTTTTTAAAAATCAATCACATTTAAATATCTAAAATATGTCTTTATATATAAGCCATTCTAACTCTTATATTATTCATATCAAAAAATCAGATAAGAGAAGAGAAGAAAGAGAGAGTACTATGTTATTTGAGGGACTCCTCCCTCTTAAAGTAAAATTCATATCCAAAATCTTTCTATTACTTTAACCATATTCAAACAGGTGTTTCTTTTTTAAATATTCTCTCTGATAAGTCCCATCATCTATTTTCTTAATTTTCACTTTGGCCTTCTTCTTTTGCCCAATATCTTTAATCAATATATTCTGCTGAATCAAAAAGTCTTTCCATATTCTTGTAGGTGTCATTGTAGATATAAAAATAAGTCAAGTACAATATCTTTGTAAGAGACATTTGCTCTTTCATGTTTGTTGAAAAACTTTTTCTTTCTTTTTCTCTCTGTATCTCTTATCATTTTTTGTCTCTCCAGTTCTAGTGGTATTCCTGACATCTCTGCAGTCCATTTTGACCAGTCTTTTTTCTTATCCTCAAATTTGTCTTGTGGTCTTAAAGTATAAGTTGCCTTTTCCAAAACCAATATTTCTTGTAAAATTTTTTCCACTTGAGTTAAATCATACTTCTTTGTTGTGTTAACTTCCATCTTTTGAGTCTCTATCCTCGAATTTGTGTTAAGTTATCTGTTTTATCTGCTTCTTCTCTATTGTTATTTCCTGGGATTATTTTTTGTTGTTGTAAAGTTAAATTGGAGATGAATTGGTATATGTTTTCAAAGTTATTTTGGATTTCTTTGTGGTTTGAAGTCATTGTTGTTTGAATTAGTTGCAGCATCTCTTATGTCTCCTCTTGAAAGGTATTTATTTTTTCTTGATAAGTTCTTTCTGCAAGTCTCTGATTTTCCATAGTGGTCAAGAATCGAGGTTTTCTTTTCTCTGCAAATAGCTTTAGAGTTACAGTTTAGTAGATATTTATAATTCAAAAAGGTTTCCTGAAGTTTATAATCCTCTCTTTGTCTGCAACCCAAATTGTTGTCTTTTTTTGTCACAGCTGTTCTCTATTGTTATAGCTTTGAAGGTCACAGGCACAGATTAGTTTTTTCCAGATTTTGCCAAGTCCTGTATAAAAGCCATAGCTGTCATAGTCTTTATCTACCACTAGAGGTTAGCACCAGTTTATTTTTCAAATTATTAAAATAGAAAATTGCCTTTAAAATGAGAATCTTAACCATTCAACATTTCCAAACTTATCCAAAATTAGGTTTTATAGTCATTTCATTTCATTTCTGTATGTTTTGGCCTCCATAAAAGGTTTAATTTGCCGCTTCCGTTAGTAAAAGGATGGGGCAAAAATCCCCCTCCTTCACATTTTGAGTTTTTTTGTTTCTTGGGAATTTTTTTCCCCTAGGAAAGTTAATAAGTAGGATAGAGAAAATCGATGATCTTACCCAGATTCAAACACACTGTTTACAATCAGCTTAAAATAGTGCTTTTTGACTTTGGTTGCTTGTAGCTTGGGCTAGACTCTGAAGTTAGGCTAGCCTTTCTCCTGTTGGTTTCTGGAAGGCTTCATCTGGACTGATCTGGTTGACTGCCATCTCTCCATGGTCTGCAGGACTTCCTTCTTTGCTGCCTCTTCGGGGCGGCTTCTGGCCCATTTAGGGTCCCCTAACAGGAAGAAATTCAGCCCTGAAATCCCTTGGCTGCTGTGCTACTGTGCAAGACAGAAAGTCTAAATTATTGTATATTTCATACTTTAATACTAATGTTTAGAATAACTTGCAGAGATATCAAAATTTTACATTAAAAAGGGTGGAAACAGTAGATTCCCAGATATATCTATAATGATGCCCAAATAGCCACTGTATAATGGTAATTATTACTATAATTTGTTCTAAGAGAATGAGAGAAAACCACTTGATTTTCACTTTTAACTGTTTGGTTCACTTTAAATTATTAGTTGTTGATAACATTAAGAAGTACCTTAAGGCAGGCAGTCTTTTGTGTTGAATAAGCAAGCAACTTTGTTTACTTCTTTTGCTATTAAAATAAAGGTTTTGTACAGATTAATACCCTCTGTATATACTGAAAGTTACTATGCAAGCTAGCAACACCAATTTGTGAAATGCCTTATATCCATGTTGTGTAGTGTCCTATATACTTATTAAAGAAATTGATTAAAATAAGTCATTAAACTGGCTGACAGTGGTCACAGGTTTAAATTGTCAAGTGTTGCCTGAATGGATTTTTTTTGGGGGGGGGTTTTGCCAAGCAGCTACTTTTTAAAAACATATTTTGAATTATATTAATTGCAATTCTAATCTGAAGATATTAATTACCTTGTGAATAGCTCCTAATCTGGTAAATAAAATAGTGTCATATATCTTGTGGCACAAACATTGGTAAGGCTTTTATTGCCTATACAACTACCTGTTTTTCTTTCCTCACTTCCTTTGGTAATGTGCTATTTTTCTTCTATTGCATTTTTTAAAAAAATCTAAGGATCCTAGAAATATAAATTGTTTTGAATATATTATTTAATAATTTCTGCTTTAAAAATCCATAGGTTCTAGTTAATGAAAATAGTTAAATGCTTTTGAAGGGATTTTATTGTGTTTATGACTTTAGTATGTTTAAGCTTGACACTAGCAGCTATTTTATATATATAGTAACCATTTTATATTGATACTTGTAGTGTTATGTAATTATTGTTTTGTTACTTTGTAATCATTATTTTGTAGCCAATTGCCTGAGTAGATACTTTATGTATATTGGAAAAAGGAAAAGTCATGTTAAACATACAGGCGATTGCTTACATGAAAAGAGCATGGTAAGGGGAGGGGGGGAAAGGAGTTATGGATGGACACTGTGTAGGAGTCATCAACTTGGAATTGTTTTTCTGTACCTTTTTGTTCCTGATACAAAGACCTGATCTTTTTGTTCTGAAAAGGTATAAAAGGTGGAAGACATCTTTCCTGGTTGTTGCCTTCATTCCTCTACCAGCCACAAAGAGGAATAAGGTCACCCCTCTCTGTTTTGTTCAAAATAAAGTTGTAATTCTTTGCTGAAAGCTCGACTCAGGACTTTCTTTTGGCTCTTTTAAATCCCTGAGTAATGCTGGGACAATTGTGAGGCTAAGTGGAAAACCTTACACTTTTATTTAAAAAATTGCAAGTGTAGGTTGATTGTTGTTGGTTTTATAAATTTATTTTTTCTTTGATTTTGTCACTTTAAATTTATTGTTTCTGCTTTATTTATGATGTGGCTATTTTGATTTTAGCAATGGATTGAAATACAATACTGTCATAAGGGTTCCTGGAATTTGAAAATGATTTGAAATTATAATTTTACAAATGTATATAGAATAGATAGGACTTCTCTGGAAGTTCATGTTTTCTTTTCATTAGTTACCAAACTTTAAGATTTTTTTTCTCTTGACTCTCTTTTCACGTTACGGGATTTTTTTTTATTATAGCAAGCAATTCAGGCTTTAAGGCTTAAAAAACGCAACTAACTACTTTCTGAATAAGTTTGAAAGTCTTATTCCAAAAATGCTGTATCACTTTTTGAACTGATTTTTTTCAGGGAATGTCCTCTTAAATGGGAAATATTCAACGCGTTTTCCTGTAGTGTTTGGTGGTTCTGAGCTAGGAAAACCATAAATTATGATTTGTCATGTAAGCATTTGTGTGATAATAGACTATACAGTATTCAGTGGACAAAATAATTCATCTTGTATCTACCTGAAGGGGTGCATCAGTCATTTTTGAGACATTGTAAGGACTAATTCAATCTGGACATTCCATATGCCAAAATAGTCAGGGATGTAGGCCTGAATAGGCCACTTGGATAGGTTTCTATGGTGTAGTAGTTTGAAATCACATTTTTATCATAACATCTGGTTTTTGTAGGTTAAGTTATTTTGTCAAGAAGAGATTCACTGCTCTTAAAAATTTGCCAATTCAGCTACTTTCCTTGTCTTCCTTTTGGTTATAGTATGATTATCTTGGTTCAATGGTTTTTTAAAATAAAAAATAAAAAAATCAGATTTTTTTTATTTAAATCAGATTTTTTTTATTTTTATCAAATTTATTTTAATAAAATGCTACATATTTAAGGTTTAAGGTTTATTAAATTTATATGCCGCCCTTCTCCCTGAGGACTCAGCACGGCTCACAACAATAAAAAGTTAAAAGATATAAATACAAAAATTAAAAGAGGATTAAACAATATAAGAAATAAGAACAATTTAAACCAATAAAAAACCAAATTTAAAAACCATGATCAGTCCAGGCCCGCTTGTTGGAATAACCAGGTCACGGCGGAAGGACCGAAGGTCAGGGGCCATCCGCAGCTCCGGGGGCAGTTCGTTCCAGAGGGTCGGTGCACCCACAGAGAAGGCTCTCCCCCTGGGGGTCGCCGGCCAGCATTGCCTGGCCGACGGCACCCTGAGGAGGCCAACTCTGTGGGAGCGAACTGGGCGATGGGAGGTTGACATTGGCAGCAGGTAGTCTCGCAAGTACCCCGGGCCTAAGCCATGTAGGGCTTTAAAGGTGATTATCAGCACCTTGAGTCGCACCCGGAGGGCAACCGGAAGCCAATGCAGCTCGCGCAGGAGTGGTGTAACATGGGAGTATCGAGATGCTCCCATAAGCACCCGTGCGGCCGCATTTTGCACCAGTTGAAGCCTCCAGGCGCACTTCAAGGGCAGCCCCATGTAGAGAGCATTGCAGTAATCCAGGCGAGAGGTGACAAGGGTATGGGTGACCGTGCATAGGGCACCTCGGTCCAAAAAGGGGCGCAACTGGCGTACCAGGCGAACCTGTGCAAAAGCCCCCCTGGTCACGGCAGTTAGATGATCTTCCAAATTAAGCCGTGAATCCAGGAGGACACCCAAGTTGCGGGCCCTTTCTGAGGGGGCAATAGCTCCCCCCCATAAGAAGAGATGGAACTTTTTAGACAGTACGAGATGCCGATATCCACAGCCACTCGGTCTTGGAGGGGTTCAGCCTGAGCCTGTTCCTTCCCGTCCAGACCCGCACCGCCTCCAGGCACCGGAACATCACGTCAAGGGCATCACTGGGTTGGCTCGGGGTGGAGATAAACAACTGGGTATCATCGGCATATTGGTGATACCTCACCCCAAAGCCACGGATGATCTCACCCAGCGGCTTCATATAGATGTTGAACAGGAGGGGGGAGAGAAACGACCCCTGAGGTACCCCACAAGAAAGGGGCCTCGGGGTAGATCTCTGCCTCCCCTGCCACTGAGAGGGGTCTGAGAGGTAGGAGGAGAACCACCGTAAAACAGTGACTCCCACTCCCAACCCCTCGAGCCGTCGCAGCAGGATACCATGTTCGATGGTATCAAAAGCTGCTGAGAGTTCAAGTAGGACCAGGACAAAGGAGCAATCCCTGTCCCGGGCCCGCCAGAGATCATCTACCAGTGCAACCAATGCCGTCTCCGTGCTGTAACTGGGTCTGAAACCGGACTGGTACGGGTCCAGATAGTCCGCTTCATCCAGGAATTGCGGAAGCTGACGCGCCACAACACTCTCGACAACCTTTGCTACAAAGCGAAGGTTGGAGACAGGACGATAGTTATTCAACGAGGCCGGGTCCAGAGCAGGCTTCTTGAGGATGGGCCTTACCACTGCCTCTTTTAAGGCGGAGGGGAAGACACCCTCTGTCAATGAAGCATTGACAACTGCCTGGAGCCAGCCCCCTGTCACCTCCCCCGCGGCCGATACCAGCCAGGAGGGACATGGGTCCAATAAACAAGTTGCAGCGCTCAGCCTACGCATAATCCTGTCCACTATATTTAAATATAGTTCTCTATTTAAGATTCATTAATAATTTAGTTTATTCAGTACGAAATGGAACTTAGTTATGTATCATGAGGCTGTATATTCTGCAATATTTACATTTTTGGTAAACTCATTTAATGAATCCAAGCTCTGCAAGCTGAGATAACAGGCACTGCACTGCTGCATTCACACAACTTCACAGTAATCATGAGATAAATCATAAAATACCAAGTTCAAGAATATTCCTTTATCCCATTGTTTTTACAAATCTACGTACACTACAAACTATATGACTGTTTGAAGAGAAATACATCTGTACCAGGCGTTCTCCAACTATATGTGATTAACCTATTAACCTAAAATCGGTTCTGATATCCCTGTTTTAGTAACCTGACTCCTTATTATTCTAAATAGGAAACCTTCATTTTGTTTGCAAATAATAACATTAAAGATTCTAACTACCAGCAAGAATGAGTCCTTACATTTAAAGAGCACCTGTCATTTCATCATGGCAACTCCTGTTAGCGGGCATCCACTCACCTGCTTCCCACCACGTCCCTCACCTTGTTGCGGCACTGCCGCATCACCAGCTGTCTCATTAAAGTGAATGGGACTGTCAACAGCAGGTCAGAGGAGGAGCCGCTGTGGGACAGAGTTGACAGTTGCTCTTTTAAAATTATGATTTAAATCGAGTTGATTTAAATCAGGCCTTTTTACTAGTGATTTAAATCATGATTTAAATTGTGATTTAAATTGACTTGATTTAAATCAAAACCACCCTGTTAGATACAATTTTAAACAAAATGGCAACACAGAGAATCACATATAAAATCACATGGAAAAGGAATAATTTTATGACACAAGTTGAGGTGTTTATTTCAATTAGTAGATCCAAGTAGGGTGTAGTCTGGAGTCCAACTAACTGGGCCAAAAGCCATTTGGGTGCCTGTTTGTTGGCATATGTTCTCTAGTTGTTGACATCTTGTTCTATCATCTGGACCAAAGTTCAATAGAAATGGCTACTGCCCCCTTCTGCTATGCTTCTAATTAATGTAATCCTGTTGGTAGCTGCCAAGGATATGAGATAGATAGGGAATACTGTAGATAGCTTCTTAAAAGCAGCCACTGCTCATAATAGCTCAGCTACCCATTCAAAATATCTGTGTATGTACACACACACACGCTCCCCTATTAAACAGTCTGAGATCAGGGTTCTTGAAAAGGTGAAACCCACAATCTTTGGCCTTGGAGAAAGATGACAAAAGGCCTGGCCTAAATTTTTTTTTTCCTGACTGGTAGGTCTTATTTTTGCTCACACAGAATAATTAGTTATTAAAATATATGTTTGTGTTTTAAATTGAATGCCTACGGGCTTGTGCAGAGACTGCTTACCCCAAGGATTTGTAAGAAAGCATGCGCAGATTCCTTCCAGATTGACATGAGCTATTAAAATAAAATTAGTGGCTACAGATAATTTCTACTAAAGATATATGAATCTGTCTTTTATTTGTGCAGAAGCTTCTGTGACAGTTTTTGTTATGTAGTACAGTGGATGCAATTGTGGCTTATTAAGTTAAATTCTGTTTTAGAATACTAGGAGTAATCCTTGAGAGAGAAAAGGAGCACCTATTTATGAGCAGAGTATATTTATTGAAACTAACACAACCCACTTGATTGCAGCATCCAGATTCATGGGGAAATTCCTTAAGCCTCAAAGTGGTGGGACTTAGTGGTTCAACCTTTATTCCAGCAGTTTTCCAGGGAAGAAATATGGTTGATAATGAAAGGGCAGAAAAAATTATTACTACTAGGAAAGATTGGTGCTAGTCGAATTTTATGTTTCAGGTTCAACTAATATGGCTGGCCTTTGGTTCTAATATTTTGACTTGAAAAAAGGAATTTCTCTTTGCTTTCTTAACTCAGACCATAAATTTGCCCAACTCTGACATGGTTATACTTATTATATTTTAAAGTTACGAGAATTTGTATTAATTACAAATAGCTGCAACTTTTCTTTTGTCAGCCCTTTAAGGTAGCCAAACAAAAAAAATCAAAACCATGAGTACCAACACTACCTTTCTTGTAAGTTTATGGTAACAAAATCTTGCAAATTTGAAACCATCCCCCCCTCCTTTTAGGAGGGTAGGAGATAATGGTACCTAATTTGAAGGATGCGGTAGTGTGCTGTTTCTTGAATAAGCCATCCCCAGGCCTAGCTGAGTTTGACAACTTTTACCCAGTTCCCAGTTTGTGTCTAAGAAACAGTATTGAGAAGGTAGAAGAGAATCAACTGAAGAGGATCATAGAGCAAGTGAATTATCTAGATCCTCGTCAGTTAGGATTTAAACCTGGTCATGAGACACAAACGGCGTTGGTTGCTTTTGTGGATGACCTTGGTCAGTATCTTAATCAGGGAAACACACCTCTATTGGTTTTCTTAATACTGTGGTTCTTAAACCTATTTCAAATTGCCTTCCAATATGTTCCAGGGATCAGTTCAGATGCTAACTACAGGTAATCTTCAACTAGGACTGGAATATCAGTCATTGTGCAAAGATTAAACATTAAGCAAGATGCCATGTAACCAGTACACTGAATAACCGCAGTTGACTCCCAGTTGCAGTTGTTAAGTGATCTTGTGGCTTGTTAAGCGAATGGAGTCCCAGTTAAGGAACATAGAGATGCTGTGCGCAAGATGAGAGTGTGCTACTGCAGCCTTGTAGTACGACACTTGGTGAGGGCAGTGCCAGGGCTGGGCCTGAAGTGGAAGCTCAGGGGCTTCAGCAGTCTCAGCCAGGGAGACAAGGAAAAGAGATGCTGCCTAGGTAACAATCGGGCAAGAGAGGCAGGAACTCCCACTGGTTTAACAGTCAGAGGAAGAAACTTGGAAAGGACCTGCCCCAGTGGCTCAGTCAGTTAAAAGTGGCAGTAGGACATTTTGTACTTTCAGACTTGCAAGATTCTGTGAATGTAGCCTTACAATAAAGTAGATTTAGCCCATGTAATTATGTTATCTAGTTTACCCAGGAGAGCTGATATCAAGGTTGTAGCAACTCAACCCTCCACATAGCTCTTGACTTACCACCATTCATTCAGTGACTGGACTTATGATGGTGCTGAAGAAATGAACTTATGACTGGGGCACTTCAGCTCCTCCCATCTGTCTGTCTGTCTCTCCCGCTCTGCCCTTTAGGCCACCCTTGCCCATTGCTTTGCAAGACAGCAAGCAGCCGCACAACCATTTGGCTCTGGAACTGCTTGCCACACCCCAAGAAGCCTGAGCTGTTCCAGCAAGCGTCAGATTCTTGGCAAACACTTTCTTCATGCGGCTCCCCAGCAATGGCAAGCGCCAGCTAGCATTCATTTGCCCAGCTGCCTTCACTCCCAGTCCCCTGCAGCAGCTTTTCACCTTTTGCACCCAGCTGCCACAGCTGAAGCAGGAGTGCCTCTCCACCTTTGCTGTCAGACACCACTTCTCCGGTGAACATTTTCTTCATGTGGCTCCATGAGCTTTTGGAATGGTGTGCTGTCTTCAGAAAACGGTCTGCTTTGATGCTGCAGCTGGATACTGCACCACTGGAGCAGATTGGGGAGCCACATGTAGGAAATGTTTGTTGGAGAAGCTGCGTGGCTCTGGGATTGCTTGCTACCCTGAAAGTGCAGGGCAGCCTAAAGGGCATTGTTGGGGGGGGGGTGAATTGAAGTGCCCCTGCATTTTTTAAGTTTGAGTACTGGTTCAGTAACTTTATTGGGAGGAACAGACTCCATCATACGATTTCTAGCATTCTACTTCTGTATTACTACCTAGCTAACAATCCCAGAATGAGAATTTAATTCTCCCTTGTTGGTTTGTTTGTATGCCAGGATGGCAGCAGTTACTTGAATCACTTCCTTGTCACTACCTTGAGGCTGACAATTCCTTTTTATAAACATATAGAACCTGAATCATCTTCTTTTCATATGGTAGCCTAAGTATATTGTAAGCTTAATTATGCACTTCCTGTCTGGATTCAAGAATCCTGCTGCTGAGTTGTTGAAGTGTGAATGTGTGTATGTTATATTAAGTCAGAAAGACAAACTAGGGTTTCAGAGTTGTTGCCAAATGAGTAGAAGAAAGTGTGACTGCTGATGACTGGCAGTTTTATTGGCAGTATTTTACATTTCCAAAATCAGAAGTGGCTCAAGGTCACACCCAACTGGCAATGTGCCTAGGACAAGACTAGAATTCACAGTCTCCCAGTTTGTAGCCTGATGCCTTAACCACATTATAAATGTAAATTAATAAATTCCTGCTAGTCTATCAAACATCCTGCTGAGCAGCACAATCTTTATTTGATCTAAACTTGACCTAGTCTTTGGACTGATGTTGGAAACCACTCCCTTATTGGTGTGAGGTGACTTCAGCATTTATGCTAGGAGTTTATGGCTTGTTCCAATTAATCTTGGGCCTGACACATGCAGGTTAATACATTTTGTGCCATGATCAAGTCACTTCTTGGCTGGGATGAGCATGCATAGCAATTGTTTTTCCTCCGTTTATTTAGTTGTCTTAATATTAATTAGAGCCACTGTAAAGAAACATAGCTTTAGCTCATAGAAGAGATTACACAATATAAAATTAATCAAGATTTTGGTTAATAGATGATTTTCTATTTTTTTAAATGTTCCAAGTTAAAACTCTTGTTCCCTCATTTGTTCATGAAGCCCAAAACATTGTTTAAAGCTACATATTTTTGACATATTGTACAAAATGAACTTTGTCACTGAATTTTAGTAGTTTTTTCATTAGAACCACAGAAAGAAATATAATGAGCAGAACATTTTTTTAAAAAATCGTTTAGATGCAAATTGACTTCATGTTCTGAAAAATGTCAAGATGCATTTAAATGATGACAAATTTTATGAAGAAAACCTAATAGTGTCTGGTGAGGATAATATTTCAGGCATTTAGAATATGCTGGTGTGCTGCTCAACTAAAGGCAAAAACATTTTATTTGCTGTCATTACATGCCTCATTTGCTATTCTGCCAAGGGCACACCCTGTATTGTTACATCCTCTGCTTTCCATTATTAAAGGTAGTAATTTTGGGACCATCTGAATACAGAGGTGGAGTTTCCTCTCTTATAACATTCCTGGCATTTGTAAGCAAGAGATAACAATTAATTTACACATAATTAACCAATTTTAGTTCTGAAATGCAATTATGATTGTCAAACACAATTGGTGTTTAGCTGAGTTTGCTTCCTCAGGGTGGAGTAAGGCCCCCAACAGAGATAGAAAAGAAACAGCAATATTTTTCTGAAACATCAGTTTTTGTAATAATTTTATTGAGTTTTAAAAAGATAAAGATAAAAAACTAATACAGAGAAATATAAAAAACAAAATGTAAAAGGTTCAGAGGGGAAAAGGGGGAATAGGGAAAGGGAAAAATAGAAAAGAAAGAAAAAAATATAGAAAGAAATGATTTCTCCCTTCATCAAGAAAAGTACAAACATTTTTAATAACTAGACAACTGTAATATTTCAGCCAGTGACCTCTTCATCCCATATCTCATGCTTTACCTTTTTGGAAACATTTTAATGAGAATTTTCCTCTAAATCCATATGTATGTTTACATTCAATAAACTTTCTACAAGGACTCTTCTGCTATTTGTTATCAGAATTGTAATAATATGCATGGAGCACCAAAGTAAAACCAGCAGTAGGTCTGAAAGAGGGACAGTAGTGGGAAGAGTCTGAACTGTTATACAGAGGAAGAACTAATTTTGGACAGTACAGTTGCCCTTTAAGAAAAGTAGTATTTGCAATAACATGAATGTGCTTTGTTAGAAGAAATATTTATTTTGGTTATTTGGGGTATTTTACCAGAGGCTCTTCATGTTGTATCAATGTACCCACTTTGTGTTGTGGCCTTCCACCAAGCCGGTAGTTGAAATTTCAGGTGGCTCCCATTTTTATAACATTTAGGAAGCTGTTGGAAAGCTGGTTGTTCTCCCAGGCCTTAGAATATAGTGGTTGTGAAGCTCCTTTTAATTATGCTAGATTATGTTCATCTACGGTTAGTGTGTATTGCTCCTCCAATTGGCCAGATTCTTTTTTCAGTCTTTGATCAGCTGGGTTACCACAAAACTGAATAAAATAAGAAAGAAAGAAAGAAATGCAAAATTAGGCTCTTGATTGCTGAATAATATCTCTGATTCAGAGCATTCCTCTACAACATAGTTTTGTGTGGAAGTATATCTAAGGCTTTTTTAAAATTAAAAGTTAATTACTTAACAATTGCATTTCAACAAATTCTACGCATATTAGCAAATGATAGTTGTGTTGCTATTACATTTTATAATTGAAAAATATTTCATTTTAGAAAGACTGCTAGAATCAGTCTAAAATTACTTACAATCCTCTATTATTTTTAGTCTTGCTAAACTAACAGTTATATGACTGGATAAATATGGTAATTGAAGTGGGAATATTCGGCAATAAGTGGATATTGATATCGTTTTTTTTGTTTTTACCATATGAACAATTATATCTTATGGAAGCTGTTTATACATGTGCAAAAAAGCTTGTTGAATTCCCAGTGTACTTGAAATTTGGTTTTGTGTTGGGATCAGATAATAGTATAACTTTAGGATAGCATGTGTTTAATTAGGAGAAACACCAATGCTTGTGCATTCCATTTTTGTCTAACTTTGCTGAACTTACTGATCTTACAGTTGTGCTCATAAATTTATATACCTCTGGTAGATTTTGTAAGATATGGACCATTTCATAAGCAAATATGGCTGATCAGACAAAAACATTTTTTAATTTGTAATGTGTTTCAAATTAAACTATTAGGTATAACAGAATAGGACAATCCTTAAACAAACCATACCGATAAAGGAAATGATAAAAAGGTTCTGCTCAAAAGTTTGCATATACTTACCGGTAGTTCTTAATATTGTGAACAGTATGCTGCCTTTAAGCATAAATAATGGCTTGTAGTCTTTTGTGATAATTGTGAATGAGGCCCTTTATTTTCTCCTGCACAGTTGAGAAGATTTTTTTCCCCCTTGAAACACAAAAAACTACCGGTATGTGCTTTATTTAGTCTTGGTCAAATATCTGTAGTAATGTAGAACTTTTCTTTTGAGGAAGCTTGTTGGTATTACTGTTCATTAAGTATACAGGTTTCCTAAGCAATTTCTATAAACTCCACCCTGGGATATAAATTAAAATATGTAATTAAAGCATCAAAAGGATGAGATAATTTAACTGAAGACTAAGATTCTGTCTGGCTATTTCCAGAACATTTTAACCTGTATTATCAGTTGTTCATTAGGATAATCTTATTAGGCAACTAGCTGACAGGATAGTCCAGTTGTTAATCTTAATTTCACTTTTTTTAAAAGAAAAGATGCTTAATATAAATATAAATATAAAGAACCAAATTAGAAGTATCTTTTTCAAAATGTGAATTTTGTTTCTGTGGATTTGGGGAGGGAGGGTGACTGTTCCTATACATGATGTTTTGGGGTTCTGTTCTTCACATTCTGTAGATTCTTTCATTTTTAAATTCATTCCTCTCTTCTTTCTATCAATCTCTTAATCTACTCCAGAGAAAAAGAAATGTGGGCAAATTACTGAAAGCACACCTTTTTTTTTCTTTTTAATCCATCTAATGTGTGTGTGTGTGTGTGTGTGTGTGTGTATAACAACACAGATTTTGAGAAGAGAAAAGTATATACAGAGCAATTCCCAATCTTCCAGCAGAAAACATTTGAACTATTGTGTGTGGATAATTTCATATATTAATCTGAGATTGCATTATGGGTAATAACTTTTTCTTATTCAGTGTCCCAGGTTTAACTATAACTTGCTGTTATAAAATTGCAGAATATTTGCTTCATGTTTTCAGTTGCACATGCAAGTATGGAAAACATCTACACACAATATTGTAACTATGTTGAATTTGGAGGAATCAGTTGGAAGAGATTGGAAGGAAGGGAAATTGGATGTCGCAGAGGTGCTTTTTCAAAAGGCAACTGGATTTTGTCCAGTTGCCTTTTGAAAAAGCACCTCTGGGACAACCATGATCTGGATGATTGAGAATCTCCATAGAAAAAGAGAAATTGGAGTGGAAAAAAATGTACATTCTGTCATGATCTGCCCACTGATGTAGATGGAATATGATACTTTTATTCCAATATGCTTTAAAAAGTTAGAATTTATTATAATAATTTTGTAGAGAACAAAAACTGAAATTCAATAATATGCAGGAAGGCTTGTATCTGGACACAGATGCCGTTAAAGACAGGATTCAATTTTGTTAGTGAGCTTTCTTTTTTATATGATTTTTGCATAATTCAGCCATCCTCTTCAAGTTTTTTATTGTTCAACCACGATTGGATTTTAATTCTGTAAGAGCCTGTAATTGTATTTGAGTTACTGTCTTTTAAAAAGAAGATGGACATAAAATTGTTGTGAAAGCATTGGACAGTGTATTTAATGTGTCTGTCATTATATTTTAACCTCTCATTTGGGATACATGACACCTCTTTTATGCCTGGCTACAGTTTAGAAGTACATCTCTTGACATGTGTATAAAGAAATAAGTGGGATAGAGGCAAGACTGAATTAATGATGTTAGCAATGGGACTCTGCATTTCCATTCCATTTGGAATATAGCTTTCAGACTTGTAGACCTCTAGAGTACCATTGCCAGTGACAGCTAGTCAAGAACCGATTGTACCTTGAGTCAAGCTATGCTTTTTATTGAAGAAAACAGTACACTGAGGCAGAAATAGCAACCCTTCACTGTTCTTTTGAGTGAACCAATGAGGGTTTACTGCCCAATGCCTGATCATTGCTACTTAGTCTCTTCCAAGCATTACAGACATAAACCAGGATTTCTCAAATCTTTTGAAATTTTTGGAATCTGTCATGCAAAGTGTATCTTTATACAATGGATTTGAAGACACAGGTCTTCGGTATATGAGTATATACTGCCCATATGAGGACTTTGCAACCCAAAGAACGTTGAATGAAAAATTAATATATTTGGAAAATGTTTACCCTCTTTTTAAGGGCCATGGCTTTCCAAACAGAATCCATGGTGTTTCTAGGCACAATTTAGGTCTTAAATATTAGGAACTTTTTTGTTTTTGCATGAGGACTTAGTGATCAGAGCAACTACTCCTTGGAATCCACACATCTATATTCAATTAGAACTTGGTATAAAACAGCTTTGATCTAGATTTCATAGTTGCCACTTAATTTCATTTTAATAAGTGAACAAGCTTTCTGAGTATTTGGCAGACATGCAGCAATGCAACTTCTCTGCAAGGTTCTTTTCTTTCTTCATATATGAGGCCAACTAACATTATGCCAATGGTATATTGAATGCCACGGCTATGCTCCTTATTGCGCTTTAATTTTTTCAGAAGAGAAAGAGGCAACTAAAACAACTGAGATAAACATTAATGAAAATACTGATGAAGACAATATTTTAAACATATTTAAACATAAAACATATTGCTTTATGGAAAGATCTGGCATAATTAGGTTCATTAGGCCTTCTTTTTGCCCCATATCATTGCACTCTCATGTTGAAGGTCATAGGCATATTTAAACATATTTTTAAGTATGTTTAAATATGCCTATGGTCTTCAACACAAGAGTGAAATGGTATGGGGCAAAAAGAAGGCCTAATGAACCTAATTATGCCAGCTCTTTCCATAAAGCAATGAGCAAAGAGCCATGATAGGTAACCATCTTTTTTATATAATATTTTACTGATTTTCTCATTTTACAATTAGATATTTAAAAAGCAATGTGATGGCTGGGTTAATCAATAGTTCAGTAGTGTACATAAATAGTATAAATGTCATGTTACAACATCAGATATTTCCTCTCTTTTTCCATTAATATCTGTTATCTCATATTAGGCTAGTATAATTCCTATTGTTATCAAGTAAATAAAAACATCTTTGTTACAGTTATCAATAATTTTTAGCTTATACATACATATCTTAATTGCGTTTACGCTTAATCCTTGTATACAATCAATGTCCTATTATTGCTTTTTTCAGGCTTTAATTTCCCATCAATATTCAAAGTAAAACATTTATGATTTCCAAGTATTTTATCTTTAGGTGACCAAAAGTTTTCTTTATCTCAACTTCTCCCTTTCCTCCTTTTCATACTAAAGTCTAATATTCTGGTTACACATCTTATCTATTTGATTATAATATTGGTCTGTTTTCTAAAAGTTATCTATTTTCCACCATGTTCAATCATCTAATTGATTGTACAGTATCCCCTAATAAATCAAAACCATTGTAGGAGTTGTCTGGGTTAACCGATGATTCAGTAATATACATAAATTTTTAGTTTAAGTCTAATATTAGAACATCAAATACTTCTTCTCTCTTTCCAATAATATCTGTTATATTGGGCAAACACAATTCTTATTTTCAACTAAGTAGAAACATCTTTTTTACATTTATCGATAATTTTTAGCCTATACATATCTTGATTGCGTTTGCACTTAATGTCCTTGTATAAACAATGTCCTGTTATTGCTTTTCTCCCCCCCAAACTTTAATTTCCCATCAATATTCAAGAAAATACTATTATTTATGATTTCCAAGTACTTTATATAGATAACAATCTTAAACTGTGAATTTCATTGCCAGAAAAAAGAACTCATCTTACCCTGAGAACTTTGGGGGAGGAGGCATCAGAGTTATTGAGATTATATAGAATATAAAGTTATAATCAGCTTGATAGGGTGGCAAGGGAGGTAGAGGCCAAATAACCAAGCACCAGATACTCTGTCCTTCCTGTTCAGGCTGTGGGGTTTGCAAATCACTACCATCAGCCATTGGAGGAAGCAGTGGATGAGGTGGGGCATCTGGCAACACCAATTAGTGGCTTCTTTTCTTCTAACAAACATATGTTAGGTGATAATAGCAGTGATGGCCTTCTCAAGCCCCCTTGACTAGTCCCATCAAGAAAATAGGACCCAGTTTCAGCATCCCTGGCAGAGAGCACATGAACCACTTTCACCCAGATTTTGTGGCCCTGAAACACTTGCATCAATGGTAGAGTGGAGCCAAAGGTTGAGGTAACAGGCAGCACAAACTGCTGTGGCCTTCCAGCAGCCTCCCCTTCCTCCCAAGAAAGGGGGGACTAGACTGTGCAATGTGCTGAACACCACAAGAGATTGGTTGAATTGCCAATTTTTGTTCTCTGTAGTGAGATGCAAAGAACTCATTCATATTCTGTGATATCTCCACATCTCTTGGAGTGGCCCTTTTTTCCAAAAATATTTTTTCCAAAAATATCTGTCCGGTTTCCTGCTTTTATTGCAGCTGAAGAATTTTTAATTGTCTTTTTAGTTTCTAGCCATGTACTCCTCAGGCTTTTTTTTTTGCCAGTGCTTATATTTCCTTTTGACTTTCTCAGTTTGGCAAAAATAATCTTGACTGAATTTGTCAGCCAAATTGGTATCCTCATGATTATCCCCCCTTTTCTGCATTGAAATATACATTTTGCCTGGGCTCCCAATTTTGC
Source organism: Vipera berus (assembly GCF_964194415.1). NCBI lineage: Eukaryota > Metazoa > Chordata > Lepidosauria > Squamata > Viperidae > Vipera > Vipera berus. Next base: position 110,087,643 of record NC_138204.1, read on the forward strand.
TGTTTTCAATCATTTCTTTTTTATCAGTCTTTAATATTATTATTTTAAAAAAAAAAAGATTCAGTAAACTGTCAACTACCTGACATTGACTGACCTAGGCAGATAGTTATGCAGAAGAATCAGATGACCAGGGTCCAAAGACAAACAAATGGAGAATATATTGTGTTTCCCAAAGTACCAAACAGAGGCTCTCTCTACTCCTTAAGAAACAGAGATGTATTTCTTAATTGAAACACCCTTGAAGCCCGCCTACGTTAGAATAACTGCCAACAATCAGGCTACTTGCTCTCCCACATTAATCGAGTGTGTTTGTGAGAGAGAGAATGCGCAAACTCACCAGTTCTCTGCAATGTAAATAATTGCTTGCCACTCACTAGTAAACTATTTGTAAGTCAGTTTGGCATGTACGTATTCAACCTGAAATAGGACAGGGACTGATGTTAAAAGGTTGCTTTAATGTTTACAGGCATCAAGCAGCTCAGTCTTGGTAGGATTTAGTCCAAGCTTGTTATGTCTCACTCTTCCTGACCACCTCCAGGCACTGAGTCAGAACTTGCACGACATCTGTGTCTCAGCCTGGGATAGCTATGTTTAACTGACTATCATTGGCATATTGGTGACACTCACCCTGAGCCAGCAGATGATCTCTCTCAATAGCTGTATGCATATATCAAATAATATAGGAGAAAGGCTCAAACGATGGAAAACCCCACAATGGATGTCCCAAAGGCTCAATCCCTGGTCTTCCCGCACCCCCAGTTAAATCAAGAAATTAAGGTAGGAGCAGAACCCTAAAAATGTTGCCTTCAGCTGCCTGCAGGCAATCCAGAAGGATATTGTGCTCCACATGCTGATGCCCTAGAACTGTCCTGCATGTGTAACATGGATCATTTTCCCAGCATTTAGGTGGTGTATTATGTCCACAACCTCCATGCCAGTCAATCAAGTGACTGCTACCTGTTGTGAACTCATCTCTCCATATTTGTAACTATTAAATCTCCTGTTATTAGAATACCAAATAGTTGCACACATACTAGTCTCTTAAGATCTGTTTCAGAGACTAAGTAACCTGATTTCCTCGTTGTATTGTAAGATTTCCACCTGAGTCTTAACTTGCTTGACATTGAAATGCTGCCTGGGACACTTCATTGCTGCCTCCCTCATGCTCATTTCAACCAATTTCAGAAATAATTTTCTGCACTTGTTTAACAATGTATTTATTTTACAATATGGAACATTTAACAGCACATGGTTTCTGTCTAAATGGAAGCTGAAAGTAAAGAAGCTTGGAGAAGAATGAAAGTGGACTCAATTCAGTTCTAATAATGACAGCACATTCCTAGACTCATGAACTCGAAAATATTTTATTATTATGTATACTTATTTGGTATATTTGGTACCTAGCTGGTGGATCCTGACGTAGTTATAAGCTTGCTTTTCATTGCTGATAAGGCAAGGTATGTTTCTGTGATCTTAAATGTTATAACCTGAAAATGAGAGGGGAAAATGATTCCATAGAATAATTCTTGAACATGATCTGTATAGTTTCAGAATCAAAATGCATAAACAAGTATTACTATGTTTGCTCTTTCAGATATCAGAAAAGAAAGGAAAAGCTGTATATGGAGGTCCAGTTGTCAGCTCACTGTATCAAGAAGAAACCATCAGGTGAATTTGAGTGATATTTTTATGGTTTATGGCATTTTTTCAGGATATTTGAAACAGGATGCTTTTCCTATCAGATGAGTAATAACATAAAAGTACTTTCTAGGGTGTATCCATGTGTATGATATGTGTATGTTTTTCAGTTTAAGTCACCACTCGGAGAGTGGTGCTGGACTGGCGGTTTTTAGACTCATATACTCCTCCTGATATGACATCATCTTTCAACATCTGACTGCCACTTCCCGAAGTCACATGGCCAGTTATGGCACGCTTACGTTATTCTGACACGGACTTATACGCCCTCAGGGGTACTCCCCCCTCCTGGGTGCGTCCCGCCTTCTCTTTCACCTTTCCTCTTGATGACGGGCCCAATTGTTGGGACCCTGAGAGATGGTCAGGTATGGATTGGGGTCTCCAGTTTATTGTTAGGAAGAGACCCCTGATCTGTTTTTTAGCAAAAAAATTTAAGGGGTTAAGGGGGAGGGCCAGGTCCGGGATTGATCGCTTAGGGGGGAGCGGGGGTCGGTTGCCTCCGGAGCTCTGGAGCGGGTCGTGGGACTACCTATTCCCACGACATTAGGGAATGGCAGCAGGTGTAGGAACAGAGGGCCGTATCGACATCCGGGAGGGCATCCCCGCTATTTACAAGCGGTGAGGCGCTCCGACCCTCTGTCTTCACCCCAAGGCTCCGGGAGCGAGGATGTGCAGCCACCTGAGCTACGGCTAGTGTACCTGAACGCCAGGTCCGTCGTTAATAAGGCTCCTCTCGTCCGGGATCTGGTCGAGGGTGAGCATGCGGACCTGGCTTGCATCACGGAGACCTGGTTGGGCCCAGAGGGTGGTATCCCCCTGGTTGATCTTTGCCCACCAGGCTTCCGGGTGCTACACCGGCCTCGGACTCAGGGTAGGGGTGGGGGAGTGGCTGTGGTTATGAGGGAGACCTTGTGTCCGCGGGAGGCCACCGTTCCCCAGATAGTTGGGTGTGAGTCTCTCTTCCTGAGATGTGGCCCTGGTGCGCAGTTGGGCTTGCTGCTGGTGTACCTTTCGCCTAGTCATGCAGCAGCAGCCCTGCCTGAGCTTCTCGATATCCTCTCTGGGTTGGTGATTGAGTTTCCCAAACTTATAGTTTTGGGGGACTTCAATCTACCATCCCTGGGAGGATCATCTGAGTTAGCTCGGGAGTTCATGGCTTCCATGACGGCCATGGACCTGACGCAAGTAATTTCAGGACCGACTCATGTGGGAGGCCACACCCTTGACCTGATTTTCTTATCTGGACGGTGGTTAGATGATCTTGGTGGGGGCTCCCCAATTGTTATGCCCCTGTCATGGACCGATCATCATCTCCTGCGGCTGGTCTTCCGTTTTGCCACGCCCCGCCGTGGGTGTGTGGAACCAATTAGATGGTACCGCCCCAGACGCTTAATGGATCCCGAGAGGTTCCAGGCAGCGCTGGGGTCCCCACCTGCCTCCTTTGCTCACAGCTCGGCAGATGCCTTAGTGGAAGCCTGGGAAAGGGCAGCCACGGAGGCTCTTGACCGGGTTGTACCCTTGTGGCCCCTGACCCGGTGCAGATCCCGTCGAGCTCCATGGTTTTCCGTGGAGCTCCGGGAGATGAAGCGTCAGAGACGGGGCCTAGAGAGCAGTTGGAGATCCAGCCGATCCGAATCCGACCGATTGCGACTAAGAGCCTATATTAGGACTTATCTCGCTGCGATAAGGGTGGCGAGGTCTAATCACTTCGCTACCCTTATTGCGTTCGCAGATAATCGCCCGGCCGCCCTGTTTAGGGTGACTCGCTCCCTCCTTAATCAAGAGGTGAGGGAGGAACCCTTGCAGGGTCGTGCCGAGGAGTTTAACCAACATCTGTCGGACAAAATCGCTCGGATTCGGACCAGTCTGGACTCTGACTGGGCAGAGTCTGGCGATCAGGACACGGGCGGTCTTGTCGATATTACCTGGGAGGAGTTTGATTCTGTGACTCCGGAGGAAGTGGACAGGATTATGGGGAGGCTAAGCTCCACCACATGTTTATTGGACCCGTGCCCTTCCTGGCTGGTCTATGCAGCCCGGGAGAGGACACGCAGCTGGTTCCAGGCAGTTATATCGGCTTCTTTGAGTGAGGGTAGCTTCCCTGCCGTCTTGAAAGAGGCGGTGGTGAGGCCTCTCCTCAAGAAGCCTGCCTTGGACCCAGCTGTATTGAACAACTTTCGTCCGGTCTCCAACCTTCGCTTCCTTGCGAAGGTTGTTGAGAGTGTGGTGGCGCATCAGCTCCCTCTGGTCCTGGATGAAGTGGATTATCTAGACCCGTACCAATCGGGTTTCAGGCCCGGGTACAGCATGGAGACGGCATTGGTCGCGCTGGTGAATGATCTCTGGAGGGCTCGGGACAGGGGATATTCATCTGTTCTAGTCCTATTAGACCTCTCAGCGGCTTTCGATACCATCGACCATGGTATCCTGCTGCGGCGTCTCAGGGGATTGGGAGTGGGAGGCACGGTCTTACAGTGGTTCTCCTCCTATCTCCAGGGACGTTCGCAGTCGGTGTTGACAGGAGGGCAGAGGTCGACCGCGAGGTCTCTCGTTTGTGGAGTTCCTCAGGGGTCGGTCCTCTCGCCTCTCCTGTTCAACATCTATATGAAACCACTGGGTGAGATCATTCGTGGTTTTGGAGTGGGGTATCATCAGTACGCTGATGATACCCAGCTTTTTCTTTCGACCCCAAACCACCCCAGTGATGCCCTCAACGTGATGTCCCGCTGCCTGGAGGCGGTTCGGGTCTGGATGGGGAGGAACAGACTTCAACTCAACCCCGACAAGACTGAGTGGCTTTGCATACCTTCATCCCGGGTCTATTCGGATATTCCATCTCTTTCTATGGGGGGTGAACTATTACCCCCCGTAGATAGGGCTCGCAACTTGGGAGTCCTCCTAGATTCATGGCTCACCTTGGAAGATCACATAGTGGCTGTGACTAGGGGGGCTTTCGCCCAGGTTCGCCTGGTGCGCCAGTTGCGGCCCTATCTAAGCCGGGATGATTTATGCACGGTCACCCACGTGCTCGTGACCTCTCGTCTAGACTACTGCAACGCTCTCTACATGGGGCTTCCCTTGAGGACCACCCGGAGGCTCCAACTGGTACAGAATGCAGCCGTGAGAGTTGTGTTGGGAGTCTCCCGATACTCCCATGTTACACCTCTGCTCCGCATTGGTTACCAGTTGTCTTCCGGGTGAGATTCAAGGTACTAGTAATGGTGTCTAAAGCCCTACATGGCAGGGGTCCTTAGGGAACACCTGCTGCCGGCATCAACTTCCCTCCGCCCTGTGCGTTCCCACAGAGAGGGCCTCCTCAGGGTGCCACCGGTCAGAGAATGTCGATTGGTGGCCCCCAGGGGGAGATCCTTCTCTGTGGGCGCCCCGGAACTATGGAATCAGTTACCGGTTGAGCTCCGGACGGCGCCCGATCTTCGCTCCTTTCGCCGCGATCTAAAAACATACTTGTTCGAACAAGCCGGCCTGGCCTGATAGGGGATTGGTGGGGTTTTTACTGTATTTTATTGGGGTTTTATTATGTATTAATTGTTTTTTTAGTGGGCATGTATTTAATCATTTTTTAACTTTTGTAATTCTGTGTTTTTTATTCTTGCCCTGAGTCAGCTTGGGAGAAGGGCGGTATAGAAATATAAATAAATTAAATTAAATTAAATTAAATTTTGCAGAAAGATTAATATTTGGGAGAAAATATTAAATAGGGTTGTAATGATTTTTAATATTGTCCTTCACTTTTATTTACAAGCTGTATTCAGTGCTTTTTAATGGAATGAACTAGCTGAAGCTGTAGTCTTATACATCCAACTGGAAACCTCCCTGGAAAATCAGTTCAGAGTTCTGATGTAAGCACTGATAAAACTGTATGTTAATTCTTTGTTAACCTCTTAACAAAAGTAAAGATTATGCTAAATGATACAGCTGGTCAAGACAATTAAGAAGCAGTATAACTGTAAGGTTACTAATTGAGGTCAGTTTTTCAAATTAAAAGAAAAATGTGTGAAGATTAAATACGAAAGTTAAGGTTAAATAAAGGAAGCTAAGGAATGGGAAATATAGAGTAATGAAATAAGTAACGTGTTCGTTCTGTTAAACATATTGAAACTTTGAGCTGATGCCAGCCATACAAGATAGACCAGACTAAGAAAACAATGCCATATAGATCAGTATTTGGCAGAATGCAAGAAACATGCTTTCTCTCTGTTGCGGTGTCTGCTTTGTAAAATAATGTTCCCCACAAAATCTGGGTAGCTTCTACATTGATGTCATTCAGAAGCTATAAACAGCCTGACTGTTCTTCCAGGCCTTCGGGCAAGGTGATGGTTGATTGGGGTTTGGGGGAATTATTATTTTTTTTGTTTGGTTTTTTGGTTTATATATTTAATAATAATAATAATAATAATAATAATAATAATAATAATAATAATAAGAAGAAGAAGAAGAAGAAGAAGAAGAAGAAGAAGAAGAAGAAGAAGAAGAAAAAGAAAAAAGAAAAAAGAAAAGAAAAAAGAAAAAAGAAAAAAGAAGAAGAAGAAGAAGAAGAAGAAGAAGAAGAAGAAGAAGAAGAAGAAGAAGAAGAAGAAGAAGAAGAAGAAGTTGGAAGGGACCTTGGAGGTCATCTAGTCCAACCCCCTGCTCAGGCAGGAAACCCTATACCATTTCAGGCAAATCGCTGTCCAGTCTCTTCTTAAAAACCTCCAGTGTTGGAGCATTCACCACCTCTGGAGGCAGGTTGTTCCACTGGTTAATTGTTCTAACTGTCAGGAAGTTTCTCCTTAGTTCTAGGTTGCTTCTCTCCTTGACTAGTTTCCATCCATTGCTTCTTGTCCTGCTTTCAGGTGCTTTAGAGAATAGCTTGACTCCCTCTTCTTTGTGGCAGCCCCTGAGATATTGGAACACTGCTATCATGTCACCCCTCACTCTTCTCTTCGTTAAACTACACATACCCAATTCCAGCAACCGTTCCCTATATGTTTTAGCCTCCAGTCCCCCAATCTTCTTTGTTGCTCTTCTCTGTACCCTTTCTAGAGTCTCAACATCTGGAATACATCAGTATTCCAGGTGTGGCCTTACGAAAGCATTGTAAAGTGGTATTAGTACTACACTTGATCTTGATTCTATCCCTCTATTAATGCAACCTAGCACTGTGTTGGCTTTTTTGGCAGCTGCAGCACACTGCTGGCTCATATAAATATAAATATATAAATGCAATAAAATAAAATAAATAAAATAAATAAATAAATATTGAAGTGATTGTCTACTAGGACTCCGAGATCCCTCTCACAGTTACTACTATTGAGCAAGGTACCACCTATACTATACCTGTGCATTTGATTTTTCCTGCCTAAATGTAGAACCTTACTTTTTTCACCATTGAATTTCATTTTGTTAGATAGTGCCCAGTGTTCGAGTCTGTCCAGATCCTCCTGTATTTTAAGCCTATCTTCTGGAGTATTGGCTATTCCTGCCAGCTTGGTGTCGTCTGCAAATTTGATGAGTTCCTCATCTATCCCCTCATCCAAATCGTTGATGAAGATGTTGAAGAGCACTGGGCCCAGAACAGAGCCCTGGGGCACCCCACTACACACTTCCTTCCATGTAGATGCAGTTCCATTGAGGACCACACGCTGAGTACGGCCTGTCAGCCAGCTACGAATCCATCTGGTGGTGATGCTATCTAACCCACATTTTTCTATCTTATCAAGTAGTAGGTTGTGATCTACTTTATCAAATGCCTTACTGAAGTCCAAGTAAATTATATCTACAGCATTCCTATGGTCCACTAATTTTGTCACTTGGTCAAAGAATGTAGTAAGATTTGTCTGGCATGATCTGTTTTTGACAAACCCATGTTGACTTTTAGTGATGACTTTGTTTGCATCAAGGTGTTCGCTGATTCATTTTTTATTATCTTTTCCAGAATCTTCCCAGGTATTGAGGTCAGGCTGATAGGTCTGTAGTTTCCTGGATCTATTTTTTTCCCTTTTTTGAAGATGGGAACTACATCAGCTCTCTTCCAGTCATCTGGTAGTTCCCCAGTGCTCCAGGATCTTTGAAAAATATAGTTCAGTGGTTCTGAGATCACGTCTGCCAGTTCCTTGAGAACTTTGGGGTGTAATCCATCTGATCCTGGTGATTTGAACGCGTCTAGGCTGGACAGGTGTTCACTTACCATTTTTTTGCCTATCTTAACTTGTGTTTCTATTCTGTTTTTTATGGCACTGGTTTTGGTAGGTTGGACTGTTTTTTCCCTTTGTGTAAAGACAGATGCAAAAAACGAGTTAAATAGTTCTGCTTTCTCCCTATTGCTTGTCACCTTCTTGCCACTTTCCCCCACTAATGGACCAATCATTTCCTTAACTTTTTTCTTGTTTTTTATATGTTGAAAGAAGCATTTTTTTTTTATTTTTGACTTTGGTTGCAAGCCTTAGTTCATTTTGAGCCTTAGCTTTCCTCACTTCATCTTTGCAGGCACAGGCTATTTGCTGATATTTTGACTTAGTTATGTGCCCCTCTTTCCAATTCTTATACTTGTCCTTTTTATCTTTCAGTTTATCAGAGAGTTCTTTATACAGCCATGCTGGTTTCTTTTGAGAGCTGTTATTTTTCTTCTTTGTTGGTATTGTACTAGACTGGGCCTTTATTACCTCACTTTTCAAAATTTCCCAAGCTTCTTGAGTTGTTTTCCCCTTTAGGATTCTCATCCATAGAATTCTTCCCATGGTCTCTCTAAGTTTATTGAAATTAGCTCTTTTAAAGTCCAAGACTCTAGTTTGGCTGTGTTCTATTGCTTGTGCCTCCAGAATGTTGAATTCCAATATTGCATGATCACTTCCCCCCAAAGTTCCTGTGGCTTCAACATTTTCTATCATTTCATCTCTGTTTGTGAGAATTAAATCCAATATGGCTAATCCCCTAGTTCCCTTCTCTACTTTTTGGGAGAGAAAGTTGTCTGCTAGGTTTGTCAGGAATCTGTTTGATCTTCCACTTGGTGCAGAGTTTGTCTCCCAGTTGATATCAGGGTAATTAAAATCCCCCATTACTATTGTGATGTGCTTCTTACATACCTTACTTAGCTGACTAGCAAAAAGTTCATCTATTTCCTCTGCTTGGTTGGGTGGCCTATAGTATACACCTATGGCAATGTCATTTTTCCCCCTTTTATATTGACCCAAATGCATTCAAGTTTACAGTTTTCGTCGTTGTGCTCTATTTCTGTACAGATAAAGTTATTTCTTATATATAGAGCAACTCCACCTCCTCTTTTGTTTAGTCTGTTTCTTTTAAATAGTTTAAATCCCTCTAGCTGTGTGTGCCATTTGTAGGTTTCATCCCACCATGTTTCTGTAATGGCAACAATATCATATCTGCCCTCATTTACCTGAATTTCTAGTTCACCCGGCTTACTGTTCATACTCTGTGCATTAGTGTATAGACATTTGAGTCCTTTATGACTGACCCTTTATGGCTGCTCATGAACTCACTTTTGTCTTTCTGATTTACTTTTTAATTGTAGTTGGGAGTCAAGTGGCCTATAAATTGTATTAAAAATAAATCATATAAGGAATTATTATAATAGGTAATTGGCATATCTTTTACATATCCCCTTTTTGGTATAGGTTTAGAGAATGATCTTTCTAGTTCCTAAGATGATGTTGTTGTTGTTAGCTGCAAAGTCGTGTCCGACCCATTGTGACCCCATGGACAACGTTCCTCCAGGCCTTCCTGTCCTCTACCATCTTCTGAAGTCCATTTAAGCTCACGCCTACTGCTTCAGTGACTCCATTCAGCCACCTCATTCTTTGTCGTCCCCTTCTTCTATTGCCCCCAGTCTTTCCCAGCATTAGGCTCTTCTCCAGTGAGTCCTTCCTTCTCATTAGGTGGCCAAAGTATTTGAGTTTTAGCTTCAGGATCTGGCCTTCTAAAGAGCAGTCAGGGTTGATCTCCTCTAGGACTGATCGGTTTGATCGCCTTGCAGTCCAAGGGACTCGCAGAAGTCTTCTCCAGCACCATAGTTCAAAGGCCTCAATTCTTTGGCGCTCAGCCTTTCTTATGGTCCAACTTTCACTGCCATACATTGCAACTGGGAAGACCATAGCCTTGACTATACGCACTTTTGTTGACAGGGTGATGTCTCTGCTTTTTAGTGTGCTGTCTACGTTTGCCATGGCTTTCCTCTCCAGGAGCAAACGTCTTTTAATTTCTTGGCTGCAGTCCCCATCTGCGGTGATCTTGGAGCCCAGGAAAGTAAAATCTGTCACTACCTCCATTTCTTCCCCATCTATTTGCCAGGAATTGAGAGGGCCGGATGCCATGATATTGGTTTTCTTAATGTTAAGTTTCAACCCAAGTTTTGCACTCTCCTTCACCCGCAACAAGAGGCTCTTTAGTTCTCCTTCACTTTCTGCCATTAGAGTGGTATCATCTGCATATCTTAGGTTGTTGATATTTCCCCTGGCAATCTTAATTCCAACTTTTGATTCATCTAGCCCTGCCTTTCTCATGATGTGCTCTGCATATAAGTTAAATAGGCAGGGTGACAGTATACAGCCTTGCCGGACTCCTTTTCCAATGTTCCTAAGATACAAAATCTTTTTCCGCATTTGTTAATATAGAATGGTTATCACAAACTGCCTCTTCTACCTCAGAAGACTAGATTATGACACTAATTGCTTCTTCATGTGCAGCTTATCTCCATGTTTACTTTTTCAATTTTGGAAATAGAAACCATATATTTGACAAAAATAGTTCATGGTTTGTACTTAGAAGCAATCTGATTTAGATTGCATTTCTCCATCTCCAGTTTACTGCTATATAGTTGATTTTATTCCAAAGTTGCATGTCAATGATAGCAAAGTGTCAAATCCATGTTAATGTTGCTTAAAATAAATTTGGGCAATAAACAATGGATTCTCTCTGCAAAATACCTTTAATCTGTGATTTGTACTGTTGAGTTTCTCTTATTCTAGATTTCTCCATTTCTTCAACTTCTGTATTTCAGTCATTTAACAGTTGTAGTAAAATATAGGTGGTCCTCAACTTATGACCACAACTGAGGCTGTAAATTTGGTTGTAAGTCATTGTGGTCATCAAACAAGTCAATGTTGGCTGCCTTGCTTGTCTTGTTGCAGTCATTCAACAACCATGCAGTAGTGCCTTGGGGTGGGGGGTGCCTTGGGAAGTCTAGTGCTCACCAGCATGCAGAAACTGGGTATGGGCCAGAAGACCCTGGTCAGCTAGCCATTTTATGAATGCATGAAATAAAGTATGTCTTTGCAAGAAGATTCTAAATAGAAAACTATATAAGAAGTGATTTTCTGTTTGATCCATTCTTCACATCTGAAGCAAAATTAAGAAACATAATTTTACATAATTTTACATAATTCTTATGCTAGAGAATGGAAGAGAATGTACTTCCATTCTCTTCCATTCTCTAGCATAAGAATTATGTAAATTGTACTTGTTTGCTTTTTAACAAATGAAATTTGCAAGGAGAGTATAATTTCTCAGATAACTTTTAAAGAATATTACTAGCTCTTGTTGATTATTGAAGAAACAGAAATGTTTATAACCTTTAAATGTGTGGTTTTTTACAATAAAATATGGAGTTGTCCTTTCTATAAAAATTAAGAGTGTCCAGATTTAGATAAATAGGTAGAAGAGATTATATAATTACCATGTTGTCTTGTACACAATTGCTATGCAAACAGCAAATGTTATATAATGGCTTCTTAATCCTATTAAATTACACCAGGAATAGAACATGCTTCCTCACATTTAGCATCCTTACCTTTTGATTATCTTTTCTTAGAAATATGTTTCAGATTGCTCTATGAAAACAGATCTTCTGGACTAATGGATTTTTTTTAGTAGAAGTCTTATAATATTAGACCGGGGAAAGCACATTCTTCCCGCAAAGAAGCATTGATCCCCATCTTTATCCATGACTGACTTAACTAGGAAGAATAAAAATTGAGCAACCAAGTCAAACCTCTCATCCTTCCATATATTCTATTCACATCCTCAAGAAGTAAATAGAAAAGTATGAAAATAATTCAAAATAGTTGGGCAAATGGTTGCTGTCTACATCTAATCATTGCAGTTAAACATGATTCCTTGAATCGAGATAAAAATGATGAAATGTAAAGGTCAATAAATTTTGTACTACTGAGCCCTGTCCCCCAACCTCCAGTTTTATCTAGCATGCTTGATATCGTATTTATCTATCATATTTTTCACTCTGATGCCATGTAATTTATCAGAATGTTATTAATCCCATTAACCCAAGCAGCCATCTGGCAACTCTTTGGGTTAGACCAGCCTAGTACTGAAATGGAAAGATTTATGGCTTTAGAATTGATTATTTTATCTGAGAGATAAATGAACAATTTGACAGAAAGTACCAGAGGTCAGTATACATGGACTGTACCAGAAGTACACTATACATGGACTGTAGTCCTTAAAAATGTAAGATTAGCTTTCTTTACATAGTTTATACATTTTCCCTAAATAATTCAGAAATTATTCAGTCTCAATTTCTTGTTAGGAATGTTAATCATTAAATTGGCAGAAATAAACATGAAGCCATACTATGGATATCATTGGGTTTCTCCTAGCATTAATTTTGTACTCATGTAAAAAATGAGTCTGTTTCTTGAAACATCAGAGAGAAAGATGCATCTCAATTGTTTTATTTATATAACACGTAGAACAACATTTGAAAGGCATTAAAAATTATAACAGATTCTCAAGTTTCAGCCAGATTCCTTAATTGCATAAATTATGGAAATAAGGAATATGATTTCTTCACTTCAACTTATGTTACCTGTTTAGAGAAGTACCTCAAAAGCTTCTTTACCACTTTTAAATTATAAATAACTTAGGTTGTCTTCACTAAAATGAAGTTTATCAGACCCTAGGATATTTGATAAGCAATTCATCAATTGTGTTTTGCCCAATCAGGTAGAGAGAAGACTTTCTCAGTATTATGTCCAGGCACTACAATGTTCTTTCCAGGAGCTATTCCAGCCTTCTTTTTGAGATGTAATTTTTTTTCATTCCAAAAGATATAGAAGAGTCACTTTGAAGAGTGACTCTTCATATAGAAGAGTGAGATGGGCAGCATATAAATTTAATACATAAATATTTGTCTTATTAAGTTTAATATTTATTTTGCAGGTAATAATTTATTTTACTAGAATCCTGATTCTTAATTTGTTTATTTATTTTGTTCATTGTTGTACTGTAATCGAATGCTTTACTGTTAGCTGACTTGAAGTAGAGAATAAAAGTGAGCCATTTCAATAATATTTCAAAAAAAGCCAAAACTATGAATGTTGGGTTAGGCTTGTATATTCCTTCTTCTTATTTATATGGGATTATCCATATGTTGATATTACATCTGAAGGAGGGCATACAGTATTTAAGAGGGTGATGCTTAAATGAAACAGTTCCATACATCAAACTATAGAGGCTTAAACTGTGATCTAAGAAGCTGTATAAATTTCTTCCAGTAAAGAGGCAAGGACAAAAAAGAAAGGCTTCTATGGTAAATTATAATTTAAGAATGAAGGCTTCTACAGATTTTTGTTTTTTAAAGAGCCATGGAACATCCTTCGTGATACTGCCAGATTTAAAGGTTTTCAAGCATTGAACCATGTTGAAAAACAGCACCTTATTGTAAACATTTAAATGCTTTGTTTAAACTTTTAAACCAAAAAAGCGTTAAAGGAAAGACCAAGAAGAAATAGCTCACTAGCTCTGTGAGTGTGGAAACGTTTTCATATACAGTAAAAGAGCAAGGAATCTGTCTGTTTATTTACTTATTTATCCATTCATCCTACGTTTATGATTTAGTTAGTTAGTTAGTTAGTTAGTTAGTTTTCTATACCGCCCTATTCCCGAAGGACTCAGGGCGGTTTACAGGGCAATATTTAAAAGACAATATAAAATTAAGACAAAAAATAGAATTAAAAAGAATTAAATTAATTAATAGCCCAACAATAAAACAATGTTAAAAACTTGAAACTAAAAACCCCCTCAGTCCAGGCCAGAAAGATTGAAAAGCCAGGTTTTCAGGTCCCGGGGAAACGAGCGCAGGTCGGGGGCAGTCTGGAGTTCCACAGGTAAATCATTCCAAAGGGCAGGCGCGCCCACAGAGAATGCCCTCCCTCTGGGGATCACCCGCCGGCATTCCCTGACCGGCGGCACCCTAAGGAGGCCCTCCCTGTCCTCCGCACAGGACGATGGGAAGTTGATGCTGGCAGCAGGTGTTCCCTACGATAATCCGGGCCCATGCCATTTAGGGCTTTATAGGTCATCACCAGCACCTTGAATCTCACCCGGAGGGCAACTGGAAGCCAATGCAGCTCGCGGAGAAGAGGTGTTACACGGGAGTATTGGGAGACTCCCATCACAACTCGTGCGGCCGCATTCTGCACCAGCTGAAGCCTCCGAGTGGTCCTCAAGGGCAGCCCCATGTAGAGAGCATTGCAGTAGTCTAACCGGGAGGTCACGAGCGCATGAGTGACTGTGCGTAGGGCATCTCGGTCCAGATAGGGGCGCAACTGGCGCATCAGGCGAACCTGGGCAAAAGCCCCCCTGGTCACGGCTCCTATATGATCTTCCAAACTGAGCCATGAATCCAGGAGAACGCCCAAGTTGCGAGCCCTATCAACAGGGGGTAACACCTCGCACCTTATGTTTGAATTTAATGAATAACTCAAGTCAGTGAACATATCTAATATTCCTTTTTCCCCCAGTTTCCCCACAAAACAATTCTGTGAGGTGACTTGGGTTGAGATAGAGTGCTTATTCTTTAAAAACAAATGAAAGTAGAAATTATGTGATCAGTGTCATTTAGTAGATTTCGCTAACATTTAAAGTACTGCATTACATGCGTTATCAATTGTAGAGCCAGTAAGGGAAACAAGGGTGGGGAGAATCAGCTTTTCCAAATAATTACAATTTATTATCCAAGCATTGATTAAAATTAAGTTTTCCAGCTACCGAGGTACAGCTTGTCATCAAATGAGGTAGTGAGTTACTAGTGGCGGTGGCATAATTTTCTTCAATGAGCAAGGACCTTTGTTTGCATTCTCATTTTCTAACAAATAAAGAGGATACTTGTAATTTTATCCAGGTAGACTAGAATATTGCTAAGCTAAATTCCCTTACACTGAAAGAAAAACAAAAGTATGTTGCTTTGAGTGAAGGGTGTGTGTGTGGGTTTTCACAGGTTCCTGCATTACTAATCTTCCATGTAGTGTATACTTTTTTCATGTGTGGGCAATTGGGTAACACATGTCTCATTAGGTTCTGGTTACTCTCTGAGGAGAGCACAGAAGTGTACAGGCAAGTGGGTATCACTTCCTCTCTAGGGAAGCAGACTGTTCAGAATAAACTTGAGTTATGGATTTATTCAGCCTATAAAACCTCAGCTGGCATAAATAATGGATAAAGCAAAGGTTTGTCTGCAGTGCATACCTCAGGGACACAGGCTTGCTTCTCTCCCCCCATTGCCTTTTCTTATGAAAATGATCCCAGTTGCACTGATAGATAATAACAACACCAAGCAATTAAAAGCTATGGGTGGCTGGAGAGAGGAGAAAGGGTTCAGTTAATGAGCTTTTCCTCTTCCTGTACCCAAGAGAGCCTCAGAAGTGATGGGGCGATTAAACGAAGAGATAATTATAGATTATGAGAAGATGGGCCCTATGAGGTGTAAGAGGGCCTTGACATAAACAGTATCTGTTGCAACTGTGTCTTGGCTTCTATCTCTGCTTCACTACTCTGAGTAGCACAATGACAAGCAGACAGGCAAGACCACCTGTTTGTGGCACATAATACTCCTTCTGTAACAGTCAGATGATTTCAGAAAAATAAAAAATGGTGATGGAACACAGCCATCTTATCAGCTGGCTCTTTAGTTTCAAAGCTGACATGCTATAAAAGCTGACAAAGAAGATTTATGCACTATTCCTAGTACTTGATAGTTCTGCAACTCTCAACAATATTTTTCCTTTTTTAAAAAAAGATAGATATTTGCTAAACATTCCCTAGGTAATACAGCGCATGATACAACATTTGAGGTTTTCATTCAGAAAAGATATATTTGTTGGAGATAAGGGGGTTTTTTCTTACTATTTTCTGTTTTAGGAGATTTTTTTTTCTTTTTACACATTTTTTCTTTGCTTAAAATATTTTTAATTAGGTTTTTATATCAGTTTTATGTAATATAATCCTTAATAAAACTATTGGAAAAGAATGAAATTAAGGAACAAAAAATCAACATATGTTCTCTTCTATTTAGACCTTCCTCATGGTGATATCTTAATGATTCAAAATAAGGATTCTTATCTGGCGCCCTGATTTCAAAATTTCCCAGTTTGACACTGATTTTTTCAAAACATTCAGCTCAGCTGAAGACAAAGATTGAGATCTCTAAGTAAATTTTTAGTATGTTTTTTGTTTTGTCTCTGTCCTCTTGTCCTATGTACATACACACATGTGCATGCACACATTGTCTATACTTTCTGGAATTTGATCATATTTTTGTTTCCACTGTCTTTTGTGTCCCTGCGTAGGTTTCATTTTTAATTATGAGAGATAGGTAAATAATTTTATAAACACAAAATAAGATCATAGTCTTAAAAATGAGATGACATTTAAAGCATTTCTTATAAATAATCTTAAATTGGCTTAGAATAAAAGTTTGAAAACAGATTATAATGTGATGTAACTGAATGTAAAATAAACATTTAGCTCCGTCTCTTATGACTCAACTACAGTTGATCTCCATTATCACTAAATGTTTTGTAAGTGGCTACTATTAATAAGCCAATTCTCATTGTCTCTACTTTCAGTATTTCATCTCTCTCTGGCACTATTTAAAATTCTACACCCCTGAGACATGCTAGTCACAATTTGCAAAACTGATATTGACCTTATTGTTAGCAGAGAATGTTGCATATGGCATTTGTACGATTAAGGCCAGTAACATATTCTACACCTTCTGTGTCTTACTGAAAAGTGTTAAATGAAAGCTGAAATCTACAAAACCATGTTAGTAACTGAAATCTACCAACAGCAGAGGTCAAACTCTGTGGTCTCATCTAGTGATAACTATGCCATAGGATATTGGAACCTCAAATGTAAGAGGAATAAATGATAAAGAGCATGAATGAGCAAATGAAATAGAAATCAGTATATTGTTGTCTATGAAACTAATGGGAAAGTTGTAATGAATCTGAAAGAACTTGTAAAATTGAGCTAATGAATATATTCAGGGTAGTGAAAATGTAGAGTTAATTGTGGATAAAAAGGTTAAAATTATATGTCAAATTGTTTAAATTAGTATTATCTAGATAATTGTATACACAGATCTATAGATTGATGATCATTACATGCTGCGCCCCTATGAATGACGATTGTGAAAAAAATCATAGATGATTCCAGGGGGAAAATAATTAAACGTTGTGAATGAACAGCCTATTGAACGTTACTTGATTAGGTGGCATGAATGGATAGATGAGAATGAGAGACTGCAGAAAAGTAACTATGCCATTCAGAGATTTGAATATAATAACCTGTCAACGCTGCTAACATCAAATGTTATTGCTTGACAAGAGATGAATAAGTAGCCATTTCATATGTTAAACTTGTGTATTGCTTTAAGAGATTGAATTTAAGGTTGGGAGGTGGGATGAGTAGGATTGTACCTTCAAGGCCATTGCTAACTAAAGAAGATAAGACCTTGGTGGGTTTTGTAAGGGAAGGAAAACTGATTCTTTAAATTAATTGGAGAATATGATTTAATGACAAAATTAGAAAGGTGGAGAATTGTGTTTTAATATATTGTGCAAGGGGCGGAGATTTCAGATTCCAGCTTCCTTTGAGCAAGCATTTGCCAGTGTATTAGGCTAATAAAGGACTTTCAAGGTAAACAATGCCTCAGAGTCACTTGAAAAACCCATACGTCAGAAACTTGCCATCAAGCTGGAATCACACTACTTTTTAAACTAATTAGGGAGTCCTGACCTCCCGCTGTCTCCAAGTTTGGGAGGCAGTCTGGCAAAGAGTTGGGGAAGATCCCATAATGGAAGGAGAAAAATTGCCTGAAGCCAGCTCCCCGGCATCAGCAGCCACCCCAGTGGGGGAAGGGCCAGCGAAGAAGCCGGCACGAAAAGAGTTTCAGCAATCCTCCCAGCTGGGAGATAGACCCAAACAAACAGGAGAATTGGTCTGGTGTTAGAGTGGATTAAGCCCAGCAGAGACTCCAGGTGCCTCGGAGCAGCCAGGCCAGCTGAGATTGAATACTCGGGTGAGTGGAAAATCCTGTCTGCAGATCAGATGCCTGACAGACCCAGGAGTCCCCTGCCAAGCCTTCCAGACCCATAGAGACAGAGGACCCCAGCCTGGGGCCTCTGCAGCAATGGGAGGTTGGGAAGCCCCCCCAAGTGAAAGGCCAACAACCTCTGAGCTTGCCCCAGTTAATAGAAGCCTTGCAACAGCTGGGGGTGGTGCAGAAGCCTGGAGATCAGGAGCTGGTGGGAGGACAACCAGCAAGGGTGGCAGCAGCAGGACCCAGATGTGCAACCCCTGAACGTACAGCAGGACCAGTGGGGCCAGCAGCAGGGAGGGCCCTGGCAGCCATTAAATCAGCAACCAGAGGGGCCAGCAGCAACTGGAGACACAACAACAGCAGTGGGAGCCCTGGCAGCCAGTGAATCAACAACCAGGAGGGGGGCAGCAGCAGTGGGGGCCCCAGCAACCGTTGATCCAACAACCAAGGGGAGACAGCAGCAATGGGGGCCCCAGCAGCCGTTGAACCAACAACTAGGGTGGGGCCAGCAGCAATGGGGGCCCCAGCAAGCAATGATGAGCCCACCCTTTAGAGCAACCTTCGATGGGGACCCCAAGAAACTGATTTTTTCCCTCAACCAAGTACGCTCTCACTTGAATCGCTGGGGTCACTCTTACCCGGACCTGGGTGCGATGGTCGATGTGATTGCATCCAAACTAGAGGGAGAAGCATCTGAATGGTTGAACAAATTATATAACGAACAGGCCCCTGAATTGGAGGACCCCCACCTTTTCCTGCTGGGGCTGAGGGAAAGATTTGAGGACCCATCCATTGCCCTCAAAGCGGAAGAACAAATCCATAAGATAAAGCAAGCTGGCCGGCCTGTCCTAGAGTATGTGCGGGAGTTTCGAAAGATGGCAGGTCAGATAGAAAGATGGCCTGAGCAATCAATAATTCATCTTTTTAGAGAAGGGTTAGACGACCACCTTTCTCAGGCACGTATCTACTGAGTTGTACCCGACCAGCTGCATGAATGGTGCCAGGCAGCGGTGAAATTAGATGTCCAGCTCACCCACTATAAAAAGCCTCCCCCACCTGAAGCTGCGCCAAAACCAGGATCCAGATGGCTACCACCCTCCCGAAAACCCCCAATGACTGCTACTGCTGAAAGACCTAGACCACCTACAGGTCCACCAATCAAGTGCTTTCGATACTCTGCAACAGCAGAGTAGACCAGATCCAACAACAAGGAAGAAACCCGCACAGCAGCCATCGAGAGAAAAGTCCAACTGGGCCACCCAGGAGCCTGTTACCCAGGTTACATCCCCCACCCAGGAGGATGCTGGCCCACCGACCGGATCCATCCCCACTTTACCCAGTTTTGACAGCAACGTTGAAGGGGAGAACGACCCGATGGTGAGTCGATGCATCCTACCTTTTTTATTGCCTGCTAAACTCATAATCCCTAAGTCAGGGGCATAAGTAGACCTGAAAGTGCTACTCGATACCGACTGCTCCCGATGCATCATTAGCCTGTCATGTGCCTTGAGACTGGGCTTAGGGGCCAAGCCGCTCTCCAAACCTGTGAGGTTCGAGCAATCCGATGGCTCCCTAATGGGAGGGACTTTAGCCACACAATTAACGGAGCCCTTACGCCTGGAAATAGGCGAGCACTGGGAGTTTATTCGCTTCCTGGTAGCTCCAAAGATGTCTAAGGCTGTGATCCTAGGACTAGCCTGGCTAGACAAATGGAAGCCATTTATCTGGTGGGAAAAAGGAATGAGAACTGTGATATTACCCATAGGGCCCAATCCCCCCCATTGATTCAACAGATGTTACAGGGGATATTAGCCCACCCAATGAGCAAGCGCACATGGCTGCCTTACGGCCACCTGGCGAGCCACTCATCCCCAGCGAGTACCAGGACCTAGTGGAGGCATTTAGTGAGAAAGAATGCGATACCTTGCTCCTCACCGTCCCAATGATTGTTCCATTGAACTGTTACCAGGGGCCAAACTCCCCCAACCAAAAATGTACGCTATGTCCCCCTTTCAAATGGAGGAGATGCAGCGATATGTGGATACAAACCTAGCGAGGGGATTCATCGAACAGGCCAAGTCTACTGTGTTGTTCAAAGAGAAAAAAGATGAGTCTCTACATCTCTGTGTGTACTATAAAGGCCTAAACGCTGTGAGTATGGAAAATAAATACCCTCTCCCCCTCCTGAAAGACTTGCTAATCCACCTAGTGAAGGGGAGCATCTTCACCAAGTTAGACCTGAGAGAAGCATATTACTGGGTAAGAATAAAGGAGGGGGATGAGTGGAAGATGGCCTTCAACTGCCCCTTGGGGAGCTACCAATTCAAAGTCATGCCATTTGGACTGCAGGGGGCCCCAGCCATATTTATGCAGTTGATTAATGAGGTCCTACATGAACACCTATACAAAGGGGTCCTAGTATACCTTGATGACATCCTGATACACAGCACGAATATGACTTGACCACATAAAACTGGTCAGAGAAGCATTAAAGAAAATAAAGTGAGACCTCCTCACTGATCAATGGTTTAAAGACAGTCAGACATCCCTAACATGCAGGGATGGTCTGGCTTACAAAGGGGGAAAATTGTACTTTCCTGAAGCTCTTCGTCTTAATGCCCTCAAACACAGCCATGATGTCAAACAGGCTGGACATTTTGGATATCTAAAAACTCTACATCTCACTTGCCGGCAATTTTGGTGGCCAGAACTAAAACGAGACATAGAAAACTTATGTCAAGAGCTGTACTGTATGTGCCACCATGAAAAGAATCCCAGGAAAGACCCCTGGGTTACTGCAACTGGTGGCCGAACCTTCTCAACCATGGGAAGAAATAGCTATGGACTTTATAGTAGACCTACCCGACAGTAGAGGAAATACTGTCATTTGGACTGTGATAGACCTATTTTCAAAACAGGCTCACTTTATCGCCTGCAAAGGACTTCCATCGGCTCAACGCCTGACTAAGTTGTTCCTAAAACATATCTATCAACTACATGACATCCCTAAGCGAATAATTTTGGACAGAGGGGTGCAGTTCACAGCGAAATTTTGGAGAAACTTTCTTTAATTGGATCATCTCAAGGCCTATCAACTGCTTTTCACCCGGCTACTAATGGAGCCACAGAATCCGCCAACAAAATGGTGGAACAATACCTTAGATGCTACATCTCTTACCAACAAACAAACTGGACCGACCTCCTCCCTTTTGCAGAGGTGGCTTACAATAATTCAGTATGTAGCAGCACCGGCTACACTCCTTTCCGTGTAGCGACAGGGAAAGAATTCAACCCCATACCGGAATACCCTCAGTTACCCTCCGCTTCCCAGACTCTTGATCATTGGGTGAGGGGTTGGGAAGAAGTTTGGAAAAATACAAAGGTGGCCTTAAAGAAGACTTTTGAGACCTACAAAAAGCAAGCTGACAAAAAGAGAGCTCCCCAAAGAACATTCCAAGTTGGGGAAAAGGTCTATTTGTCGACCAAATACTTACGCCTTAAACTACCCAATAAGAAATTGGGACGGAAATTCCCCATTGTGAAAATCATCAACCCGGTCACAGTAAAATTGAAACTACCCAGACTTTTGGGGAAAATTCACCCGGTCTTCCATTGTAGCTTGCTGAAACCTTTTAAAACCTCCACTTTAAGACCTCCCCCTAAGAAAGCACCTGGGCCCCTCGTAGCAGGTCAGACCCATTACGAAGTGAAACGTATTCTTGACTCTAGAATCTTTAAGGGAAAATTGCAATACCTAGTACAATGGAAGGGATACCCATTGTCTGAAGCCATTTGGGTGAAATCTACTGATGTGAAAGCTGACAGACTTATCAAAAGGTTTTATGAGAAACACCCCAACAAACCAAAAGCTAGTTCCTAACTTGTGTTTTGTTTACATTACAGGAACTGTCCTTTTTGTAAGGGGGGCCCGGATGTCAATGCTGCCAACATTGAATGTTATTGCTTGACCAGAGATGAAGAAGTAGCCATTTCACATGTTAAACTTGTGTATTGCTTTAAGAGATTGAATTTAAGGTTGGGAGGGGGGACGAGTAGAATTGTACCTTCAAGGCCATCTCTAACTAAAGAAGATAAGACCTTGGTGGATTTTGTAACGGAAGGGAAACTGATTCTTTAAATTAATTGGAGAATATGATTAATGACAAAATTAGAAAGGTGGAGAATTGTGTTTTAATATATTGTGCAAGGGGCGGAGATTTCAGATTCCAGCTTCCTTCGAGCAAGCATTTGCCAGTGTATTAGGCTAATAAAGGACTTTTAAGGTAAACAATGCCTCAGAGTCACTTGAAAAGCCCATACATCGGAAACTTGACATAACCACAGTGAGTATTTTACAAAGAAATGCTTTAAATATAGGTCTGTTAATTCATATACACGCACATGACAAAGGAATGAATATAAATGTAAAAAGAAGATCTAATTGTTTAAAGTAATGGAATATGTCATTAGTGAAACATACAAGAGAGATGAGAAATTCAGAATGTGAGACAAACCATTTGGCAGTATTATGAGCTTTCTTGATTAAGAAAAAAGAACATGAAAGAAAGGAAATGTGAAATAAATGACAGTTGAAGTAAAATATTTGCAGGAATAAAAGGTATGAATCCTGTATGGAAAAGAATCTCATAAAAGAAAGAATGGTAATGGACAAAAGAAAAATGTTGAAGATGATTGGGATAGAGTAAAAAGAATGATGTTACATTGTACAACAATGTGGGGTTATGCAGATGGAAAGTACAAAAATATGCTTGGTGGAATGATGAAATGAAATATGATTATGGATAAGAAGAACGATGCAATAATTAAGTATAAGAAAAAGACATTGTGTAATTTGTGTAGAAAGGAGAAACAGTTGTGAAGAACATAGTCAAATAGCCAAATTTAGGTTGACAGTATCCTGATTGAAAGACTACAAGGGATGACACTGAGCAAACTTTGGGAAATGAAGTGTGAGGTCCATGTGAAGCAGAGTGTGCAGATCAGATTGTTGCTCATCAGAGGTCATTCACCTGTGGAGATGGTTACCATCATCAAATTCCTGGGTGTGCAGCTGACAAGCCTTGGTCACTCAACAGCAAGACACTGGTGAAGCGGGCACAGCAGTGCCTGCATTTTCTGTGTCGCATGAGAAAAGCACATCTTCCTTCCCCTGTCCTGACCACTTTCTGCAGGGGGACAATCGAGAGCATCTGTCATACAGCATCACTGCTTCAGACAGGAAGGCGGTGAGGATGGTGGTGAGGATGGCCGAAAAGATCATTGGCAGTTCCCTCCCTTCCATCCAGGAAATAGCACAGAAGCGTTGCTTGAGCAGGGTCCGTAAGATTATCTGGGACACTACACATTCTCTTCACGACCTGTTTTCCTTGTTACCTTCTGGGAGGAGGCTTCGTGGTATCCGTAGCAGAACATCCAGATTCAGCCATAGTTTCATTCCATACAGCATTAATCTTGTGAACTCTCAAGCTTTCTCCTTCCATTATATATTCAAGATGGACAGTATTTAATATTTATTTGTTATGTAATGTAGGGGTGTGGGTCTATGCATATGTTGTATATAGTATGGTTAGGTGTGTGTCATGTATGTGTTTCATTTTGAGAGCGGGCAACTAAATTTCATTTTCGATGTGTGCCGTTGTGCTCACAGTAAAAAACAATGACAATAAATGTTATCTTATCTAAGTGGTATTGAAAGCTTACTGATTTTTTTTAAAAGTGCTTTATTATTTTATTTTATTTATTTATTTATTTATTTTATTTGATTTATATACCGCCCTTCTCCTAGAGGACTCAGGGCGGTGTACAGGGCAATAAAATAAGAATACATTAGATAAATAATTTTAAAACCCATTTTGAGTTATGTTTTATGCATATAAAAGCTAGGTTGGTTACTGAATATAGTAAGAGCAGTATACAGTAGAAACATATAGTTAGACTTTGAGTAAGGCATAAGAGAAGGGTGCATGAAGTCCCATTGGCTGTTTAATATATTTATGAATAAAAGTGTATGGAATGATCATAATGATATTACAAATTAATTATGACATGAAAGTTCGTATATTTCTCAAATTATACTATGTTGTTAAATGAGAACTAACATTTGCTGAAAAATTAGATACATTGTATTTTATCTGAAGGGAGTGTTTGACAAGAAATGAATTATATCAAGTTATTCCAAGTAAATGGCTCTTTGCTAGATAGGACTGTGGATAGAGAATTTATCTTTGTTTGTTTGTTTTGCTTGCAATCCCTAAGGTAAGATAGTCGCTTCCTTCATGCTAAGAACCCAGCTTGCTGAAGGGAGGAGTGGTGAGGAGAAGGTTATATTAGATATGTGGACATCACATTTTAAAGATGGTGAATAGATTTCCCAAATAATTACATTAATTGAATTTTTTGTTTTAAAATTTGAATTATTATGAGACATGCATAATGGTTTTTTCCTAGATGAAATTGATTTATAGCTTACAGTTCTTTTAGCATTAGTTTGCGGTATATTGTTTAAGTGTTCTGTGATGCAGCATGTCTACAATGTTTGCCAAAAACACTGAAAGTTTAAAATGATCAGTAAAGGTAAAATGATTGAACTGATGAAAAAGTTAGCTTCTCATGCTTATGTAGTTTGTATTTCTTGCTTGGTAACAGGAAATATACCCCCTTTTTATTTCTTCTTAGGGAGGAAGATAAGAACATATTTGACTATTGCAGAGAAAACAACATTGACCATGTAACCAAAGCCATCAGATCAAAAAAAGTTGACGTGAACGCGAAAGATGACAAGGTATTGGGCCAGGGAGGGTTTAGTCAATAAGGCTGTTATGTGAGATTAATGTCTTTTAAAATCTTCCTTGAAGCTGCTGTATCTCTGTCCCAGTTTGGCCAGACATCTATGCAGATGTAATTGTCCAGCTTTATCTATTTTTCTTACTTGTATGCTGTTTTACCATTGTAAAATTATGCAGCTTCTTAGAAATAAGTCCATAATACTTGATTGGATTTTGTCCTTCGAATTTGACAATAGTTGCAATTTACCTAAGCTATTTTGATATGTAGTACAAAAAAGCCAAGTACCATTGTGCTTCTTCTGATTGACATAAGACTTAATCCACTTGAATGTGGGTGTTTTCTGGTTTGTTTGCATTGGTTATTTACACTAATCAGAATAAATGCCATTCATGTGAAGAAGAATATGTGAACCTTCTTCTGGATTATTCCCCCCCTCCCCAATTTTAATAGCACCACATATCTACCAGGTTAGCCATTTTAACTATATTTCATTTTAGATACATATTGTAAACTATAGTGATGGTGAAATCAATACACTGTTCTCTAGTATAAAGAATTTAAGTTTAAGATTTTGTGACAGTGCCAGATCTGCCTTTGGGCAGAACATACCTTCAATTTAGTTTTTACCTCAGAATAGAAGAAGGTTTGGATGGGGAAGGAGCAAGTAAAGTTATTCTAAGAAAGCAGGGTAAGGCTTGATATCACTTCATCATTCTCCTTCTACCAGAGTAGGAGATCCAGGGAACAATATACCGGTAATCTGATAGGTTCTTGAATCCTCTGGGGCACAGGTCGGCAACCTGCGGCTCCGGAGCCGCATGCGGCTCTTTGAGCCGTCTCTTGCGGCTCCCAGCCGCCCGGTGCACGCGCACCTCTTCCAACGGGCAGTGGTGCGCGCGCACCTCTCCAAATGGAGAGTGGCACCGCCCGTTTGGAGAGGTGCACGCGCACCTCCCCGAATGGGCGGAGGTGCGCGCGCACCTCCCCAAACCTTTGGAGAGGTGCGCGCGTACCTCCGCGCGAATGGGCAGCGGTGCCACTCTTTGAGGAAGCTGCTGCGGCCCGTCTGCGAAGCTGCCGCTTTCGGCAGCTTCGCAGACGGGGCGCGGCAGCTTCCTCAAAGAGCGGCACCCCTGCCCATTCCGAGAGGTGCGCGCGCACCTCTCCAAAGGTTTGGGGAGGTGCGCGCGCACCTCCGCGCGAATGGGCAGCGGTGCCGCTCTTTCAGGAAGCTGCCGTGGCCCGTCTGCGAAGCTGCCGAAAGCGGCAGCTTAGCAGACGGGCCGCGGCAGCTTCCTCAAAGAGCGGCGCCCCTGCCCATTCCGAGAGGTGCGCGTGCACCTCTCCAAAGGTTTGGGGAGGTGCGCGCGCACCTCCGCGCGAATGGGCAGCGGTGCCGCTCTTTCAGGAAGCTGCCGTGGCCCGTCTGTGAAGCTGCCGAAAGGCAGCTTTGAGGTTTGGGGAGGTGCGCGCGCAACTCCGGTCGTTCGGAGAGGTGCGCGCGCACCTCTCGGAATGGGCAGGGGCGCCTCTCTTTTTGAGGAAGCTGCCACGGCCCGTCTGCGAAGCTGCCGAAAGCGGCAGCTTAGCAGACGGGCCGCGGCAGCTTCCTCAAAGAGCGGCACCGCTGCCCATTCGCGCGGAGGTACGCGCGCACCTCCGGTCGTTCGGAGAGGTGCGCGCGCACCTCTCGGAATGGGCAGGGGCGCCGCTCTTTGAGGAAGCTGCCACGGCCCGTCTGCAAAGCTGCCGAAAGCGGCAGCTTTGCAGACGGGCCGTCGCCGTCGGGCAACCGGGAACCAGTTCCATCTCATTTTTTAAAAAATGGCAGCCGCGTGCGTCCGCGCATGCGCAAAAAACCTTTTTGCGCATGCGCGTGCATGGACACACGCACGCGGCTCCCTCTTTTTTTAATTTGTGATGGAACCGGTTCCCAGTGGCTCTTTTTCTTTTTTAGGTTGCCGACCCCTGCTCTGGGGAAATCCAGAGTTAAATAGGCCTCCATAATCTGTTGAATTGGGAAATAGAAAAAAGCATTTCACATCAATTTTTTAGTAGCCCAGTGTAGTTATGTGGACCCTGGGCTTCCTTCTGAGGTGCTCGTAACAATGTTGTGAAGTAGGACAATGTCCAAAGCACAAGATCAGCACAGGATTTATCATACATAGTATAAGTCTTGCCATATAACTGAATAAACATTAATGTAGAAAAATATGCCTACTCTGGCAGCATTTATTATATTGTAGCCTACACAGCATCGTAAGATAACTAGCAGAATTTTTATAGGATAGTTAAAGGCTCCCTAGCATTTGTTCTAGAAAATCTGAATGCTGCAACTCTTTAAGTATCTGCTGAGAAAAAATTGATATTAATGTCAGTGCTATTCTACTTGCAATATGTGTTGCATCATCTGATCAGTTAGTTTTGTCTGAGGATGGAGATAGGGTGCATCACTTATCTGTCCAATTACATGATCTTTTGACCCTTCCCATTTTGGCTTATTCATACTAACTGAAAGAAGTTGAACACAGGTAGGCCTCGATTTATGATCACAATTGAGCAAAAATTCTGTTGCTAAGTGAGAATGGTTAAGTAAGGTTTGCCCCATTTTATGACCTTCCTTGCCACAGTTGTTGAGTGAATCATTGCAATTGTTAATTTAGTTACATGATTGATAACTGCATCAGGCTATCCCATTGAGTTTGCTTGTCCAAAGGTTGCAAAAGATGGTCACATGACATTGCAACCTTCATAAATATGAGCTAATTGCCAAGCATCCGAATTTTGATCACATGGCCACAGGGTTAATGCAGTGGTCATAAGTATGAAAATGGTCATAAGTCCCTATTTTTAGTGCCATTGTAACTTTGAACAGTCACTAAATGAATGATTGTATGTCATGGATGAACTGTAGGTGTGTATGTAATTGGTGCCACCTTCTTTAAAGGAAGTAACAATTTGTCATTTCTCAAGAAGCTTTCTCTGGATCCAGATTACTCCAACCAGCATACTGTATGTCATAATTAGCCTCTTTTGGGGCAAAGTGTTTTAGAAGGTGATGTACCTAGCCACAGGTGTCCCTGCATCAATCCTTTTCCCTCCCCCCCCCCCACTCCGGGCTGCCAAATACAGAAGTCTGTCCTTGAGCACTAAAAATACACAGCTAGTGTTCTTAACTTTAGTAGGAATTCAGTAATCACAGGAACTAAATAATCAACAATGAAGTAAGAGTCTACTACTTATATAAAAGCAGTTCTGTGGATTCTCTGGATGAACTACCGTATTTTGATGTTTTTTTTCCTGTAAGTGCTCTTTTGTTTTGAATTGTTCCATTCTGTTTTAGCACTGTATTATTGTGGTAAGCTAAAATATTGCCACTTTGATACACCCTGTCTTTCAACCTGCGTGTAACTTATCCAAGAGGTTCTATGATTTTTTTTATTACAGTTTGTGCTTATGTAACAATTTTTGTTCTATGCTGCTAAGAAGGAAAAGTTTAACAATGCTGTTTATTCAAGTTGGTATTCTTCTTGTGTTTTATGTTTATAGAAGCTGAACTAAACACAGGGAAATAAATTCATTTAAAGAAATACTAAATAGAATGCCATTCAGTTATCTTTTGCCTTGCAACAGTCACCTACACTAATAATTCTGTAGCAGTGTAAACTTAAATACTTGGAATGGAGTTAGCAAAATCCCATTTTTAAAACCCAAGAGCATGCTTGAAGAGCAAATTTCTGTGGACTTTTGTATTTATGGTCAGACAAAAATAAAATCTGTCTGACATGTTGGCTTCTGCCTTATCTTACTGCCTGCTTGTTCTGCTCTTGGTCTGCAGCGCGTGTAGTCTCCCAATACATTGTGCCGTAGCGAACAGATGAAGTGCTTACACATTCATAGACTGAGACGCCACAAATTCAGTTGGGTTCTCTTGTAGCTCTGAGCAGATTTCTGTCCTTTGAGCCATGACATTCCCGGCTGGAGTTCTGAATGCTGATGGCATGGCCTTTTATTATTAATCAGGAATTCAAATAAATTAATTTGTTGAAAGCGGAGGAAAGAATTTAAAATTCAAAGCTAGAAGCCTTCATCCTGCATGAAGTGAACTGGAACTTCTCAGTGCTTAAGGAGCTTCTGAAGTGCTATTGACTCTATTAGGGCAAAGATATTTTAGCTACAGAAAATACATTTGAAGATTTGACACATGATCAGTTTTAATTCTCATATCTCTACAATAGTAAAAGCCATTGCATGGAATATATACGAATTTCCAGCCAGCATATTTGCTTCTGAAAAATAGTTCTTGTTCAGGAAGTAATATTATTTCTTTAGCTTAGTAATCATGCTTCTTCTTTTACTGCAATTTTTAGATACGTTATTCCATTTCGGATTGCTTTTATCTAGTTTTGGTGACGGTTTGTTGCTGGAACTTTGTACTTTGATATGGCCCAAGGGCTAATCAATAAAGTTGTTGTTGTTGATACGTTATTGCAGTACTCTGTTGCAGTAAAAATAACTAAGCTTATGATGTGTTATTATTTAAGCACATTTATGCAGTTTAAAAGTATACAATTAATGGCCATTTTCTCAAGCAACTCTTACGGGAATATTTCATTTTAGAGATGAAACTGCAGTATGCTAGTATACCTAAGAATATTTTGATTTTTACAGTTGTGTGAAAACAGTGAAAATAGAAATGATAAATACTGCAGTAAATAAAATGTTTCCCATATGAGAAGCAAATCAGATTTTAAGGCAGCAGACTATTTCCTAGCCTTCACATATGCTTTGTTTCTGGTAAGACCTGTGACATTTAATAGAAGAGAAAGAATACTAAGCCAGCCAAAGAAACACTACATGTGTTATGATTCATCTTTTTACTTTTGAATCTTAATTCTAAGACATTTTGTAGTTGAATAGCATATTTCAGTATAATAGTTTTCAAAGCCTTTTAATCACAGTACTTTAGAAAAACACTATTTCCCATTCTAAGATTTCCAGGTTTTCAGGGCAGGAGGACAGTGTTGGAGGTTTTTCAATATTTTTTATTAAATGTTTAAACTATAGCATTAAAAGATAACATAAACTCAAAAAAGAAAAATAGAAAGTAAAAAGTGCAGAAAAGCAAAAAAGAAAGAAAAAATAGAAAAAAGAAGAAAAACCTGAAAGCAATTTCCCACTCTCATGACAATAAGCATAAACAATTTAACTGTATCTGGTTGCCTTCTCTTGATTAACAGTTATAAACCTCTTCATCGCCTAACTTGATTCTTAATGGTGGGCAAGACCAATAAGCATTGTTCTTTTCCCAATCCAGATCTCAAGCAAAAAATCCAACAGATCCCTAAAATAATAATATTCGTTCAAAATATAAAAGTCATTGTTCTATATATCAACTCTTAGGTACCAGCAAATCCAACACGTCATATTTTTCCAGTCCAGATGTCAACAATTCTAGAAAGAACTACACATAATAAGCCAACTTTGTGTTCTTTCCTTTTGTGGAAAATAATTTTGTTCTTTAATCTATTCAAATTATTATTGGCCCTTGTCTTGAATTTATTTAGAACTTTAACAAACCTCTTTTGTAAGTCCAATAAGAACAAATTATTCTAATTGCTCTCTGGGATTTGTTTCCTTCTTAATTTTTAAAACATTATTTTTTATTTTATTTTATCTAACTAGGAAATTCTTATACTTAAGTGAGATAAGCTTCATTTCAAATCTTTTTCGGTAACAGCTTCTTCTGGGAACAAACCGTTGATAAGAACACACAACATAATTGGCATGTTGATTCAAGATCCTGGTATAATTCCTCAAAAATATCTCTAAACAACATTATAAATTACTTATCTTCCAATAATGAAAATAATTTTTATTTTTCATGAAAATGCATTTATGCTTTAAAATTAATTGCAAGATCTTCATACTCAAAATCCCATTTTCTGAGCCTTTAATTCGTTTAAAACTTTCTATACCCCAAACCTTGTCTTGTTTTTTGCTGTTTATTTTAAATTCTTAAAGGTTATATAGTTACAGATTCATTTTCTTATATTAAGGATTAAAGGCACTCACCTAGTGTTTTCAACCCTGTCGTTTTGAAGGTGTCTAACTTATTTATAGCAACTAATACACAATTTCCTAAGGTGGTTAGAAAAGAAAGTGTGAACTTAGTGTCCTTTAAAGACTCCAACTGTGGTTCGAACCATAAGGGCAAATTCTCTCATCTAGTTCTCTCACCCTCTGAAGACCGCTACCTTGCGGTCCTCTCAAAAGGAGCAACGGTACGGAGCACAGTGTGGGCAAATTCACACACTCTCTTTCTCTAGAGAGGATCAAAGGAGCCAATCTGTTCGTCAGTTCCTTTCTTGGCCGCAACTGTCAGCTCCACTTTTGCAGAGCCATCTTCAGTCCATCTTCCTGTTTTTTGTTTTTCTCCATATACATCCTCCGTCCTCAATGGGCCTTATCTGTTGACAACAAATAAATATTCAAGGCACTCGAGATCCTTTTGAGGTATTATTTTAATACATTGCAATCCTTACCCATCCAAATAAATAAATAAATCCACAGTTTAGTGCATCATGGTAATTGAATTAAAAAATGACAGCAGCATTTTTTTATTTATCTTGCCTATGTCTTCTCTTTCTGCCTGAGCCACATACATTTTTAAGAGGGCAATACAGTTCTTAGCTTTCCTATTTCCTTTGTTTTGACAAGGTCTGTGACATTCAGCAAAGCAAAATTTATGTGCTGTTTGTCTTAGAAACTGCTACAGAAGCTGGCCAATGTGGCAGCAGCTAACTAAACTGTAGGGTAGAAGATTTAGTAGCAGAGTCATTGAACAGACATTAGATTTATGCATTTTTATTCCAGATTTTTCAAAGTTTAAAAAGTAC
This sequence comes from Vipera berus, assembly GCF_964194415.1. Classification (NCBI taxonomy): domain Eukaryota; kingdom Metazoa; phylum Chordata; class Lepidosauria; order Squamata; family Viperidae; genus Vipera; species Vipera berus. Next base: position 110,119,404 of record NC_138204.1, read on the forward strand.
CCTTCTGACTTTGTTAAAATATATTATCTGGGGAGGAAAATAAAATACAAATATGCATCTGGAATGTATTTGGGACAGCTTTTTATATGCACTGTAATTACATTTAGAAAGTAATTGTAATAATGATTAAATTTAAGTTGATGTCAACTTCCTATTAACTTTTTTTAAGGTTTCAAATTTAAAGATTTTGGTAATAGACCATCAGCTTTCTAATGGTTAGTAAAAGTTCGTCTTAGTAAAAGTTTGTGTTTCAGTACCTGAAGATGGCCTTGTCATTTTCTATGATTTACAAGCTTAGATAAAACTGCTCAATTTATATCATTTATATCAACCTCAGATACCACTTTTCTTGAAGCAGTTTAGTGGCAATTCCTTCTTGGCATTTAGTGAATATTAAGAATTCTTACAATTTAGGCCAGAGATTATCCATACTGATCAGCTTGTAAAAGGTTTTCAATTTTGACTTTAGATATTGGAATATTGAAGCTGATTAATCTAATTTGCAGTATGAATTCAGAAAATGTCAAACAAAAATTTTACATACAGTATTTTTTTTAAGTTGCCATTTGTGAAAATATTAATGTGGAAAAAAATTTATCTGGAGTTTGGAAAGATGTGGAAATGTAATGTAATTTGAAACTTGTTCTGGGTATGAGTCCCTTGAAAATAATGTTAATGCAGAGATTTTTTTTGTAATTATGAAGGTTAATATTTGAAATATTTCTTCAGTGAAATGGCTCTGGGCTATGCTATCTGCCAACTTGTTAAAACTTTTTTTTCTTAAATTCAAACGTATATAGTGCTATATGTGCTTGCAAAATCAAAAAACAAAACTGAACGTGCCAAATTTCTTTATGACAGAATATATCTAAAAGGCAGAGGGCCAGAGCTAGGGACAAAAAGGTGAATTACTATATGATAAGCATTAAGTACATAATTTACCTGTGTTGGCTGTAAACAATACATTGTAGTGTACATGTGAATTATGTTTCGCAATCTGTCTCCATTTTTTCCTCAAAATCATTAGTAAGCAATTTTAGTAATGACACAAGAAGAATTGTATATTAATCTTTAATTTTGGTACTTGAGTTAAAAAAATATAAAGAGAAATAGCTTATGGAAAATGAATCCTCACATAAAATTCCCAATGTTTTGGTTATTAAAATATTGGGAATTTACACAGGAATGGAAGGCCAAAAAAGAAAGAAAGAAAGAAAAGAAAAGAGGAAAAAACATTTATGTGGAAGTACATCAATACAGTATCATTATCAAGGTGGTTTATACTAACAAAAACTCAATCCAGAGCTTTAATTATTTGTATTTAATCATTAAATATGCTATTTAATAGAATCAGTATCCAGAGTGAACTAAAAATATCTCTGATAATGAAAGTCTGAATTATTCACTGATTAAAATTTAAATAAGGATTCATTCACGATGAAATATAAATAAATTATAACCCTCTCTGCTAAATTTTGTGTTCTGCTTTTCAGTTCTGTGTGGTGTACTAGAGTGCATTAAGTGGAAGACTTTTCTGTGAAGAATCATTGCCAAAATTTATTCTAATTCTAGATACAATAATTATTATCATTATCATAGGATGCTGTAAAATAAATTAGGTTGTTGAAAAGCTTAATGCATGATATCAGAAACAAGATTTTCCTTTTTAGAAATAATAGTCTGCCATCCTTTTGAATAGTGTAAATGCTGTGCTATTTTAATTTTTGATGTGTAGATAGAGAACTTGTTTGCTTTATAACTTGAAGTTCTGTAATGAGCTGGAGCTAAATTTAACCAGACACTTCTTTATAAATTCCAGAACTGAAAGAGATGAACTATCCAGAAAGACCACATGACCTGCTTTGTTTTTTATTTCATCAAGAATGTTAGAGAATGTAATTCTAAGGATAAATGGTAGTATGATCAAATTAAATGTTCTCAAAAATATTAACTCCTGTTTTAAAATTCATTCATGCATTTATCAGATTTAGAAACCCATCTCACTCATTTATCAACTCTGGGTGGTATACAGTTAAAATGTCTATGATATCAATATATCCTAACGTTTAAAACTTCATAAACCATTAACTTTTCCCCAGGCCATAGATGCAGCTATGAAAGGAACCAAGAAGCTATGTGAAACTTAATTACTACAAAAATTATATATTTTCTCCCTAACTCTGGTCCTTTACCTTTAAATGCAGTCTGTCACACAGAAATTTAGTAGATTAAAAAATGTTTAATGCAGTGAATAGAAATTGCAGATATTTAGATATTTCTAAATATCTATATATCAGAGCAGCAATATTAAAGAAATATTGGGAAACAGTTCAGAAATTCATTTAAAAGGCCCATTAGATTTTTAGACAATTATTTTATTTATTTATTTATTTATTTATTGCATTTATATACCGCCCTTTCCCTGAGGACTCAGGGCGGTTTACAGGGAGTTAAAAATCAACCATACAAAAGTTAAAAAACCAATTTAAAAAAGATTAAACCAACCCTGTACAATTAAAAAACCCCAATTAAAATAAATTTCTCCTCAGCCTGGGCCCGAGAGCTCAAAGAGCCAGGTCTTCAGGCCCCGGCGGAATGATCGGAGGTCGGGGGCAGTCCTCAGCTCCACTGGCAGCTGGTTCCATTATATTGCAAGTATTGTCAATGTGGACACTAAACTGTCTGTAGCAACAGTAGACTTTGTACTTGGCGTAGCTAACAAATGGGAGTAGCAAATAGACTGGATTGTTAGCTTCTATGCTGTTTGCAATAGAAAAGGCCTGCTCCCAAAATAACATTTATAAGTATCAATGAACTACTGTAATAATCTTGCTTTGTAGAGGGTTGAAGATGGCATTGATGAGCAGACAAGATAATCCATTTGCTGTGTCTCATTTTATTTTGTTTGCTTTAGTCACAATTTATTTTACTCTACTTTGCTAGTCAATTTTGACTACCTTTACCCTGAAGATAATTAGTCATAACCACCTGAGCAGCTTGGAATTTAACTCAAACCTCTTGAGAGAGACTTAATTAAGCTGTCTCTGTCATTGACAGAGCAAACTTTTCAGCTGTCAGACATGAAAATGATGATGTGAAGCTTTAGACATACTCATTAGTAATATTGCAAGATCTCATGCAAAGGTGGAGAGCTAGTATTAGTGCAGTAATTAAGGTGTTGGGATTGGCACAATGGAGACATCAACTGAAAGCCACAGCATCTTACTACATGGTGGTTTACTGTATGGTCTGGTCACTTTCTCTCTCAGTCCAATATACCTCACAGGTTTACTGTGTGGGGAAGATATGTGCTATATATGAACCCCTCTACAAAAGGTAGAATGTAAATCTAACAATAAAAACTACCACAACCTCACAAATTTTTGGTTTTGAAAATATTCTTTGATTTTGGAGCCTGCGGACACCACCTAGAGATTTTTAGACAGTTTACTGTTTACTGCTTTCTAGTGAGATTCTTCAACACACGCCTAGTAATTGAGCTAGAAACTTTATGATCCAATTGTCCTATTAGAGAACTGACTAGAAACTGTGCTCACAAATATAAGAAGTGTACTAAACCCAGCAACCAAGCCCAGAAGAAAAAGATAAGCAAATCAGGCAGCCAATGTGGGCTTTGATAGTGAAGAGGGATTTCTGTCTTCTTATAGGCCTGTTTTGTATAGGTAGAATTCTGACATAAATGTAGAACTCTGAAATGTTCCAACTGAGTTTCTACGCATGCACATAACCCATGTATGTACTTTCACAGATGATCATTTGAAGAACCACAGTTACTGTTAAATTTGTTTGTCTGCGTTAAACGTGATATTGATACAGTTTATATCATGGTGAGTGAGGCTGGAGATAGTAGTCAAAGCCCCTCGTATCCTATGTTTGGAAGTTATTTTACAGTGATAAGTTAATAAATATCACAAGGAATGTTTTCAAAAGGATTTCATAGTCCCCTGATTCTGTGGATTATTTTTTCCCAGCAGCCAGGTGAGTTGCACAGTGAGATCATGGAGAGGGAAGATTTTCAGTCCATCCTGAGCAATGCAGTTTAGCAGTATCGTCAAGAAGAGCCTTGGTGGAGCAGTGGGCTAATGCCTCCTTAAGTAACACCAGCTGCCTGCAATTAGTGCAGGTTCGCATCCCACCAGGCTCAAGGTTGACTCAGCCTTCCATCCTTCCGAGGTAGGTAAAATGAGGACCCAGATTGTTGGGGGCAATAAGCTGACTTTGTAATAATGCCACTTGGGGGGGGGGGCGAAAGCCCTAATAAGCAGGCATATACATAGAATGAAGGCTATTGCTAAGCACATTGAATTGTGCTTAGAGTGTAAGCCGCCCTGAGTCTTCGGAGAAGGGCGGGATATAAATGGGATTTATTAAAAAAAAAGAAGAAATCTGGCAGTAGCTGATGAATAAAATGAAGCATCATGGGTAGTGTGTAGACTACTTCTCTTTTCTGCTATGTAGAATAGGATTAGTAAATGTCACTCTATGTGTGCTTATATTTTCAGGTTTGGTTTTTTTCATCATAGTTTGGAAGAAAGGAAACAAAGTGAAATAATCAAAATTGTAAATAGATATATCAGCTACTGATACAACATAAAATATTTCTTCGAATTTGCTAATTTTCAGTATATTGTAAGCCCCGTACTAATTCATTTTGCTGACTAGGATCAATGTGATGGCATTGCTTTCTGGTCCAGCTTGTAACTTTCAAGGGGTCATTTCAGGCTGACAGACATTTCAGTAAAAAAAAAGTTGTGCTATTAATATGAATGTGTTGGTATAATGTTGATACATGATCTACTGCCAAGTTTTAACTAACTTTTTCCCCCTTTGCTTGATATTTTAGGGTAGAGCTTTGCTCCATTGGGCATGTGATAGAGGACATAAAGAACTTGCTACAGTACTTCTCCAACACACTGCTGATGTTAATAGCCAGGTATGAGCTGAAGCTACAATGAATGTGTCCACCTTGTATATTTTGGAGTAAAGAAATTACAGTAGATCATTTTTAATTGCAGTGTTTAGGTATTTGCAATATTCCTTTATTCTTTTGTGTTAATTATTTCATGCCTTTCATGGTTTAGTAGGATTATTTAGTACCTTATCTTACCAAAATTGTATTAGACTTCAAACGGAACATTTTTTTAAAGTGACATGGATCCTTCTGGTTTGAAGACAGTAGTGACAAGAAAAGGATTATTTAACTCTTTTCTTCTCACATTGGTCCACTCAGAATTCTGCTTCCTATCGGTGTGTTAATGTGGGGAGACATGGACGCTGACTGCTTCTTTATTTTGGTCATGAAAAAAGCAAATTGAAAAGTGTACTCTTACATGAGCAGACGGAAAGCAGTAAGCAGCACCTTTCTTTCCAAGAATGAGCTGAAATAATAGTGAATTGGAATAGAAGAATTTTTGAGAAACAAGTCAGAAGGTTTGATTGGTGGAAGTCTGGCTGTTACGAAATAGCACAGCAGATGTAGGAGAAGGAGTGGCAGAGCCTGGGGTGGAGTCCAAAGAGGTATCAGCCCTCCAAGGGGTCTAAGTCCAACCCTCTTGAGGCCAAAATAGTGCTGACCTTTCGTTGACTAGATTCCCACACGTAAGCATGAGCAATACATTAGTTTAATTGGAATTTAACATGTGGCCCTGAACTTTCGTGCCTGACAGCATATCACTATGTAAATTGAAAACAAAAGAGCAAAGCTAAGATGAAAAATGGAACGAATGGATGAATGAAAACAACAAATAGAAAACAGAATGAAAAGTTTGTTTGAAATATTCTTTCTTCATCTATGAGGAGTAGAGGCCTAAAGCTGCTGCAGAAGGAGAACTGCTGCATAATTGTAGGCAACATGTTTATGCTAATATGTAACGGCGGATTTCCAGTAGAGGTATACCTGCCATTCCTCAGGAGCCCTTGCTGGGAACTGTATTCCTGAACATATACAGAATGCTGAAAGAATACTGAGTACATAAGTAGCAGCATACCTCATTCAAAAAGAAAAATGTTCGAAATATAGTTATATTCGCAGTCTGGGCTTATCCCAACAATCATTCAGTGACTATACATTATATTAAATAAAATTTTAAAGAGAGAGGTATAAGAGAAAAAGAGACGGGAAATTCCCTTTTGTCTCTGAAACACAGAAATTCAATAATAATAGGCCAGATGAAACACAAACAACAAGTCCGTACCTTATTATTTGCCCTAGTGGTCAAAACAGCTCATAAGTGCAAATAAATTATGCAGGCTTCAACAAATATTCTATTTAGGTTTATTAATATCTAGTTATCCTCAACAGATTTGGAAACATTTAAGCGATTGCTGAAAAGCTACAAAGAAGTATTTTTAGCTACATGCCTAGGAAAAAGATGAAAAGTAAAGCTTCTGATTTATTGTGCAGATAATGTAAATCGTATCTATTTTCATATAATGTTGCATAATTTAATAAGTAAAATTTATTCTTGAGGTTTTAAGTTTCAATAGTTATTAAATATGTATAGCTATGGGAAATTACATTAAATTACAAAAATATAAAATGCAATTAAAATCTATCTATTGATTGTTTAGATGCCATCAGGCAACTGTCAACTTTTAGTCACCATATTGATTGATTTTCTTCAGGAAGGTGTGTCCTCATCTTAGTTCTTCAGGTCTTTCAGTGGCATACCTATTGCTGCAGTAATTAAGTCCATCCACTTGCTGCTGAACATTCTCTTTTTTTCTTTCCTTCCACCTTTGACAGCATTTAGACCTCTTCCGAGAGCTAAATCTTTGCATAATGTGTCTGAAATATCATAATTTGATCTTGGTTATTTGTACCTTGAACAAGAGTTTTGGGATTATTTATTCAATGATCCATTTGTTTGTTTTGTTCTGTTCATTATCTGTGGTATTCTCAGGAGCCTTCTCCAACACTAAAATTTAAAAATTTCAATATTATTTTTATGTTGTTTCTTCAAAGTTTAACTTTCACATCTATTGAGTGTTATAATTATATTGAGTGTTATACCTGATTTTGTCAGGTATAAATGCAACCTGGCATCTGAATATTTTTTTCAAAGTCTTCATTGACTTCAGAGATCTTTTTTCCTTTGGGTTTGTTTGGGTTTTTTGGGTGTCTGTTTCCATCTTCAATATTGTTACAGATATTGTTGTAATACTGAATATCTTTTTAACAGCTCTCTGTAAATGCTAAATTCTTTCTTGAAATCTTTATCTTTCTTGGCTTTGACTTCTTTTCTCTTCTTGGCAAATTCATCAGTTTATTCTGACATCCAGTTTGCTTTCTTGTGCGTCTTGATCTGTGGCAGTTGCTTTTCATCTTCATTGTTAACTTTTTTCCCATTCTTCAGTTCCCAATCAATCAATGATTGGAATATAAACCTGGATAATTATCGTATTAAATGTAGTCCATTGTCCACATAGTCTAATTGATACTATTTGATCACTGATTACATTGGAACCAAATAGCTTTTGTTATATTCTTTCCTAGCTGTAATAGTGTACTATGTAATAAAAGGTGTGATCTTCCTACAGAAAGTGACTTTATTCCAGTCCATCTCAATTCACTGATTGATAATGTGATCAATTCATTTCATCATTCACTGTGTTGAACTTACCGACTTTTGTGTGTTTACATTCCATGTTCCCATTATAATTCTCTCTTTGCAGCTTTGGATTTTATTTAAATATAAAGAATAATCTCAAAGTAAATGTGGCCATCAGCAACAGTCCCAAAAGCTTTAATCTAGCTATATCAGAAATACCATTACTATTTCCATTTAATACTGACCCTACACCTACTGCCTTTTAATTTCTGCATTATTTAGATGAAGCTCAGTGGGTTAGGACGCTGAGCCTGTCGATCAGAAGGTGGGCAGTTTGGCGGGTCGAATCCCAAGTGCCGCGTAACAGAGTGAGCGCCTGTTACTCGTCCCAGCTTCTGCCAACCTAGCAGTTCGAAAGCACGTAAAAATGCAAGTAGAAAAATAGGGACCACTACGGTGGGAAGGTAACAGCGTTCCGTGCGCCTTTGGCGTCTAGTCATGCCAGCCACATGACCATGGAGACGTCCTCAGACAAGTGCTGGCTCTTCGGCTTTGAAACAGAGATGAGCACTGGCCCCTAGAGTTGGAAACGACTAGCATGCATGTGCGGGGGAACCTTTACCTTTAATGCAAATAAGGTTATACTTTGTGACTCACTTTCACTAAAATTAAATAAAAGAATATTTGAGAAATAGTTCGCTTATTTTACTATGTTCCTCTCAAACTCTTTCCTGTTATATTTATTTTCATATAATGTGTAACATAAAAGATAACAGGGTAAATGCTGAGAATGACCACAGGAGCAGTCTTTTTTTTTTTTACAGAAATTTGTAGTATCATCTATCAATTGCTGCTGAAGGCATAGTGTGCAGTCTTAAAGCTGCAAATATTTTCCAAATTATGGTTTGGAATACGTATCTCTTTTACGATTCAGTTTTAAGCTATTTTGCCAAGCTGAGAAACTAGTTGTACCTTACAATTCTTTTCTCTCTTAGTCAGAAGCTTTTGAAATTGCCACGTAGCATTGAATCACAATGACAGTATGACCAATCTTCCTTCCCTCAAATAATAGGAAAAAGTCCATCTCTTTGAGTCTTAATTATTACCTTTGACAATACATTTTAAAAGAGCTGGTGATTGCTTAGAAAATGGAGGATGCACAAAGGATTGTTTTAGGGAGGGAAGTCTCGCTTTGTGTTGAAAAAGATAATTTGTCTAATCTAATTACCTAAATTCTTAGCCATAGGCCATTTCCTGATGGGTGGTTGTGTGTAAGAATTATGCTGAGAACTAAGAAAATTTAGATTTCTTTAAAATGAATGACTGTCCCAAGTTAAAAAATAATTTATTTGGAATAACACTTGGAAAATAGTGTAGATACAAATATACAGTCTCAGTTTCTCGCACAAATATCCCGTGGGATGTAAGATTCTTTTATACATTCTTATCAATAGAAAGGTAAATAGGGGAGAAAAAGTGATGGTTTTGTTCAGCATTCATTCAGCATCCCTTTCAAAGCTCTGTTTCTTTTGGGTTCCAAATTCAGTGGAAAAGTAAGTTCTCTGGAGGGGAAATAAGGCTCCACCAGGTTAATGTCTGAAATCCTTCTCTGAAATCATTACTATAACCCTAGAAATTCATGGATAAACTAAAATGAAAGCCACTGGCCTCTGGATCTCTCAACTGCTGTTCCCTAAATTATGGCACAGTTCATCATATAGCAAGATAAAGAATACAAGACCTTGTGACTGCATCAATGCAGTTATTTTTCAAGAATTAGAGAAGTGGTTTTCATTTGTTTCTTTATGGATTTTACTTCCCAATCTTGTCAGTAATAATTCTTGAATTCTTAGATGGTCTTCCATCCAAATACAAATCAAAATGGACTCTCTTTAATTTCCCAGATCAACCAAAGTTGACTAAGTGATGCCACTTGGTGAAACTCTGAATAATCAGACAGTATATGTCTGAATATATGTTGAGAGAAGATGGATTAGAAGATCGTGTTTTAATATTGGAGTAAGAAATATCAATAACCTATGCTATGTAGATGCCACTGGTCTAATACCTGAAAATGCAAATGATCTGCAAGTTTTAGTAATGAAAGTAAAGGAACACAGGTTTTTTTTTTAAATGGGCCTCTTTATCCAACTCCAGTATAAAAAAGACTAAATTAATGACGAGGGACAGCAGCCCTTTTAGAATAGATACTGAAGAAACAGAAATGGTAGCTAACTGCCACCTTTTAGGGCTGACTTATCAACAGTAAAGGAACCTATAATCGGGAAATACATCACAGGCTAGTAATGAAAGCATTGGAAGATATACTCAGATATCATGATGTGTCTATGCCTAAAGGTAAAGGTTTCCCCTGTCCAGTTGTGTCTGACTATAGGGGATGGTTTTTCCTCTCCATTTCTTAGCTGAGAGAGCTAGAGTTGTCCAAAGACCTTTCCATATTCATGTAGCCCGCATGACTATACGCCAAGTAACAGGAGCTCACCCCATCACACATCGCTCAGGTCTCGAATCTGAGCTGTCAGCTTTCCAGCGGAACCATCGCGCCTTCTCATGTCTATGCATACAGACATCAAAACTCTGCATATTAAAAATGAAAAAAAATTCTTTCTATTTCTTTTTAGCTTTTTGCATTTTCATTTTTTCTTCTTTGTTTATATTATTTTGTGTTAGTGTCTTTGTTCTCTTTTAAACTTCTAATAAAATTTATTTTTAAAAAAGGAATATGGTCCTATGTATTTAGGGGACGCGGTGGCTCAGTGGGTTAGGACGCTGAGCTTGTCGATCGGAAGGTCGGCAGTTTGGCGGGTCGAATCCCGAGTGCCGCGTAACAGAGTGAGCGCCTGTTACTCGTCCCAGCTTCTGCCAACCTAGCAGTTCGAAAGCACGTCAAAATGCAAGTAGAAAAATAGGGACCACTACGGTGGGAAGGTAACAGCGTTCCGTGCGCCTTTGGCGTCTAGTCATGCCAGCCACATGACCACGGAGACGTCCTCGGACAAGCGCTGGCTCTTCGGCTTTGAAACGGAGATGAGCACCGGCCCCTAGAGTCGGAAACGACTAGCACGCATGTGCGGGGGAACCTTTACCTTTACCTTACCTATGTATTTATATCTGATCTTGACAGAATTCATGTCATTATTGGCATTGTAGTGCCTAGCTTCATGTGACTACTGTTTACAGATTCCATTTTCTGTTCTGTGTCAATTTCTTCAGATCCAACATTAGGAAATTAAATCTCCTTTTCTCCAGCATACCTTTATGCAGAACAATTTTTTCAGATTGCTTGAGCTCTTGGTTACAGTATAGAATAGCTGTTGATGACAGTAAATGACCTAATCTTCAAGTTAATTTAGAGCACGGATGTCAAACTCGATCGTGTCATGTGATGTATCATGATTTTTTTGCCTTTGTGGAGCCAACGTGGGCTGCCAGTTCGACACCCCTGATTTAGAGCAATTCCGAATATAATAACAGACATAGGTTGAGTCATTTTCCACTCCTCCAACCTAAAAAGTGTGGGAGCATCTCTGTGTTGTTGTAGAAGATTATTGTAGTTTTCTGTTTAAATATCCTCAATGTGATTTTCTCATATTCAAGGCTTATTGAACGAAGTTAATCACCAATCTACCTAGTAATAGTACTGACAAGAAAGGTCAGAAGCTAAATGATTTGGATGCCATTTTTATTTCACCAGAGCTTTAGACATGTGTATTGCAGTGGCCAAGGTGTATGGCAAGCTACCAGTGCTTTTAGAAGAAGAAAAATATCGTTTTCAAACATTTTTCTTAAGATAAATGGCTTTTGGACAAGTCTTTTATGCAGGGGTGAACAAGATGTCAAAGCATCATTTGTTGCTAAATCCATAGCTGGAAAAGTTGCACTGAAGCTTCATGCTTAGTTATCATTTCCTGGCTTTTCAGCACTGAAAGAAGTGAACCCACATTGAAAAAAATCCCTTTGAAGAGAATTTTTTTTTCAATTATAAGGCAAATAGCATGCTAGATCAAGTTTAATCCATGAAAAATACACCTGCTCCTTCAGATAATCCAGTTCTAAGCAATATTTCCAACTCTTCATCTAATGTTTTTGATATTAACAGTGTTGAAAAAAATGATCTCAGGGAACCAAACTTTTTTTTTTAATCATCCCTTGCAAAGTGTAAATGATTTCAGGTATTCTTTCTTTTCTTCAAGCTGATGGTTAGTTTGTAACACTTGACCTATAACAAAAAGAGCCATTGCCAATCCTCTTTGGCTCCAAATAGGAGGAGAGCCATAGCAGTGTCAGGTGGCACCTTTCAGCCTGATCAGATACTAACTCTTGCCATCCGAAATGTAGCAATCTAGTTACTCCAGTGGTATATGATGAAGGCATTTACTATTTTATTATTCATTTTGCAATTACTTTTTTCAGTGTATTAGACACTAATCACTGGTGTTCTTAAGAGACAGCAGTAGTATTTTCAGAGGCAGAAAAGAAGAAATAGTGTCCCAGGAACATAAATAAAAAAGGGTGATCAACTGATGAAAAATGTTCTGTAGCACCCACATCACAGGGGCAGTATCAGGTTTCATGTGGCATTCTCCTATTTTCCCTCCAAAAGAGCTGTGGCCAGGGCATTAACTCAAGCCGGAAATAAGGTTCTATTGAGTTTGAGAACTGTAATAAAATATAAATATGAGGCTGGCTTAGGCACTGAAATTTAGTTATTTACAAGTATATTATGAGGGAAAGCAGCAATTTCTGTTTGGTCTTCCATGTCTAACATCTGGCAGGGAACATCGCAAATGGCAATCATGTGATTGCGGGGTACTGCAACCAGTTATATGAAACTATTGCCAAACACCCAGATTGTAGCGACATGACTGCAGGGTGCTGGAAGAGCCAGAACTCTGAAGACGGGTTGTAACCACCATTTATGTAGAACCACCATAATCTTGAATGGTCTTTGAACAAATGGTCATAAGTATAACCACTCCCGTTTAGATATCCAGTCTAGAGCAGATGCAGCTGAACCTGTTGCCTTAAAGTAAGGTAACTTGGCTTCTATACAAGTTTGCAATACATATTGGTCACAAGAAAAACATTTCAAGTTACAAGTTCCTTGAAACTAGTTAGTTGCTCATTGACATGACTCTCCATTCCACATTAGCAGTTTCTTAGGATTAGAATGCTGTTTGTGTTGGCTTCAGTGCAATGAAATAATTATTTTTTTTCCTATTCCACTTAATAGAATGGTAATCTTTTTCTAAAACTTAATATGTTTAATCTTGCGTGCTTTGTAGATTTCTCAGTCTATTCATCAGTAAGGAAAATATAGTACACCCTTTACCGACTTAGATAGGAAGAGTTAATACCGTAGTTTCTGGCGTATAAGATGACTTTTTAACCCATGAAAACTTCTCAAAAGTCAGGGGTCGTCTTATACGCAGGGTGCTGAAACTTTAGGGACAGGGCTGGCTGGAAAACCTGGAGTGGATCTTCCATTTAGTCTGCGCAGGGAAAGCGGGACCAATTGGAGTAGAAGCTGCAGTCTGTGATTTTTTACAGGCTGGGGTCTGGGCGTCTTTCCTTCTAAAGTTGAAGAGCAGCTGTAGGCAGGAGGGGAATGCAAGAGCAACTTGAAAGGCAGGTGGGGAATGCCGTAGCCAGAGCAGCTGCTTAGCTCTAAGGACACATTTGACTCAAGAACTGGGCGGGCGGGCTGGAAAACCTGGAGCGGATCTCCCATTTGGTCTTTTTTTTTAAATCCCATTTATATCTCGCCCTTCTCCGAAGACTCAGGGTGGCTTACAATTTAAAGCACAAATCAATGTGCTTAGCAATAGCCTTCATTCTATGTATATGCCTGCTTATTAGAGCTTTCACACATCCCACACACAAGCAGCATTATTACAAAGTCAGCTTATTGCTCCCAACAATCTGAGTCCTCATTTTACCTACCTCGGAAGGATGGAAGGCTGACTCAACCTTGAGCCTGGTGGGATGCGAACCTGCACTAATTGCAGGCAGCTGGTGTTACTTAAGGCTCTGCACAGGGAAAGCTTTAGAGTGAATTAGGAAAAGTGAAAAAGTGAATTAGGAAAATAGGAAACGGTTGCTGGAATTGGGTATGTGTAGTTTAACGAAGAGAAGGGTGAGGGGTGACATGATAGCAGTGATCCAATATCTCAGGGGCTGCCACAAAGAAGAGGGAGCCAAGCTGTTCTCCAAAGCACCTGAAAGCAGGACAAGAAGCAATGGATGGAAACTAGTCAAGGAGAGAAGCAGCCTAGAACTAAGGAGAAACTTCCTGACTGTTAGAACAATTAACCAGTGGAACAACCTGCCTCCAGAAGTGGTGAATGCTCCAACACTGGAAGTTTTTAAGAAGAGACTGGACAGCCATTTGTCTGAAATGGTATAGGGTTTCCTGCCTTAGCAGGGGGTTGGACTAGATGACCTCCAAGGTCCCTTCCAACTTCTTCTTCTTCTTCTTCTTCTTCTTCTTCTTCTTCTTCTTCTTCTTCTTCTTCTTCTTCTTATTATTATTATTATTATTATTATTATTATTATTATTATTATTATTATTATTATTATTATTATTATTATTATTATTATTATTATTATTATTAAGTTTAATCCACTTGCACTGTTTTATGTTTACATGTTTGATGACAAACAGCCTTATGTTTATAAGTGACAGTTTTCCTACTAAGTACCTGCATGTCATAAGCATTTGAATTAAAATTACCATATTAAAATCAAATCTGATGTTTTTTATTTAGTGTGCGTTGGAAGAGGGGTAGTCTTATACGGCGAGTATAGCCGAAACCCTATAATTTAACAGGAAATGTAGGGGGTCGTCTTATACGCCCAGTCGTCTTATACGCCGGAAAATACGGTAATTCATTTTACTTCTGTAGTCAAGTAAATGAGGAGAGGTTTTTTTATTTATAGTATAAATATTACATTATATAATATCCCTTTATATTTGTAGCTTTGTATACACATGAGGGAATGTAGATTGTAAAACTTGTATCACTGTTAATTTCTAATTTGCTCTATGACTAAAACATGTTATCTTTCCTCTAGATACTGCAATGGAACTCTTAAAACACTTCATAAATTGAATAATACAATTATAAATAATACCATAAATGTTAATAATATGAGTTCCAAAATAAGTTTATACAACGACATATTAAAATCTTCAATGCTGCTGCTTTGTTTGCTTCTATCATTGCACAAACTGTCACTGTATAAGTAGATTATTACTTATACATTTTAAATTTGTTGCTTATAGACTGTATGAATTATAATTTTGTGATCAGTTATTATCTATTCATAGACTTAGACATGAATTGCTTAGTTTATTCAGAGTAACATTGTGCAATACAAGAAACATGGACCTGACATTAGACCATGTTGTGATCTTAAAATTATTTTTTAATCAGGCTACTTCTATTGTTGATAATCTGTCTGCTTGGATAGTATATACTAATAATATATGGAAATCATTTAAGCTCAGGAATATTTTTATGAAAAAGGAGAGGATTTTTCTTTGTAATTTCATTTTATTAATCTCCCATCTGATCCCGCTCTTTCTATATAATCCCCCTGAATCAGCAGTGTGGAGATAGTGTGGGAGGAGGAAGAGGAGAAGGATTTTAAAATCTGATGGGGATTTTTCCAGCTCTTTAAATTGAAGCTTTATCTTTACATTTATATTGCTCATTGAAGCATTAATATCAATAAAAAGATTCTAATAGATTTATGAAATATATCATGATTATTGGCTTTAGTTCTAGAGTTATTTTGACCTATAATGTTCAGTCCTCTTGACAAAGTGTTAAATATTCTCAGATTACATCAAAGCAAGAGGAAACATTTTTTAAAAAAATTAGAAGCAATACAAATTGGACTTTGGATGCTCTAAACTCATTTTTTGTTTTGTAACTTTGATAAGTTATAACTCAACTTGACAGTCTTAAGGGCTAAAAGGCAAGAGGCAAGCTGTAAAATACACACAGGGAATCAACAGCTTAAATTCTCCAGAGCAAGAACAACTGGGTTGTTAAGGCCTTCTGGAACACCATTAAGATGGGAGATGCACAGATTAGGGGATGACATTCCAGAAAGCAGACATTACAACAGAGAAGTTTTCTGAGTCTTGCTACACACCATTGTTTGATAAATGGGACTTGCATGATCTAACTGAATGGGCAGAAACCATGGAAAATGGGCAGTCTCTCAGATAATTAGGCCTATGCCATGAAGAACTTTATAGATGATAACCAGCATCTTGAAATGCACCCACTAGTCCTCTGGCAACTAGTGCAGCTTGTAAAGTACTGGTGATGTATGAACATTCTTGCGCTGTTGCATTCTGCACCAGGTATAGCTCCTGAAGAGTCGAGAGCAGCCCCATGGTTTTTAGGATCTGAATCCACAAATGATTTGTTCTTTTAGAGTCATGTTTGGAGGCAGGAATCCCTCCAAACATGTTTTCCTTTTGCAGTCTGAAAGCATGCCATGAATTCAGCTACTAAAGTGCTTGTAAGAGTGGTTCTGGAAGCATAGATGCAGAATAGGTTTACTTTACAGTACAGTCATGCACGTATTTGGAAGTGGGAAAGGACTCTTTTCAATTTGAGACAATACAAACATAATAAATGGAAAGGAAGGTTCATCTCCCTCATGACTCAATCCTTCTCAAACAACATTATTATTGACTGAACCATTGGTTGCCAAAAAGAAAAATCAATTTTGGAAGTACTTGCTTGGCCACAGATCATGATACAAATCCAGCGTAGGCAGGCTGATTTTATCAACTGTCTGAAGAATAATTTCTACAGTTAGCCACAAAAGAAGAAGAAATTACAACTATGTCAAAGATTGCTTAGCTTTTCTTTCAATTCTCTTCTTTTCATTCTATGCCTCTAAAACGTTTTTACGTCTTCTTTCATTCAGTCATATTTTAATGTGATGCAGTTATACTATAAACCTTGTACACAGAGTTGAAGACTATTCTCAAAAAATCTACACAACCCTGGAACCTTCTTAGGTCATTTTTTGAGAGGAAGGCAGTGCAGTGTGATGTGACCAGAATGAAGATTAAATTTTAGTCTGATCATATTTATTTTTTATCCCAGTGCTGGATGGTCCTAGGATCATCTAAGAAGAATATATATCATAAACCAGGGATCCCCAACCCCAGAGCATGGACCATTACCAGTCCGTGTCCTGTTAGGAACCGGGCCACGTAGCTGCAGGTAAGCGGCAGGTGAGCCTGGACCGGTCTCTGTCTCTCAGCCCTAGAAAGCTGACAGTGGCAAACCACTTCTGAAAACCCTTGCCAAGAACAATGCAGGGGTTGACACTGACCTTATATTGAGCAACATGTTTAATGAGCTCATTCAATCCAATTTAACATCTCAGTAGCAGAGAATATTTAGGAGCTCCCATGAACCAGATAATTATTAATTGGGATCTGTCCCACCCTGCAACTTATCAGGACCGCTGAGGTTTGGCACTACATTGCTGTAGTCAAATAATCATCGCTGATCTGTAGATTACCGAAACAGCTTGGGCAATAGACACTATTGCAGCAAAATTCCTTCTTCCACAGCCAAACCAGCCTCCTAGATTAATGGATTGTTGGGGGTAATGAAGTGGAAGTTTGAATGCAAATGAAAGAAATATCGGGGCAAAAGAGATCAAGCATGGCCTGAAGTCCATTTGGTGCAATATTCTGCGGCATTGGAGGTAGCAAAGAATGCTTATTTCTCTTCCTCTGATGCATCTCTACAGAATAGGCTAATACAGTTATTCAACCTACGTACTGCCTCTTTCATTAGGATGCTAGGGATATAAAACTGGCATAAATGATGATTCATTATAAACAACTTGTTACTTTTTTCAGATGTGCTTCACATCTGGCTCCATTAGGGATGAAGTAATCATATAACTGATAATTGTGTATCCTATTGGTTTGGATATTTTTCAGCTTATAAGTCAAGGATGTGAACAGGATGATGCAAAGGTGAAAGCCAACAATTAGCTTTCATGGCTAATCAAACTGACCAGAGAAGACCTGCCTCCTTGGTTAATTTTTCAACATTGGAGGATATATTATAGAGCCTTTCTTTGACGAGGAAACCTGAAACGCTTTTATGATGTTATTAAAGTTTATATTAAAGAAGGGGAAGAAATGCAAAGAGATAGAAAAAAGAAAAGATAAGAAGATAAATAAAAAATTCCTTCCCCTCCCTGCAGACAAGTATAAACAACTTCACCCTCTCTGGTATTTCAATTAAAAAAAGATCTCTTTCCATGAAAATCTCATCCCTTATCAGTCAAATTATAAAATCTTATTCAGTCCTAATCAGTAAAAGTCTATGGGTAGTCCTTGATATAGGACTGGTCCTTTAGAGCAACCACTCAAAATTACAGCGGACCTATAGAAAATATTCTTTCAAATCCCTATAGCCCCATACCTTTCCAAAATCAGTAGTCTAGTTGATATCCTTAAACTGGGTTTAAGTTGCAATCCTTAAATTTACATAAAACTTTTTTCATCCAGGGTAGGAGGAAACTCCTAGTGGGATGAAGCTTGCTTTTCAGAAGGTTCTTAACATCCAAAAAGCAATAACAAGCAACTTCCTAAAGTAGTTAAGACAGGAAGTCAGCAAACTCAGTGTCTGTTTGAAGGCACTAAATTACAGCTTAGGCAGGATGATTTTCCCCCAGGTCTCAGAGCTCTTAAACGCACTGGAGGTTGCTATTTTATGATCTCTGTATCCAGCAAACTTGTGGCTGATCCTAGTCCTCTGCTGGATCCAGAGAGGAATTCTTACAAACTGATCTGAATTGATCTGTTCACCGGCTCATCTTTTCACTACAGCCATCAACTCTACTTTTGTAAAACCATCTTCAATCTGCCAGTGCTTCCTTAATAAACTAGCATGCATATATGTGTGCACCTTCAAGCAGTCTTGATTATTTGTAATTGCCTGAACAAATCCTTGCAGTTTTCTTGGCAGCATGATTGGAACTGGTTTGCTGTTTATTTTTTCCCTACAATTGAGAGGGAATGACTGGTCCAAAGCCACATAGCTGGCTTCTTACCTAAGGTACACACCTAGCACTCACAGTGTCTCAGCTTCTAGCCTGGTGGCTTTAACCACTACCTGAAACAGACTCTTGAGAAATTATTAAGTGATCTCAAATGTACTAATTCTGGCTCAAAAATGATCAAAAACTGTTAAGAGATTGTTTGTCAGTACCTACTTCTTGAGTAGTTCTTGAAAGCTTGTGCCTGTTTCAACAATAACTACATCTAGCTACCTTGTCTTCTGTCAGCCTTTTTTTTAAAAAAAAAAATCCCTTCTCTAATGACTGTTGCCTTCAACTTTCATAATTTGTCTTTAGTCAACAGCCTGGTTTTACTTTATCTAGGAAGGGATTGATTATTCTTATAGTTCAAGATGTTCTTAATAATTTCCTCCAACACTACAATTCAGAAGTATCTTTTCTTTTTTTTAGATTTTTTAGTAGGCTGCTTTCCACAGCTGTATGTTATATAACTAGAAAAATAATGGCATCCTTTGTTATCAGGTATCTCTTGCAGTCTTTATCACAGACAGGAGATTTCTGTGTATTTCATGGCTACAGATGCCAATCCTGTTACTTTTTGAGTCTAGGAAGATAAAATTTGTTACTTCAGCTTCTTTGCCTATTTGTATTGGATAAGTACTGACATAGTTTTTGTATGTGTTTAGATAAGATAAGACAAGACAGATCAGACTGCCTTTTGCACTTCAACAGGAAATTCATTCAGTCTCCCATGCTTCTAACCATCAGTTCATATCATAAGCATACCTGAGATGGTTGATGTCTATCCCAACAACGTGGTTCCAATTCCAGCACTTCTCATGACAATTTGCATATTAGGCTTTCCAAAAGATGAGGCTACAGCTGCTTTGGCCAATTGATGGATTATTATCACTGGAAACTGGATTGAGGGAATAGACTCTTTTAGTCCTTTTAGTGATTTCAGTGTCATTAACCATGATACGGGGTTTAAGTTAGGAATAGGTTTTGGAGGTATTTTTATTTCAATGATTCTGACATTTTCTGTTAAGCCATCTTAAAAAGGTTGGGGTAACTAAAATTCATCATTTGCACTTTGTGTCCGACAGGTTTTCACTTTTAGCCTGTATGGTATTTAATTTTTATTTTATTTTCTTTCCTGTATTTGATAACCAATTCAATCTTATGTCACTAAGCAGTGTAGAACAAAGTGAAAGGAACCAGAAATAAAAGCAATAATTAAATACAGAACAGATTTATTCATGTATAGAGAAATGTTCCAGGCATCTAGAGTTAAGCCTTGTAAAGCAGGCTTGTGTGTATGAGTATCTTGTGAACATGAGCAAATTGTAGGCAGCTTACTTACGTTGTAAAAAGTAACGTAGTGAATATGGTACCAAAGTTAGTTAAACCAGGAAATTGTCTTGTGAAGCATTTTTTGCCCTTAGAGAGAGATTGATACCTACATGAAAATAAAAACAAAGAGGTTCACCAGGTTGTGTGTGCAATCTTGTTTTTCTAATAGACATAAGTGATCACCAGAATGCATTAAATGTGAAACCATAGATTAAAAAAACGGGAGATAACATAGGCCTATACCACTGTTAAAAGTCATTAATAGTGAAATTTACTATGTGGAAAAACTACTGGCTTGGCAGTCCAGTCCATTTCCAGCATATATAAGATAATATAGATATACTGGTGTGTGTGTGTGTGCGTGTGTGTGTGTGTGTGTGTGCGTGTGTGTGTAGTTTTAAGGTACTTGAATCAAAATTTCAGGGGTTTTCTACACCAATTGCAGAACAATTTTCATATTAGATTTACTAAAGACCTCTGCATTGATATACATATAAAGGCTTCAGCAAGCTAGTGAATTAGTTCTCACGTTACACTTACAATGTTTTGATTTTGAGACCCCTGACTTAAGATTTCATCTTCTTATAAATGTTTTTTTTATTGAAAAGTTTTACAATACATTTTTTTAGAAAGACAAAACCCCTCCCAACCCCCTCCCCTCTCCCCAACACCTCCCTCCCTTCCCCCTTCCCCCTCCCCGACTTCCCAGAGCTCAATACAGGGTATAAAAATACAAGCAATCATAGTCTACCTTATGCAAACAACAATAAGATATTAAATCTATCGCACTTTAACTCTTATAAAATAACTACAAGCAATTTAAATATCACATCAATACTTATTCAAATGCTAGATGAAACTTTTTAGTCCCATATTTATTCTGGATATACTATTATAAATGTTATTCACCCGTTCCCAGATTTCAGCTACGACCTTGCTGAAGGCAGTTAGAATGAGGAGTAAAAAAGGCAACAGCATGCCCACAACTGGGCAAGGGTACTTAAGTGTTACATTGCTCATGATCAGATTTCTTATTCCCTTCCACAATTGGCTATTCCAAATTACTCTCAATACTCTGCTGTGAATGGTTATGAAATCTATTAACCCAAAGAAAAGGAAGATCTGCTTAGTGACACAGGATAGCTTCGTGCATTAAAATATTGACTTGGTGCCAGTCACAGTTATTAGTAGTGGCACAGTTCCACTTTTTCCTCACAGGTCTCTCTAAAGAATGCAGGTTGGCAGCAAATTGAATGCTAAGTGGTTGGTACTCAGCAGGCACTGGAAAAACAACCCCTTTCAATAGAAACAGTGTTCACAGCATTCCCATGCTTCTGCTGGATGTTTGCAATTTATTTCTGATTCAGCAGTTAACTTATTTTGATTTGTAATCTAGCTTTTACTTCTGGAAACAAGAAGCACTAAAACTAATTCTTTTGAACATAGAGGCCTATGCTTTTTTTATCAGATAAAGTAGATTTCTGTCTTCCTGATGCTCTTTAATCGAACAAATTACAGAAAATTACAGACAACATTTACTAATAGCACTCATAACATGTACTGGTTACTGAAATTCACTGACTTTATTGTCAGAGAACAAGCAATTTATTTGGAAGAGATAACTTAGTTCTTCTCATGTTTTTATAAAGTGTGTTTAATTTGAAGGTTCCCTTAAGGAAATGTTCAAAACCTATAAAAGGATGATGGCAAGACAGACACAGATATAAATACATATACATGCAGATACAACACTGGTTTTTGTTAGTAGCACATGTATTCAGGTATTAGCCAATTCCATCAAAAGTCTGCACCATTGAACAAATTAAAATCCCCTTTGGTTCCACATATGACTTGTAACACACATATTTTTGAATGCATATGCATTCTTTGTATTTTCTAATACATAATTTTCTATACATTTTTCTGAAGTGTATTTTTTTCACATACAACTTTTCCCACATGTGGCTTTAATATAAATGTTCCCTATATGCAGTTTTATCTGCGTCTTACATAATGTTTGAGCTGAAAAGTACTTTGACATAAATACTAATAGTCTCGATGAAGTATATGATTGGTCTGCATTGGATTTTATTTTGGTGAATTGCCTAAATTTATAACATTCCTAAACCTAAAAATTTGGAAATGTTACTGGGTTTATTGGTGGACTTTATAGAGAACTTCAGCTTATTTTCAGTGCTTGGAATTACAAATCTCATTGATTTTAAAATATTGTTCTTATGGGTACACAAATTAGCATTGCCAAAGCTGGTATTATGAATTCTTTATTTGTGCTGGGTAAGCAAATTTCTATCTAGTTAAAATCACCAGAAGTAGGCAACAGAATAATTTCCCATGATATGAATAGTTTTTATTACCATATAAATAGTCTAAGAGTATA
Source organism: Vipera berus (assembly GCF_964194415.1). Taxonomy (NCBI): domain Eukaryota; kingdom Metazoa; phylum Chordata; class Lepidosauria; order Squamata; family Viperidae; genus Vipera; species Vipera berus. The sequence continues at coordinate 110,141,823 of NC_138204.1, forward strand.
TTAACATAATAAAGACTTCTATGTTTATAACAACTTTCATCCATTTCATATAGTTGCTTACTACAGATATTCTTTCTGTGCTATAGATTAGCTTTGGCTTCCATTTTAGATTTAATATGACTCATCCCTAAATTGTAATCAAATCAGATTTCTCAACAGTGGTTTAGAAGTTGGCTTATTTCAACTCAAGAATTGATATTAGCCACAATTGGTTGGAATGGATTATATAGCATTTAAAGTACAAAGTTTAACTGAATACTTCCCAAGCCTTTACTTTTTGTTGTTTGAAGTGGTATTTCAAACCAATTTTTATTACAGTCATAGACCATCATATTTTTTTTAAAAAAGTAGCAAGCTCAGTCATTAAATGATAACTTAAAAATGATTACAATTTTTAAAACTATGTGAGTGGAATGTGAAATATTTTCATGCTTGCATTTTAATGAATATATTTTAATGCGATAAAAAGCATTCTTTGGTGGTCCAATTTCCCTTTTAATTATCCTCATCTTACTGTTTTCTTGGTGGTTTAGCCACCTGAAAAGCATCTGCCTAATGTGCTAATTCACCTTGTATAAGTTTGGAAGACATTGTCCTAGAGGGCTAATGCTCTTTTTAAAAAAAAATCAGGTGTGAAACTGCAATCTGTTGTTCAAGAATAAAACAGTATTCTTTTGGCAGTTACATTAGTTTTCCAGATGAGTGCTTTATAACAGAGAGGCTGTAGCTTCAAATTGTTTCCCTTAATCCTGAGCTTTATTTTGAAGCATTGAAAAGCATGCATGCTTGATGTCTTTACTTAACAGTGACAAATCCCTACTTTTCAAACTGGCATCAATCATATTCACACCCTGTCACTCGGGAGAGCTGTCTCTGACAAAAGAATTTATTTAGAGTTAAAAGGAATTTCTTTATGTTGTTATTTATAGGCTATTGCTTCTGCTTGCATTTAATGGGCAAATGGCAGTTACCCAAAACTGAAGGTAAAACCAGTGTCTAAAATTAAGCTGAGAACAGACAGAATGAATAAAGCCCACGTTCTTGGAGGAGTCACAACTATCTTGTTTAGGTTAATGTATCATGTACCATTTTCTGTAACTGTAGAGTTCTACACAAATGAGGACAACATGAGATTTGTGGGAATAAGTAAAATCACTGACTGTCAATCCTATAGGCCCGTGGTGGCGAACGTATGGCACGTGTGCCACAGGTGGCACACAGAGCCCTCTCTGTGGTCACAGAAGCCGTCACCCCAGTATTAGGCCTCCAGTCACGTCCATGAGCAACCTGCATCAATGTCCACGCAGGGTAAGGTTGCTGTGCCCACCCCCACCTCTCCAAGTGTTTTTTTTACTAACCTGCCTTTCAGCTGCATTCCGTTTCTCTGTTCGCTTCTCAGCATTCGCCGTGTGTTTGTGGGACTATCAGTTAAAAAAAAAAGTTCCATCAGACTTTCTAATTTCTCACGAGATCTAAAGGTTAGAAAGTCTGATGGAACTTTTTTTTTACTCATACTCCCACAAACACGCGGCGAAGGCTGAGAAGCAAACAGAGAAACGGAATACAGCTGAAAGGCAGGTTAGTAAAAAAAACGCTTGGGGAAGGCAAGGGCATCTGGGTGGGGGCGGGCGCAGTAACCTTACCCTGCATGGTGGCAGGAGGGAGGGGCACGTGCCCTTCCCATGCCAGGTCACCCCTGCAGCCACGGGGTGGCCTTGCTGGGCGGCAGTGGGCAGGGTGTTGAGGTGGGGGCCGGCAGGCTGACCATAGCAGCAGGTGGAGCACCGGAGGCTCGGGGAGAGAGGGCGCTGAATTGGGCGGTCGGGCCATTGGCAAGAGCAACGTGTTTGAGCAGAAAGCGGCCTCGGAACACGTGGGGCAGGTAAGGAAAGAAATCCTCGCTTCTCCCAGAAATTGCCTTTTTTTCCTTACCTGTCTTCCAGCCCCATGCCATTTCTCCTTCGCAATCTGCCGCCGCATGCAAGGAAACAAAGGAAGTTTTTGAGGGGAGAAAAAAGGTCAATCAATCAATTCCAACTTCTCGTGAAAGATCACAAAGTTGGAATTCACCTTTTTCCCCCTGAAAAAAACATCCTTTGTTTCTTTGCACACGGCAGCAGCGGTGGATTGCGAAAGAGCAATGGCATGGGGCTGGAAGTCAGGTAAGGAAAGATAGCCAATTTCGGGGGGGAGCGAGGATTTCTTTCCTTACCTTCACCACTTGTTTTGAGGCCACTTTCCGCTCAGATGCCAATGGCCCGACTGCCCACTTCAGCGCCCTCCCTCCCTGAGCCTCTGGCACTCCCCCTGCTGCTTTGGTGGCCCTGTAAGCAGAGCTGCGAAGTTCTCTTCTCTGACAGAGAAGAGAACTTCACAGCTCTGCCTACAGAGCCAGCAAAGCTGTAGCTGAATGGGCAGGTGAGTGGGAAACCTGCCCCACTTGTTCCACGGTCGCTTTTGCCCAAGCCATATTGTAGCAGCATTGGGCGCAATACACAAGGCAGCAAATAGCTGCATCACACCGAAACTGGCTGTTTGCCGCCCAATGCCTCTGCCATGAAGCTGCGGAACAAGCCGGGTGGTGGTAAGAAACCAGTATACCGTTTCGTTACCTCCGGCCGACTTATTCCATGGCCTCATGGCAGTGGCATTGGGCGTGCCACGCAAGGCGGCAAATGGCCGTGTCCGGAGGCAAACAGCCACGTCATACCGAAACCGGCCGTTTGCCGCCCCCTGCCCAATGCCGTTGCCATGACGCTGCGGAACAAGCTGGGCAGTGGTAAGAAACTGGTATACCTGTTCCTTACCTCCAGCCAGCTTGTTCCATGGCCTCATGGCAGCCACATTGGGTGCAACGCGTGAGCCAGCAAACAGCCACATTGCACCGAAACCAAGGGGCCCGCAGGCTGTGGTTGCAGATGGACACAGTTTGCCCCATTGCGCTTGCTGTGTGCAGGGGCTGATGGTGTCAGGCAGCAGCCGCCCCAGCCCCTGCCTCACCTTGCCTTGCCCTGCGGCAATGGCATCCCTTCCCTGCCTCGCCTCGTCTAACCCCACAGGATGAGCTTCCTGCCCACCGTTCGACCCACCAGAGATCCCCTGGATCTCCCCCAACCCTGCCTGGCCCCCATAGGCATGCCTCCCCATGAGCAACATTGAGGTGGCCACGCCCACCCTGGCCATGCCCACCCAGTCTGCCGTGACCATCTCAGCTATGCCCACTCAATGGGCCATGCCCACCCAATGGGCCACTCCCACCAGGCACCTGACAATACATAAGTGGGTTTTGGGTTGCAGTTTGGGCACTCGGTCTCTAAAAGGTTCGCCATCACTGCTATAAGCTGTACTTCTTTATGCTACAGAATTTTATACTATGGCCAAACTAGAGCAAATAGCTGAAAGGTTAGAGTCTTGCGGGTTTTATATTTAACATTCCTTAATCTGGAAATTGTTTTAGACATTTGCCAGTCATTCACCATCCTGAGCTTCTGTTTTCTTTTTCATTTAATGAGAACTGAAGCTTTAGAATTTAGCATAAAACTCTATGCTCTTTTATCAGGCCCTCACTTCCACTCTAGAGAAAATGGACTGAAAGCCACCATTGCATCATAGTTCCTTTGCGCATTATGCCAAAGTACTCCTGTTTTAGAGGAACCTAGACCTTTCAAAAGCTAATCAAGATGAAGTTGATGTGTTGAAATGCCCTTAGCCAGGATTTTCTTATTTGGATTCAATCTTTTATAATCCCTAGATGAATATTTTATTCATCTTAAGCACTGGTTCAGAACATCAACTACCTTAATTTATATTGAGGACAGAGCTAGTTATTGTCCACATTCTTAGTAATAAGTCAACTGACATCCCTGGATAAACTCTGCCAATGGTTTGAGGAAATTGCTAGAAAGTATGGAAGTTAAAAAAACGCTTTGGGGAACCTCACATCACAATTTTCACAAGACAAAACAATCCCACAGCACCACCTTCTGGAATCAACTAAATTGAAGTGTAATAATTATAATACGAAGGGATGCGGTGGCTCAGTGGGTTAGGATGCTGAGCTTGTCGATCAGAAGGTCGGCAGTTTGGTGGGTCGAATCCCGAGTGCCGCGTAACAGAGTGAGCACCTGTTACTCGTCCCAGCTTCTGCCAACCTAGCAGTTCGAAAGCACGTAAAAATGCAAGTAGAAAAATAGGGACCACTCCGGTGGGAAGGTAACAGCGTTCCGTGCGCCTTTGGCGTCTAGTCATGCCGGCCACATGACCACGGAGACGTCCTCGGACAAGCGCTGGCTCTTCGGCTTTGAAACGGAGATGAGCACCGGCCCCTAGAGTCGGAAACGACTAGCACGCATGTGCGGGGGAACCTTTACCTTTACCTTTCATTATAATACAGTTCAAACATTCTAAGTAGAAGGATATCAGAATTGATAATAGTGAAGGACACAGAAGTCCAAGACTACAATACTAGCACACTCTCTGTGTTCTTTATATAGCATCTGGCATTTGTCATCCATCAAGGCAATCAAGATGGTTGTTATTCCAAAAATCATGCCTGAAATTAGATTAGAATAGATCTGCAAAATTAGTTGTTCTATTTTTTTTATTTTTTTAAAAAAATTGATTGGACAGGATCATCAGTCACTATTTCAAACATCTTGCCCAGGAAGATGACATTAGTAACTAGTTGGCTTATAGTTTTTACCTATTGGATACTAAATAATTTAATTCTGAAGCAAGCTTTTAGAGGCAAGTATTATCCTCTCCCAAAGACCTTTTCATATGTAATAAATACAGAGGAAAAATAGGGTATTATTAGATGCAGTTGATTGAACATGATCTCATATTTTAGCTATATCCTTAGGTTTCAAAACTGTGAAACTCATTCAGTACCTGTTCTCCTATGATTGCATAAGTACAGAGCATTCATCTTTCCCCAAAAGATAAAGTTTAATTACTCCCATCTATCGATATCTGAAGAAACCTCTCTGTATATTTTATTATATTACATATTACTGAGTTACATAGAGTATGTTGGCATACATATACATAGACATTTACTGTAATGTGGAATTGATATTCTTTAAATGGCTGTGTAACCAGATTTTTACCTATAGATATCAATTCTATTTGAACCAATTAATGGAGTATTCTGCTATTTTAATAGAAGCATTTATCTTTCACATCAACACTGGGGATAGTAGTACAAGGTTTAGAAATATTCACAAGAATGTCATCTTCAAATAAATGCAACTTGTGTTCAACTGAATTATGTATGACTCTATAGATCTTCCTAGGTTGTCCAATAGCACAAGTCAGGGGTGCCATGCAGATATTATAAAAAGCAAGGGTAAAAAAGGACATCGATCTAATCCTCTAATCTTCACTTTAGATGTATGCAACTCATATAATATATATTTATCAAATTTGTATAGCCACCCATCTTACCCAAGGGATTCTAAGTGGCACACAACAATAGATAAAAGGACATAATATAAAACAGCAAATACAAATATAAAATACCATAATAATAAATAGCTTTTAAAAAACAGAAATACATAGTCCATAGTTCAAGGAAATAAGAATGGCCCCCTCAACAATGAAGCCATCTAAATAGGTTTCCAGTTTCAAGGGAGTCCCTGATCTGGTATCTTACTTCATTTTATGAATTCTAGCTGTGCATGTACCCTTATGCAAAGAAAGCTAGGATCAGCTTCTGAAGTCACCAGGTGAGAAGTGCAATCTATACAGCTCCTTTAATTACTTTGAAATAATTGCTTCATACCTGAGCTTATACATTTGTTTTGAATACTCTGCACAGTCCTAATAGATGTTAAATCTCCACTTTCAAATCACCAGTTTCCCTGGTAATTGGAAAGCCCATATTCAAAAGATACCTTGTCAAATGTGTGGGTTGGATAGCTCTATGGTTAACAAGGGGTCCCTGAAGTTCCAGTTCCAACAGGTTTGGCAACTATATTGATGCCCTCTGGAACAATAATCCTGGGATAATTAATACCAACATTCTTTAGGAAAATGAGTAAAGATTGGGGTCTGATTTATAAAATGACTATTAAATAGTTACCTAAAAGATGGACATGCATTAAAAACAATAGTTTTGTCTTATGGAATTCAGTTACTTTCAGATGTCAGATGGCGCATATGTCAATAATGCATTAAGATGTCTGATATTAAGATGTGATTTTACTTTCATGAAGGTCGGTTTTTACAACCAGCCAATCCACTAAAACAAATTCAGTGGTTTATGTTATCTATTCAGATTTAAGTTTAAGGTTGTAGTATTCTTTTTGTGTTATCTTAATGTTTATAGAAAATGATGTCTAAAAATCATTTTAGTTTATTAACTGCTAGTGACTTTTCTATAGCTGCTATCTGGAGATGGACTGTTTTAACATTCTGAATCTGCAACTGGAAAGTATTACATGAACCCAAGCGCCAAAATAATTGTCTTTATATGTATGGTTAAATTTCAGAACTGGGATAATGTCAAGGAGAATTTTGTTTTAATAGAAATAAAAACAGCAAATGAGGTAATCAAATTCAGATAAATTAGTATTGGCAAACTCTGAATGATGTATTTGCGTGAGCAATCTTTCAAAATTCTTTCTGGTATACTGCTGGCAACTCTGTATTTATTATTATTATTATAATATGATCCATGAGGGATTTGTGGGTGGCCTGGCTAATTCTAATTAATCCAGTCAGAAAGAGCAGCAGGGTAAGTAGAATAGTCTATTGGATGGAAATTCATAACTTAATTGAGGTCAAAGTCCTGGGCTGGGAGAACAAAAGTCTTTCTCTAGGATCAGGTCGATCAATAGCAATAAATATCTGGCTTGAGTACAAGTACTTTACAGTGACAGATTACTTGACACTGGCCACAGGGCTTGGTCTTATAAAGGGTAAGAAGCCTGTACAGCTTTACACAAGTTACTTTTGTAGACTTCAGGATGGTACAAAAGTAGAAAAGGAAGCTTCTGTTATATGTCTGTTATGAGACATAGAAGCATGCAATTTAAAGAACCCGCACTAAACAGTGAATTGGCTGTAATTTATTAATATCTCTTCAGTAATTTAGTCATGTTAGTAGTGACTGAACTCAAAAGAATTTGCATATAGCTTTCAGGAATAAGCGTACTAATCTTTAAATTTCTCTGCAGCAGCATAAATAAGAAATAGTTATTATTGTTAATTGGAATCCTGTCCTTTTCCCCATGATACAACAATCAATAATGACAGTTGAAACAAACAAACAAACAAGACTTTTTCCTGTAAGATGCACCTATATGTAGCTTCGTAGGAGCCCAAGATTATACTTCCAAAATTTGATAATAAACTGGCTGAAGTAGAGTGCTGTGGGGTTTTGGTTTTTTCCAAATTAAGGGAAGGAATGTGAGTCAACTATAGGCAAACTGTTCCTTTTCCTACCTGTAGTTGTCTTCTAAAGTGCCCATCTGTGAGAGTATTTTAAATTTGTTTTAATATTTGGGGTTTTTCCCCAGTGCCCACCTGTAAAACAGCCTAAAATCCTGAAAATCAGCCCCCAAATTATTCCCGCTCTTCCATGACCCCACTGTGGCATCAGAGTTCTTCCAGAAGAGTGGAAAGCTGAGTTGCAATCCTAATCCCCAAGTCCCCTGCTGTAATTATTCAACTCTTACTACTTCAAAGAAAAGCATTTGCATAATTGTGAGACAGTTACAGTTTTAAGTATTGCATATGAATTCCATATGTCTGTTTTGGCGCAGTTGGGATTTTTAGGCAAAATGGTTGAAATAAATCAAGGAAAAAAACATACTAAGAGTGATGCTTTCTTGCTAATGTTCATTCTTGAAACTGAATAAGCTGCAAAACTAAGATGAGGCTTTACATAAGGTCATCTGAGCACAATATGCCTGAGTTGGTTTATTAAAACTTGAATGAATAAAGCAACTCAGTGGGATTTGCATGTTCCCTCACCTTGACCAAAAAAGCCAGCTTCTCTCCCACCCCCATGTCAGAGGATATAACTTTAATTAATCCCAGCTTACTCTCATGCCTAAATCATAGGCTGGTTAATCTTAATTATGATTTATTTCAACAAGCAAACTTGATATCGTAATTTATAAATCTGGCTTGTTTAAGATAAATGTAATTGAGATTCTAGGATTGTATGACATTGTAAGCAAAAGCTGTCTAATTTTTTCTTCATAATCACAGGTGAAGAGGTTTTATTATTTCTGTATCAAAATACTGACTGTTCCTCACTGATGGATTCTTCAGAGTTGTAGTGGCAAATTATTTTAATTTGGGAGGCTTTTTTTTCCAAATCCAAGGAGCTACAAATATGCTGTGTTTTAAAATGAAATATATGTTTCCAACATCTTGATGTAAATTTGATTTTAAATCATATACTGTAGTAGTGGAACTGAAATGATTTGGTCTCCATTATAGAGCCAACAAGCTTCCTCTTTTCACATTATTTAATTATAAATTGTAATAGCTGCAGAATCTCAGTTTTTTCTCTCCTATATTCCATATTATGTTATCATTCTTTGCTGTTTAGGGTGCTAAAATTAAAAAAGGAAAAATATGTGGTGCTATCCATGTTCCTCCCCAGTTAATCCTAGCTTTCTCTTTATTGAACCATTAGTACACCTACTTCTATCATTTTCTCTTTCTCCCCCTTTTTATGAGTTTATTTTCTATTGTCTTGTTTTCCTCAGCATCTTGTTGCTTTTCTGTACTGTCCCTTTTGCTTCTCTATAGCTTGAACATAAAGATGCAGTACTAAACTGACTGATAAAAATTCAAAGACATTAGTGCTTTCAGAAAGTAATTTTAAGCACAGCGATAAGGAAAGCTGTAGCTCTGATCCCCATCCTTCCTGAGGCCCCTTCTCCCTACAATCAGCCATTCTCACTGTGCCTGTGGATGTTCATTTCAGTTGTTCCAAGCTGTCTTCTGATTGAACAGTCAAGATCTTAAGATGCCCCTTGTATCCACCACTTCTGGAATTCAGTCAGTCTGTCTCAGTGCTCAGAAAAGAGATCATCTTCTGAATTTGAACTACAGAGAAATAATCGTGATAACCACTAGACGGCGCAAAAGGGTAATTTGATCAGCCCAAGACTTTTTCTAAAAGAGGGATTTTTAAAAAAATGAAATTAGTACATCAAGCTCTCCAGCTCCACTAAGACTGACTAGCTATATATGATTTTTCACTCTCAACTCGCAATAATTTTTTGCTCTTTATTTCCAGAGAACCCATTCTTAATCTAGCAACTGCAGAAACCATAAGCTGTCATCACATTTCTGGATTCTCAGAGGACAAGATTTCATGTGTATCTCTATAATCTCAAGGTAGAGAGGTATCATTGATAATATCACAGCTTGCGGGAGGAATTACTCATTTTTTTCCTGCCAATATTCGGGGTCTCAGTTCAGTCTAAAGGAATAGCAAGCCATTAGAGACAGCTACAGTATATAGCATCTAAACACTAGGAAACAAATTCCCTGTCATCTCTTTTGTTTTTTTCAAGAACAAGGAATAATAACTTCAAAAAGAAAATACTAATTTATAGAAACACTTCATCAAGAAGAGATTAGAATCCAGTGGTGTTTTTTTTAAAAATCACAAAATATAAAGATTTGCAAATAGTGGAACAATTGGCAAAAAAAGCAAAGGTAGTATAAATAGTAATAGGTTCCTTGGAGGGGATGTGATGGCTCAGTAGTTAAGGACATCGAGTTTGTCAGCTGGATAGCTGGCAGCCCGGGTTCAAGACCTGAGTGCCATGCAACGGGGTGAGCTCCCATTACTTTCCCCAGCTCCTCCCAATCTAGCACCTCAAAAGCATGCAAATACCAAGTACCAATTCAGTGGGAAGGTTCTGTGTGCCTTGGATCTAGCCGTGCTGGCCACATGACCACAGAAATGTCTTCAGACAACGCTGGCTCCCTCAGCTAAGAAATGGAGATGAGCACCGCCCTCTACAGTCCAACCTGACTGGATAGGGGAAACCTTTACCTCTTCCTAGGTTCCTTGAGTACAGTTCCAAAACAACTGAAGCACCACTTTAACATCCTTGGTATTGACAGCTTTACTTGGAATAGCATACATCCTGCATCAATATCTTTTAACATCATCCAAACAACAACATGTACTTATTCCAGGTCTTTGGGAAGGGCTCAATAGATGGATAAAAATGCCAAATCTAGTTTAAATGTTTGGCTGACTGTGTGACCAACCATAAAAATACCTTTTTATCCAGTCTTTGTGATTGCATTGTCCTATCCTACTCCATTACAACCTTTGGACTCTGGGAAGAATGCTTATCTTATTCCATCATTGGGATAACCTTCAAAACAGCCTTCTGGGTCAAGTTCCATAATTTAGTTCACACCTTCACCTGTCCTGAACTAAATTAGATGAATACAAGTGATGTCAGTGATTTGTTGCTTTAAAAAAAAAAGTACCAGATAATTGTTAATGGGATAAATGGGATTTGTTAAGGTACCGTATTTGTTTCTATTTCTAGGGTTATTTTCAAGTTGACTTCGTTTTGGAAATGTAGGAGATAAACTGTTACTAGATTTTATCGGACACTCAATTTCACAATCCATTTTTTTCTCTAGAGTCTTCTAACTCTCTAGCTGTGAATGGTAAACCTGAAATCAGGCAGCCCAGAATCTCAAAAAAGGACACTTTCTTAAGTCTTACAATAAAAGGAATATTTTTTAAAGAAGTAATCTAGTATAAATGTGGCAATATATAAGGATGCATATACAAAGTGAAGCCAATGTAATTTCCCCCTTTCATCTTTTTGTAGTCTGTCACAGCTCTCTTGCTGCCATTGCAGATTTGCTGCAAAATAGTTGAATCAGCTGATCAACATTAAGTTCTGATGTGAGCCTGCACCATTACAGCCCCCATTAATCTGATATTATTGTAGGCCTTTTGAGCATTGTTGGGATGCTAATGAGTTAGGAGTAGTGGAATATTATTCATTTCTGAATTCTTAAGTCCCCAGACAACTTAAATCAAACAGTGCAGCAGTACTTTTATCTGGAGCTATCAAAAGAATAATTTGAGGGTTGCAAATTATAGTTTTGGAAGGGTTTTGTTTTTTGTTTTTTTGCCAGAAGCAAACACTCTTTCTATCCTGCTTTTTCAGAATCCAACTTTTGCTTCCATAGACTGTCTGATACCATTGCTTGTACTATTGTGAATGTTGTAGGTACAGCATTTGAATATTTTTCCCCAAGTTCTTCATAGTTGCTGTACCAAGTTCTAAACTGTAGTGTATTTTTTATTGTTTGTTCCTTTACTGTACTGTAGTGATGGTTGATCCTAAAATGTAAAAGCTATCTACCACTTCAATATTTTTATTGTCAGTTCTAAGACTGGCTATTCTAAGACTGGCTACTGTTGCGTTTTTATTCTATTTTATTTAGCCTTTTATTATCTCAGTTAAACTTTTTCTCTGCATTCTTAATCAGTTAAGGTCTATGTGAAACCCAGGTGAACTTTTTGAGGTCTTCACAATTTCATAATTAGAATGAGATCCTGTTATTTTGGGATTGCTACTCAAGGCAGCTTCAATGTTACTTTTCCTCTATGGCCTTGTGTTTGGAGAAATAGGATAGAGTAGACCAAGGCAGTAAACTTTTGCAGCAATGGAAAATTTGTCAGTCTAAGAAGAACTATAGGAGGACTTTAGTTAGGAAAAGTGAGTGGCTTTGTGTAGACTCTACTTTGTCTAATATATGGCAGAGTTAAAGTCTCCAGTTAATCCCTTTAGATCAGCCTGTGTTCAGTAAATGCTAATTTTGAATAGACTGACGTGCCTTTAACCATTGAAATGGGTTTGTAATGCATCTGTTGGAGTTGTAACACCTGCATATGTTGGGATCTTTTTCAAACCCTTTTTTAAAAATTATTTTTCACATTACTGAAGCCTTAATCCCATGAGCTCACCTTTTAATAACAGGAAAGTGTATGAGCTTTCTTCATGCTCATTGCCACTTGAGGATAACTTATTCCTGTGCAGCACTCATAATGGAATTCAAGCTTTTTTAAAAAAAATTGTTTACTTAGGATGCTTGTAGCATAGCATTTGCAGGTTGCTGTGAAGCATTTATGTGGGTTCAAGGACATGTTCCCAGTTTAATGTGCACAAGCATGCTTCTGCCTATGCTCTGATTGGCAAGGTTAACTCTGAGAGGCTACAGCTTTTTAAACTGATTTGATTAGAACCAGTGCTATATCTCCTTCACTCCCCCTCCCTTAACTGCAGCCCCATGATCCTTTTAACATTGGTCAAACAACCATTCCTTGTGTCTCTGTCTTCTCTTCATCACCGCCTACCCCATTTTCAAGCTGAATTTTTGACATTTTATAAAATTAGGGAGCTCTGCAAGGATTAAGTACCACATTAGTTTCCTGAATGCATTGTTTTCTGAAGTTGGGTTGAAGTATAATTCTATTCATATTTCCTCCTGGCAATATTACTGTTATCATGCCATTTCTATGATATGGCCAACTTAAGGACCTGTCTTGGCCCACTTATTTTTTAAGATGGGTATTTGTGATTAGGTGGCTTGCAAAACATTGGAATTCAGTTGTCTTCAATGTGTGGTTTTATCTGCACAGCGTGAGTTTGTATTGTCAAAGGTTGCATTCACATGGCATCCTCTAATTATGATTTCCTCTTTTTGTGCTTATTTTCTATATTTGAAATGGAGTTTATTTTCCCTCCTTGTTCGCTCTATATCTATTGTCAAATTGGGAGAATTGTTTTTATTGCATATTTCCTTGCAATGAATAAAGCAGTAGGCAGTCAAAAAGAATCTCCTCCTTAAAATGCAGACAAGTTTGGGGAAATCATTCCTGTGAATCCAAAATGATGTCTTCGTTCCTTATAATGTCTGACCTTTTCATGGATCTTCTCATTTGAATTTGTGTTCTTGTCAGCTCCCACAGGAATGCCAGTCTACTGCAAAGAGATTCCTTCCAGTAAAATTTGCTACAAGTGTAACAGATTTGCTTTCAGAAATTTTATTTCATGTGTGATGGTGTTGCTATTTATCTTTGCTTTTAACATTCAGTTCCAGTTTTGGAGATGAGTTCAAAAACGTATTACCAAGTTGCTCATTTGTCACAAGACAGCTTGAACAAATTATGTTTGCCAAATTTTGTCACATGAAAATGACTAGCATTCATAGGTATTTTATTTAAGTTTATATAACTCTGCATTATGAAATGATGCCTAGGCAATACACTGCTTGCACAGCAGAATGCCTGCTGTATACAAAAAATGCTGCCATGTGCAATTCAGATAACAATGATCTGTTCTATATTGTAAATACAACCTTATCTCCATTTAGAGATAGCTAAGCCTGCAAATCTATCTTTGGTTGAAGTAGCACGTTTTAAACACAGTGTCCTACCCCAATTTATTAAATTCTGACATACTGCATTACTTAAGAATTGCAGAGAGAATTAAAGCTTTTCTGACTGACTTCTGGATTATAGGTGAATATTTAGTTATTTTTGAAAGGACTTTCCTGTGTTTCTTTTTAATGGGATATATGTATAAAAAGGTTGTTTTAGGCCAGCAAATGGGAAGACAATCCAATTTTCCTGATTCCATCAAGAAACACTCAAAGCATTATTTTGGGCAGTTAACAGAAAGCAGCCATTCTCCCCTCCCAACATGATTGACCCTCTGCATCCAGTAACTCAGAACAGTTTTTTGATGTAAGAGTATTTACTCACTGTAATATATTTAGGACATGGAAGCATATTCTGCTTTATACAAAGCCAGTGTAGATATTTGTCAATGAAAAGTACTGCCTAGAGCTTGCATTATATTTGCAAGTAAGAAAGGAGGCTCTAAGTTTAGCAGAAATGAATCCAAGTGTATATTTTTGTGTAGCATCTTGCAGTTCAAGTGAAATACATTGGGAGAGCAGTAGAGGTTGTCTTTATCTTGCCAAATTTCTATCTGAAGATTGATCCACCAATGATTTGAAAGATGTAAAAGTCCATTCAAAGAAATGTTAAAACATATTTGAGAGCTATTTTTCTATTGAGGATTCTGCTTCCCCTGAGGAAATCTGTTTTAAAACTGCATGCATTGCCAGAGTAGTCTCCAATTTCTCTCTTAACATTTCTGTGTCACACTTAAGAAAGTTTTGGTGCTTTGTAAGCTCTTTGCAAGGGACGCGGTGGCTCAGTGGGTTAGGACACTGAGCTTGTCGATCAGAAGGTCGGCAATTTGGCGGGTCGAATCCCGAGTGCTGCATAGCAGAGTGAGCGCCTGTTACTCATCCCAGCTTCTGCCAACCTAGCAGTTCAAAAGCACGTAAAAATGCAAGTAGAAAAATAGGGACCACTACGGTGGGAAGGTAACAGCGTTCCGTGCGCCTCTGGCGTCTAGTCATGCCGGCCACATGACCACGGAGACGTCCTCGGACAAGCGCTGGCTCTTCGGCTTTGAAACGGAGATGAGCACCGGCCCCTAGAGTTGGAAACGACTAGCACGCATGTGCGGGGGAATCTTTACCTTTACCTTAAGCTCTTTGCAGACCTTTGTTTTTTGCTGTAAGAGGCAACTGAGTAAATGTCAGGAAAATCCTACTAGAACTGCTGAACTTTATATGGGCTTGATCAGGGTCACTTTAATTGATGGCAGGTGTCTATTAAAGTACTACTTACCATAAGTTTGAATGTGATTGGTTAATTCTGAACACAGCCACATCTCTATTTATAAAAGAGCGTGCATGCTTATGCAGCTGCATTGTTCTAGGTTTTTTATTGTTATTTTCCCCCTAAAAAAAATCAGTTTGTTTTTCAATTGAATTGTACAGCTTCTATATTATATTAAAGGTGCAAAAATTCTGAAGTGATTTAACTTGGTCTGGGTTTTTTTTTTACAACTCAAAAATTTGGCTATAGGAGACAACCTGGCTAAAACTGAGGGAAGGGTCAAGTGCATCATCAGTCATTGGTCCCTTCGTGCCCACGAGATCTAAGTCCAGCCCTCCTTGAATTCCCTTAACTTTTATCTACCACCAATTTGCCTTGACCATTAATAGTTCAGATTCTTGTAGACAGCTAGCATGGAATAAACCTATACTCATTTGAACAGCCTTGATTGCTGATTTCTGGTGCCTGACACTGCCATTTTAACAAAGATGTGTTCACATATCCACCTTACGTGAAGGAATATTATGTAGAATTTGTCAGTTGTTGCTTATTCTGCATTTAATAGGGCTTTTGTGTAATGTTGAAGTCCAGTAATAAATAAAAGTATCTAGTTATCTAAGAGGGACGCGGTGGCTCAGTGGGTTAGGATGCTGAGCTTGTCGATCAGAAGGTCAGCAGTTTGGCGGGTCGAATCACGAGTGCCGCGTAGCAGAGTGAGCGCCTGTTACTCGTCCCAGCTTCTGCCAACCTAGCAGTTCGAAAGCACATAAAAATGCAAGTAGAAAAATAGGGACCACTATAGTGCCTGTTACTCGTCCTAGCTTCTGCCAACCTAGCAGTTCGAAAGCACGTAAAAATGCAAGTAGAAAAATAGGGACCACTACAGTGGGAAGGTAACAGCGTTCCGTGCGCCTTTGGCGTCTAGTCATGCCGGCCACATGACCACGGAGACATCCTCGGACAAGCGCTGGCTCTTCGGCTTTGAAACGGAGATGACTAGCACGCATGTACGGGGGAACCTTTACCTTTTTTTTTTTAGTTATCTAAGAGTATGTTATAGAGACACTCTTAAGATAGTTGCCAACCTTCTCTCTTGTCTTGATATGCATATTTAGATATATACAAAAAAATGCAAGTATACTAATTTGTGTAAACTTTCTATTCAGCCATTCTCACAAGGATGATTTTTGAAAATTAAGATCTGTCTCGGAGCAATCAGCTGTTTTTGCCCAGGCAAGCAGGATACACTCCTTTGCTTATGTAAAAACACATTTTGAATCATGCATCCTGTTGCTTTCAGTAGCACAGTTTAGAATTGGGGGAAAAACAAATTATTGCAATTAATGTTTATCGTAATGGATGAGAGTCATTTGACTTCACTGTGAACCCAAATATATCTTTGGTAATATGGATACTTTATAATAAAGGAGATATTTTTTTCAGGAAAAAAATCAGTTTCTGTGACCTAAGTTACTGGCAAGCTCTCAACATTACAAGTACACTTGTAGAAAACAGGGCTGTGCATCTGTCAGCAGCTCTTTAAAGAAGCTGCATACATTCCTGGGTTGCATATTTGCCAGAAAAAGATACATTTGATTTAAGGAAGTGCTGACAGGTGGGATATGTGCTCCCAACCACACTCTGAATCACCTTTTCTCCTTCAAACCTGGATTGTTCCACAAGGCTAATAGAAAACCATGTTCATCTGTCAGCCAGGAACATTAATGCAGTCATAAAGAAGTATAAATACTCTGAGGCTCTGGAAAGTAATATCCCAGTTATATGAACCAGATCTCTTGATCATTAATGAAGTTTCAGTCTAGATGCTGTACACAAAAACGTTGGACAGTATTTGAAAGAAATGTCATAATTTTTCATATTACAGCTTTCCCTGCCATATTTTATCTGGCTGCAAGTTGGAAAGAATGGTTTATAACATTCTTGTAATGTCATTCATATTCAGTATTGCAAACAGTGACCTACATAATGTACAATAACCTTGCACAGTTGTCTAGAGCAGGAATCCCCAACACCCAGTCTATGGTCTGGTACCGGTCCACAGTATGCCAGCAACCAGGCCGTACAAACAAGCAAAACCCCATCTGCGGGATGTAGGCAGCACACAAAAACACACCCCCTCTGGTCCATGGAAAAACCTCTCCACGTAACTGGTCCCTGGTGCCCCAAAGGTTGGGAACCTCTGGTCTAGAGGTATTAGGCAAGAATTTGTAGGCTAGGGATTGGGCTAAAACTGTGAGGAAAGGATTGTTTAAAATAATCTTCCAGAATGGTTGTTACCCCCTTTTTCTCACTGAGTTGTTTTGACAATAATACACAATAACTGAACAGTGGTGTCTACCGTTAATATTGCAAAACAGAAATAGAATTTATCTGGATTCCCATCTAAAACTTCCTATACATCTCAGATTTCAGGAAAATTCAAATCTATGAAAACCATACTGTCATATACACCCCTAAGCCAAATCAGACTGTCAGTTGTGTGTTTTTGCTTTTTGTCTTATTTCTTTATTTCTGCAATTTCTTATGTGAGGACTAATAAGGGCATTTTAGTGTTGTTATTATGTTTTGATGTAACTGAATGTTTTAATTTTTGGTTCTATACACTGTAAACTGCTGAGAGTTGTTTTGATGGCAATGAGACAGAAGTTAATAAATAAATCTGGTAAAAAATCTGCTCTTTTGATTGCCTTTAGACTGGCTGCATTTTTAAATATTCCAAAATTATTTATCCATTAAAATAAAGGCTCTGTTTTTTATGCTAATGCCCTGGAATAATGATCTTGTAGTGCATTTTCTTTTCTTTTATGCCCACAGTCAAATGTTCAGATCAGAAATACAGCATATTTTGCATGGGGCTCTACTATTATTCCATGTTTGATAATAATCTGTATCATACTGTAAAGCAAAGAAAGGACTTGGTTCAGTTTTACTTTGCTGAATAATTTCTGAAGTGTACTTGGAAATCCAGTGTCAAGAGTCTGAAAAGAAACAAACCAATGAAAACTGTACATCTCAAACAGGTGAAATGGTAATATTGCAGTTAAATGTTAATACTGTATTATTTTAAATACTATAATTCTAGTCCTTATTTACAATTATAATATATAAGATACAGTAAAGAAAATCAGGACATGACTTGTGCTCTATCTTAGTGGCACCGGTCTTTCCCAAACCAGGTTAAGAATGGGTATTTGGACAGTTGTGCTCAGATACTAGCAGACTGTAGGTTTTATAAATACATACAGAAATAATTAAAATCTAAGGGGTTTAGGAAAGTTAATCTCCTTTCAGTAATCTCTGCCATAAAGCATGCAAAGTCACAGCTGGCAAAGAGCCCAAAGGGGACCGGCTGTTGGACAGCACGTGGGGCCTGAAGTTCAGAGAGATTAAGTGAAATCACCCCTCTGCTAGTCTCTTAGCTTTGAGGCTCTAGAATATTTTTCCTAGCTAAGGTGGAATTTCTGCTAAACTTCCCCCAAAGCATAGAATGGATGAAGGTGTAGTAAATTACAGGTGTGTTTAAATAAAATCAATTGCTTTATAGTCCCCTAGCTACTCAAAACCAAACAAATTCAAATGAGAATGTTATTAAATATTGTTTGCCGTTAAATTTATCATTCCAGTGCCAGATAGAAGAATCATAATTCATTATGAATCCATATTTCTGACAGATGCCTGCAATCTTTGGCTTTGACAGAAATCATCAATTTAATCATACCTGCAATTTATCAGCCTGTTCCAACAGGCTATTCTTTGTGCTTTGTTATTTTGTTTTTCTGGATTACTGTTTCCTATTCCTCTTGTGCATAACATTTCTTATTCCAAAAGGGTATCACTTGATGCATATATAGGTTAAGATTTGTAGACTATGTTCTCTTTTAAAGAAGATACTTACAAAAATTATTCCTAGGTTTCAGTTCAGTGTTCACAAATTTACAGTGCTTTTTTCTGAATTTAAACTAAGGGTACATATGTTTCAAATGGATATTTTAAGGATATTTTAAAATTATTCATACTTGAAAAATCCAATCTCTGATGTTTTTCAATGTTAATCATCAGATTACTATTTGGAAAGAATCAGAAACACAAGCAAACATTTCTAAGTCTACATCTTTCCCTTGAAGAAATGTTGGGGGAAGCATACTACCCAACTGCAAAGCAATTAGAGATAAGGTTCCAATAATCATGAAGAAACACATGACCATCTATATAAAATGCATCTTTTCACAGAGCTTTGGTTCTGGTCCGCTAATTTGCTTGTGAGACTCATTGAGTGGATTTGGCCTTCCTCTATTTTTCCACTGAATATTCTAGAAGGTGAATGTGAAAATAACAATGGAGGTACTAAGATCTTAGCCATTTTCTCTCTCTCTCTCAATCACATCACCTCACCTCACAAGTTTATTGTGGGAATATAGGAATAAAGGAGGAGAGAGCATAATGTATACTGCCTTAAAATGTACCAAATAAAATGCAGAATATACATTGATGAGAGCTTTTTTAAATTTGCCAAACATTGTACCCATGTTATAGTTCTTTTTAGAGATTTTTTAAAACGATTTCTAGCAATTGTCTGTGTTTACTAACAGCATGAATATAAAATCAATCAGAAGCAGAAAGGGCTTTTAACTGTCACACAGTTAAAGAACATCCTGTTGAATTTGAAGTCCAGATCTATGCTGCCTTGCAGGGGAGTTTAAAGAGTTAAATTTCCAATTGTATTAGCAGATTGTGTTTTCTTTCTATGATCTGGGCTGACAAGACATCAGTATTCTATTCATCTGTTGGGAATTAGGCTGTTAATCCAATCAATGACTCTTGAGTGAGCTGCGGCCTGCTGCCTTCCCACTGGGGAACAATCGGATCAGACGGCAGATTGTTTAAGAGCACAACGCTGTCCCAGTGTCAGGTGGAATTCTTGAGTGTTCCCTGGTGAATTGGGGATGGGAGAAACTGTCTCAGACCATTTATCCTATTCTTTAAATAACCAGATACCTGCCTGATCCATACTAAACTGATAAGCAGTTGGGGGAAAGGCAGAAGAGACCTTGACTAAAATCTTAGGAAACTGCCTGCAGGAAATGGTTGACAATTTACATCTTTTTTTCTTCTTAAGGTTAACCAAAAAAAATCACTTCATTATGCTGAAGGAATACTGGAATTAGTTTCTTTCACCATAGTTTTAAAATAGTATTTTTAATCTGGAATGCCTTGAACATTTTTTCATGGAATAAGAAAAAGTCCAGTAAATAAATGGTTGGTATAGCATAACTTAGGCAGTTTGAATCTTTTTGTTTTAGTGATTTTTATTGTTGTGAAGTGGAAAATCTGTATTAGAATTAAGCTCAATAAATACATTCAGAACATACATTTTATGGGCTGAGTCAGGTTGGTTCCATTTTCTGTTTACTACTAAATATTCATTTTTGAGTCATATTTTCTTTGTGTTGGGGGTTGAGGCAATTAGGTTATTTTACCAAGCACGTACTCCAGCATTCTGCACTAGCTGCCAGATTCTAAGTAGTGTTCCAGCTTAGCCGTTCAAGAAATGGTTGTCCTAAGATACTAGCAAAGAAGGTCCTGCTGTCCACAGATACATACAGATTGTGCTTTGAAGGTAATATAGAGGTGGGGTTTATCCATAGGGCCATCTGTCCTTGAAATATCTCTCTGTATAATGTGCTGGCACTAAGATTAACCTGCATCAATTTTTTTTAAAAAGAGTGATCTTTATAGGTTGGTCTTTCTCAGCTAGTGACTATCTCCAATACCAGTTTTTAATATATTGTGTTTTAATGGATTGTATTACAGGAGAAAACGCTTTGTTTCAAGCCTGGACAAGCAAACACTTTCTGGAAATTCTACCAAATCATTTTGAGCTGGTCAAAAATTGGCAGTAACAAAACCTAAAATGCTTTGGTTGTTTCGGGTTTTGGCTCACACAAAATCTAGAGGAATCCCATTGTGATTTGTTGAGTGAAGGTCAAGGCTTGGCTTGTATATATTAGCTCTTATCTCCTCTCCTCTCATGGATGGCCTGAGTGCCAGGCCGCCTGCTTCTCCAGAATCTTCCTTTCCAGTAACTGCTGCCAATATAAGGAATAATACACATGTTCCTTATTGTGAAGGTCTCAGAAGTAAAGAACAAGAAACCAGGGTGGTATATCTTACCAGACCATTAACCTTGTGCCTTTCCTACTCTCCTACCATGGCCATATCCAGAACAAAATAGCCCTGCTTCATTCCTTATACAAGAGCAAAATATCTGGGGCATGGACATTTGAGTTTAGGCACAGACTCATTAACCAATCTTTCTGGGTACAGAACAGTTTATGGCCAAAACATTCTGTCCATCTCTGTTGTAGAGCATTAGCTCTCTCTATATCAAATATATCATATATTATTACTCGTAGGTTTCTGAACAATTGCTACGTTGTTCATGACAAGTGGTATCTAAAAATTATTTGAAATCCAAACATTAAAAATTTATGCGTTGAATATTAGTGGGTTTTGCTAGCACTGAATGGATGCTGTCAGAAAGCCAAAAAATGAGTATGTCTGGGCTATAATTGCCCATCCCTGACTTTAAACATTAAAGACCCATTGTCTTTAATGTAAATATTTTTAGGATGAACCCAATTTCATTCACATGTGTCTACTCAGTTCTGTATGTTTCCTGCTTGCTGTTTACAGTGGATGCTCATCCTGTCATACTGGGATTGTGCAAGAGGGGAGATTTATTCTTTTCTCCCTCTTCCTCAGCAATCATGATATTTGCTTACCCATCCCCATTTATGCTGTTATCAATCTTAGGGAAATGATTAATAGTGTCTTTGGGGGAACATTGGATTTGGGGAAATCTATCCTCTCCCCTCTCCCTTCTCCCTCATAACTCACCATGTTGATCAATTGAGTACAAGGAAGAAAGATATGGGAGTACTGTCCCATTGCTCAGCTGAAAGTATGTCTTCATCAATACATAATTTATGGAATTCCCTGTTGAAGAGTGTTGGGATGGCCAATAGGACAAATGACTCTGAAAGAAGATTAGCAAATTTTAAGAGAATAGTTTATTAAATCCAAATACATAGAAAGTGGAATTATCCATGTCAGACTGTTGGTCCAGCACTCATTAAAGTTTATACTGATTAGTAGCAGCATTTCCAGCATTTTGTGAAAGATGCCAATGATTGTATGCAGGTCATCTTGCATGCAGAACGCAAACATGCCTTTCCCTTTTAGTGGCCATTATTTGTGGTGGCTGAATGGAGCTCCAGCTTCAAAGGCAGTAAAGTCTGTGAGAGCAACAGAGATGAAGTAGCTGATGGATTCTAATACCAAAAAAATCTTATAATCTCCTCTCCCTTCTCCTTTACTCAGAGTTCTTGTAAATGTTTATTCCATTCAGTTGTGTCCGATTTTTAGAAGTGGTTGGCCATTGCCTCTTTCATAAGGGCTGAGAGAAAGTAACTAGCCCAGAATCACTTTGTGCTCAAGGCTGACTAGAACTCACAGTCTCTTGGTTTCTGGCCTGATGGCTTAACCACTTCACTGAACAGACGCTTATGAATAAGTTAGTCTGCAGGAAATCTAAAGTCCATTTGGTCATTTGAAAGGAAAGTACAATTTAGTCAAGGTTCCTTTGTGCTCTTATGTTCCCTTAGCCATTCTTTTTAACGTTTCCATAAATTAAAATAGCACTATTGTTAACAAAAATTCTGAAGAAGTATATAAGACTATTATCGTTCACCTTTATGAAAAAACATATTTTTTCATTCATGGAATTTTTAAAATACTTTTTCTACGGTACTTGATTTATTTTAAATTAAAAGAAAAGCAATATTTGCTTTAAAGGCAATCAAAGCTTAATCCTGCCAATTATCTTTAAAAAGGACGACATAAAAAACTTAGTAAAATGCTTTCAAGATCCATGTGATGTGAAAGCTCAGTCTCGGTATAATCAAATGACTTCCAGTCTGAAGAAATGTGAAAAATAAAATCATGATCAATTAACCATTTTTCTCATATTTCAATATTGCATAGTTCTTGTTGATAGCTACAGCTCCAAATGAGCTACTTTTAGGCAGTAATTCATTAGCTAACATAACAGAGTATAAATAACTATTGGAAATATTCCCCCGTCTTGTTTATTAACTCAAAATGAAACTTAATTATGCTGCTCAATTTCCAAGAAAAAAAGATCATCTGTTCCATTTGCTTATTTATAGTTGCATTTTTATAGCAGGATTGGAAATTTTCCTTAGTACTCTCCAGAAGCAATTTATCATGATTACACATGGAAATTTTACTGTACTCTTATTTATTTATTGTTTGTTTATTCCTTTATTTACTTTTACCAATATTGTTTCCTCCCTTTCAAAAGTTTAGCCAACTTTTTGAAGGCTGTACATTCCAAATCAATTTTGTATAGTGCTAAACTACAAATATGTGCATTTTAAACAGCAGAGGTTTGTATGATTTAACATTATACTTTCATAAAGGCCTGTAGAATTATATGTCTGTCTTACTATTTCTATCAATCAGAGTTGTAGCAACTTTTTAGGACATTTTTCTTGTACAGTAAAGAGTTTTTAAGCTGAAAGTTCTCAGGGTTGAGAAATTGATTATTTTTCCTCTTGCCAAGGATAGCCATTCAAGACGGAGTAACCAAACACTGTTAGACAAGGTGTTCCCTGCAGTAAAACCCCAAATGCAGAAGCATTTAGCTTTGTTTAAGTACAAAGGCCAAAAGAAACATAAGAAACTAAGTTTATATTGAATCATAAATTGAATTTGAATTGAATATATTAAAAATATACAACTGGTACCCAAATTGTCAAGGACACTATATAATTAAATATTGAATGGCAAAGTAATTCATCAGTATTTGGTGGCTCTTCTGGGGATCTTGGGCAACTTGCCAGATAAGAGAAGAATATTCATATCTGATCTACATGGGCTGTTAATTAAGAAAGTTATTATTAACAGCCACTCAAATAGAAAGAACTGCACAGAAGCACATAGAAGGCCAATATTTCCCCAAGTGGACAGAACATGATCACTTTTGCACTATAATATTGTTAAATTTTCCCTCCAGCAACACAGATGGCAAAACGTTGAATCTAGCAATGAAAATGAGTTGGGCAAAAGATACTGGCTAGACAGTTGGCAAAGAAAAGACGTATTCGAAAGAGAACTGAACAAAGTACTTAGATCTTTCTAAATGTTATTGCCAAGAAGTCAGTATTTCAGTTCTATTAGAGCTTAAATGTTATTGCCAAGAAGTCAGTATTTCAGTTCTGTTAGAGCTCTTTCAAGACCAAACAAGGCCAATATTGAACTGATAAACTATAAAAACTTAGGTTGGTATTTGTACCTGCCATCTATGATGACAATTATTATGTCATAAAGTCAGACAATTGTAAGGAAAAAATTATTTTGAAATTTCAGATGCAAAAGTTTAAACTAAGCAAGCTTTATGAAGCCAGATTTGAACCTTGCTCGGGAATTTGGTACAAATTGAGGTATATGCAAATTGGACTGAACAGAGCAGTTGGATCACACTAATTACATATCTGTGCACCATATATCAACTAGTTGATGGTTTTTTCTCTGAATATTTCATTGCAGCTGGGATGTAATTATTGCCATTGCGATTGTGTAGCACATCTGTAGATTTGTGGGACTGGGCAGTGACAGCTCATTGTTTTATTTTCCAGATTGCCAAGACTTGAAAAGAAACATAGAAGAATTTAAATACTTTGATTCCATCTATAGATTTCCATCTAATAATAGTGTAAATAACAGGACTTTTGGGGAAAATTACTATTAATAACTAGTCTATCTCTGTAGTAAGGGAATGGGTTTGGAGAGAGGATGCCTGAGTAATCAGCAGATAAGAAACTGAAACAATGTTTCTTGATTAAGATTGTGGAATGAAGACTTGCATTAGAGAATTAATACAGAAGTTAAAAGGTAGAGGAGCTATTATATATCCTTGCTTCCTCTCTTTTTAAATAAGGATCAACTAAAGCTGATGTAATAGATTGTACTGCATTAAGTTTATGCAGTTTCATAAGGAAGCAGTTAATTTTCCAAATAATCTATCTCGGGAATCAAATCAAAACCTACCTGTAAGTCAATAAAGGCAATATTAAAACAAGCCCAAAGACAATAAATACTGCTTTTCTCCTGGCTTTGACTGTCTGACCCTGAATTCAGTTTTCTTTCTTCTTCAGCTTTTATTTTTCCCATCCTAAAGACTTCTTCAAGACTTTAGCAAATGTCGTTTGCAAATCCAGTAAAAACTCATTGTCCAGATCATTCTTTTGATATATCATTTGTATTTTCACATTAATTTTCAAGGCTTTAACCAATTTCTTTTGTATATTCATTAAAAAGTTCTTATTCAGGTCATTCTTTTGGCTTGTCATTTGTATTTCCATTTTAGCTCAAACCCCAGGAAGGGCAAAGGGATGGAGCGGGTGGCTGTTTTGCTCTTTGGGAACTCACTGACAAGATGCTGCTGGTCTACAGAGGGTCATGAATGGCAGGTCAGGTGCAGGACCTTGCCTCCTCATCCATCCAGCCCTCTGGACTGCACAAACACAGAGCCACAGCAAGCACTCTCAAACTTATGGTTATTTTTTCTTTTATTCAAGAATGAGAGTAAACTCACTTAGCCTTAAGCTAATTAAATAGGTAATTTCCAAAAGTGCCTAGAAAGAGAAGTTAGCAAACCCAGTGTCCTTTAAAAGATCCTGCTGCAACTGAGAGCATAATAGATTCTCTTCATCTTCTGGTACTCAAACCCATGGGAGACCGCTGTCATGCAGTCTTCTTCCGAGGATCAGTTGTCCAGAGCACACGTGTGTGATCTCCCATTCTTTTCTTATCTGGAAAGGTACTGTAAAAGTGGTCCACTTGCCAGTTCTTTGGTCTTTGTTGTGGTCATTGTCTCTACTCATTTGGAGACATGCTGGTTTGCTATTCCTCCCCCTGAAATCTGCTCTGTATCTTTAAATTCTAACCAGATTTAAATGAAGGTCCTGTTTAGAAGCTGTTGCAATATTTGCCTTTTATATGTGAATTTAAAGTCATCTCCTTTGATGGATGAAAAATCACTATGACGAGTTCATTTGCCCGACTTTCTCTCTTCTAGTTAGTAATAATGGTTAGATTTGCTAGGTCCTGTCTCCACAGATATCCTAAAGTAATAAGCAGATGCTTCTTGTCTTTACTGCATTTGATGCTTTTCAATTCTGATGACCAGGTGGAGAACATTAAATAGCAACAGAAGTAATTTGTCTACACAGGGACTGATAAAGTATCACAGAAGAGGGACAGTGCATAGTAGAGGTCTAATCATTACTGGCATTGGTGGTACCCGATATTGTTGTGTAGCATTTTATCCTCTGGTGTTAAAATGACCTTTGGTAGTATGTTTATTACCAGATACAGAGCTAATATTTTGTGCCCTTTACCTTGAATTAGATGACAAGAAGTTTTAGGATATGAATATAATTATGAGCATTAAGTTGTTCTATTGCTCCTTCCCTTGACTTTTGCCACCAGCGCTTTACTTCAGAGTAATTGAATTGTATTTATTTTATGGCAGATTATAAAATGATACATTCAATAATCAGAGTACCTTTTATAAAGATTCAAGAAACTTCAGTTGGTGTAAAATGCATTAGCCAGGGTGCTTATAGGTATTTGCACATATCACACCTATTTTGCAGGACCTATATTACTGCTTTTCAGCTAGAGCTAGTTTTAATATAAAAGTCCTTTATGCTGAGTTACCCTTCAGGACCACATCTCTCCGCTGGAATCAGCCTGACTACTTGGATCATGCCGGAAGAAACAGTTGGTTGTCCCCCATTTTGGGAGGCCAGGAGAGTCAAGGTCCAAAGGTACTTTTACATCATCAGGCTCACCCTCTGGAATGATCTATCATGAGAAATATGTTTGGCCTCAACTCTAGTTGCCTTCTGGAAGCTTCTAAAAATAGTGCTTTACATTTGCCAGTTGCTATCTGGAATGTAGTTGTACATTTTAATTTTTAGTATTGTAATTGTTTTTCCTGGTGAGCCACTAAGAATCTGCATACAGTTGTGGGATATAAATAAGATATATAAACAAACATATTGGAGACTGATACAAGACACATGTCATCCATATAATGCAAAAATGGAATTTCTGAAATAATAGAGCAGAATCTGAAAAATTCCAAGATTAATGGTATAGGCAAAATTCCAGAAAAGACAGGCAACAGTTAAAGGGACAAGAAGCAAGATTGCAACTGAGCCTTAGAGAATGAAATAAAAGTGTCAGGCCAAACATTCACAGGAATTACTGCCTAACATTGGAGTTGTGTCTGCAAGTGTATTACTGGAGTCATCTTCAAAATGAATTGCATAGCTCAAGGGACAAGTCAGGACTTTATGGAGCTTGCTAAAGAAAAAGAGTTCATTGATCAGCTGGTAGTGTTCATGCCTCTTGCTTCTAGAATATAGAGTCAGCAGTAGGAATCTCAGTGTAGAAATCAAACATAGATTTGTAGACATCCATTTTATGATGTTTTCATTGGGTTATGAACTGAATAGTAATGCAAAGGGGTTCCTTTTGTTTTTATTTGTTATATTTGATTTCCTTCTTTTATATTAGAAATTAAACTACAATGAGGTCAGTAAAATAATAAGCTGTAACAGTAGAGTAAACAAAGCAGCAAAAGTGCATGCCACATAGACATTTTTA
The DNA here is from genome assembly GCF_964194415.1 of Vipera berus. Taxonomy (NCBI): domain Eukaryota; kingdom Metazoa; phylum Chordata; class Lepidosauria; order Squamata; family Viperidae; genus Vipera; species Vipera berus. The sequence continues at coordinate 110,169,313 of NC_138204.1, forward strand.
ACAGATCTATCAAAGCTGTGAAAATAAAAAAACTTCAAATGGATACTAGAAAGTTACAAAACTTTTGAGACAAACTTAATTTTCTGTCGGGAGAGTTCAGACATTAGAGTATCATGACTGAAGAGTCTTCCACTTGTTGCCTACTTCATCTAAGTGAAATCTAGGTTCCTGAGGATGATATTTATATTCAGGAATGCTTATGAGAGAAAAATAAATGTGCTAGGCTGGGTATCCGGTATTGCATTCCTCTAGACCTTAAGAGAGGGATTGGCATTTGTCTATCAGGAGATTCTAATGGTTACTGGGAGCTCTGATCTCTGGTGACCAGTTATGAGACACTCTTTGTGTGGTTGTGCCAGAGACTATGGCGGGGATACTTCTGTTGTATTGTCCTCCTAGGTAAACAGTGTCATCAAGATTGATAGTTGATATATGTAGCTTTCTATTCTTTCAATGATTTCAACCTTCCATAACTACTCAGGTGGATTCTGAAAGCACCCCTGGATTTTGCAGTCAACATAACAAACATGGCCCTGTCACCCATGATCACAGACCACAGGGGAGGCTACAAATGTAATTCAATCCAGTAGTGAAAAAAGTACATTACTCCTTTGTAATGAACATTTCATGTCTTGGTGACTGTGAGTGATCTGCACAGAGACGCAAGGCTGGTTCTAGTGGTCCTCTTCAAGTATCTCATCAATTCAGTTAATTTCCAGAGGATACATATGGAATTTCCCAGTAATTTGGAGAGTAATTCTGTCAGTAATCTCATTGTTCTCTGCAATATGGAGGCAATAAGGGCCTTTGATAGGATTGTAATCACTCTATGTAAGTAGTCCTACAGGTGCCTTCTTGGTTTTCTGAGTAATGCAGGAGATGGTTCATGAAGTGGCACGAACACTAGCAGAAGATGAGCGAATCCTATTCAAAAAGTGTATGACCCCAAGTTTGGACCTACACCATGGCTTGTAAGGATGGCAAAACATAGATAATAGATAATTCTTATTGTGTCTGTGGAGTGCCATCCAACAATTCTTTTATAAAATGTCCAAGTGTTTCTAGAGAAAGGCAGGAGAAAACACTGTGAGATTTTTGTAGATTGAGCACTTTTCAGATAAAATCACTTTCATTAACTTAAGAGTTGAAAGACGATTGGACAGAATCCAAACAAAAGTGCCAAGGATGACATTCTGCAAAGTTACATGTCAGTACTGGTGAGATGACCCTTCGGACTGCATGAGATGAGAGGTTAGATCTGAATCATTGTGAGCACCTCATGGCTCCCTCCTTAGACTCAGCTACATTAGGTAATGATGAACCAGTCTTTCTGTCTTAACAGCTACATGAAGCCATTGGGAGAGCTCATTCAATAGTTGAGGTACAATACCAACAATACACTGATAATAGTCATGCTTTCCTTCTCTGTCCCAGACCAAATTGGCAGATGTGGTTGTGACCCAATTTATTGAAATTTAACACTAGCAAGATGGAGTGTTCCTCCAGGAAAAGCTGGTATGCAGTTTATTGGTTCTAAACAATGAATTCCTGCTAAAAGAGCAGGAAGAAATTGTAACCAGCAAGTATTTTGTTATAGTTGTTTCTGGAAAGTAAAGCTGTGGACAAGTTACATATGCTCTTGCCACCTTATATTTGGATTACTGTAATGTATGGTGTATATGGGATTTCTCTTGAAGTCTTTCCCGAAATTTGAACTGCTGCTGAAAGTAGCTGCCAATATGCTACATGGGATTATCTTATATATATAGTCACATAGTAAAACACATATGCTAAATAAATAAATAAACATAAGACCAATATTGCAGGAACTATGTTGGCTGGCAGTTGATGCCCATATGCAATTTAAAATCTTGGTTATCACCATTAGATCCTATATGGCCGGAAGTGGTTATCTATAAGATCACTTAGTACAAGTAGAATCTGCCAGCCCATATGACGTCCTGCACAGAAATCTTGCTGCAATTCTCCACTCCTTATGAGGTACGACAAGAGGGAATATGGAGGCAAGCATTTCCTGAAGGAGCTCTTTAGAAACCTTATAGATCGATATTTAGTCTACTGTACTCTTAATTTTTAGGAAGCTGCTGAAAGCCTATTCCAGAGAGTATTTGGGATAGCACTGTGTGTTTTAATGAGTGAGGATGTCTCGTAAATAGGGAATGTGATGATCAATTTGATATTCGGCTATTGTTACAGTATCATTTTATTGATACTGTTGGTGGACAATGTTTTTATTGATGTTAGTGATATTGTTCAAAGAATTGCTGTACACTTCTTAGAGATGCATGGTAAAAGCAGCTTAAAAGTCATTTAAAATAAATAGACACCTGCACCTTCTTTGTGGTTTTAAAAAATTAAAGGTAAAAGTGCACCAGAAGTAAATGTAGCTTTTAAAATTTGACCAACTTTATTACCTTGACCCAGGGGGGAAAAATAAGTTGAAAGGACTTAAATATATTCTTCTTTTTTCCAGGATGATGAAGGTCAAACAGCGTTGCATTATGGTAAGTGGTACATTACCATATTTACTATTAACCCAGTATAATCGTGCATTTTGAATACCTAAAGAGGTGTGTGTGTGTGTGAGAGAGAGAGATGCAGCAGGAGCAAATGTTCATTCAGGAATCATCAATAAATAATCCAAAATCAGAAAATTAATTTTCTGTACAATAATATTTAACTGTAAGCCTTTAGTAATATTGCAACATTTTCTCAATGAAAATAATAATCTTTAAGGTACAACATTTGGAAATTACATCTCTAATGGTCAAATTGTTTTGTATTTCCATAATTTTTTGGAAAATTACCATTGATCATACACACATGACAATGTAAACTTCAATGTTTTTCTAGCCTCAGAAGATAAATAACTCGAGTAGATTGCTACTACAATCCAACAAGCCAGAGTTGAATATTTAGCTAAGATTGGTCAGTTTCATTCAATTTTGCAATAAAGCGATGTTTATAAAGAGAGGTGCAAATATATACAAAGGGGAATAGAGTGAGAGGAGTTTTCAGATTTTTTAAAAAAAATCTTAGCTTTTACATATCTTTTTTGTTTGTTTATTTTTGAACTACGTTTTCTGCCATTTGTGATTCAAAACATTTCAGACTCGTGTCTTTTTATATCCATATTTTGTGCCTTGCCGTTTCAGCCAGGATCTGGCCAATTCTACTAGAACTGATCAAATATTATGTGTACTCTGATGGTATCATATTACTTCAATAAATCATTCAGACTTATTTAAATCTGCTCTCCTCTGAAAATCTTTTACTTAGGTGTAAATTGGAATGCATAAAATTATTAATTATAATACCAACTTGACTATATAGGCACACCATTTATCCTATGGGAATTGACTTTGCCACAAACTATACAATAAACCAAGGAGTTAATGATAACCCTTGGAGTAAAAAGGGTAAAGCTGAATCAGAGTTTATCCATCTTTTTATGAAGGCATTTGGCCTGACAGCTGTCCTTGCCTCAGCAGCTCTGATGATTACAGAAAGTGCCAAACTGTATCCTTAAATGAGTTATAAATCCTGGTTCATTCTGATTAAACAGTGGTCAGAGTCATTAGGAGGTTAAATGAAGGACAGCTCCCAAGTATGTGATCCTCAAATGTGCTGCCAAGAATGCCTCACCCTCCTCAGCCAAATATCTTTTGGGCATTAGTGCCCCAGTCATTTGTGGTCAGCTCTGGCCTGTCTCTTAAAATACCAGGATGTGTGTGGTCTCCCTTATGGATGGCCTGTTCGCATTATAATCCCTTTTTAAGACTCCCCCCTTTCCTAGAGGCGCACGCTTGTTCCCTGCAGGGAATGCTCAGATGATTGCCTCTCTCTGGTCCCAAAGGAAATCAGGGTTTCTCCTTGGACTTGAAATCACATGACTTTAGAGTGGGCTGGCTTGCTCTATTCGCCTGGGGATTTTTTTCACTTTTAAAATGCCATCTGCTCTGGTTTTTGCACTGTGGCAAGGCGGTCAGAGGGAATACCAGTGAAGAAATACATAATAAATAATGAAATCCATCATGAAGACCCTGAGGATTAATGGACTTGGAAGGCAAACTGTGCTAAATGGAAATTCATCTTCACCTATGCCCACGTCAGGACTGCTTTGCTAGTGTTTGACAAATAGAGGTTCTCAGGGCATGCTGTAAATTCAACAACTGCTGTAATCCCCAGGGACAACTTTACTGTGTTTAGAAGTGGGCTGGTATCCTCTTGGGCTGCCCACTGCAGAGGCAACACATTGTGTCATGGAAGGCTTCCTCCTCAGAAATGCCAAGTGCCTTGCCAAATGGCAGTCCTTAATACCAAGTCATCCATCTGCAGAAGATCCCCAGTGTAAATGTAAACAGGCTATTTTCAAGTAAAACAGCATCTGGCTCCATTCTGCTTACCTCAGATGCTTCTGTTGAAAGATAATAACAATCAGAAACTAGATTCGTTCTGATTCAAGTATGCCATCGACCTACAGCACTACTGATTTAAAGATTGCCCTCACTGATTAATAGTTAAGTCCCTTTAGATACATAAATATATATCAAATAAAAATGCAAAAGCATGAATGGTACCTCTTTAAAGATTATGTCATTTAAAGGGATGCAGTTGTAGGATAAACTCTCCTAAATAATTTCATGAATATAAAGGCTGTTCATTTCCAGGGAAGCAGGGGCAATCTAAAGACAGTTGTGCCAGTGGACTGAGCCAGTGAATAAATTGGTTCCCTGGATTCCTCTAAATGAAGGAGAGGACTTGGGATCCCCATAGGGATCCATATAGATGCTTCCCACAACCAGACCTTAAAGCAGTGCTTTTTGATGGGTTTCAGAACTCTGGAAGCTGGGAGAGTCAAATTTGAGTAAGGGCCCACAAGAGCCATCAAAAGGACACTGGGCTCACCCACTTCCCTTCTTAATTACTTTTACTATAAATGGCTTGTAAATTGCTTTTTGGATGCTAGGAACCTTCAGAAGGGCAGGTTTTAGCACACTGGATGATCTTCCTTTGAGCAGAAAATGTTCTACATAAGTTTATATTTTAAAAACTGATTTCACTGCAGGCTGAAGGAAAATCAATTTTTGTTTGAAAATAATCCACAAAAAAGGTGATTAAAATGTTGATTTTTGGAAAGCTTTTAAATGGATTAAGGGGGACCAGGTTGACTGGAAATAAGATTTTAAAGTATTTATAAAAATACTTCCAGTGGTTTGTTTAAAATCTTAGAGTTCTTAGAGCAGATTTTCATTTTACCTTTGATGTTGAACTTTCAACATCTTAGAAGCTGGGAAATATTATGTTCAATGTAGAGCAGCTTTCCTCCATCAGGTACTATGGATGCATCAGGAGTACAAGTCTCAATAACTATGGCCAAGAGTCTTTCCTCTCATTTTACTGATTAAAGAGTTTATTTATTCAGTAGCTATCCTAACATTAAGTTAAAAAGTAGCATCGAATTGTAAGTAAGGTTAACAGTTAAGAACAGAGAGTACCCACGCCAAACTCAGCTGCTGAACCATTTTGTATGTCTTAAATAAAATGTCATAAAACATCAACATAAAATACAGAGATGAAGCTTTGGTAGACAGTTCCCGAACCTTGGAAAAAACCACCAGCAAAGCCTTCTCTAGTGTTTTAAAAAGCATGCTTCAATGATGATCTCAAAAGAAAGGCGTCTCCCAAAGACTTTAAAGCTAACTAGACAAGTTCACAAAAAGCTTTTGTGTAGCTTAGTCTCAAGTGCTGAGAGGGTTAGTCAAAACCAGTCCTTTAAAATGTGCTAAAAACATTTATTTTTAAGAATCACGGGTTACCTTTTATAGGTAATTATTAATTAATAATAAATGTGACCACAGCGCTGTCAACTGGCTAATTTCTGAAATAATTTTCAAAAGGAGCCTCAGAGAAGAGCATTACAGGAGGTCCAAATCACATTTAACCAAGCCATGTGCCTCAGTTGTCAGATGGGCATAACAGTCTTAGCTGTACTCCTTGACAGTATTTCTAAGAAGATCTGCAAAGCCACTCTCCCTTGTTAATATCCACATTGGAGCACCTTATCCCATTCCATTTAACTCCGGTTGGGTAGTTGGGGAGTATTCAAATGAGAAAATACACATTCCAGGGAGCACACACTTGAGTCTTCTGACACATTCAATCATATATGAAAATCTGCTACCTGAAATGATACCACATCAGAGTTGTAATTGCTATGAATAGCAATGTTGCTTTGCTGCTATTTTACTTTCTGTGTTACTGCTTCTAGGTCTGCTTTTACCTAGAGTCTTTGAAAATGGAACAGCACAGAAGCCCAATTTGTTAAAATAAGAGAGCATGGTGTGCTTTGCTAAAGTTTTAAAAAATGCCTTATAGATGTTTCCAGTGCCTTATAAATGTTTCAATTTGTACATATGCTATGTCAATCATTCTTATTCTGTATGCTGGGACTTTTTAGTATACTGCCAAAGGGACTTTTAATGCCATAACAAATTCCTAACATAATCTTCTTTTGACCCCAGAAAATAGGCTATTTGTATCTTTGTGTATCTGTGCACTGGCCATGCCTTTGTTGCTTCCTATTATGGATAAGTAATGTTACGGTAGGGCACAGAACACGATTTGTGGCAAGAGGTTTAAATAAGTCATCTAGAGTGGCCACAGAGTCTTCTGCACTTTTCCCCATTTATATAGGAGAGGGTCCTTCAGCCTGTGTAGCTGTTGCCCTTTGTCCTGACTTCATCTTCGGCTCTCTCGGCTTCAAATATTTCTCTTTTCCCTTTTCCTTTCTCCTTTCCTCCCCTTCCCAAGTTACCTTCATGTGCTAGAAGTGGACAAATTTTGTATTGTTTCCTGGTCCTTCATTTGTATTTGCAACCAGCCAACTTATACAAACATTCTAAACTTCTTACGAGATTTCTAATAGGCAGCTTCAGTCCTACCACCTTAACAATAAATCCATAGCTTATGCTATCACATAGCAGAATGTATAAAGAGGACCTGACTGTTAAAGAAAACTACTGTAAATTCTCTAATGATTTATATTTTTCCCATCCAAGACGACATAGAATGAAGGCTACTGCTAAGCTTGTAAGCCGCCCTGAGTCTTCGGAGAAGGGCGGGATATAAATGGAATTAAAATAAATAAAATAAATAAAAATAGAAAATAAAAATCAGTTCCATATTGGCAACAGTGCACTTGAATATCTTGAATATAACGTTAGCAGAAAGCTCAGACTGCAAGAACACAGAAAGTTGGATGTGGGGCCTTTTGTCATTTTAGTTAACAATAAATAATCTTCAACTGAACTGCTGTTCTGTTTTAATTAAACATTTGCTTCTCCCCGTAGTGTCAGCTGATGAAAGATATTTTCTCAAGGTACTTTCTAATTACTACAGCTAATTGCAAAAGGAAATACACCATTAATGTGTTGACTTGCAATATAATTAAAAACATTGTTTAGTGCTGAGCTGAGAGGTACCTTGAAAATACAGGTCCCATTGGAACTTCAGCTACAGAGTTCTTTAGGAGAAATCTTATGACCACATCTGATGCATCTGAGTTGCATTGGATACATATAGGAATTTTTATTTGGTTTGTCTTTTTCCATTATTAAGAAGCTAAAAATGCTATTTTTAATAAATTTCAGGAGCTGAAGTTAAATACACTGTTTGAAAAATAGTAAAGTATTAAAAGTATTAAACTAAGGACAAATCATATTGAGGGCTTGTTAGTCTTCTGCTATTCTCCTCTCCAGTTGTCTCCCATGAAGAATCATTTAAATCAAAGAAAATTTTCCATCTCCTCTTCCCCTTGCAACCAAGAGCCTCAAAATGAGTGTGCCATGGATTACTATATTTTGCTCAATTTGACCGAACTTTATCCCTTCCTATTGCATTAGCTTCACATCAGGGAAACTTGAGACAGTTAATTGATGTTAGGCTACTAAATGCCCTACACTAACACCTACAATCAGTCTTTTATTCCATGGACTAATCAAGTCACTGGCAAGTGATTACATCCTTCATAATTCCACAAACATTTACAATTGACCTGTTCAGAAAAAATAGCTCAGTATCCATATGCATATTTGGAAATGAAACTGTTTCAGCTGTGGGGGGGGGGAAGCAACATTGGTCTTAAATTCTCAAGACAATTTGTACATAACTGAGTTTAAATGGTGGCAGCATTGGATTAGAAGCCAGCTTTTACTTCACAGCTTGAAAAATAAATATCTTAACCTAAAAAAAATCAACAACTGATGCAAGATATAGCATGTTTGCTTTCCCTAACAATGTTTTTCCATCCCAAAATGTCTTCCCTGCAATTTTTCTTTTTGTAAGATTGAACCTTTAAAAAAATTGTAAATGATCTCTTAAAATAATTCCATCTTTAAGATTGCTGAAAAATCAGGAAATGCCAAGACCAAGTTTACAGGGTCTCATGTTCTCTCCAAAAGGTTATAATTTAAATTTAATATCCTGCATCTCTTCTACTCTCCTCTGCTTCATTTCAGCAAGATATGTTTTCCTGACTATCCCTGAAGAGATTTTACTGTGCTATCTATCACATATATTAGAGTTTGCTGCCATGTTCTGCTTCTTGGCTTTTCCTCTTGTACCAAGACTTAGATTCTTTTCCTTTCTAGTAATAAATCAAAGTCAAGAAACTGAAATGGTGGCTTTTTGCACTTCATATATATTGGTGCCAGTGCCTGCTCAACACAGAACTCTTGACCTAAAAGTTTCTATCAGAAACTTCACATTTGCCCCGTGGGACTTGCCCATAGTTCCTACTATTTACCCAAGTCTCTTTTCTGCCACTTCAGTAGCAACATCTCTTCACCCTTCAGTAACCAAGAATATATTTTTGTCCATTTCTTTGCTGTTAACTTTGTTTAGATAATTTCCCTTTTTACTTTGTCATTTTACAACTCTTATTTTTATTGGTTGTGTTGATACTTTCCCCTTGCATCTTGTGACTTTGAAGGATCCAGCAGTAAACTCACTCCACTCAGGTCCTCATTTATTATGGGGAAAGGCACAATGTGAGTGCTTCCTTAGTTGCCAAAAGCTTTGCGTGATTTAAGTGACAGTGATTGTTCCAGGCCTTCTCAATCTTTTTAGCAAGGTTATTCACTGTAGCAGTTGCATGGAATGTTTTTATACCTGGGAATATTCTTCCTCCTTCTCCTCCCTCCTATTGCTATATTTGTTTTGGATTAATATTAAAAGTTTAATTTGTATACTATGTTGCTGAATTTTTTATTTTACTCTTGTGTGCGCTCCTAAGAGGCACGGTTTTGAGATGGGCAGTTGTATAGATTATTTAAATAAATAAAATGCCAAGAGGAAGGGACCACACAATGGACTTTGAAAGTATGAGGGCCACAATAGAAAAGGTTTGTCTCTTAGTCCATATTCTTCCAAACTCACATTGGAGTGGAGACCTCACCAGGTTTTCTGGCAATGTGCTTAACAATTGGGCAGATTTAATCTTGGCAAAGCAATCCCTGATGTGATGCAGTGCAGTGCTGTTTTGTTTTTGACTCTGTAGGGTTGAATGCTATCTTAGCATTATCACGTTGAATGCTATCTTAGCATGGTGGTAGAATGTGGAATGCCAATTATGAGAATTTTTCTTTCTTCTAGCAACTTCCTTGTTCTGTTTGGCTGTCAGGTTGTTGCATCTGTAGTACTGATATGCCTCATTCAGCCGATGCAAACTGTTGATTCTGACTTGTTTCTATTTTGTTCTGGTCTCCCCTCTAGCTTCTACCTGTGAATTTTCTGATATTGTGGAACTATTGCTTGAATCTGGAGCTGACCCTTCTCTTCGGGACACAGAAGGATACTTGCCTGAGGAGGTGACAGACTGTAGAGTAATCACCTCTATGCTCCAGGAACACACAGCTGGCAAAGCTTAACTGAAAGACCAAGGAAGTAAAGCCCAAGGCTTTCAGAACGGAACAAAAACTGCAATAAATCCATCCTTCTCCTACGTAGTCTGCACAATGCATAAAGATTGGAATTTGCTGAATGAAAGTACTTGGTATTATACATATTGCCAAAAAGCCAAAAAGAAAGGAGTGGACTGTGAATCACACAGCATAACCTACTATCTACCGTGTGAAAAATAACCTCAGCCATAGTTTGTGACTTGCCATTTGCTTAATAGTCCCCCCTCCCCTTTCTTAAAACCAATAAAAAGGATATATTGAATTTCTGCTATCCTGTCAGATGTAGCTGTAAGAGATGTTCAATTGGATAGATTTTATGCTTACAAGCCTGATACAGCACGAGCCTTACTTTGCCAGCAGAAGAGTTTCATCATGCATGGAGGCTGCTGAGAAAAAAAGGAACCATACTGAAGCTGAAATCCTGTGTGTTCCTTCTTAAGAATAATCCCTAATTAGATACAAGAATAGTGTTGAACTTGCTTTCCCAAGTGGATTTAAGGACTAGTTTTTTATTTGGTCAATGCAACTTGTAGGAAAGGAAGATCCAACTGCTGGATAGTGGAAAGGAAGATATAAGCCAGTTTATAAAGCTTTTTTTTCCAAACTCCCACATTAGTGGCAGTGTTATTATTTATATTTTCTTGAACTCAGAATTAGAAGTACTGTCGTCTTTAAGATCTAAGAATAGGGGTGGTGGGCTTTTTTCCCCCTTAATCCTAAACAGATTCCTAAACTGATTAGCTAAGTAGTTGCTGTCTTGTTAAACTATGAGAACTGATGGGCATGTTAATTGTGTATATCTCTCTGTTTCTGGTATAAAAATACTATCCTGCATGATATGAGATATATAAAACGTTTCTGAAATGTTTCTCTTTTTTCACCTACCATTAAACCAAGCTAGTTATACAAAAAGCATCATGAGTTTATATTGGACACTACAAAATCTTATCCTGAATTTTTTTTGATCTTGTGGATATAACTAAAATATTTTTAGAGGAAACATCTAAAGAAGCAGACATTTACAGTATCTTTTTACTGATTCCCTTTCTGATTGGAGATCATCACACCATGATAACATGGATAGCCATGATTCATTCCTCCCTTGTGCCTTTTTAAGCCTTATTAAGCAATTCCCAATCTTCTCTCTTTCCATCATAAACAACTATACTTCCAGGATCATATTTCCCTTCCCCTTAACAGACTGGAGAATTCCATTCTGCCTTACAAAGAAAAAGAGATCTTTTCAGAAACCATCCACAATGGCTTCTCATGAAGTTAAATGGTGGGAATTGTATGAGGAAAAACGAAGGATATCCCAATTCTTCTGCAATGTCATCATATTTTTTCCCTTATATTTAACTAAGCATGCCTTGGCACTTATTTCCATAAGCTTATAGCTTACATGAATCTCTACTTCTATTTTTCAACATGTGGTACCTCCCTCACTATTAAGGTGTTATGTCAAAGGACTAATTTTCCTCTGTTCCCTGGTATACCTGCTGATTCTTGATTTTGTCCATTATTTCCTCTGGCTTCATTTCAGAGCCTTTTCAGCCCAGTTACTGCCCTAATTCATCTCTTATTGTGAAAGATACTAGCGGTAACTGTGATCTTGGCTCACCAACAGGGAGGCTTGTGTGTCTAGCACAGAGATTCTTCCTGTCTCTTAACTTTGACAGATCACTTTTCTCTCAAGGTTGGAAAAGTAATTGCCTTCCACTTGGACAAAATGGCCTTACTCCAAAGAGACCAATATCTATGGTGCAATTTCTCTCCCCAACATTTTTTCAAATGATATTTAGTAAACATCAGGTTTTCCTTTGAAGTGTCCAAGCAGGATGCTTATTTCAGCTTCACACCTACTTTATGACAGTTGCAGCAGCAGTTTGCAGCTTTCTGATTCACCAGGAATGTGCCTATGACTTAAAGATAAGCCTTGACTTACAACTGTAATTGAGCCTGAAATTACAAATGTAAGTCGCATCGTATGAACCAGTCCCAATTTTTTGACAATTTTTGTGGTAATTGTTAAGGGAATGCCATGGTCATAGAGTGAATCAATTTTTCCCAATAGGCATTTTTTGCTGGAGACCAAAGATAAATGCAAGAAACCAACAAGGATGTTGCGAAGGTAATGGTGGGATGCTTCAAACAGCAATAAAAGTGAGCCAAATGCCAAGCACCAATAACACAATCACATGACTGGGGGGGAGGGGAGAGGGAGTGAAGCTGTTGTATCTTCAAAAACATGGAACAAGTAGTTTTTGGAGGGTCCGTTGAACTGTCATTGAGCGATTGGTCATAAGTCAAAGACTACCTAATTATGGATTCTGCCTTGTATGAACTGGAACTTTGCTTTCAGAAAGGTGTAGAAGCTCTGCGTGTACCTGTCCTCTCTTATACAGCCACATCATCATCATCATTATCATTATTAATCATTGCACAGTCAGCCAGATTTTCAGACTGGATTTGGCATTTTTGTCTACCTATCAAGTTCTTACCAAGGACCTGGGATAGATGTGGATGTTTGATGGTATAAAGATATTGTCGCAGGATGGAAGCAGTTCCTAGTAAGGCTGCCTTTTGCAATTGACTAATGGCGAATTTGTCAATGCCAATGGTGTTCAAGTGGTGCTCCAGTTGTTTTGGGATTGCACCCAAGACGCCTATTACTATTGGTACTACCCTTGCTTGTCTTTGCCACAGTCTTTCTATTTCTATTTGTAGGTCTTTGTATTTTGTTATCTTCTCCAGTTCTTTCTTGTCTATTTTGCCACATCCACTATCCAGACTTTTTTGTCTTTCTTATTGACAATGGTTAAGTCCGGGGTGTTATGTTGCAGGTGCTTGTCTCTTTGAATTCTGAAGTCCCAGAGCAGTTTAACTTTATCATTTTTTATGACTTTCTCTATTTTATGATCCTACCAGTTCTTGCTTACAGGCAAATGATATTTCTTGCACTGTTTCTTCCCTGTCAGGTACTGACTGATTCATTGCAGTTTCTCCCTTGATGGATTGGTAGAAACATTTCTGCCTATAATTTGCAATTTGAGCTTCGTATCTACTGATTTTCCTGGCTATAGCTGTTATTTGCTGCTTTATTATTTCCAGTGCTTCCTTGATCTTCCTTGTTTCTAAGTGGTATTTCTTGATTAGGTATTCTTCGGTCTTCTTGTTCCTCAGCTTCTTTTCTTTCATCTGTTTTAGCTTGCTTGCATGTGATCTTAACTTGCTGATCTTATTTTCTAGTCTAACCTTCCATTTTTGTGGTGCACTGTTTGTTTTTCTTCTTTGTTGATTTTGCATCCCAGGTATTCAGTTATAACTGCAGCTGAGCTGTACATTAGTTGGTTTGTTTCTCTCAGTGAATTGGTGCTCATACTTGATATTGCAGTATTTGCATCTTTTAATGCTTGTGCTAGCTGTTTCTTTGGAACAAGCTTCAATGTAGGCAGCCTTATTCTGTTGTTTTTGTGCTGTTCTAGATGCTCAGTTATTCTTTGTTTCAATTCTTTTATTTCTTTAGTTAGATAATAATAATAATGTTGGAAGGGACTGTGTAGGTCATCTAGTCCAACCCCCTGCTTATATAGGAAACCCTATACCATTTCAGAAAAATGGCTGTCCAGTCTCTTCTTAAAAACCTCCGGTGTTGGAGCATTCACAGCTTCTGGAGGCAGGTTGTTCCACTGATTAATTGTTCTAACTGTCAGGAAATTCCTTATACCTCAAGAGTGAAGAATTTTTAGTTGCTGCACTTTTTTCCTAATTATTTTTAGCTGCCAAAGCTCACAATGGTTAGAGTGACACTATAATATGCCAATGGAAGGGCTGTGGCCAGAAATTTTTCCTATTTTTCTTAATCCCTGTGGGAAACGTGGCAGTGAATCAGTCATGTTATTTGATATTTTGCTAATAAATTTCAATAGTGCAATCTTGGGAGGGCATATGAGCTACATAATGGTTTTTTTAAAGTAAATAAGTACAATCAGTTCTGGAAAGGAAAATGAACACAAATAGTAAAAAAAATCAAATTATGGCAATAGCAAAATTAAGTTTATATATATATATATATATATATATATATATATATATATATATATATATATATATATATATATATATATATATATATATATATATATATATATATATATATATATATATATATATATATATATATATATATATATATATATGTTTCGAATGTTAACTATTTATATATATTTGGTCATTCGGGTTTTTTCCCGCGTAGAATTGAAGGTGTAGGAGCAACGTTTCGACGGAATCCCATCCGTCATCCTCAGGCTGGTGGCTTCAGCTCCCTTCTTCTGGGAGAAGCATGTGGTAGTGGCGTCTCCCAGAAGAAGGAAGCTGAAGCCACCAGCCTGAGGATGACGGATGGGATTCCATTGAAACGTTGCTCCTACACCTTCAATTCTACGCGGGGGAAAAACCCGAATGACCAAAGATCCACATACAAACACCCGCGAAAACCTCAGAAAACAAATTTTTTAGATTGCTAACAAAGAATTAAAGGGAGACTGATATGCATTTCAAACTTATTTGTTTTCATCAGTCATCCATACCCTTCTGAGATTCGAACCTGGGCTGATTGCACATTAGGCAGTTGTTTTAATCTCTAGGCCACAAGCTCTATCTCACTTTGTTAGCTGAGAAGCAAGGGAGATATGTGTTAAATGCTTGTTAACTATTTAGATTACCTTGCTAGGCCCCAAACATGGGACATGGGACATATATATATATGTATACGTATATGTATATATGTAAAGGTTCCCCCACACATGCGTGCTAGGGGCCGGTGCTCATCTCCGTTTCAAAACCAAAGAGCCAGCGCTTGTCTGAGGACGTCTCCGTGGTCATGTGGCCGGCATGATTAGACGCCAAAAGTGCACGGAACGCTGTTACCTTCCCACCATAGTGGTCCCTGTTTTTCTACTTGCATTTTTTTTTACATGCTTTCGAACTGCTAGGTTGGCAGAAGCTGGGACGAGTAACAGGCGCTCACTCTGTTACGCGGCACTCGGGATTCAACCCGCCAAACTGCCGACCTTCTGATCGACAAGCTCAGCGTCCTAACCCACTGAGCCACCGCATATAAATATATATATGTATGTGTGTGTGTGTGTGTATATAAATACACACACACACACACACACACTCAAGTACATAGTGCACACTAAGTATAGTGATTCACCTTTGTAGCACCCATGATGCCATTTGTTTCCTAATAGCTGAAGTCCTATGAAAAAATGTTGCCACTTTATATATGTATGAGTTTAAATCTGATAAAAGAGGGCTGGATACTTGTTTGGAAGACGGTTTGTAAGTTAATGTCATGAGTCTCCAGAAACAGTACATGACTCAGCAGATCCAGAAAAGCGTGAACATTGGTATTTATCATATGGGACATTAGCATACAGGTAATCCTCAACTTACAACAGTTCGTTTAGTGACCAAAGTTATAACAGCACTAAAAAAAGTGACTTATGACCTTTTTTCACCATTGCAGCATCCCCGTGCTCACGTGATCAAAATTCAGACGCATGACAACTGACTTATATTTGATGATGATTCTAGTGTCCCCAGGGACATGGGATCACCTTTTGTGACTTTCTGACAAGCAAAGTCATTGGGGAAGCCAGATGGCAGTGCTTCACTTAACAAATATGGCAAGAAAGGTCATAAAATGGGTCAAACTCACTTAACAAATGTCTCATTTAGCAAAAGAAATTTTGAGCCCCCTTTTGGTCATAAGCCAAGGATTACCTATATTTATCTTACATGATTGGAGACCCTGGCATTTGAATGCCAGGCATTTATTACTTTTTTTATTAAATGTTTATGCCACCCATCTTCCCTACAAGTTAGCACCCCAAGACTGAAGAAAAGCAATTAAAAAATAAAAGGTCAAAGGCAAGAGAAAAGAAATAACAGAAATAAGGAGAAGATAGAAGCATAAAACTGAGAGGAAATTCCTTAGGAAAACATTCAGCAGAAATCTGTGGAAAACAAAGTATAGGGAGAATAAGAGAAAAGAATATGAGGGAAAAAAGGAAATCTTCCTGCAGCAACTGTTTCGTATGGTCCAGAATTCCTGCCTCTTTCTGTTCCTTTTCCTGTTTTTCCTGAAAGTGACTTTTCTTTATTCTGTACAAGGGTTCTAATGTACTCAGTCTCCACAATAAGCTAAATCTAAATTTCTAACTGTTCAAAATTATGCCCCACGGAACTTCTGACACAACTCTTGCTGTTCCAAACTTCTTTTTAAAACTAATTTCCCTTCAGACAGAAAAAAAAATTATACTATAGTAACAAGGTTCAATGCCTTATCCTCAGAGCTGCTGGAAAAGTAGCCTAGCAACTTCCCTTGTCTGGATGGACTCTGCACATGTAGATATCATAAATTTAGCTCACCATTCTAGCTATTGCCCTGCCTACTATGCCAGGACTAGCCATCAGCACTGCTGTTCCTCCTCTCCTTATAGGGCAGGGGTAGGCAACCTCGGCTCTTTTATGACTCATGGACTTCAACTCCCAGAATTCCTGAGCCAGCCTCGGGAATTCTGGGACTTGAAGTCCATGAGTCATAAAAGAGCTGAGATTGCCTACCCCTTTTATAGGGGATGGACCAAGTCTGAGGCTGTACAGATTTTACTAGCATACATCTCCATTGAAATCTTTAAGAACATCGTTAAATTCTCTCTGGAAATATTTTAAGAGTGTTGCTACAGGACTGATTTGCAAGCTTGGTTGGGGGGTGGGGGGAGGTAAAAACAGCAAATGTTGTTAGTAAGAGGCTTAAAAAAGCATCTGGATAAATCTTACGTTGAGCCTTCACGGTGGTCTTCTAAGTGGAATTCAAGGAGGTTTCCCATTGCACCCTTCTCACCCCTTCTCTTTTGTAGTTAGCTCAATGTTTTGGGGAGATGCCAGGCTGGCCCATTTTCCCTTTTGGGATACCTGGGGTTTCCTTCCACACCTGTTCTGGAAGGAATGGACCAGTGAAGTAATTGCATTCCTCACTGCCTGATGCTTTAAAAAGGTTATATAATTGATACCTTACTTCCCCTCTCCCCCAAAATTGAGCAAAAGGAAAGTATTTTTGAAATAGTATCACATCATGCAGAAATGGGCATTTAACACTCACTCACTTCTGCAACTCGGTCGACTGTTAGTTGAATGTTCAGTTCCATATTCATTTCATCTTTCATTCCCTCCAACTGAAAACATTTGGGCTGTTTCTCATCTCAAGAATGCTAATGCCAAATGTTTGTTATACAACTCAACCTTTGTGTAATTTGGGTTTTTGGTGCAGAGCAATATGAAAGGGATATTAAAAGGTACGAGCACTGCTGCATGGCTGGCAGCTATTTTTACTGCTGTACTGTGGACATCAGCCATCTGCATTGGTCTTACATTACGGACAGTTAGGCAAAAATGGCAGAATAGGACAGTCACCTTTCTATGTCCTTTAGATGTATATCTGCCACCTTGTCCAGAAACCAGTGTGCATTTTTATTTATTTTGTGCTGAGGGTTATCTTTCCCAGCATTTTGTGTTTTGAAGTGGAGCGCTGTCTGATGGACATCTTGTGCATTAAAAGGCACTTGCAAAACAACACATGCTTGATGAGTGCGTTGATGCGAGTGGCAAACAACTGTGCCCATGGCTTTCACAAAGTACATTTGCAGAGCTTAGGATGGATAAGTTTATAGCACTTTAGGACTATTTGTGAGGTTGGAACTCTTCCAAAGAAAAAAAAAGAAAAAGTGAAAAGGCATATATTATTGTTTATAATCTGCTTTATTCAGCCAAACCTTTTCCCCAACAGCCCCCTGGATTGCCGTTTAAATCCTCTGGTGCCTTAAACTACTGATTCTGAAAACAGTTAATGCATATTCAAGCTAAGCTTGGCATCTACTGCAGGAAATCACTTTAATTGAGAAGCATTAAATGTTAAAATGATTAAAATATATAAAGCCAACATGGTGTATATGAAGAGCACAGCTCGCAGCTTTAGAGCGTACCTTGGCTCAGCTTGCCAAAAGCTTGAGCTTCTGAGACTGATGTAGTGGAAGAATTCCTTAAAATGAAAGCTGGTCCATTTCCTTGGCTTATTATAACCCTGAATGCCTTACAAAAGGCAGCCAGCAAAACTTTAACAGCAGTGTCAGATATGATGTTTTGCTAGTTTTGTCCAGAATGACCTTTGATGAGAGAAGGAGGGGTGTTCATGTCTATTCCTAGTTTTTAACACGTGAATACAAGCTTCCCACATTAACGTTCATCTTTTACAGATGTACAGTAAATTTGCCCATTGCAAGCTGCATTTACATAGAAGGGATCATAATTAGAAGGAAAATAACTCTGATTCTGGGAGGGAGGGGTTAGATGATATTATCCAGCTTGGACCTCAGTATTCTAACACCTGCCAATAATAAAGAAATGATCTCCCTTTATTGTCATTGAAATTGACATTTTAAAATATTCCAAATGGTGTTATGCAGGTACCAAAATAAATCCATTCTGAAACTCAAAAGTTCTAATAATTGTGATAAAGAGTACATTACAATAAGTAAAATGTCTATGGAGATTCTCAGTCATCCAGGTAATAGTTATCTCAAAGATGCTTTTTCAAAAGGCAACTGGACTTTCTTGTTTTTCTTTGAAAACGTTTCACTTTTCATCCAAGAAGCTTCTTCAGCTCTAACTGGATGATGGGGAATTGAAGGATTTTTACTCCTTGCAGACAGCTGGTCATTTTCATTCTTTTAGAGGAGGGATGTCAAAACTGCTGGCAAACAGGCCAGTTGCATTATGCGGAGGCTGTGCCCAACCCAGCTCCAGCAATGCAAAAAAAGTTGTGATACATCACAACGAGTGATGCAGCAAGTTGGACACCCATGTTTTAGAGAGTCATTAGTCCACCTGGAAGTTTAGCTGTGTCATCAGGGTCATTTGAGAAGTGCAAGTGGGTGTGGAGCCTTCTTGGAGCTGCTGAAAGGACTGTGTTGTAGACTGGAGTTAGACGATGTCAGATCCCTCCCACTCTGTTGGGAGAGGGCTGTTCAGTTTTGACATAGATGGCCTCTTTGACCCCTCTTTCGAAGCATCGGTCCTCTCTGTCCAAAGACCACATTTTGGACCAGCTGTCTGCAAGGAATATAAATCCTTCCGTTCCCCACCATCCAGTCAGAGCTGAAGAAGCTTCTTAGATGAGAAACGAAACGTCTTCAAAAAAAAAAAAAGAAAATCCAATTGCCTTATGAAAAAGTACTTTGGGATTACAATAAGTAGCATTAACATATGCAAATATCAAAAGAACAGAGAGAAGCAAGCTCCTCTTTATAAAAGTGATCTGTGGCCCGAACTGTTCCTCACTCAAACTTTCAATATTGAAGAAAAATTGCTAATCTCCTTGTTTGGCACACTAACTGGCCCCTGTAAAGAATGTGAAATGGGTCTTGGGAATTCTGTTTTTAAAGTAGCATGTTAAAATACATTCACCTGGATAATTATGATTGATTTTTCTATATGTGTGTGTATATATATGTGTATGTGTGTGTGTCTGCATATCGTTTTTCAAATGATGAATAGCATAATGAAAAAATTTAGATATACTGAATTATAAAAGGCTGTTTCAGTATGCTTTAAGCCAGGCAATTGATTATATTACTGCACAAAATACAAAGAGCTTACATTTCTAAACAAATAGACATACATCATAATTCCAACATTTATATTATACTGTAGTAATACATATATTACTGCATCAAATTATCAACTGATTACATACATGAGTAATGAAGTCATTTATTAAGGTAAAGGTAAAGGCTCCCCCGCACATGTGTGCTAGTCGTTTCCAACTCTAGGGGCCGGTGCTCATCTCCGTTTCAAAGCCGAAGAGCCAGCGTTTGTCCGAGAACGTCTCCGTGGTCATGTGGCCAGCATGACTAGACGCCAAAGGCGCACGTAACAGTGTTACCTTCCCACTGTAGTGGTCCCTATTTTTCTACTTGCATTTTTACATGCTTTCGAACTGCTAGGTTGGCAGAAGCTGAGACGAGTAACAGGCACTCACTCTGTTACGCAGCACTCGGGATTTGACCCGCCAAACTGCCGACCTTCTGATCGACAAGCTCAGCATCCTAACCCACTGAGCCACCATGTCCCTAGTCATTTATTATATCCTGTTTAATCGCCCAGTTTTGCCAATGTTTCTTCACATTTTAAGCAGGTGAAAAGCCAGGCCAAGTCTTGATCTGCCAGTCTCAATGTGTGAGTCCTGAAGTTATCAGGAGGCTTGAATGAGTTTGAAGATCACTTATTGCTGATAGTTGTGTAAGATTTCTTTATACATTCTTACCTGATTTATGAAGTTGGAGAATTTGCTTACATTACAGTGTGTGTTTGTGTGTGTGTGTGTGTGTGTGTGTGTAGGACAACATAGATTTTCTGTCAAACTCTTAGGTACTACCTCCAGAGTTCTCAAAATTCCTTATCAAATTTCATTTTCAATGTGACAACATTAAGATTAAATATGCAGAATAATCACGTTAACTGTATTTAAATGACAGTTACACTTACATTTAGTGAAAATTATTCTGGGTTTTATCCCAACTTGCTTTTGATTTAGGCTTTGCCTACTTTGGGGAGAATGGCCCATGACATGCCCAGCCAATGCCAAATCTGCCCCCTTTGCATGAATTCACACACACCTCAGGAAAAACCTGTCTGTAAAGGTTTTGCCAAGGAGTTCCAAAAGAAACTTGAAACAAATTTGATTATTAACAACAGCTGTGTTGTTTTGAGTATTCTGAGCTGTTCTGAAGGCTGCAATGGGAGTTTTGTTTTCAGATATATGATTAATACTTTTTTAAAAAAAAAACACATTCCACCCAACCTTCGCAACAGCAGAGACCAACTACATCTCTGCTGCTGCTGCTGGCTTTCCCTAAATGGGGTAATATGGATGATACAGTGGTGACAGTTACCGCCTGGCCATTGAGAATTCTGCAATGCTATTTTTTTCTGGGCAAACAAAAGAAGAAGAAAAACTGCTCACAGATGCAAGCCAGATCAAATATAATATTGTGATGATAAATTTAGATTTCAGGGGATTGAGTTACATGTTTTTTGTGCGTTTTGTGGATAATCTGTAAAAAAGAGTAAATAAATGAAGGTCAAAGAGTACACAAAGGGCGCATATGTATCTTTCTGTACACACTAGTCTGCTTCTGCTTTTAACCCTGTAAATTGTAAATGGAAAAAATCACTACTAATATTATACCAATAGTTTGGGTTGGCTTGCTGAGCTTTGATGTTTGTTTACTTTCTGTGCATGCTCTGATGACCTGCTTGTAGGCTGCGTTTATATGTAGGTTTTGCTGGTTTGCATTTGCGTATCTACTGTTGTTATATTAATGTGTCCATGCACGAATAAAGTATAAAGTTCAGATGCTTTATGTTCACAACAAAACACAATTTAAATTTAATGCATGACCCTATCCCAGAGGACCCCACCAGGCAAATAGGAAATTTAGCGATGACATTTGTTTTCCAAAAATGTTATAGTCTCCAGGTTGACAGCTTCATATTGTAGAGTGGTATTTAGCATTTAAAGGGACCCGGTGGCTCAGTGGGTTAGGATGCTGAGCTTGTCGATCAGAAGATCGGCAGTTTGGCGGGTCGAATCCCAAGCGCCACGTAACAGAGTGAGCGCCTGTTACTCATCCCAGGGACCACTACGGTGGGAAGGTAACAGCGTTCCGTGCGCCTTTGGCGTCTAGTTATGCCGGCCACATGACCACGGAGATGTCCTTGGACAAGCGCTGGCTCTTCGGCTTTGAAACGGAGATGAGCACCAGCCCCTAGAGTCGGAAACGACTAGCATGCATGTGCGGGGGAACCTTTACCTTTACTATTTAGCATTTAATGTTCAGACTGCAGAAAATCTTGGCAACCACTTGATGACAGCAAGGTGTTGAAGTTTTTCTGAGCTTTTGTACTTCAAATATAATATGTTTGTATTTGTGTGTGTGTGTGTGTGTGTCAGTGTCTGTGTGTAGTTTTCTCTTTCTCTGCTTTAAAATGAATGTTTAATGCAAGACAGAAAAAGGCACATGAACTCTGGAGATCATTTCATATTTATTTTACATAGAACTTTTGTTGTTGCTGTGGTTTTACATACACGTCATGCCAGCAGACAGAAGGCAAATACCAAGAAATTTGTTGGGTTTTCTTTTTATCCAAAGACACATGGCAATAAATACATTTCTTTCTCTCAAAATGTCACCTTGGAACTGTACAAAATTTGTCAACACAAGGAGATGGTTACAATGGCAAAGAGCAACCTGGGGAAGTTGCAGTAGAGGAGAGAGCTGTAAGAAATGCAGCAGCCTTACTCTCAAGCTTTCCGTGCTTGAAACAGCCAAACCAAGAGGCAATTTCACCTTGAGTTAGTTTTTAAATCTTAATCTCCTCTCTGGGGCCCAGAGACCTGTGCTGACAGATCTACACAGTAGAGAAATGGATGGGAAATCAGAGGAGTTCAGGATGCCTCCTTAGATACCACCCATGCTCTACTTCAGATGCAGAGGAAACCCTCTTTGTCCACGGAATTAGGTCAATATCATTTGTGATCACTGATCTCTGTTTTCACATTTTATGTTTTATTTTCACTGTTTGGAGGAAATTCTCTCTGTCTTTTAAAAGGACAATTGAAAAATCCTAGAACTAGAGACAGGCAGGAGACAACTAGTAATGTGCTTTTTTTTTTCAACTTGAAGTTCAGCCATCATTATCAGAGCTCTGCGAGAAGAGGACATAAAATACAATCTAGCAAGTTCTACTAAGCTGAATTTGTTCTCAGATCATGATTTTCAAGTATTATAGTGCAGTAAATTAAATGGGAGAGTCATGCCGTTACCCTTGCATCAT
This sequence comes from Vipera berus, assembly GCF_964194415.1. Lineage (NCBI taxonomy): Eukaryota > Metazoa > Chordata > Lepidosauria > Squamata > Viperidae > Vipera > Vipera berus. Next base: position 110,192,259 of record NC_138204.1, read on the forward strand.
TTTATAAGTTGCTGTAGAGTTCAGGTATATGTAAAACTCCTAGAAGAGTTTATATTATATAAGAGGCAATATTCTGTAAACTCAGAGAAAACCATAGTCATGAGAAATATTAAATGGACATGGGTAGTAAAATGCAGTGATCAATTTGATCATCTTGGTAGGAAGAGAGAAAGTGCTATGATTCTATCTCAGATCAGTTTTGGGCAGACGATATTGTCTGTGTGAAATGAAGTTTTTAAATCCTTTTAAAAGGATTTAAATTTAAGTTTTATTAGACTTTTGGGGGCAAAATATTTATAATTTATGCTTAGTCTTGGGTATACAAAGCATGTCTTAACAGGTAGTTTATTAGTCATTGGGTTGTTATGAAAGATATAAAGAAACCAAGATAACATGATGACTTAAAGTATACAGAAGTATTCATCTTACAAGAAACTGCCTAATAGATTAATATCATTGGTTGCAAATAAACTATCTAAACCCACCTTCCCCAACTGGGCATTTTCCTCTAGATATGTTGGAATGTTCCTCCCATCATCCACAGCCAGCACACCCAATTACAGTGTATGTTGAAGATGACGAAGTGTGGTACTGTAATTCAACATGTTGCTGGCTTGGAAGTCGGTGATTTAAAGCAAAGTCTAATTGCAGGCATTCTCTATGGTGTTAAAGATGAAACCAATAAAATCTATCTAATGAAATCTATCTAACTGTCTTATGAGCCTTAGTGCACGTGTCCAAAAGCTCTGTATTGACTTTTCTAGGAATTTTACAAAGAACTGAAAACAAGATACATGCAGAAGCAAACCGCTGTTAAAAGTTTGTCATTCTTACACATGCGATAGCCTGCTCATCCTTTGCTGCATCAAATCCCTCAATAAAGAGCAGATTATATCATACAGTAAGGATGGGCAAGTCATTGGGCTGCATGTGGCCATCCAAGCCGTTTTATGTTGATCCCAGGGAACCTAGAAATCATGTGATTACAGTGGCAAAGAGCCAAGAAAGAGATGGAATTTTCCAAATGAAAGAATATGTTACTTAGAATTAATCCTACCCCTCCAATATTTATATTAAAAAACTGTCATCCTCTTCCAAATGAAACACCTGAAATCCTTTGGCCAACTTGTATTTTTCAAGTAATCTTTCAATTTTTTAAAAGCCACTCCTCTGTGATAGAGACAAGCATACAGAGTCTGTAGAAGGTGAGCATTTTAAAGTATTTTAGACTTTAGACTTTATTTTAGACTCGTGGCAATAAAATTGGCTCTAGATCGTACATAAGTGGTCTATGCTGGAAAAAGAAATCTGCCGATCTTGGTTCTGGAATTGATTGAGCTATTAAATATCCCAAATTACTTCTAGCATCTCCAAGATGTGTATTTTTCCTTTTTAAATAGTTGTAATGCATTCAAAGGCACATCTCTGTTAAGAACTCCTAAGGTTTCATCTCCTACAAAAGACCATTGTTTCGGGTACACCAAGACAGATCATCGGTCTGCTGGGCTCAATACTATCTCTCCAGGATTCTGCTGCTGGGAAACCTTGAAACTTTTGCCTTCCAAGCAGGGATACATTCACTGAGCAATAGTCCTTCCCCAGTTTATTTTTTACTGCAGAGTTAACCATTCATTTGTTTTATTTTGATAACAAACAGCTAAAGACAATGCATCAGGGGGTTGGGATTTGGATAATGGAAATTGGGAAGGATGATGAAAGGTAAAAATAAAAGTTCACATTTTAAAAAAAAAATCATAGGTTGAAGCGGTACTAGGGAGATGTACAATAGATGTAGACAATATAGAAAACATTTATATAATACTAATTCTGATGGTAGATGTCATGGTTCAATTCTAAATATGTCCTTTTTTTTCCAAAATGAAATCCCAGTGAGTCTCAAAGGGACTTACTCTCAAGAAAATGAGAATAGATTTCAGCTTTATTGCAGAAAACAAAAAATAACTTAAAAGGGCTTAACTTTTGGGAAAATCATGTATTTTTTATTCCTTTAATTTTTTTGTGGATATATGCCATGCAAAACCTCTGCAATCTCGAAATATCCATCTATATGTAAGCTGAAGATGGCCATCTCCTTTGCCTTGGTGCTAATAAAGTCTGACAGGTGAATTTCACACTGATTTTTTTCTCTAAGATTTTCTTCTGTAGATAATGTGCTTGTGGTGGTTTGTCAATAACTGAAAAACAGCATTATATTAAATCTTTTCACATTTTAAACGTTCAAAGTAATAGGTCATGGAAAAGCTGCTTATACCAATTTTAAATTCTTCAGACAGTATTCCAACATGGGTATAACAGACTGATCTCGATGAAAAAGTTGTGTTACTGAAATAATTGCTTTTCCTCTTGAAAAATACAAGCGCTTTAGGAATTAAGTTGCATCAGTCACGGTATATGAGTCATAGCAAATGACAGGAAAAAAGTAGTTCCGAAGCCTTAAAAGGAAGATATTGGGAATGGGAATATATTCGGGATAATGATTAAGTCGGCTGGTCTATGCAGCAAAGCACAGTCATTTGTTTCTTTAGGGTTAATACAGGAGTACATAAATATTGGTTGGGTGTTTGTACTCTAAAGTTGTTCTTGTCCATCAGCTAAATTCAAGAACTTGTTTAATCAAATGTTGCAGCTTATCTTAGGGGTTCTGGCAACCAAACTAAGACTCAGTTTCCAAAAGAGTGGGCATTTTACATTTAGGTAAGACAGTAAACTGCAAAAAGCTTCATGATAGAAACTCATGCACCTGGAGAGAGGATAATTTGAAAGCAGAGTCCATGCATGGTCTTTTAGCCTAGCCTATTGTTAGAACAGCCTACTTTTCTTCATTAACTTTCATTTCCTCGATGTCTACTTTTATTATTAATTAAACTATTGGAAGTAAATTAAAGACTGATTCTAAACCAACTGCAATCACTCAATTTTGATGAAAAACCAGACTCCTGTTCAGAAGCACAGTGAAATCATTTTATGTAAAAGAATATTATCTATTTTAGGTTTGCGTGATTCATATTCTTGGGTAAAATACAACTCATTAGTCTTGTCAGTTACTTGTAAGCTCCCTAACATAGAATCTAGGAGGAGAAACAGTTTCAGCTCTTCCTTTCCATATAGAATCTGGAAAGGAAAGCAGTTTTATCGGAATAGCAGAGTTCCATTTTACTTATGAAATATATTCTTCACCTGATTAGATTTTGGAATGGCAGCCATGCAGAACAGTAAATGGACCAGATACGCATTTATGCTATCTACAAGGTATGTTGAAATGTACTTATTTCAGGGAACTAGTGATTTCCCACTTTTTTTTCTGTAGCAAAAATTGTTTTGTGGGAGGGTAAATGATAAACACTTCCCAACATGGCAAAATGAAAACAGGCATTGATCTGAACCTCTGCAATATGATAATTGGCTGTGTGCTGCCCAATTTTTATGCTTTTTTAAACTTAGCTTTCAATCCATAAAAATATTTGATATAAAATTATTTCTAGCCAGTTGGAGACAAAACCTCAGAAAACAGAAAGTTGAGGACTTTGTTGATACACACATATATCAACACTGGCTCTGTCTTATCTGCATAAGATGTCACTGAAAAAGCATTGTGCTTGAAGTAATAGGAAGTCAATAATCTTTCAGGGAAATTTGGCTCACACATGCAAAGGAATGCATGAACAAGTTCTCTAATTCTCAAGTCATACCTGTGTCACCTTGCTCATGTTACTCAGTGATTATAAGGCCATAATACTCACTACAAAGTGTTTGAAGTTCCAATTAGTTTGTATAAGACCCCGGAGCAAAACAAAATTTAGAGTTTCAGAAAGCACTTCCAAGATATATGCTCTGCAGGCACAGAACTGCCTCAAACTTTATGTGTATGTGTTACCCTGATCTCAAATAATCTCTGAAAAGCCCCTTAGCAGCTTTCCAGCCTAGGTAATGTCTACCTTCAAATGATTGTCATGATATTTCTCTTTCATATTTTACCTACATTATAAAACTTTTATTTGTGAAGGCCTTTAGAATGATGTTAATCTCCTAAAAAAATCAAATTAAAGTTGCCTCCCTTTCCTCAGAGAAAACTTGGGGATTGCTACAACAGTATAAGTAATGAGGTTATAAATTGCTGCATTGCTTAGGAAAATGCCATAGTATTACATATGCTAAAAAAAAAGACCCAGCATTGGACTTCATGCTGGATTACAGGCATTATTAAACTCCTATACAAATTAATTTCATGTAAAGTAAATAATAGTTTATTTTTCTGATTAGAATACACCTTGTGCTTAACTGGTATTCAGTTCATAGTTTGAAAGATTTTCACTACCATGAACTAACACCTAAAACTAGTAGAAGGGTGTAAAATGCCTGTAATTATCTTTTTGTTGTGGATTTTAAACCCATGGTGCATTCCTACCAGCTGCAGCTCTATATTCTTTTTTTGTTATAGTTGCATTCTTCTTGAATGACAAGTGAGTGGTTGCCCCAAAAAGTGAGCTTGCTATGGGATCCCTGATTCCTGCTATATCCAATCATGAAGACAATTACAATCCCACTGCTTACTAAAATTGAGTTGAGGGCTTTGCTGTTGTATTTTTGCTTCTTCTTTTTTCTTTTTCTTTTGCCTCACAGTAGCACATGGTTCACTTATCTGAGTGACAATAACAACTTTAGGAAGAATAATGACCACAGAGGGGTTGAGATCTAAAGAATCAGCAGGTGTTGCTTTGGGGTTGTTGCGGCTTCCTTGTAGCTGGATGTCAACCAGGAGAGAAGGCATCAGCAAAAGATCCCATGATCCAGTTGAAAGGCAATAGCAGATGCCCAAAAGCTGTGATGTAGGTGAGAAACAAGGGCACCTCTAAGCTGCCTTACCATGTCTCCTTAATAAGGCATAATATAGAAAAGAAGTTGCAGGCAGAAATAAAAGTGGGAAGGGTAAAACTTCAACCATTTAGCAACTTTCTGTCCCTTCAGTAGCTGGAAATATTGCATTGATTTCTATTGCTTAGCTGGTTAGAGTCAAGCAAATGCAAGACAATGGTCATGCCGCCTGTGAGAAGATGTAGGGTTGTCAAGGAGCAAAAATCAGTTTAGTCATTTCCACATGTGCTAGGAGCCAACTGGGCAGCCGAACCCCACGAAGAGTCAGTGAATTTGTCCTTGTTTTAGCTGGCACCACTAACATCATACATAGACTAAACACAACAGTGTGCTGTATTCAGAAGCAGCTCTTCCTATCAGTCCCCTCTTTCAAATACAAAGCAAATAAAATATATATATATATATATATATATATTTATACATTATATTATCATATTTTCTTTCAGCTTTACAGGAAAAAAAATTGTGGATTCCCCTTCTAAAATAATGGACACTTTCTTTCATTGAAGATTGATTGTTGTCCCTTATTGGGGATGGCTTAGCACGCTTTCAGGCCAAAAGAACAGGTCTGACTATGGAAAATCTGAAGGAAGCAGAATACTTTAAAAAGGAGGATGGTCCATTTCATCAAGCCAGGAGGCAGGACTTGTTGGAAAGTCTGGATAACCAACGCTGCTTCCAGTGGAAATATCAGAGGTTGGGCCCCCAGCCATAGCTCTGAATGTCTGGCTCGCCCCCTGCCCTCCATGTGCTATTATTCCTAAATTATTGTCCATTGTGTATTCCAAACCATTTAGCAATGGAGTATGTGATGGAAGAGATGATATGGAAGCTGGAGATTGCGGGATTCCATAAGGACTTCCATCCCTCAAGTCCTGATAGGATTGTCCTGTCCCATCCAGAGAGAAAGTACCATTCAATAGTTGTCCACTAGCCACCTCACCAGCGTTGCTGTATATTCTATTGTGGCCCAGCTCTGACAGGATTTGGTCTTCTGAAAAGAAACAAAATTTTAGTACAGAAGAAAACCCCTCTATCTGGTAGACTCTGATCAAAGACTGAAAAATTCCTTTAAGTCAGGGATTGGGATAATGCAAAACAGAATCCAATAATATTTGGAAAAAAGTGTGCATTTTTCCATACAGGGTTGTTATTTTTTTTGCCACAAAGCTTTTATTTATTTATAAAACCTTTTATTTATAATACCTCAAGATGTTTGATAAATCCCAATACTGAGCAATGTAGACTGCCTGGAATGAAACAGGCTGATATCCAGACATCCAGCTATTTCTACTGCTAAAGTACTTGTAGAAAATGATTTTGACATACATAAAATGTGGATACAGCATTTTACCCTCTACACTGTCAAAGTTTGGCTTGCATCTTGAAAAAAACACCCGGATTTGACCAGCCCCCTATGATATGGGCAACATTGAACTGAATTTGCACTGGCCATGACCGATGTGCTGATGCTCTTTATAAGTGAGGCAAAATACCATCAACGAATTGTGACTGTGGGGCGGAAAAACAAACTATCCAACATATAGTGACAGAGTGCCAAAATAGGTCCTATAATGGAGGCTTTGCTGATTTCCTGACTGCAGCCAATGAAGCAAAAAATTATATATGTAATCTAGACATATGTTTATAATATTTTATATTATTATCTCTTTTATTTTTTTAACCAAAATGTGATGTGAATGTGCCATACAATAAATAATAATAAAGCTCCCCAGATAAGCAAGATCTCCTGAACCAAAATCTGTGCTGAAGTCAATTATGAACCAATTTAAAGGCAACCAAATTTGCTCCTGATTGCCACTTGCCATCTATATTCTTTTAAGTATATAGATGCTATAAATATACTTAAATGCTATATAAACCTTATAAAGAAAAAGCATAAGCGTTATAACACCTCTTGTCACAGTAACTCATGCTGTAGTCATCTTCCATTTGGATTTGTTAAAGACTGCGCATAGTCAGAAACTGTGGAATAATAGATAATAATTGGAAATGAGGATAAGACCAGAAAACTGAAGCTGGGAAAAAGATAAGGGAAAGTAGAAGCAATGTACCCAGTAAAAAGCATGATTGGCTGACTCCCTCAATGGCAACATTTTGCACTCAAAGTTTTATTGCAGGTTTTCGCAATCCAAAAGATCAAGATGGTGGCATTGAAATTCTATTTTTTTAAGAGCATGAAGTATGCAGCAACCCCATCTAGTTCACTGTGCCTTGCACAGTCTTTAGACAGATGCATATACACACATTGTGCAGTCATAAGGAGAAGCACGGATTAGTACAGATCCTAAAAGGGACAATGGGAAGATAGTTTTAAAAACTAATGAAGAATCAGGGGGAAGTCTTCTGGACCTTGGGTAGGCACAGCACCCCTCTTCTATTTATTAAAACAACCCAACTTTTTTTTAGGTTTCTATATCAATCAGAAAAGGTGGCTGCTTTAAAACAGGCAGACAAAAACTTTATTTTGGTCCCTGACCAATAAAAATACATTCAATAAAACAAAATAAAGTTAATTCCTAACAGTTGGCAACCAGTTGTGAGTGAAGCTTGCACATAATGCACAGAAATCTGCTACTTTTAAAAAGAGAGGTTTAAGCTGGTTATCTAACAAATAAATAAAAATAACCAGAGTGCCTCAGGGATTTAAATAAAAAAGGAGCAATCACCTGGTGACAAATGCACTGAATCAGTAGTTTAATTTTTAAACTATGGTCTATCTACTGATTCACAGCATTTGTTGGCATTTCCCAGGATCTTCAGATTTTACTAGGAAAAGTGTAAGTAGCCCACTCCTAATCTAGGACATTTGTAAACATAAACAGGAGCCCTAATCTTAATTTGCCTTAATCCTTTGTGCTTCCTCTCCTGCCTACCTCTGAAGCTCAGCTCACTGTCACTAACTCCGCAGTCCTCTGCAGAGCTCTCTTTCTCATGCTTGGTGCCGCCTCTGTTCCTCTTCACACTCTTGTAGAACTGGCCCCAACGGTGTCGCCCAGCATCTTTTTTCAGGCGCTTCTCTTTGGCTCTTCTGTTTTGAAACCAGACCTGTGATCATGATGGAAAAAAGCAGTGAAAACAAGACCATTTTCAGTCCCACCACCTGAGATTCATTGAAAAGAATTTTTTCATCATCCAGAAGATGGACAGGCATGATCTCATCTGGGAGAGAAAAGATCAAGCCCTGTTCCTGCTATTGTGTGAACCTTGACACTAGCCCTCTAGTACCCCAGTTAAAAACTGGGGATGATAACAGCTTCCCTAAATTCTACTTGTAGTAATGAAATAACAGGAACTGCAAAAAAGGTTTTAGGCTAAGACATATGGGAAATGTATTAATAATGAATACCTAATACCTATAATATCTATAATATGACAAAGCACAAATACCAGTATAGACAGTTTGAAGTTTCTTACTGTGAATTTTTGGTGGGGAGAACTTGTTCAATATTAGATATCACCCATAAGTAAAGAGTTTCAGGGCAAGTCCAAGGAACTGAAATGAAGAGAAGCACTTCTTATTTAACCCTACATCATAATCACATCATTATCCAAAGTCTTGATTGATGTACAATAGGAACCACTTTGTGTATGCGTGTGCCTGGCCTTCCAGATCTATGTTGTGGCAATGGCACACAGTGACAATTAGAGGTTCCTGAGTGCCTGTATCTGCTGCACTATTTGTTTACTGATTCGCATGCTTTCTCCACCCTAATTTCCTAGGATGCTCTCTCTGTTTTTTTCCCCCAGTACCATTTTGTGGTTTTACATAGGCTTCAAGATGTGCAGCCAAGTCTCTGAGTCCCTTTGAACTGCACTTAATAGCGAAAGTCAACATCTGCAGCTGCCACTGCTAATATTAAGGGGGGGCGGGAGAGAGAGTCCCCAGCACTGCTCTGACTCTGCAGTCATAAGCCTTGAGAAGCTGTGCTTCCTAGTAAAAGGTTGTAGAAAGAGGGCAAAGTTCCAAATCTAAGTGAGAGTAGACTTTACAGCACAGCAACTGACAAGTGAGTTAATCAAAAAATAAAAGGGAAGAAAATCAGAATTATAATAAGAGAAACAATATTCAGAATAAAATATAATACAACAATGTGAGCCTCTTACTCCTACTCTTACTACTTTATTTAGATAAAGTAGATGGGAATTATTGAATCAGGACTACAGGCCTATATAGGAAGACAGTCTGTACTTTCATCTGTACTTTTACTAACAGTATTTATTTTGAATGACACCATCAGGAAGAAGGTGAAAACAGCTACAGAATTCTATAGAGAATCCCATTTGGGTATTAAACTGCCCTGCAGAAATCTGACACAGCTATTAAAGGAGCCATGTGCATAGAATTTATCAATTGATTTAAAAGAGTTGTATGGCTGTCTATCTTAAAACAGAACTATGGGCAGCTTACATCAGCAATAAAACCATAACATCATAAAAATGAAACTAAGATCAAGAAGCAATAAAAGAAAAGAAAGGAAAGCTGGTACTTCAGTCATCTCCAAGGGTGCCCCATAATCTTCCATTGCTCTACTCCAGTGCCTGGGTAAAGAGCCAGGTCTTGATGGCCTTCTAAAAGGCTAGAAAGCTGGGAGCTTGCCAGACTGTGGAGGGAGGGTGCTCTACAAAGTAGGGGCAGCTATGGAAAAGGCTCATCTGATTCTAGTAGTACAGGGCTTTTCAACCAGTGGTATGGGTACCACCTGTAGTACATTGGCACCTGGCAGGTGGTACGCGACCATCCTAGAAAAGTGGTAGCAGGGGAGGGGAATGAGCTGAACCGGTGGCAGCACCGCACAGGCCTGAGCGAAGGACGGCTGGAGCTGCAGGGCTGTCAGGGCTCAGCGGAAGTGCCAGGATCAGCACCAGGCTCCAGCTGGAGCTTGGCGCCGATCCTGGTGCTTCTGCTGAGCCTAGAAGAAGCACCAATCAGCTGGAATGTTGCAGCATCCCCAGGGTCTTGTGATTTACATTCAGATGCTTGGCAAATGATTCATATTTGTGATGGTGAAGTGACCAAAACCTGCTGGAACCGCCCAGCAGAGGGGGAGAAATAAAAACCAAACACCCCCCACCCCACCCCTACAGCCAATCCTCTACAGAAATGCCCACAACAATGAAAACCTCGGACAGGAGGAGAAGCGCCACTAGGCAGGTATCTTGCTCGGCTGTGCCTTGGGGGGCACTTTTTTCCAGTGCCATTGTAACTTCGAACAGTCACTAAGCTAACTGTTGTAAGGCGAGGACTTCATCACTCTTTTACTTTTTTTTTTGGTCAAGTTTTTGACACCTTGTTAGGCAACTGGTGGTACTCGGATGTTGCCATATCCTAAAAGTGGTACAATGGGTGAAAAGGTTGAAAAGCCCTGTAGTAGTAGTAGACCTTCATCAACCTCACCAAGCTTATGATTCTGAGATGTTACATCGCAAGATTTTGGCCCATTTCTTCCTGCATATTGCCAATTAGACTTAGCTTACTATGCTTTCTCAAGAGAGGAAGGGAGGTTTCTATTCAGAAGGATTGCTGAACAGTTCATCTTAGGCAACCTCATCCTTCAGGTTTGCATTCATTCTGCTACGGCTTTAAATTTGGAATGTGTTCTACATCGCCTTGAGTAACTTTGAACTCTCCAAAAGAATCGCTGCAAACCAGCCAATCATTTGAGTTGAAGAAAAAGTCAACCTTATGTCATGTGCTCACCTGTACAACCCGCATGTCCAATCCTGTCTCAGAGGACAGCTGTTCCCGCACATGTCTGGCTGGTTTGGGGGAGTTTTTGTAGGCGTTTTTTAACGTTTCCAACTGTTTAGCTGTGATGGTGGTTCGAGGCCTTTTGGCTCCAGCCTCTGAATCATCTGTAATGGAAGAGTTTCCAGTTATTTTAGAATGTGGAGCATGAACCAGAAATCTGCCTAGAAGATGTGGGGAGTTTTGAAAGCTAACACAAATGATCATAGAGCAGTTATATTTGAACATTTTTAGGGGTACATTTAAGTTTTTATGGATACAGAGTACTAAAATAAACCAGACTTCACTAAACTAATACCAGTAGTCCTCGATTAATGATAGGAATTAGTGACAGCAGTTCCAGGAGTCCACCATTAAGCAAGGACCATGTCTGCCATTAAGTGAGGACCTCACACGACAATGACCTCTGACTTTCTGTCAGCTTCCCTATTGACCTTGCTTCAGGAAAGCCAGCAGGGAATGTTTGCAGGAAATCATGATTGCCAAGGTAGAAATCACATGACTGTGGATATGCTGTGACAGCTGGAACTCCAAGGCCCAGTTGTAGGCACTTGTTCAGCACTGTGGTAAATTTGAACAGACACTGAATGAGTGGTCATTAAATGAGAACCACCCGTAAAACCAAATAGAATAAAGAGAGATCTGAAAAGATCTGTTTAGGCTGATGTTTACATAAGATAACTCAAGTGGTCACAGGGCAATATGTATCCTCAATATTTTATTCCATTCCAATTCTAAATGTTTTTTTATTTTCATAGTAATGTCAACTAGTTCATTTATATGTGTATAAAAATATACATATATTTTTATTGCCATTTTAATGTCTTTGTACTTTCTACATAGGAAAATACATTGATTTGGGTTTTTTCCATTAATTTCCAATCCACCAAGCAATACAAGGGGGCTGACTATCCAACTTAATTTTAAGGAAAGGAAATGTGATTATTTTGATATGTATAGTCCTTCTTTTCTTTTTATACTAGACTTCCCTGTCTTGCACCTATGAATTATTTTAGACCTGTTATACCCACATTTTGATGGAACTACTCATAAACGTATGCTTTTCCATAAAGAGGTGGAAAGGGGCATAAATAAGGCTCCTCAACTTTGGTAATTATAGTAACATTTTAACTAGGCATAATGGAACTAATCTGTAGTTAAATCTACAATCTGTTGTGATTCAGGGTCAGCCTGTGGGTTCGGCAGTTGGGTCGGATGACTCAGAGGAGGAGGGGGGTGTTGAAGAGCTTGCTGAGGGGGTTGGAGAGCTTGCTGATGAGAGCCCTCAGCTAGGCCCCTCCCACCTGGTCACGACCTTCTACCTTAGGTCCAGTTAACTGTAAGAAAAATTATTAGTACACTTTCATTGTGAGGTAACCATTTTCATCAGCAGTAAATACATCCTGGAGCTAGAACTGCCAGGCTGTAAGATATAGAATATAGATTTTTCTGAATTCTTACGATGATTCTCAGATTCAGCTGCCTTTCTTTTCATAGTAGTTTCTTTCTTTGAAGCTAGCCTCCATATACACACCCCTCTAATTAGCAAAATATAAAAAATATAAAACATAAAACAACTTATATTTTCTCACATATTGATAAAATATGTCTTATTGTAATATTAGAACTTATTGTCCTTCTAGAAGTGGTTAGCAATGGACCTTAACCTATATGCTGATAATCCCTCCCTCCCCCTCCCCAAGCTCTGTGGTTTGCAAAACTATATCCTACTGAAGTCATTGATTACACTGAGCCTATAATAGAAATTGAGTAACATTCAATCCATGATCTATTAGCCTCCCTCTCCACCAATCTCCTTTACACAGGGAGGCATTGCATCACCCTAGCCAAATTGATTAGGTCAAAATAGAGTCCTTAATTAATGAGAAGTCAGGGCTTGTCAACATGAAATCCATTAAAGACCAGTTCAGTTTTAATTTCAGTCAGGCACTCTTGGGCAGCCTTTGTGGATTCATTAGCATTAGTGATCTATAGCCTTTTTCTGTCTGGCTTCCTTGAACCCAGCCCCGGTTCTGTTGTGTTTTTTTTTTACCTACAATAAATATCGGCATTTTAGACCGAGTACTGAAAAATGGGAGACTTTCTGAGTGAAGGGCCAGATCAAGCTAAAGTGCAAGATGCAACTCTGCTGCTTTCGAGAGAGCTGTGTCTGGGATTATTTTCAGCTCTTGATCTTATTTTATGTACAGCAGCTGGAAATCAACAGAGATGACAAATATGCAAAGACCAACGTCTTGTGGCACATCCTAATAAATAAAAATAAAATGTGTGCTTCAAAGCCCTGTATATTTCCCTTACTTCCAACCATCTGATATACACATTTGTGAATGAGCAGAAAAGGATGGAGGTGTTTGGGATGCTACACAAAAAAAGTTGAACTACAGGAAAATGATTTTTCCAGATGAAGCATCCATTCTGATAGGATAGTTCCAATTTTAGTTCCCATTTTAACATACCCAGTTAATTTCTCCTAATATTATATCGAGAGGTTGCAACTGGCTTGGAAGAGCCATTTGCTACATTTTCTGGAATTTTCCAAGCCAGTCAAAGGCATGGCTCAGTCACTGCACCTTAGTGTGCTAATCAGTTGTTCTACAGCTTGTGGCATCAGAGCAGTAATGGAGCCAGCAGAGCCAGTTCTGAAACATCTATCAGCATGCCACTGATTATAACTGGCAAAAAACCAGCTTTCTGTGCACATAGTCCTAGGAATAAAAAGGGGGAAAGGCTAAAACAACAAATGAGACCAATCCAGATCTTTAATATAGTGCATTAGGTTCAATATGTAATCAGGACTTGGGCCAGAATCAGAGCCAACAGTTGCAAGCCATATACTAGGCCACAAAACAGTTGCAGTTGACAGGACCCCTCTCCCTCCAGCATCACAACTGCAATAAGCAAGAATACAGTACCGGAAGTGATGGGTACTGATATTCCTAGGCGGAGCAGGAAAATCCATGTTGTCTTCCAGTGTTGCATTGTTCTGTTTTTCAGTTCTAATAAGTCATTTTATCAAGACCAGGATGCATGTTCAACCCTACCGTTCTGTTTGGCTGTTTCATAATCCTCCTTGCACACCAGGCGCCCGTCTTCCATGAGATAAAACTCATCCCCAGTGGCAAGTTGGCGGTTGCAGATAATGCAGGCAAAGCAATGGAGATGATAGACGAAATCTTGGGCTTTTCTGACCACTTGGGTGGGTGGGATTCCCTGTTGGCATGCTGTGCATTTTGTACCAAAACGCCTGCAAAAGAGAGAGAAAAAAATGCTAATGCCTAGAAGCAGAACAGAGTATATGCTATATCAGGGGGGAAAAAACCACAATTATGATAACAGATACTGATTCAGATTTCGAGGGAAAGCTTTACTTTCATATTTTAAAAATAGATGTCTGTTCTTCTGACTCTACAAATAACCCCAAAGTAGGTGGGTATGCCTCTGTAATCCACAAAAATCAAGTATTTCTGAACAATGACCAAAGATATTACTTAAACTCCATGTGTAACAAACTTTTCCTTACAATGACTACCAAACTCAGAATGACCTGTACATAAGTCATTAATCCAAAGATTTTATCTTGAATTTCTGGATGCAGAATTATCTAAGCTTAAGTATTATTGTTTAATTGTAGAATATAAACATCTCTTCTTGTTGCAGAAATTCATAAAGAATTTCTTAGCAAGAAACTCTGAAAAAGGTGGCCTTTCAAAAGGAAGCAGAGGAAAGTGCAGAACTGAAAGCAGCAGCCAACCCAACCGGGCGTGACATTTCATACAGAAGGTCTTCATCTTCTCCAGTGTAAAGCGACTGGGCTAACTGAAAGGTAGAATTTGATGGTCCTTTTAACTAAAGCTAGGGCAGGCTGTACAATTACCCTCATAAGGACGTATTTCATCCACATTAGTTCTGAATAAATTACTTGTGGTCATTGCTGGTTAAGGTAAATACAAGATTAATTTAAAGTGGTAGAATCTGCAGGCTGCAATAACGGTGGCACCACACATCAGCTGAAAACCCATCCCTAGGAATGTCTTAGCAAGCGTCCTAAAATAAGAAGAATGCCTAGCACTCTCCTTTGTTAAAGACAAGGCCTCATCTACACTTTGCGATAAGCTACAAATTATGGATGACCAAGCACGGTTGGCTGAATTTTCATGCCACTTTTCGGCACCAGACAGTTTCTCCAGGGCAGGGAGTGGGGTGGGAGTCTCCGACCCAAAAGAACAATTTTGCTGGACTGAAAATGATCTTATGACTCTTGTGGCAAAAACTGATTCTATAGATTTATTTACTTATTTATTTAAGTGGTTGTTTTCAGTCTCTTTTCTAATAATGCTAAATACAGTGTTTGACATTTCATTGCTATCGCATGCCAAGCTGATATAGATGCTGACATGATTTGAATTTTAGCCATCATTTTTGTTTCCCCATTTGCCTTCCATTTTTAAGCCTTGCAACTTAAAAAAGAGATCTTTAAAATGCGAAAGCATGTATAATTTTCTTCAACCATTTGTAGGTTACAGCAGCACTGAAAAAAAGGACTAATGACCATTTTTCAAATTTACAACTGTAGCAGCATCCCCATGGTCACGTGATCAAAATTTGTACCCTTGGCAATGGGCATGAATTTATGACTGTTGCAGTGTCCTAGGGTCATGTGATCACCTTTTGAGACCTTGTGACAAGCAAAATCAATGAGTCAAAGTCACTTAACAATCATGTTACTCACTTAACAATGGCAATGACTCACTTAACAACTGTGGCAAAAAAGGTCGTAAAATGGGGCAAAACTTACTTAACAGCTCTCTTGCTTAGCAATGGAAATTTGGGGCTCAGTTGTGGTCATCAGTTGAGGACTACCTGTATGGACTTTGGATTCCCCTGCTCCTTCCCCTCCTGTTGCCAAAAGAAATGTCTTGGCTACTTTTATTAAACTCCATCTGTCTTTCATTGTTAATCTCTGCCAATACTCCAGATCCCGTCCACAGAGGTATTCCCAGGGAGAGTTGGGGGAGGAATTATGAAAATAACAGAGACACATGACATAAGCACCACACTTTTGTATGCATTAAGATGTCCTACGCACATGTACAAAAGAGATGGAACCTGCATTGTGACTGTGCAATGTTGCCTCTGTTGTGGTGATGAAAGCACTGGATCCTGCCAACACCTCTGGCTATCAACTTTACTGTGGAGTTAGGACTTCTTCATAGTATGTACTTGTAGAGAAAGATTCATTCAACTATTAACTTGCTCCATTTTAAAAGGATTACCTAAGCTTTGTTGTTATACATTTTGGAAGTAGCAAGAGATGTACCTGTCCTCAGGCTGTATTATTTAAGGATGAAGTTTTGTTTTTGTTTTTTAAAAAAAGATTGTTTTGAAAATTCAGGTCTTTTCTTAGGTAAATATCAAAACTCCCAACATTACTTACATTAGTCTTGTAAGTAATGAATAAATTCAACAAATAGCTGGATCTAAAAATTAGAAGAAGGACTTTGGTTTTCTTTAACCCAAATTCTATACTGAATTGGAACTTTACGCCAGATTCAGTGTTAGTCTTTCTGGATCATAGTAATTGGAAGAGATGCATTTGTATTGTATAGTACTTATCTTGAGATATTAGACCAACACTATGGAAACCTAAATTCAAGTTCATTTAGTCATGGTAGCTCATAAGGGCTGAAAACTATTTCTTACCTCCCAACCTACCTCAAAGTATTGCTGTTGTGGGAATAATATTGTAAAATGGAGTATTATATATGCTGCCTTCACACCCTGGAGGAAAGATACAATCTGGCAAATAAATAATACATTTAACTGCAGTGTATTAAACCACATAATGCATCTGAAGCTATATCATTTGGAAGAAATGCTATGCTCTGATGCATAAATATACCTGCCTGTAAGAATTACAAAATCTTGAGTGAGCCCTATTATTTAGAAAAGTCCACCTTGAAATAAGTTTCAAGCCTTGTACAGAAACTGGCCATTGGATATTAACATTAATCCCAACTGAAAAATATCATTCTCAGGTTCAAAGTTGACTTATTTATTTATTTTTAAATGTCCTTCTAGCCTTCTAAGAGAGCACACAGATTAAGCTGATTGTAGTACTGTGATAAAAAAAAAGTATGAGTGGAGGAAAATTCCAGTTCACTTGTAAATACACTACACTGTTTTGTATGTTGTCAAAGAGCAATATGAGAATAAGAAAACTATTAGCATTACAGGAATGTTAAAGGGGTTATTAAACTTACATATGCTTACTCTTTAGGATGCTCTGAATAACTATGTATCTTAAGAACAAAATGCATTGTAGCGATCTACAATACAAAATCAAAACCAAAGCAAGTTTCAAACTACTGTTGACATAAAATATATCAAATTCTTCATCAATCAGAATATTTAAATCCAGAAAAATCAGCCACAATATTTCCCAAACTAAATAATACAACCAGGAACACTTTCTTTCAAATAGCCCCTGGATAACAATTCTCCTTAAATTTTAACTGTTCTTTATTGCATATTCAGTTATCAATTGCTCAAGAGACCAATTTCCAGATTTTTTACTACCCAATCTTGACCCTGGTTGGGACTGCAACCAGCACAGTTTGCTTCATCACCAGGGTAAATGTGTTTGCACATTAGTTTTTCTAGTTCCACATGATGCACCATCCATGGTTTCCAGACCAAACACAAAGGTAGTTCAACATTACATGCAGTCTAAATATGTAGTTGCCAGATGTATGAACTACAAAAGATAATCAGATATTTGTTACTATAATACTCACTTAGCTATATAATGTCAGTTGTGAATCTAGAATAGGGGTGCCAAACTGCCAGCCCGCCGGATGTGTCATCCCAAAACCATGCCCACCCCATTGCCAGTAATGGAGAACAAGCTCAGATACATTGTGCGATGTCACGTGATGTCGCGAGTTTGACATGCCTGATCTAGAAGTATTCTCAAAATACACAGCTATCATCCATATTGAGAATAAGAATACACTTACCCACAGAACCACTGCACAATTATCCACTCCCAATTTACTTAGAGGATTTGCTAATATCTCTGC
This sequence comes from Vipera berus, assembly GCF_964194415.1. NCBI lineage: Eukaryota > Metazoa > Chordata > Lepidosauria > Squamata > Viperidae > Vipera > Vipera berus. Next base: position 110,210,022 of record NC_138204.1, read on the forward strand.
CAGCATAAGTATCCATGGAGAGACAAGGAGATAGCTGACAGCATACCCATGACTGTGCCATCTTGCAAATGCTATGACTTACATACTTACATCAGATGTTAGGAATGTAAGGATGTGAAGGCAGAGTTTGCATGGTGACATCACTGAATGTGTGGTATTATGCTTCCATTATCATAGTTTACATCAAATAGTATCTACCTGGTACTATTTGACGTAAACACCAGGAAAGGTGTTTTTCAAGAGTGGATACATCACCATCTTCTTCATGGGACTGACCACTATGAACCCATGTGCAAAAATGCAATTTCTATTGCCTGGACCACTCAATCAGTCTGCCCTCAGCTAAAACAAACATTCCCAATGGACAATATGGCTTTCTGGGTGAATAAAAAGGGCAGGGGCTGCTACTGTATAGAAAAGGCACGCTTCCTAATTCCCACTAGATGGCAACATTTAAGAGATGGGTCTGAAAGAGTACTCATTCTCTCTAGCCTGGTGGAGTGGTCAGATCAGGGGTAGGCAACCTTGGCTCTTTTATGACTCGTGGACTTCAACTCCCAGAATTCCTGAGCTCAGGAATTCTGGGAGTTGAAGTCCACAAGTCATAAAAGAGCCAAGGTTGCCTACCCCTGGGTCAGATACATTCAGGGGGAAAATAATCTGTCTCTATATTATGTAAACAGCAGCTTGAACTTCACCCAGAAGGAACCTGGAAGCTAGGGCTACTCAAGCAGCAGTAATGTAACATGGCAAAATTGAAAGGTGCCCAGCACTGCTCTGAATTCCACATTCTGTGCCAGTTGTATCTTCTGGGTGGTCTTCATTGCTGACCTCTTCGATATAATTTGAAAATCTGTCATAACAGACCTCTAAGGACTTCAACCCATGAATTATCAGAGGAGATAACAACACTTGTTGTATGTCTTAGAAAAACACCTAAATAAGAATGCAATGGAGAAACAGCCCTCTTCATTACCCTCAATGCCCATGAGAGATATGCCTAATACTTGTCTGACTGCCTTCATGACGAACTGTTAAGTTACATTACTAAAACTATGGCCATCTTCCACCTTTTTAACAACAAAGGTTTCCTCTGCTCCCAAATCAGAGAACAGAAGCAACTAAGAGTAGCTATGTTCATAGGCTACTATGCTCACCTTAATAGGTGTGCTGAACAAATTGCTCCTTATTATTGGAAATTCCACCAGAGCATTCCATCAAATGTTAATCTAAAAACAAATATTTTAATAGGCTTTATTTTACAGGAAGCCACTGATACTTCACCATATTCACCAACTGTAGTCTTTAATATATCTAGGTTTCAACCTCCTCACAGCTTACAGAAAAAGACTAACCCAAAGTATATTCTGGCCTCTGCACTGGTCTGAGGACAAATTGAGTCAGTTTTATTGGTCTTAATGAGATCATGAAGTTCTGAACCAGCCCAGACAAGGTTGTCTCACTGACAATGTTGAAGTCCTTCAGAATGACCAAATATGGGTTTTCCAGTACTATAATGCACATCCTTAGGCTGGTCAGTCAGGGAGACTGTTGAGCTGCACAGTGAGTGGTCACTCCCAATTCTATCTTGTTCACTCACTTGAAAAAATATTTCAAAGAGATTTCCTAGTAAATATAAACTTTTAATTATCACAGCAATGCCTCACCATTAGCTACGTATCTAGCCTAGGCTTATGCAGAATTGGAACTGCAGGTGGGAAAGCTAGTAGCTAGTTGTCCAGCAGTCTTTTCATTTAGAGTTAAGTCATGGATGAGGACAACTTTGTTATAAATTCATCAGGCAGGGGGCAGTGATATCTGGAGGCAAGGAACCAAAAAGACAAAGTCTTTTTTCTAAGACCAGTGTCTTGGGGGAAAAAGGCAGGACCATTAAAAGAAAGAATCTGCACATCTGTGCCCTCTGAATAGGACCATGCCATGCCATGCCATTCTATCCCATCCCAACCCATCCTATTTCATCCCATATATTTGCTTGTTTAACACATTTCTATAGCCAACCACATAGAGGTGACTTGGTGGATTACAACATCTATCTTTTTTTCAACTTGCAATCAGCTATATATGTGCCTCTCATCTTCTGTAGAGGACTAAACTATTGGTCTCCAAAGCCCCAAAACTTAAGGTAGCCAAGACGAAGAGTGAATAATTAATTATTTGAAGTACATTCACATGTTTTCTCCAAGGACTTTCTAAATAGTCTAAGCAAGCTAATCTGATTCCCTAATGATCTATTTACTATAGGAACTAGCACTTTGTCCTTGCTTGTTATTTTTAAATCTACACTTAAAATATTGGAGGCATACCCTTAAAAAAAATCACATGCAGTTCAATTTGCAATGTTCATTTCTGCCAGAGCCCTCCCTAGAGAAGCATGCATTTAATCTGTTTAATGTGTGGGTTACATGCAGCTGCAATGTCTTTTTCTTTCCCCACTAGAGATGGAGAAAAGTTCTTGGGATACCATAAAGTCACATTAAGAAGCTGTGTTTATTTTAAATGCCGGAAAAGGATAATCACATTTTGGTTCACCAAGACAGCACCTTAATATTACAACTTGGTTTCCCAATTTGCAAATTGCTTCTTTTCAAAAACAAAGAAAAAAGCCTAAAATGTTTTTGTGGAAATTTGTCTTCTAAATTCCTATTAGTCATCCAATTCATGACAATTATTTCAGCTGCTGAACAAGAGGGTGGAAACTGATCATTTAATCTATACAAAAGAGATGTTTAATAATTTAGTGGTCAAGGGCCATATGTTGTCTACATCAACTTACACGGATAATAGAGCAAATGTCTGAACTTTCCAATAATTATACTGTTACTCAATATAATACCAAACCTGTGCCAAACTATGCAGTGTTTCAAATCTGATCCCAAAATACATTTTGGAACATGCAGGGGCTGAATGTAGCAGCCTTCGCGGCAGTTGTATGATCCCAGGAAAACGTGGTTGTTTTAAGGAGTTATAAACAGGTGCTCCCTTCACCCCCTTGCGTGCTCTGAAGCATAGTTCTCTGGCACTGAATTCCAAAACTGAACAGCCTTAGGCAGATAAAGACCTGGTATTGCATTTAATATTTTGATTAAAGTAGCTAGTTAGTAAAGTAGACAATGTGGGCTCTGCTAGGTCATCATTCCAGGGATATTTCCCTTATCTAAATAGAAATAGAATGACCACAGGTGGGCAAAAAGTAATAGGGGCAGGAGTTATTTCCAATTTCCCGCTGAATTCCCCATTAAATTTTCTTGTGAGAAGCTGGTGGGGACCATCAGAAATCTTCCTTCCTTCCTTCCTTCCTTCCTTCCTTCCTTCCTCCATCCTTCCCTCTTTCTTCCTCCTTGTTGTTTCCTTTCTCCCTTCGTGACTTTTGTTTCTTCCATCCCTCCCTGTTATTTCCTTTTTTCTCTCCTTCCTCCCTTCCTTTTTTCTCCCCCTAATACTTTCCTTACTATTCCTTCCTTCCTCACTCCATCCCTCTTCCTTCCCTCCCTCTTTTCTTCCTCCTTTCCTTTCCTTTCCTTTCCTTCCCTTCCCTTCCCTTCCCTTCCCTTCCCTCCCCTTCCCAGCTAGCTGGGGGAATGACCACAAGGGATTGCAAGAGAGTAGCCGGAACCTTCAAAGTGAGCATGCCATGACCCACAGCAGCAGCCTGCATTGCTGAAGCAGCTGAAGCAGCAAGAACTTTCCCAAATTTCATTCTCTCAGAAGTCATGAAGCCCAGATTTTGGACATATTCTATTTGAGCTATCTTGTTGCCCTATGATGGACCCTTTTGCCCAGTTAAAGGTTATGGGAATGAAAGTTTTAATAGATTATAGATGTCTTATAATAATAATGGATTTTAAGGTTACTCCATAAGCAAATTATAGAGACATCTGCAGTATCTCTAGGGATTTTGAATTTTAGGGTTGGGGAACACTCACTCCTCAGAATACTGTATACAGCCAAGAAAACAAATCTATCACTAAACAAATCAACCCAGATTTTTTACTCAAGACACAAGGGCTCAAATCACTCTGTTGGGATCGTATTATATGAAGATTAATTTCTGAGAATTACCAGAGGTCTTCGTGTAATATGTCCCAAACAGAAGAAGATTCTAATGCTAGCAAAGGTAGAAGGAAAGAGAAGAGGGAGACCAATAGCAATGAGGATGAACAATGGCAGTGAGTGCACTGTTGGAAGACTTGAATGATCAGACTGGGGACAGGTTGTCATGGAGATAGTCTATATATGTGGTTGCTAGGAGTAAAAAATGACTTAATGGTACATATTAATCAATCGATCAATCAATTAGTGTGTAGTGGAATTTTATTTCTGTTGGAAAAATTTGTGCTGAGCAAAGTAGATAAATTGGCAAGGAATGCTGCCCTGTTGCTCTTCTTCCAGCAAAGAACGTCTACTGGATCTGAGCACCTTCTTTTCTAGAAACAGCCTATTTGGATCCAACCCAATACACACAATAACACAAAAGTTGTTACCTTGTTCATTGTCAGGCAAAGGAAGTATGCAGCTGATTGAATGATAAGATTATGATAAGAGAGATTATCATAGAAGTTTTTCTGCACGAGCAGAAAAACTGATCTCTCAGACAAATCTCATCAAAAGCATCACCAACAGTGACATTAATCCAGACACTTGATATACTTTTGTTTATGCCAATAAAATAAGTTTTCCTTTTTCTTTAATAAATTTGGATTATTTTCTATAGCCAGCTATTTTCCAGCAAGCTAAAGCGCATTAAGAGATAGAGTTTGCAGAAAGACAATCGGGATCTCATAAAAAATAGTCGCTGCTACCATGTTGCTATCCATTGTCCTGAAACCAAAGACAGCTAACATTTCTCAGCCCTTGCATCTGGAGTACTACTTCTGCTGCCCTATTTCACATTATTCTCTAATGGACTTTACAATTGAGACATTTTTACAGCTGGCAGTATCAAAATAGACTTTCCACAGTCCAATATCTATTTCCTCATCTAAGCCACTGATTTAGTACAGCCCCTCCTATCTGGATAGCCAAACTTTTACCAGAAACTCCAAGCACTATGATTACATTTTAATACATCTTTTTACTTTCATTCACATGGTGTGAAAAATGTTCTGCTCTTGTAAAAAACATGTCTTGTAATGGCATCTGTCAGAGTCTATCCACCATCAGAAAATGTGGCTAAGTAAATAATGCCATTTGTTATTTTGGGCAGTAGCAGCAACTGCTGGACATCACATCAATCAGTTTTTAAAAGGCAAATTAATAATAGGATATATGGGGGCATAAACACATTAACATGGAAAATTCATTCAATTTCTTCCCCAGCAAATACCCCTCTGGGTAATATAACAACAGCCAGGCTCCTGAACGGGAATCATTAGCTATAACACTAATATTCATCAGCCAATGAATTTGCAGAGGGTTGGATATACTAGTTCAGTTGTGTTCCTAGCAGCTTTTTCCAGCACAACAAATCTCTATGTGAATTTGGCCATGTTTGTGATTTATAATCAAGGGCTAACTTTTAATTTGTTCTGCCTTTGATACAAGTATCTTATTCCTGCCTTCCTGTTTTTATTTCCTATCTGTATTCTTCATCTGCCAGCAAGAATAGACATTCTATCACCATTAGCAAACTAGAAATCTCTTCTTCCTTTAATTAACCACACTTTCTGTCCAGCCGCTGGACTATATTCTGGAGCTCTTTCTCCAAACACAATTACAATAGTTACCACATTTTCCCCTAAAGCATTTAGCTCTACACCATAATGCTGATATATTTTTAATGTAGTACAGATATCAGAATCTTAAATTCGTTCCTTGGGATCATTGCATCTTGTTTCCTCTTGTTTTTCTTTCCATTTCGTGTCTGATTTAAATTGCAAATCCTCAGGGCATGGAACTATCATTTGCTCAGTTTTTTGTAACCCTATGCAAACAATATATGATGATTAGCCCTTCAAGATTGTCCACACAAGAAGCACCACCATGTATGTATATTTGCTCTTATCTTTATTGTAATGGTATATTAACAGAAACTTGCAAGACAAAGTATTCCCCTCTCCCTCTTATTTTATTCTCCAGAAAACCAGGGAGGATCTCTTCTGAAATGCCTTCCCACATCCTATCCTGTCCTTTTGTGGGCTGAGAAATCTTTTACAGAAAAACAGAGTTGGAAGGGACCTCAGAGGTCTTCTAGTCCAACCCCCTGCTCAGGCAGGAAACCCTATACCATTTCAGACAAATGGTTGTCCAGTCTCTTCTTAAAAACCTCCAATGTTGGAGCATTCTGGAGGCAGCTTGTTCCACTCATTAATTGTTCTAAGTGTCAGAAAATTTCTCCTTAGTTCTAGGTTGCTTCTCTCTTTGATTAGCTTCCATCCATTGCTTCTTGTCCTGCCTTCAGGAGCTTTGGAGAATAGCTTTGTTTTAGGATACAAGTCTTATATGTTTACATTATAATAAAATATACTATAAGCAGGAGATTCTGATTTCTGACATACATGCAGTCATACTTTACTTGCTAGCAAGTAAATAACAAAACTTAGCAGTTTGGACTAACAAAACCTAGCAGTGTGATATTTGGTTTTCAGTCATTCAGACAATATCAGATAATGATGTAAAATATGCTTTAGTTTCAAAGAGTTCTGAATTTGAAATGCCCTATTTTGCCTTGGAATAATAATTTTGCATTCCAAACAGAATGTTCCTACCTTTCTGGAAGTATTTTGAGCTTCAAGCAGTTACTTCAAGATTGAAATGCTTCCGCGATTATTCAAATAACCCATACTGAATTGAAAAAAAACTGTTTCAAGCTCGAATAGGTATGTACATTCAAAACTGAATTCAAAACATTTTCATACCCCCAACGGTCAATGAAAAATTCATCAGCTCCTAACAATATTCCTAATAAAAACTAACATTAGGCCCTTAGAAGAGGGACAATAAAGCAGGATGTGTTACAAAATTTCAAAAGCATCCAAGTCACAAGGAGAGGTTCCTTCACTATAGGGAAGGGGGGGGGGTTCCTGAATCTGCTTTGCATATCTGCCGAAGAATGTTAAATCGGAAGGCATATTTTATTGCTATACATGAGGTCAGGAGATAGTCAGATAGTATATATAGGCATAGCTTGACAAGATGAACCATGTAAAGAGAAGATTTCAACAATAGTGAATTGGACCAATAGAATAACATATTTGTAAGAAAAGTTCCTCAGCTTTAACCATTTTTCCTTTCCTATATATATTTCATTTTTCATGACAATTTAATGCTTATTTGTCCAACAATATTATACCATTGAATTAAATATGGAATTGACTCTAAAGCTTATGCTGACTGATGCCCACACGAGAGCCGTTACTTCCTTTAAAATTGGCTTACGGTATGTAATGCCATTAGAGAGGTTTTAACTAAAAGCAAACATACAGTTATGTTCAGCAAATCAAGCAGCCATTTTTTACTTCCATGCCCATTCTCCAGAGAGATCAAAATAACTGGTAAAATGAGTAGGATATTAACTGCTGGATTAAAAAGCTATAGACTCCCAGAGAAAAGTATTATCTGCAGCCGTATGTAAAGGCATTTCACGGAAGACCCATGCAGACTGCACGTGTTACACAGGGCCAGCCATTATGATACCATTTAAGGAGAAACAGACATGAACTTAGACAGTTATTGTCTGGAAGTGAGATTCCTTTAAGGAAGGGGGGTAAATTTGCAGAGCAGTCTGGCTTCCATGTCTCCCTCTTTTATTCACATGTATTATTTCTTTGAACTCAAGGCAGGTAGTGTTTTGTCATTAGGAAAGTCAATAAATAAATATGTATGTATTAACAGTGAATTCTAACTAGGGAGTTGAAGTAAAATTGGGAAAAATGAGTGAAACTGAGGCATTGGTTTTCTATGAAAAGCAAGGAAATAATTTGGATGTTAAGAATGTGGGTGCCCAGAGAGGCAGGTCAGAGGAAAACGATGCATAGATAAACAAGGAGAAAGAAATATAGAAATTACAAGTGAAAATAAGGTAACTTTTCACTAGACCATTGAAAATCCTACACGAATACCTGAACTGGAGACTTACATTCAAGAGGGGAGGTGATCCATAGAACTGATAAGGAGCTGAAAATGAAATGAAAAAGAAATAAAAAGATGTGGAGTTGTGGATCCAGCCAAACCTAGAGACACTGATTGATACAAGCAAGGGTTTGACCCAGAGTGAAACCAAGCATTGATGAAATAGCTAGGAGAAATAAAAAGAATACTATTAGGGCAAGAGGCAGAAACCATATAATGTAAGACCTCAACTTTGGGTATGGCTGGAAGGAAGGAGAGACAAGGAGGAATGCGAAGGAAGAAATAAATCATATTTGGAAGTAGCAGAGACTCCAGGTCCCCTTCCTCATGGCAGAAGATTATTCATGGCAAAAGTCACCAGAGATGAAGAAGGAAGACATTAAGTTTTGCGCAAGAAATGCCAGATCAAAAATTGGCAGCTGTCTCCATTTGGTGCAAAACTCAGCGAGTTTATATGTCAGGAGCTGAGAGCAGTTTAGAAATTTGACCCAGGAAGAGAAGAAATGGCCTGAAGCTTTGCAACAAGCACTATAGCTTTGCAGAGATGGACAGAACGAGCACACATTATGGAATGGGGGAGCAGGGGTGAGAGTTGCTTGCTTATTGGACTGTTCATCAGAAAAAAATACTAGATGTAAATAAAAACTGTAAAAAGTTCACAATTAATGGTGGGATGTTCTTTTACTTATCAGATGGCCTAAAGGGATGGGGGGAGGAGTCAACTGTTAGAACTCCCCCTTTGGATTGGCAGCAAGTTTGATGAGTAAATAATCCAAGAGCTACAAGAATTTCTGCTTGGAAAATCTCTGGGGTATTCAGCTCACAAAGCCAGTGCATAAATTGCTCAGCCTGTTTTACCACCAGGGTCCCTAAATGCAAGGGGAAGTGCACATGCGTCCCATTCCCTTTTTTCACTTATGTTTAGAGATCTTCTTTCCGGAGATCCCTCACTTGCCTCCCCATACTCACATGTTCCTCCTCTTCTCTAATGAGGCAATCTACCTCTTGCTTGCAGTGTGTCCAACAGGCTCTCTGAATGCCCATTACCGCAACAGGCCCTTCCTTCAAGACATTTTGCATGTACAGTCTTCTTCCCATCCCTTGCCCAATGGTCAGACCTGGTCTACAGAGTGCCAGCAGAATGAAATGGTGGGGTGATGGCATGCCTTTATGCTGCTAGTTGCAAGACCCTCTGCAGTTAACAAGATCCCCTGCAGTTAAAAGCAGATACACATGTAGTAAAAAATGTTGTAAGAGAGAATTCCAAAATGATGCTAGCCTACCTGGTATGCTTAGTCTCCCTTTTCAGGATGCTGCCACCTCATATAGATCAAGCTAATCAATCTAATTAGAAATACCTTCTTTTTTATTGCAACTATCCCTTCAACATCCCTAAAAGCTGCATCTTGAAAGCATCATCACCATCGTGACACTCTACAGATCTGCAGAGAACTATTAGTCCCACACACACACACACAAACACACACACACACATTTTCTAATTTCTCTAATCCCCTGCATACAAGGCACCACCAATTCTACATGATGGCTTCAAAGGATCTCTGCATTCAGCATCTGCTCAGTCACATGTTCTTCCCTTGCTAATAGCAAAGGAGGGAGGGAGGGTTGGCAGGCAGATGCTTTTGATACCAAGCAATACAGCCAAATAATGGAGAAGAGAGGAGAAGGCACAATTTCCTGAGTTACACTTTCCTTTCACCTGTATACGGAGCTGGGCTGGCTCTACCTGACAGGTACAAATAATTTGGCCAGCAATAGGTATGTTTCATGTACTTGGGAATCCACTTTACAAGAGCTTTTGTCTTTCTATATTCATATCTGGAGCAAATTGAGCAAGTGGGAACTTCCAGAGGGAAGGATACTGTGAATTGTCACCCATATGCAGCAAAATCCTCTAGGCTTTGCTTTGGTGCATTGCAAGGGTAGTTTTCTCAACATTTTCACAGTCAGTTTTTTAAAAGCAAGTCTTTCTCTTTAGTGACTGGGAGTGACCATAGAGAGGAAAAGGTTTTAAGAAAACTCTGGCCACAGGTGCATTTTGATGCCAAACAATGAGATTTCTCTATAGCCATTGGACCTCCCCAAGACTAGCAGATGCAAGAATATCTGTTAAATGCAAATATATACATAACTTTTACAAGATTTATGTTCACATAAGTAAGCAGCTCTGGATCTTTCTAAGGCATGGCTCTCCAACTGAGGGATAAATGATCAACAGCTTTTCCAGGATGCTTCCATATCTAAATGTTGGTTTTGTGCTACAAAACCTTATATATGATGCTGGCGCTTTTAGAATTCAGGAAGGCTATTTTATTAGGTGTGCTGTGCTACTTTAATGATCCCTGTTGTTTTAAATTGATTGTTTTATGATATTTATGATGTTTTTATATGAGCTGCTCAAGATTTGTAGAATTGGGCAGGATATAAATTATGCAAATAAATAAACTGGATTATGACAGATTGATAGCAATGCGCCACTAACACAAAACAAAACCTAAGCACACATTATTTTTTCTGCAGTTCTGTAAAATAATGAAATATTTTTAGGCTACCTTTGTAAACAGTTTTTGAAGAAATTAATATTTACTAGCGGCAGGCTAGAAATGTTTGTTTACTTTACAGATGGAATAATTAGTGACCTAGTATTTTCTGTTAATTTACATTCAAATAAATATTAATTTCTGAGGCCCAAAATGTTAATAATTGGGATTGCCCATCAAAATAATTAAGTGGATTAGGTGGCCTTTCCCCCACTGATTCCAGAGTGGACATACATTACCTACTATTTCTTTTCTGCCAGTCCTAGACCTGACCTGGCATCAGTTGCCTGCCAAACTATCAAGGCCACTGAGTTCCTTGGCACTGATCTGAGAGGCCATGCCCTCCTTCCAGCCAACTCATCTCATGCCTAGATTTCCCCCTGGGGGCAAAGCAGCGGCACAAAGTAGATCGGGGTTTGATTAACAAATTATTAAATGCAAAATAATTCATTTCTAATGCAAAAGGGGTTGGTAAATGATGGAGGATGTCTTGGGTTAAGCTGTCTTCAGGAGGGATGTTTGGTCTAACCTTTTTACTCTCTCTTAGAGTTACTGTTTGTAAGTTCCTCTTCCACTGCAGGATTTGTGAGTTATGAACAAATATGATTCCTGGCCTCTCCCCTGCCTGCATCCTCTCCTCTCCTCCCCACCTCTAGGCTTTGTTAGGAATTAGCACCAGAAGACCAAGCAGATGGTCCAAGCATCCTAAGGGACTCTGTCTTAAAGAAAAAAGTTTGCAGGATCTTGATAAGGCAATCCTATATGGGTCAGTACAAAAAAAAAGAAACGAAATTGAAAGGCACATGTAATTGCAGCCTGAATAACCAACACAAAGAAAATGTAGACTAGAGAATCCAAATCCCCCACCTTCCCAATTTGACTATAAGACAGAAATAGGCATTCTGGGCTGAAGTCATAGGTTAGATGTCAACGCTGCTAACATCGGATATTCTTGCTTTGACAACATATGGAGATGCAGCCTTTTTCTTTCCTATGCTTTACTCTTAGAATTAGATGATTTTGGGGGAGGAGGAGGAATGTGATGGGAGTTTGTTAGACATAACAATATTGTAAAAGTGTATGAACTCGTGGGCTTTTGAAATAAGAGATGATAAGAGATGGTGGGCTAGAGATCAGGAGGGAAAATCTGCAATTTAAACTAATTGGAGAATGTGATTTATGACTGCTAATTAGAGGAGGGAATTGTGTTTGATACTATGTGCTCAGGGGAGGAGAATTCAGATTTTGGCTTGGACCATGTACTGTATGTGCCAAAGCTACAGTATGCTACTTGAATAAAGATTCTTTAAGGTAAACAATGCCCTGAAGTTTTTTGAAGAGTTTCCTTTGTCAGAACCATGACATTATCTTGTATTAAGAGTACCCTTCAAAAGTAACTTTACATATAGAAGTCATCATAGCAACAGATAAGAGGTTATGAATAATTTTTTAAAAAACATTTCATTGCAATAGTATTTTCAAAAGTTCTTGTAAATCTGATCTCAGTCATCAGCATAATTTGCCAGAGGTGATACCATTTTAGGACTGCACTGACATTTAAACTAACATATTCTTAGTCACCCTTTTAACAACCCCACTATACCATCCCTCAATTACCCCCTTGCCACCTCCCCAAAACAAGGACATTTCAGGCCATTGCCCGTGGCCAGAGAGTAAGTCCTGCAAGCCTTCCAAGTCATCTTGGATAGCTTTTCTGTACCTACTTGAAGAAGTCTTCCTTGCAATAGACACTTCCTGATCTGGAAAAGCAACGTTCTGCCAGCTGCATCTGGCAATCTGCACACTTGAGGCAAGAGCCGTGCCAGTGTCGATCAAGGACTTTCAGGATGAACTTATCCAAGATGTGTTGGTTGCAGCCAGCACACTGGGGGATTTCTGGCAAAGGAAGAACAAGAACAATATCAGCAACAAACAACAAAAATTTCTGCAAAGCATGAAAAGACTGCAGCAAGCAGGCATATCTGATTGGTGGAGGGGGCTGGGGGGTGTTAATTGTGCATAACTAAATAGGAAGGAGGTACTTGAAGCAGGTAAGAATGAGGTTGTAAGTTTAATCTTCTTTTGTTATTTCCAACTTAAGATTCTCTTTCCCACATTTTTCCCCCAGTGGGAACATGCAAGAACCTGAACATGAAGATTACCTGGGGTGTCCATTTTTTAACAGAGGAAAATGTGCAAGGAGTTGGTTTCCTCCAGTTTTTATCATCCCCACTCACTGGTATTAAATTCTAAGCAGCAACAATTCCATGCCATCACCTCCACCACCATCATTTCCATGTAGATTCTAGTATAATATTATGTCTGGGGAAGATTCAAAGGCTTCTATATTCTTACAAACGAAACTAGCCTGTTTAAAGTCAACATCTTGCTTATTTTGTATCATTTAAAAAGCTTGGAGCCAAATGACCAGCTTCCTTGCTTCATAACTAAAATGTTTATAATCCAGGTTCAGCCTGAGATTCATTTATTTAGCCTTACCCAATGTAAGACCTAATGCAAATTCCATAATCTATTCATCCATAAACCATTGGTAATTTTTAAACATTTTAGGCTCTGCAGCTAGAAAAGCCCAAATTTGTAGTCAAACTGTCAAATTTGGGAGGATGTAAAATGTATTGATGCAGATCACAAAAATTAAAGAGCAAGACATCAAGGCCAGAGTAAAACAAGAAAACAACACATACCGATAAAAACTAGGAACAAGAAACTTATGTAGGAGCTATGTTCCTTTTCCCCAATTTTAGTTTGTGATTTCTTTTCTAAAATTAAAGCTGGGATGTTCAGATTTCTGCCAAGGCAAGCCACGTTTATTAAGGATATTCAGAAACTTCCATAATAAATTCTTATCACTTTGGATCGTGACCAAAATTCAAAAGAAAAGTAACATTACAGTTTGGACTGTTTCAATTTCTTGCCATCTAAATTCATTTCTGTTTTTCTTATCATATGGAACTGTGGACAAACATTTTATCAAATTTTGATTAAAACAGTAGCCAGACAAAATGATTCACAGCATAACACTCAGCTTCATAGTCTATCAGCTAGCCATTAAGGCTATGCAGCATTGTAAAAGTATGCAGATTCTTAGTTTTCCAAACTAGAAAATGCTTAAAAGAAACTAGAAAAAAAACATGTTGATTCAATGATTTAGTAAAAACAAAAATATTGCTTTTAAAGGCTTTACGATTTTTTAATATTATCATGACAACTTTCTTTTCAGAGGTTTTCTATTTTTTACTAAAAAAAAAACCCTCATATTACTAAAGGTTTTTTTTTGTTCCTTCCTTCTATCATATTGATCATTCTGCTCTGAAGAATTAGTTGTAGTGACTATACTAACTATCCACCTTCTAAAATCCTTTCCAAACTCAACCCACTCTTCCTCCCTCCCTCCCTTTTGGCACAATTCCTTGAGTCAAACTATGGAATCCAGACATTTAATAAGTGACAGTTCTACTGCAATTATTTTCATAACCCAGGAAACTTCACCTACTAATTTCTGTCTGACTGATTTCTGTCACTAAAAGCTAGCAAGAAATGGTTTGGAAAGTATAGTACACTAAGTTTGGATTCCATCCTGAGAAATCCTGTAAAAAGAAAAAAGTAAAAATGAAAATAATATTACTATAGAAGTACAGTACATTTCACCATAGTGGGAGAGGCTGTGACTTGTGTGCCTGTTCAATCCAGGATATTGACTTTCATGGCTTCATCTATCCAGTTTTATTATGCTTTATTATGCTGTTTAAAACAGACTTGTCCCCTTCATGGATTACTGCCTTGTCATGGCGAAGGGGCTTGCGTAATTCAATGAAGCTATGAGCTATGCCGTGCAGGGCCACCCAAGACGGACAGGTCATAGCAGAGAGTTCTGACAAAACGTGATCCACTGGAGAAGGAAATGGCAACCCACTCCAGTATCTTTGCCATGAAAACCCTATGGACAGTACCAAAAGGCAAAACGATATGACGCTGGAAGATGAGCCCCTCAGGTCGGAAGGCATCCAATATGCTACTGGGGAAGAGCAGAGGGCTAGTACTAGTAGCGCCAGAAAGAATGAAGCGACTGGGCCAAAGCCGAAAGGACGCTCAGCTGTGGATGTGTCTGGTGGTGAAAGGAAAGTCCAATGCTGTAAAGATTTTTTCTCCATAGGAACCTGGAATGTAAGATCCATGAATCAAGGAAAGCTGGACGTGGTCAAACAAGAGATGACAAGACTGAACATTGACATCTTAGGTATCAGCGAACTAAAATGGACAGGAATGGGTGAATTTAATTCAGATGACCATCAGGTATACTACTGTGGGCAAGAATCCTTCAGAAGAAATGGAGTAGCCTTCATAGTCAATAAAAGAGTAGGAAAAGCAATACTGGGATACAATCCTCAAAATGACAGAATGATCTCAGTTCGAATCCAAGGCAAACCATTCAATATCACAGTAGTCCAAGTCTATGCCCCAACCACCAGTGCTGAAGAGGATGAAATTGACCAATTCTATGAAGCACTACAGCACCTTATAGAACTAACACCAAAAAATGATGTTCTTATCATCATGGGGGATTGGAATGCTAAAGTAGGAAGCCAAAAGATAACTGGAATAACAGGCAAATTTGGCCTTGGAGTGCAAAATGAAGCAGGGCACAGGCTGATAGAATTCTGTCAAGAGAATGTGATGGTCATAGCAAACACTCTTTTCCAACAACCCAAGAGACGGCTCTACACATGGACATCACCAGATGGTCAACACAGAAATCAGATTGACTATATGCTCTGCAGCCAAAGATGGAGAAGCTCTATACAGTCAGTAAAAACAAGACCAGGAGCTGACTGTGGCTCAGACCATGAGCTTCTCCTTGCAAAGTTTAGGCTTAAACTGAAGAAAGTAGGGAAAAGCACTAGGCCACTCAGGTATGAATTAAATCATATCCCTGCTCAATATACAGTAGAGGTGACAAATAGATTTAAGGAATTAGATCTGATAGACAGAGTGCCTGAAGAACTATGGACAGAGGTTCACGACATTGTACAAGAGGTAGCAACCAAAACCGTCCCAAAGAAAAAGAAATGCAAGAAAGCAAAATGGCTGTCTGAGGAAGCTTTGCAAATAGCTGAGGAAAGGAGGGAAGTGAAAGGCAAGGGAGAAAAAGAAAGATACGCCCAATTGAATGCAGAATTCCAGAGAATAGCTAGAAGAGTTAAGAATGCCTTCTTAAATGAACAGTGCAAAGAAATAGAAGAAAACAATAGAATAGGGAGGACCAGAGATCTTTTCAAGAAAATTGGAGAAATGAAGGGCACGTTTAATGCAAAAATGGGCATGATAAAGGACCAAAATGGCAGGGACCTAACAGAGGCAGAAGAGATTAAGAAGAGGTGGCAAAATTACACAGAAGAACTATACAAGAATGAGCTTAACGTCCCTGATAATCACAATGAGGTGGTCACTGACCTCGAGCCAGACATCCTAGAATGTGAAGTGAAGTGGGCCTTAGAAAAACTGAGCAACAACAAAGCTAGTGGAAGTGACAGTATTCCAGCTGAGCTATTCAAAATCTTAAAAGACAATGCAGTAAAAGTGCTACACTCAATTTGCCAGCAAATTTGGAAAACTCAACAGTGGCCACAGGATTGGAAAAGATCAGTTTACATTCCAATTCCAAAGAAAGGCAGTGCCAAAGAATGTTCAAACTATCGCACCATTGCACTCATTTCTCATGCTAGTAAAGTCATGCTTAAAATCCTACAAGCTAGACTTCAGCAGTATGTGGATCGAGAACTACCAGAAGTACAGGCAGGATTTCGAAGAGGCAGAGGAACTAGAGATCAAATTGCCAATATACGCTGGATCATGGAGAAAGCTAGGGAGTTCCAGAAAAACATCTACTTCTGCTTCATTGACTATGCTAAAGCCTTTGATTGTGTGGATCACAACAAACTGTGGCAAGTTCTTAAAGAGATGGGAGTACCAGACCATCTTATTTGTCTCTTGAGAAACCTATATGCGGGTCAAGAAGCAACAGTGAGAACTGGACACGGAACCACTGATTGGTTCAAAATTGGGAAAGGAGTCCGGCAAGGCTGTATACTGTCGCCCTGCCTATTTAACTTATATGCAGAGCACATCATGAGAAAGGCAGGGCTAGATGAATCAAAAGTTGGAATTAAGATTGCCGGAAGAAATATCAACAACCTAAGATACGCAGATGATACCACTCTAATGGCAGAAAGTGAAGAAGAACTAAAGAGCCTCTTGTTGCAGGTGAAGAAGGAGAGTGCAAAACTTGGGTTGAAACTTAACATTAAGAAAACCAAGATCATGGCATCTGGCCCTCTCAATTCCTGGCAAATAGATGGGGAAGAAATGGAGGTAGTGACAGATTTTATTTTCCTGGGCTCCAAGATCACTGCAGACGGGGACTGTAGCCAAGAAATTAAAAGACGCTTGCTCCTGGGGAGGAAAGCCATGGCAAATCTAGACAGCACACTAAAAAGCAGAGACATCACCCTGTCAACAAAAGTGCGTATAGTCAAGGTTATGGTCTTCCCAGTTGCAATGTATGGCAGTGAAAGTTGGACCATAAGAAAGGCTGAGCGCCAAAGAATTGAGGCCTTTGAACTGTGGTGCTGGAGAAGACTCCTGCGAGTCCCTTGGACTGCAAGGTGATCAAACCGCTCAGTCCTAGAGGAGATCAATCCTGACTGCTCTTTAGAAGGCCAGATTCTGAAGCTAAAACTCAAGTACTTTGGCCACCTAATGAGAAGGAAGAACTCACTGGAGAAGAGCCTAATGCTGGGAAAGATCGAGGGCAATAGAAGAAGGGGACGACAGAGAATGAGGTGGCTGGATGGAGTCACTGAAGCAGTAGGCGCGAGCTTAAATGGACTCCAGAAGATGGTAGAGGACAGGAAGGCCTGGAGGAATGTTGTCCATAGGGTCGCGATGGGTCGGACACAACTTCGCAGCTAACAACAACAAAACAGACTTGTACTCAACAGCTCTTCAAATAAAGGATTGTCCTACATATACCGGACACAAGGATGCAAAGTGCTGGATGAGATGCAGCTGGGGTCAAAAGGCTGCTATGTGGGTAAAGCCTGGCAGAAGATGCCATTTTGCTGAATTTTGACAACTATCCTGCTTGCATGACCAAGTTCGGGTTTATTGTCAGACCTGTAAAATACAGTCTGGTGGTGCACTCTGTCTCTACATGTGTTGTCCGTCTGCAAGAGAAATAAGCGCAAAGACCTGGGAGTTCATCTCTCTTTCTATCTTCCTATAGTTCCAAATAATGAAAGATGTTGTAAAGTCTGCTAGGGGAGATTTCCTAGTAAAAGCAATGCACATAAATTCCAATATATATATGTCTGAAAAAAGATTGATTTCTGAAGAAGCAAACCACAGAGCAGATACGGTGTGATATTTCAAGAGATATTTATGCATCAGAGGCTTATTTCTATTCCTTCCCCCTCTTTTGCCTCCTTTTTCCGGGAAAGGAGGCAGTTTTGGAATGGCAGGAGACTGATTCACAATAAATATCAAGAATTTGTTGCCTTTTTATGCCCCTACAAAACCTCTGGATGGCCAAAAAGGAATCTCAGAGGCTTTTGTATTCAAATCCCAATGAAACAGAACCATTGATTGGCTTATTTACTGAGGAGTACTCTATTGCTGGAAAAAGATTCTAATTCTCAAGAGGACTGAATCATGAACCCATTGTTACCCCCACCTTCCTTTGGCTGCCTGAGATAAAAAGCAGGGTCCCAGGGAAGAACTGACCAGACCAAGATTTGAAATCAGGTTTCAGCAATGATAGTAGGACAGCATTCTCCTGAGGTTAGCAAGCTATCTTAAAGAGGCTGTTTTCAGTGGTGGGATTCAAATATGTGAACAACCGGTTCTCTGTGTGGATGCCACTTCCAGAAGTCCATTCTGGGCCTGGGCCACAAAAAATTAGTTACCAATTCTGCCGAACTGGTGCGAACTGGCTGAATCCCACCACTGGCTGTGTTCTTTCTCAGCTCTGCTTTGTCTTCCAACTCCTGCCATTAATTTCTTCTCCTAAGATGGCTGCCTAATAAAAGCCAGGCCTTTTATGCATTTTCAACATCTATTATACAGGCCTGGTTGTAGACTATGCAGGGTTTTGCACTGCATGAAAAGCTGCAAGAGACATGGAGAGTTTGACTAAGAAAAGAATTGTATATACAATGGGAAATTATGCCAATATGATATAATCTTCATTCCTAAAACAGTTGTCTCCAGCTGCAAACATAGGCCTCAGCTATTAGAAAGTGGCCTTTTTTCAAAAACATGCAAACATGTTATAGAGACTCTTATTCCATGGTTTTCATACTAAATACAATTCACTGCCAGGTAATGCTTTCTACCCCACATATAATTTTCTCAACACTAGTTTATTTTCAGTGATAAAAAAAGACAGGGAGGAAGCATGGGAGTCAACCCCACACCAAGGTCTCTGGACCTCAATTGTCCATCCACATTACTGGAAGAGTTTGGGATTTTTTTGCCTTGGCAATAAGGAGGATTGAGGGATTGCAGCTCTGAAGACAAAAGATAACTGCTACACATATACATGCTGAAATTTTTAAAAAGTGCTTCTAATCCCCTTCCACAATGTTGGCATTTAAGCTTTGAAGAAAAAGAATGTCTGTTAATGCCAACTGCCTGCCTTTTCCCCCACCAAAATTTAAATGCTCTTATGAAAGGAATGTTAAATCTGATTGGAAAAGAGAACATTTTCTCACAGTCAAACATTTAATTCTCTTCTTTTCACCCTTTCTAGCACACCTCTCTCCCTCTCTCCCTCCTTGTGTGCTCTGACACACATATCAACTAAAAGAACTGTTTTCTGCTCCATCTGATGTTCCAATTTGGAAACCTGCATGGGCTACTTGCTAGAAAACCTATGCAAAGTTTAATATCTGCAGATAACTCAAATATTTCAATTCAGTTTAATTCATTGATCTAATCCACAAAACTTGCAATAAAATATTATATACCATTAAAAAGTGCAAAGTAAAAATTCAGAAAGAACAGGAAATTCCTGGATATGAATATAGATTTTTTTAAAGTGAGGATATACAGCTTATTCCAAATGAAATTGGCCTATTATTATATATTATTACAGAGGCCATAAAGGTTGCCTCTGAAGTGTTCTATGCAGGTTATAACGCATACATGTTTAAATAAACTTTTTAAATAAACACATTTGCATTATTCTTCCTCATATTAGCCTTTTTTTCTTGGTTTCATGATAATCCCTGAACCTCTTGCCTTTCTTTTCAGTGGATTTTCCAGCCATTTTATATCTGAGACTCCTCTCTAACCAGTCTGACAAGAAAAAAAAGTGAGAGAAAGGCATTTATATAAATGAATTCTCTATCTTATTACTGTAATTCAATTTTTAAAGCTGTCCAATTGCCAAGCAATTTAAGTCATGAAGAACAAAAGAAAAAGCCAAATAATAAAGAAGGGGCAAGGCAGAAACTTTGGTCATTGCAACCCTCCAAATGAGATTCCAATTCACATTATGAAGTAAACTGAGCTCTTCTCCTCCTGAATTTCTGTATTAATTAAGCTTTTATCTCAACTTTTCCTGTAAGGAATCATCCCATTTTATTTTCACTACAATTTAAAAAATGAGCTAGTCTGAGAATAACTGCCTTCCCCATAACCTTAGATCAAGGTTCTTCGGTTAAATTGTGGTTTTAGGACAAACTGTAGTATCCTGATTTGCTTATATTGCTGGGCCATCATGGATGGATTCACTCACCAGGTTGTGCCAAAACCAAGCCTCTTAATGGTTTCAACATCAATTTTGAAACTAATCATTTCATGCTGCAGATTCACTACAATTCATAGGTATCTACACAATGGTTGTTACCTAGTTTAACCCATTTGCAATGATCTCAAATATAAATGTCATGACTTATAACCTTGCATCAGGATGTAAGTATGTAAAGAAGAACTTCCATGATAGCATCATTGTATAAACCATGGGCTCCATGGTTTTCCGCTGAGCTCCAGGAAATGAAGCGTCGGAGACGGGGCCTAGAGAGCTGTTGGAGATCCAGCCGGTCTGAATCCGACCGATCGCGACTAAGGTCCTTTACAAGGTCTTATCTCACAGTGATGAGGATGGCAAGGTCTAAATACTTTGCTACCCTCATCGCGTCTGCAGATAACCGCCCGGCCGCTCTGTTTAGGGTTACCCGCTCCCTCCTTAATCAGGAGGTGAGGGAGGAGCCCTTGCAGGGCCGTGCCGAGGAGTTTAGCCAACATCTGTCGGACAAAATCGCTCGGATCCGGTCCGGTTTGGACTCCGACTGGGCAGAGTCTGACGATGAGGACATGGGCAGTCTTGTTGATATTATCTGGGAGGAGTTCGATCCTGTGACCCTCGACAATGTGGACAGGATCATGGGGAAGCTGAGCTTCACCACGTGTTTATTGGACCCGTGCCCCTCCTGGCTGGTTTATGCGGCTCGGGATGGGACACAAGGCTGGATCCAGGCAGTGATAACTGCTTCCTTGAGTGAGGGTAGTTTTCCTGCCGCCTTGAAGGAGGCGGTGGTGAGAATTCTCCTCAAGAAGCCTGCCTTGGATCCAGCTGTATTAAACAACTTTCGTCCGGTCTCCAACCTTCGCTTTCTTGCGAAGGTTGTTGAGAGCGTGGTGGCGCATCAGCTCCCGTTGTTCCTGGAGGAAGCTGATTATCTGGACCCATACCAATCGGGTTTCAGGCCCGGGCACAGCACGGAGATGGCATTGGTCGCTCTGGTGAATGATCTCTGGCAGGCTCGGGACAGGGGCTGCTCCTCTGTCCTAGTCCTATTAGACCTCTCAGCGGCTTTTGATACCATCGACCATGGTATCTTGCTGCGGCGTCTCAGGGGGTTGGGAGTGGGAGGCACTGTTCTTCAGTGGTTCTCCTCCTACCTTCTGGGACGTTCGCAGTCGGTGTTGGCAGGGGGGCAGAGGTCGACCTCGAGGCCTCTCATTTGTGGAGTTCCTCAGGGGTCGGTCCTCTCGCCTCTCTTGTTCAACATCTATATGAAGCCGCTGGGTGAGATCATTCGTGGTTTTGGGGTTGGGTATCATCAATATCCTGATGATACCCAGCTTTTCATCTCTACCCCAAACCACCCCAGTGATGCCCTCGATGTGATGTCCCGTTGCCTGGAGGCAGTTCGGGTCTGGATGGGGAGGAACAGGCTTCGGCTCAACCCTGACAAGACTGAGTGGCTGTGGGTGCCGGCATCTCGGGAAATTCAGATTATTCCATCTCTAACCATGGGGGGTGAGATATTACCCCCCGTAGATAGGGCTCGCAACTTGGGTGTCCTCCTAGACTCATAGCTCTCTTTGGAAGATCATATAGGAGCTGTGACTAGGGGGGGCCTTCGCCCAGGTTCGCCTGGTGCGCCAGTTGCGGCCCTATCTGGACCGGGATGCCTTGCGCACAGTCACTCATGCGCTCATGACCTCCTGTTTGGACTACTGCAATGCTCTCTACATGGGGCTGCCCTTGAGGACTACTCGGAGGCTTCAGCTGGTGCAGAATGCAGCCGCGCGAGTGGTGGTGGGGGTTTCCCGATACTCCCATGTAACACCTCTACTCCGCGAGCTGCATTGGCTTCCGGTTGCCCTCCGGGTAAGATTCAAGGTGCTGGTAATGACCGGATTACCTACGGGAGCACCTGCTGCCAGCATCGACTTCCCTTCGTCCAGTGTGCTCCCACAGAGAGGGCCTCCTTAGGGTGCCATCGGTCAAAGAGTGTCGACTGGCGGCCCCCAGGGGGAGGGCGATCTCTGTGGGCGCGCCAGACCTTTGGAACCGTTTACCGGTGGAGCTCCAGACGGCTCCCGACCTTTGCTCCTTCCGACGTGACCTAAAAACATACTTATTTGAACAAGCCGGCCTGGTCTGATGGGTTTGGGGTTGTTTTTTTAATATTAACTGTATTAATTTTATTGGAATTGGGCTGTATTATTTAATTCTTTTTTTAACTTTTGTATGTTGTATTTTTACTGTATTTGCCCTGTACACCGCCCTGAGTCCTTCGGGAGAAGGGCGGTATAGAAATTAAATTATTATTATTATTATTATTATTATTATTATTATTATTATTATTATTATTATTATTATTATTATTATTATTATTATTATTATTATTAATTATTATTATTATTATTATTATTATTATTATTATTATTATTATTATTATGCATGTGTTTTGTCTCAGCACCGTTTATTATTACTGTTATTTCAAATGCTCATTAGAGAATATCAGGTGTTTATGATTTTATAGAGCTCTTTTTGGTAATTTCAATTTTTTAGAATCCTGATTAGCAGTGAAGCATTATGTAAGGCCAGCCACAGTTTGACAATGGAACAACATAAACTTCAGCTTTCCGATGATAATATAGTAAGTGCTAAACAAATCCCCAAGAATATAGAAGTGTGGTTATTTTAAAGGAGAATGCCTGGTGAATTAACTAAAAGAGATCAGGAATTCGAAAAAGCCTCTAAACAGAGGCAGGTGGCAATGAAAGTTAATATATATTGTATGGCAAAGTAAAAGCCTGACTTTTTGCCATTTCTTTATAAATAAATAAACCATTTATTTTGTTTTTAAAGATGTCATTTCACTTTTCCCATGAAACATTTCTTTATTTCAAAAATAAGATATTACATTTAAAATAACTACAAAAATGACAAAAACAAAATTACAGACAGTTGAAACAGACAATTACAGAAGAAAAAAGAAGAGTGCACAATATGTACAGAATCAACATTAAACATTGAACACATATTGTTCACCCTGGTTGAATGCTTTTTCCATTTTTTTCCAAAAATGAAAAGATTTTACAGAGATCTCTCTGTAAGATTTAGAGAGCTTGCAAAGTGGCATTCAAAATTCTAATTCATTAATAGATTCCCTATTCATTCACTATCCATATAATTCCTGGATTGCTGTTTGGGATATCTATTAATGAAGAAATATAATAATTGTCTGGGCATGTGTTAGGGTTAGGGTTAACAATAACAGTTCCTGAACTAATCAAAACTTCCTTCCACCATTCCACCCAAAACGTAAAGGAAATAGGTAGCTAGTGTGTCATGCCTCCTCATTTTCAATCCAAGCTATGTGTTTTTCTGGTTAATGTCACCCATCCACCCACCTAAGTCTGAGCCATTGCTACATGGAGAACTTCCCTGGCTACAAAGAGCCATTCTTTCTGTTTAAAAACTACTGTGAACTATGAAGAATAGCACATCAGCATTTTTGCAGCCAGAGATCATAGCCAAGATTGATCTAGGCTGTTTAACTAATTGCAGATCCCTGCAACCATTTCTAGGTGCTTATTAGCCCAAAGAAAGAAGGCAAAGGTGAATTGGAATTCCTTCTGCTTTTGCTTCACCAGAAGACCAGTCCAGGCTACTGCTTAGGGATGTACTGTTGTACTTGCCTTTTATGCTAAAGCTGGAGGAAGCAGGTAAAAGAGAAAAAAGAATAAGCAGAGAAGCTAAATTCATGAGCTAGGAGGTGTCGTGAAGCAAGCTATTCTGTTAATGCTCAGCAAGAATAAAATTAGAACTGTTAGGGTTGAGTTTTAGATCAGCCGAGTTGGAAATAAATTGTCTCATTTACTAATATTGTCTACATTGTGAGTATGAACAGATCAGGAACTGCTTTCAAACTGGTATAGACTCCTCCTATGGAGGTATCCTTATCTCCAATACCATTTCTATCAGTAAAGAGATAACAGCATGTAAAACTATTCAGACTTCTTGATTTTTCCTTTCTTTAAAACTTGGTTGTTCCCTATGGCAGGAAAAAAATCAACCAAACTATACAGAATCCATTCCCCTCGCCAACAACTAGCAAAACATGAAAATAAAACAAGGCTTCAGTAAAAAAAAAAAGAATCTATATGCCTGCTTTGTCTTTGTAAGTACAATTATCTGTCATGAAAAATCTTGCTGATTATTCTATCTTTCCATCTAGCAATTTTGTAATTTATTTTAACTATAATATAATAGGAATACAGTACAGTTAGTGGAATTATACACTGTGGAATTATTCACTGTGATCAGATTAAAATCTAATGCTTTAATGCAACAAATATTTCCACTTAATGTTTATAATATGAAGTGTTTACTCTCTTTACAATACAGTACTTTATTAGAATAAAGAAGCTTCTTTTGTTTTTCTCTGTTAAGAATAGACAGTTATCTAGCCCAGTGGAATTAGATTTCTATTGCTGTTTAATTGACCAGTCACAAATTAGTGCTACTGGGTAATAGAGCTAAGTTCTTGAATCCTGAGTCATGTTATCAATCCTGTTTTTCAAAGCCAAATTACCTCTTCAGTTCCTGGCCCTGAAATTGTAATGAACCATTGCAGAATCACTTGAAAGCAGTTTCTTTCCAGAGTTTTCAGTACAAGTGAAGTGGAAACTCCCTGATCAGGGAGTTGCAAGTCTTACATTTTTAACAGGAGAGTTTGCTTAAAACTTAGGATATTTGTGACAATTCTTTTTGCAATTCCTATGTCTGGTTCTTTTAAAATTATCTTTTGTTCAGTATTGGACTGAAAAATAAATATGAAACATTAGAATGCTAAATATACCATAGATTGGCCATAAATTGGCCAACATTCTTAGAAATGATTAGAGATTTCAAAAGAGTCTTAATCAGGTACTTTATACATCATTAATATCAGAACATGCTTTATACCTTGCTTCCTGAAATTTCAAAATGCCTTGCTGTCCTTCAGAATGTCAAATGGTAGTAGAACTAAGGTTCCAGAATGGAACTATAAGTTGGTAGGGACTCTTTCGTGGATGTTTAGGGCATGAAATATGCAATTGTTATTCCATTGTTGGAGAAAACATCAACTCCATTCCACAGAAGACCTTTAAAATCACACTGCATTGTTCCAGCAACAAGACTGTGATAATCTGCCACTGTGAAATGGATTCCTTCTGACCAACAGTCTCAGCAGTGGCATATGTATCAGTAGTGAACACTATATGAAATATGATTTCAGATCACAACAATTTATTAGATAATGCCTTCCAAGTATCTTCTTCAAATTAGTACGTGTCATGTCCTTTGATGAGATAGTTAGGAATGGTGGAAAATGTAGTCTTGCACAGCTAGGGACTATAGTATAATTGAAAGCTGCTCAATGACATCATTTGAGACAAGTGGTACAAGTAGCCTTTCCCCAAATCCTATTCTAATTTATGAGCAAGTTAAATAATTAAATAAGTTGTACGGTAACATGTGAAGTCCAACATAAACCACAATAAGCTTTATATGAGGAAACGTCTCAAAAATGGGAAGAGAATTAGAGAGGAAACTGAAATATCATATCTCGAGATCACTCGAAACCAAAACAATATTACATTATAATTTAGGAAAAGCACCTCCAAATTCAAAAAGCTGTCAGCATGGGTAATGAATTGTGTGAAAAAAAGCTATTGCTTAAATATATCAGAAGCAGGGTACTAATTACGGAACTGTGGACTTAGATAAGAAAACAATTGTTATCTTTCTTTAAGAAAAAAGAAGCTAAACAAATTGCAGAGAAAGTAACTGTCTTTTTACAGTGTAAAATATAGACATGTTTCTGTGTTCATTCTTCTACCATTTTTTCCACAAATGAACACATCTGTTTAACAAACACAAACCACAGAGCTGCCTCTTATTTTCAAGAAATCTGTTAGTCTTTTTCTTTCCAATATACATGGAGAGTTATGTGTACTGAACTTGCTTTCAGTGGCCACAGATTTGATTAGGTTACCAGCTAATGGACCTACTCTTTTAACCCTAAGTCAAACACAGTTGAAACATCCAAGAAGATGACTTTGTGGGCAGAGCCTCCCACTCCACACACACTCCCTCCCCCACTCCCCAAGAGACAACAGATTATGTTAGCTCTCTTTCCACTTCTTTCTACTCAAACAATATTCTTACTGGGCTGCATGGAATTTGTGTGGGAACAAAATCAGAAAGAGAAGTGCGGAAAGCTGTCCAAATTAAGCTTTGAGTTCCATTCAGTCCCCAATGTATCTGTCTACCTATTGTTTTGGAAGGAAATGGGGCAAGATTTTGAGACGAGACCATGCCAAATTGTCTTTAGTGCAAAAATATCTTATAAATTCACTGTTATTCTTCCTTCCAAGTGTAGTGATATAACTTCTATATTCAAAAGCTTGGAGCACAGGAATTTTAGCTTGTGCTGCATTAATAGTTATTTTGATAGCATCAAAATATTTAATATATTACTGAATATTGGTTTCATGTTACTCACCTAATTTAACTTTCAGCATTAAAGAAATAAAAAAGTCTCATTAAATATTTTAAAATGTGCTTTAATCTTGTAGAAATGAAATAAATTACAGTGCCATATGCTGGCCTCTATTTTAAACTGTTAATCATTGCTTCTATCCTTCTCCTTGATTGTGTCAACCACTCTTCTGAGATACAGGGGTCTTTTGCATACTAAAAATGTTTCACAGGGATTTTTCCTGTTTTCCATCCTTTACTATCCACATTCATGTGTACTTTGCATGCCTATATTTATTGCACTGATGGACCATATGATGGACCTAAGTACTGAAACACACTAAGGCCATTTTCCTAATAGTTTAGACTCCTGGTCATCCTTCCTTGGGTTGGCAAAAGGCTCTGCTGCTATACATTCATCCAGGTTGTTGCCTGCAGCTGGGTTCTGTAATATCTGTTGTGTCTCTAGTAGCTAAGTGCCAAACTGGAGGGAGTTACCAACAACTCACTTTTTCTTCTATCAGCAATGAGAGTTAGGCCAGGTCAAGAAATAAATTCCTCGAACACTATTTTAGCACTTTATTGCTGCCACATGTAATAACAGAATCTTGAAAGTCTGATCTGTATTCTTCCCCCCCCCCCCTTCTTACATCAAAGAAAATCAAGGTGGAGAAATCTTGAGTTTCTTTCTCACTCACTCCTCCCCCCAGTACTAAGTTAGTATTTAACTAATGCCTGTTGAATTCTTTCTTCAAGGCTATCTCTGTTCTCTGTTCTCCTTTACATCTCCCCCCTGGTGCCGTCAACTTTTCCTTCTAGGCTGGAAAATATACAGAATATTGTAACAAGAAAAGATAGGGTTGCTATACGCACTTCAACACTGTTTCAATTTTGCACATACCTGCCTTTGTAATTCTACCTGTGAATTGTGACTCTTGACCCCTCTCACCTCTACTTTGCTTTTAGAGTCTTAAGCATTTTATCCAGGAGATATTAATTAAGCTCTTGAAAGTGACACAGAAACTTTGAAATTTTGGAAGTATTTATTCTTTCCTTTCTGGTTTCCTCAACTCAGGGTGTCTGTTCTATGTCCAACCAAAGCTCTGCTTTGACTATTTTTGGGTTCCAGGCACACAATATTCATGATTGTCAAGACTTTTGACCAACTGGTGGTTAGCGGCTTCTCAATTAGCAAATGGCTTTAAAAAGAAATATAAGCATATCTTGGTAACAATGTGGTAACAGGGTCATATAAATAAATAAATACACAATGAAAAAAAGAGGAGGAAGGGAAGGAAATATAAGAGCCCAAGTAGACAGGAAAAGAACAGAAATCAAAATATACATAAGTTATAATTTGAAGACATGCTTTCTAGATGAAAGTTGGGGGTTTTCCTTTAATTTGTTTGTGATTTGCACTTTCTTCCGTCCACCTTCTTTATGGTCTTTTTATTTAACCTGTCCATATAACGAAAAAGACTTCTAGTGATTGGTGAAGTCACCAATGGCTCACTCATCAATTTAGGAAGGGGTTCAAAAATCTCAGGAAAGAATGCCAGTTGCCATTCTGGGGACTGAGAGATAGATAGAAATATTGTAAAAAGGCCATAACTAAAAGTATGGTTAAATTTGGAAAGAAGATATAGTCAGTCAAATTGCTGGGAAATAAAAAAAAACCCACCACCCCTGGAAAATAGACATGAACTCACTCATTAGATGGTGCAATTTTCTCTTACTGTTCTGCAGACCCTGGAGAAAGGAGATTGCAAGTTATGCACACTTCCTAATTTTGGGGGCCCCCTCATGTATTTCGATGAGGAATATGGTGACTATCATAATTAATGCAGAATTCCGCTCTATCAATGTTTTATTTCCCTTCATTAAGACTGCAAGGGCTTCCCAAAATGTCAGTGAGTTATACAGCTCTTCCCCATAAGTGGCAATGAAAACCTTATAGCATCACTGACATTGCACATTTTGTTTATGCCACCAATTTTAGTTCCTCTTTTTAAAAGAAAAGAAAATCCAATAATGGTTTCTTCGTGAAGTGCATTAGTTACCATAGAAACAGCAATGTCACTCAAATGGGCAGAACTTGAACATCATCCAAAAGTACGGCTTAAAGGAAGTGACGGTGCTCCTTGAGCTGGAGCCAAAGTTGGGAATGACTTGTCCCAGTCAGTGACAGGAAGTTGTTGCGTACACAACGGGAAGTAGAGTATTTTAATGACATCATTAAAGTATTGCAAGTTAGAAATTAGAGCAGTATGGAACCGTAGATTAATTTATTTACCCTAAGATTTAAATTTATTTATTTATAGCAATTTAGCATTCATATAATACTTAGAATGTTAAAACTTTCATAGACATTATAACGTGACTCTCACATTTCTACAGGGTCCTTATCATTATGGAGGTAGGGAATAGAATGGTCATGCTGTAATCTCTATCATCATGTTACTTGAAATATGACCAAACAATAAATAATAGTAATAAATTAAACAATAAAATCAATCATGTATTGAAACACAGTAATTAAAACAATATGCCTGAAACAATTTGGACACATAAAGCAAGGTGCAACATAGTGTCTACATCTCTAAGTCAACTATGTTCCATGAAAATTTGGTAAAACAAATTAAAGATCAAAACCGAGCGCATATAAAGAGAATATATAATACTTTAATAGAATTGGATTCTGAAACAGAATTAGTTAAAGATTGTATGATAAAATGGGCTCAAAATATTCAAGAACCAATTTCATTGGATACATGGGAGGTAATTTGGGTTAGAAATGTGAAATTTACTCAGGCTCAAAATTTAAGAGAAAACTTTTATAAAATGTTTTATAGATGGCATTTGGATCCTAAAAAGTTGTCTTGTATGTATCCTAACTTACAGCCCAAATGTTGGAGATGTGGTAGTTTGGATGCTACCTATTATCATATATGGTGGACTTGTAGAAATGTTAAAGCTTTTTGGATTAAAATTTGGTGGAATATTCAAAAGATTTTTAAGAGAAAGATAAAATTTTCTCCACAATTGTTTTTATTGGGTATTGTTATAGATTGTGATACTAAAGAAACAAATTTGATGTTGAATTTGATAACAGCAGCAAGGCTCTTGGTAGGTCAATATTGGAAGAAAGATAGTTTGCCTACTATAGAAGATTGGTCACTTAAGGTGTCAAATTTGGCAGAAATGGCTAAGATTTCTGCTTATTTGAAGGATCATTCACAAGAAAGATACATTTCGGTCTGGAGAAGATGGATAGATTATATTCAGAACAAATACGGGACTAAAAAGTTTCATCTAGCTTATGAATGAATTATAGAAGGATATTAATATTAGTTTGTTTTTATGGTATTTTTATTAGTTTTTATTATATTTTATTATTTTTATCATTAGTATTGTTTAATAATATGGATATTATTTTGTTTTTATGTTCTTAATTTGTCCAAATATATTCTTTTATTTTACCTTTTTTATAATTTAAAATAAAATTATATGAAGTGTTAAATTACAGAATATTTAATGACAGAAAAAAAATCAAAGGAAATATTCCTTGAAAAAAAGCATTTATTTTATCCCATTGGTTCTTCACTTCAAATATGCTTTCCCTAGTTTTTAGCTTACTTTTCCTTGCTCTTTCATCAGAAGAACATCTTGTCTCACTCCAACTGCTCAGATTATCCCTTATTTTAAGATGTAAGTTTCAAGTCACATTAATGAATGAATGAATGAATGAATGAATGAATGAGTGAATGAGTGAATGAACCTTTATTGTCAAAGTACAACCATGTATACATTGAGATTGGCTGAGCCTCCCTTCGTGTCCCCACCCCCCAACTCACAGTGACAACAAACCCTCCATCTTGAACTAATTGCACAACACACCGGCCTCGCATAAAATTTATAAAAATTATTTCCCGTTCAAAAGCCTGACAGCCCATGGATAAAAGCTGTTTTTCAGCCTGTTCGTACGGCTGGCTATACTCCTATATCTCCTACCCGATGGTAGGAGAGTAAAGAGATACCGTCCAGGGTATGAGTCATCCCTGAGAATTTTCCTCACTCTTCCAAGGCAGCGAGCCCTGGCGATGTCATCCAGGGGTGTCAGGGAACAGCCCACAATGTCTTGTGCTGTGCTCACCACCCTCTGTAATGCTTTCCTATCCGCGGCTGTCAGACCAGCATACCAAACCACAATACCATACGAGAGGACGCTCTCTATAGTAGACCGGTAAAAAAGGGTCATTAGCCGTTGTTCTACCCTGTTCTTCTGCAAGACCCTGAGAAAGTGAAGCCTCTGTTGGGCTTTTCTGGCCACCTGGGTTGTATTAACTTTCCAGGTCAGATCTTCACAGAGGTAGACTCCCAGAAATTTAAAGGAGGAAACTAACATATTTTGGATGCCAATTTTCCCAGCAAAGTGCCCTTGATGGAGTAGGGTGTCTCAATTCTGATAAGCATGTCATGAGTAAAAGCAAGGTCAAATATCCCTAGTCATATCTGAAAGCAAATTTGTTTACAGTACAGAATGCAATGGAGGCTGAAGTTTTTGGATTCCAACAGAGGAACTTGTCAGGAACCTGTGAGTGCTGCATAATGCTAAGCTTTTGCTACCTGAAATGATGCCTCATGGTAGGATTTATAGAGCGCCAATAAAAATTGCAACAATAAAATAAAAACCATCTGTGTGTGTGTGTGTGTGTGTGTGTGTGTTTGTGTATGCGTATATGCGTGTATATATATATATGAGCAAATGAAAATAAAATGCCACATTTTAAAAGTCATTAGCAACCCTTAAAGCTGGAGTATTGTAACAGAAAAGCAATGTTGCCTGGGCATGCTGTGCTTCCATTTCTGCCCATTTCCACTATAGGTGACAAAAATAACTTTCCAGATTTTATCTGGCTGTAATCATAATCCCTGACTTGTATAAAGGCTTAGCATCCTGCAAAAGCACACTAATAACAATAGCAACACAATTCATAATGTCACTGATAGAATGCCCTAGCTAAATTCAGTTTTAGGATTCATACATGAAACAAAGATAGGTTATAGGGCAATGATACTCTTAATTTATTATCCTAGTTTCATCCAAGTCAGTGCAGATATGCTTCTGTAATTTTTCCATTAGGCAGATGTCCATAATTCAAAGAAAAATATGTCACCTCTGACTGGAAGATCAAAGTATAGAAGCAATTAAAGGACTGTTGGGTTAAAGCAGATAGATTGTGAAACTCTCTCCTAAAAATATCAAATATTTCCTGAGAATTGCTTTCCTTATTTAAATGTGGTACTTTTAACATACTTTTAAGTTTTGAATGCATGAAGCAGAGGGTTTAAATAGCAGCGCTATTACTCTTCTTCTTCTTCTTCTTCTTCTTCTTCTTCTTCTTCTTCTTCTTCTTCTTCTTCTTCTTCTTCTTCTTCTTCTTCCATATCCATTATCGGACATTGGCGATCATGTTGGCGATCCTATTTTTATCAGCAGCTGCATGAAAAAGTGCTGCTGAGTTTTGTCCAAAGCAGTCCCTTAGATTTTGAAGCCATGATGTTCTTCTTCTGCCTGGACCTCGTTTGCCTTCAATCTTTCCCTGGAGGATTAAATGGAGTATGCCGTATTTTTCTGGGTGTCGCATCACATATCTGAAATATTCTAACTTTCATTTTTTAATTGTTTTGATGATTTCCCTTGGCTTTCCCAGGCGGCTTATCACCTCCTCATTTCTGATCTTGTCAACCCAGCTTATATGTTACAGCCGCCTGTAAATCCACATTTCAAATGCTTCTAGTCTCTTCAGGTAGCCTTCTGTCAGAGACCAATTCTCTACTCCATAGAGCAGGATAGAAAAAATATAACATCTGACAAGCCTGATTTTCGTGACTGCAGAGGACCTTTTTCATTTTGAAGAATGCTGTTTGAGCTTTCTCTATTCTTGTCTTTACTTCAATGGTCATGTCCCAGCTTTCATGTAAATTAGAACC
Source organism: Vipera berus (assembly GCF_964194415.1). Lineage (NCBI taxonomy): Eukaryota > Metazoa > Chordata > Lepidosauria > Squamata > Viperidae > Vipera > Vipera berus. The sequence continues at coordinate 110,243,010 of NC_138204.1, forward strand.
GAGGTGCGTGATCCTTTCAACTTTTTCTAATGGTATTCCTTCCAAATTTATTGGTGCTAAATTAACGGGTTGTTTACTGACAACCATGATCTTGGTTTTCGAGGTGTTAAGCTTCAAGCCATATTTTTCAGATATTTCTGTGCCTCTGTTGATGAGGAGCTGAAGGTCTTCATGCTTACTGGCAAGCAGAACTGTGTTGTCAGCATATCTTAAATGTTTGATGATGATCCAAACACCATTTACTTTGATGCCAGCATCAATGTTCTCCAGTGCCTCGTTGAAGATTGACTCAGAGTAGATATTGAACAACAATGGAGACAGAATACATCCCTGTCTGACCCCTCTTCGTATTTCTGCATCAGCTGAGTATTTTTGGCCTACTCTCATATTTGCTACCTGATGCCAATATAGATTCTTTATGATTTGGATTATTACACTATTACACTTGGTAAAAGTAATAGCTGGCATTGCAAAGATATTAGGTGGGGTGGGGATTCCCTCTGTGCCCTAGAAGAGGAGGTTAGCTAAATGAACACTTATTAACAATGAGAGACAGAATTGCTATGATTAATTGCTAAATTCAAGAACAAGCAACAAGCCAAAGCAATCTCCATCTTAAAATATGGGCACCTAAAGACCTCTAATCCACAACTCAGCCAAATCTTCATCTAGAAAATCTTTCCTTTCAACAATACAGCACACTCTTTTTTACTCTGGGGTGGATTCACAATGGGAATACTGATTCTTCCCTCTGCCAACCATGCCATAAGCTTAATGTTGATGGTGACTGATACCATGATTCTGATCAATAATGTAACAGGATTAAAAAGTACAACCAGTAAATTCTAGATGCACTACACAGGGCAAAATCTGGAGCAGATTGTCCAGGAGAGGCTCAAGAGGGCTTGAGGATCTTATATAATAAACACACAACAAGAAAACCTTAAGTTGAAATGTTGGAATATATTGAAATGATTAAGCACTGCCTCTACCAAAATTAAGATTCAGATTATTTTAAGGGGCCTTTCCTCTCCCCTGGTTATCTGTCAGTCATCCCAATACTTTCAGTTAGAACCTTGGAATAGTTGGCTGCCATCCACAATGCAATCTCCATATATTCCTGTTTCTGTAAGAAAAAAAAAGAGTCAGAGACCCTAACCTGAAATTTCAGAAAGGTTCTAGAAGGTCAAGCTAAGATATTTCTTGCTGTTTCATTACTATCACTTGAAAACATACTAACAAGTGAACTTTTCCTAAAACCAAGACAATGTATCATGCCACAGTCCCCACACAGTCACCTTCCTTTAATAGCGATCATGAGCAACTTCATACTGATTCCAAAGACGGGCTTGTTCATTTGCATAATACTAATGCCATAATAAACAGGCAGCCTTCCTCCTGCTAACTTGTGGCTTTGCACCTGCCTCTGAAGCAACGAAGGATTAATTGCTCATCTTGCCTCATATGAAAAGAATGAGGTGCAACTCATTCTCAAAGCCATGGGAGTTTCCCCAAAGCCCTTCCAGCATTACATTCAGAGTTTGTCTATTGAAAAGAAACAATTCAACCACGAGCACCAAATGCCATTGATGCGGACCCCAATGCCAGCTAAGTGTCCTTTGGTAGGGTGGGTAGAGGTGCAGTTTGGACCCCAAGAAAACAGCTGTTTTTGAATTATAAACATTTGGCTCAACGGCACATATCAAAAATGAAATTTAGTTGCCCGCTCTCAAAGAGAACACATACATGACACACACTTAAACATACTATATACAACATATACATACTATATACAACCTATGTATAGACCTACACCCCTACGTATACATAAGATATGAATATTAAACACTGTCCATCTTGAATATTCTCGTATATCTAGGGCAGAATCCAGGATCAGCCATCTTTTATTAGTTTACAGACTTTGTCACATGATGGCACTTTCTTCTTTTACATTCCTGATTTTATATAGTCGTGGAGTTCTTCCAGACAGACATCTTTCTGCTTCAGAACTCTTCTAACTCTGGTATAAAATGCAGCCCAATTAATTTGTATGAGTTTGTGGATCTGTTCTCTGCCTTCCTTTCTTAGTGAGAGACTTCTGAATGTGCAATAGCTTAGGCAAAGAGAACAGGGGGAAAGCTGACCAAAGTTTATTAGCAACAGAAACATTGGATTTCTCTGTCGTTCCCCAAACAGACCAGAGAGAAGTCTCTCTTTGCTTTTTGTTTCAGTAAGAGACTAAACACAGTACAAAGCAGTCATCTGCTTGGGGTTGGGTTTGTTGTTGTTTGCTTTCCCCCCCTCTCCTTACACAGGTACTTTAATCCCCCCTCCTAAGGGGTCGAGCATGCATAATCAATAGGATTTGGGGGAGTGTGCAAAGTATCAGACTGCTTATTTATCTATCTTGAGATTTCATGCAGTTTCAAAAATCTGGTTACTGTATAATTTGGGCACTGTGTACCAATACATGGACCACACCTTTTTTTTCTAGAAACCCATGGCATGTGTTGAAGTTTATTATGCTTTAGGAAAGCAGAATCAAGATGACAAAGTTCTTACATTTGGGATGTGAAAACGTGATGAGGTGGGAATTAGGAGACAATGAAATGAGACAGATATCTAGGAGAAAAGCAGTGACATGGCTTTTGGCTCTGTTACAGATCAGTTAACAATGGGGCACAAATTCTGCTTCAACAAATGGAAAGAGTCCCTGAAAAAAGGTTCCAACTTTCAGAATTGGAGGTTCAATGCCATGCTTGGCAAACATCCCTTCCTACCCTTCATCACTCCCTCTGACTTTAAACAGAAGAGGTGAGTTCTAGAGAAACTGAACCAAAACAGGCTATGGAGAATTAAGAAAGATGAAACACTATTGGTAAGGAAATATGCAAGTATAAAATTCTATTTGGGAGTAAATTGATATGTAAATAAATTCACTATTAAAATGCCTTGGTGGCACAGTGGTTAGAATGCAGTATTGTAGGCAAACTCTGCCCACAGCCGGGTCGTGACTGGGCTCAAGATTGACTCAGCCTTCCATCCTTCTGAGTTGAGTAAAATGAAGACCCAGATTGTTGGGGGCAATTGCTGACACTGTAAACTGCACAAAGAGGGCTGTAAAGCACCTTGGGGTGATATATAAGTCTAAGTGCTATTGCTATTGCTATTAATGATAATCCCCCAATTAGTAAAATACTTACTTTTTTAAAAAATACAGGTTAATGAGAGATCACATAATAGTCAATAATCAAGGAAATTTCATGAGTGAACATGAATAAAAAAAATGGACAAAACTGACCATTTGGCTGATGTGTAATATATATGCATGTTTTGCCAATTTAAAATTTTCCTTCCCCTCTCCCTGTGAAAGAGTTCTTCAAATGCCTTTTTAAACATAAATAAGGCAAACTGTTCAGTTAACTCCCTATAAAGTAAAGACATATAAATAATGAGATTTCAGGGAACCGTGGTAGAGATAATAAAAGTAACATTTCAAATAATTAGATTAGTCAGGGATACATACAAAAGAGTAAAAGTTTAATAAACTCTGAGGAAAAGTCTGTGAAATGATATACATTACAATATGCTTTAGTGTAACAACAAGCAACACCATTACACATTTGATATATAAATATATATAAATAATTAAATATCCCCCACACCTCATCCAATCCCTCAGTTGAAAGAATTATTTTACAATCCCATAGTTTTGCAAGAAGATGGATGTCCTTCCAAACTAATTGCAGATTCACATACCTATGTAGATACATTAAAAAACATAAAAATATAATGTATTCAAAAGATTTTTTTTAAAAACTGCATGATTATTGTACCCAATCAATGTATATACAATACAATCCTATAGATGGTTACTTAAAGATAAACACAGAAAGTTTGTCACCAGGTTGTTTCAAAATTAATTGCACCGTATCACTAACAAAGAAGAGATGAGTGTTTTCATTGTGGATAGTCACCTGTCTCATTTTGCATGTATTTGTGCTTTGAAAGAAAAAAATAGGGAACTTAATCTTTCTTCAGACTTAGTTCTGCACCTGGCCATTGACTTCAAGACAAGAGATATTATTTTTTATTTTATTTATTAGTCAAGAAGTGGCTGGGACAGCACAAAAAAACCAGCTAAATCTCAGTCAAACCTCATTTTAATTTAAATGTAAATAAAATACAATAGTTAATAATAACAACCCTAGGTAATTAATGTTTGCTTTTCTATCAATGCTAATGAGATTCAGTGATGTGTAGTAGTTAAAGGGACCAGTAATAGTATATCAAGTCATTTGTAAGATTATTCATCAGGAATATGTCTTGTGTTAAATATTATGAGATACAAAACTAGTCACCATTTTTAAGCATGGACTAAAGAAATGGATTTGTGTATTCATTATATTAACAACAGCAAAGGCAATAATAATTTCTATACTATTTTAGGAGGACTCTTTTTGAGTCCAAGAGTGGTTTTCTTAACTGCAATTTTTTTCTCAGGTGTATCAACCCACAGTGAATACATAAATTGAAATTTGTTCCTTGTTCTCCTTTTAAAAAAATAAAAAAATTGTAGCCACAATTGTGGAGAAAAGCAGAAGTGATCTACCAGACACCATTCACTAGACTTATAAACAAGCTCAGGAAAACATTTATGTCAGTCTCCATCATTTGATTTCAAGGATAGGTCCAAATAAACCATCACAGCATGATGGATCAGCTTCTTTGGGCTTCAAATATGATCCACCTCGGAAATCTCTGAACAGACTGAACCTCAGGTTAATTAGAGGGGATTGGAGGGAAAAGTCTGTGAGAAATTTCCACACAGGCCCTGAAACTCAAGCAAATGTTAATTCACTTAAAGGACTAAAGTACTACAGGAAAGACCACAGGATTCATTTGATATGGTGTAAATTTATACTGACTTTATCAAAAATACCTAGTTACAAGGGTGTTAGTGCTGGTCTTTTCAGCATTCTTTCTTTCTTCTGATTTTATATTATTGCCTTAAATTAGGTAACTGAGATATAAATGGTTTTATGTGCTCATTTTGTTTTTAAAAGTTTTTTTCCTACAATAAAATCATATTTGTTCCAATACAATACAGTTTTTCCCCAAGATAGTTTATTTTTGCTGGACAAAGAGAATAAATGCAAGAAAGCTAATCTAAAATTGATCTATAATCTGCACCACTGAATCATGCCTCTGATCCAAAAACCACTAAACTGAGCTTAAGGACCTGTTCATACAATTGCAACAGCAATTAGAAAGCCGCCACAAAGTCATGAAAAAAAATGCCTAAATGTATTGTTTGATCCTCCATACACCCAAATTACAATAGTTATTCTTAAAGATATAGAAAATGGAAATGAAGCAAATTCATCATTCAATATTCAGAAACTTATAGAAACGTATATAAGGTATGTGTTCTTTGTTAAGATTCTGATAGCATAGATCAACTCAAAACTACTTATGACAAATTTTTGACAATCAGTGAGTGATCTCTTTCATTAGGCTGAGCATGACTTCTCTAGGAAACAAGCCTGCATGCTTTTCAAACCACTTCGGGTGTGATACCTCTACTCTCACCAGAGGGCAAGATTTATTGAAATTGATCTTGATTTGTCTTTCTTCTCCTTGTTCTGAGAACAAAAAACCAACTCTACAGACCAACTCTTGAGTAATCTCTTTTTGATTCGTTGGCTACTGTTAGGCTCTGCTGTAGATTATTTGTTGAATTTGGGATAGACCTTGTTGCAATAAAAGAAGAGGGAATTGGGAGGCGGTAATTGTTATAATTATTGTTTCCTCATCTCATCTGCTTCATGGTCTGTTTTGGCTGGTTCTCTTCTTCAATAAGAGACTAAAACTTTAGAACAAAAAACAAGTTTGTTTGTTTTTTGGAAACACGCGCACACACACATCAAAAGGTGAAGATGGCTGAATTCAGGTCAAGTGACGGAGGCACGTTGGAGGAGCCGAGCATTAAACCCACTAAACCAGGGGTCTTCAAACTTGGCCCTTTTATGACTTGTGGACTTCAACTCCCAGAATTCCTCAGCCAGCAAAGCTGGCTGAGGAATTCTGGCAGTTGAAGTCCACAAGTCATAAAAGGGCCAAGTTTGAAGACCCCTGCACTAAACCTTAGAGGAGAGAAGCAAGTGCTGCTCTCTCTAGCAAAGCGGAGGATCTCGGTCCTCTTAGGCCTCACTGGGCCCAAAACACCTCGCAGGAGACCAAAGGGGGAAAAAGCACCCAAAGGCCTCGTCTCTCTTCGCTTCGAATTTCTGGGGCGCTTCCGAACGGGGGCAGCATCACCTCGTTTCGCCCTGAAGGGACGCCCCCCCCCCGTCGCCCGCCCCCGCGCACCGCCTGCCGCGCGCCCTGGCGCTCCTCCAAATGGCCACCTACCGGAGCTGAACGCCGCCTTGCTTCAGCCTCGCGGGACTGGCTAGAAGGGAAGGCCGGCCTCTCGTCCGAGCCTCGCGGAATAGTTTCCCCGGAGCCGGAGGGGGTCGGGGGGGGGGGTTCGGCAAGCCGCCTCTTCCCTTTCCACGGCGTTCAGTCTCTCGGCCCCGAAGCACAAATCTATTCGAATTCCCTGGCGTTTTACGAACGGACTTCCACCCCGCGAGATCTGCCCGCCTGTCAGAAGTGAAGGCGGGCAGGGTTTTGTTGATGTTGTTGTTTTTTCCCCCACAACCTCCGGCGGCTCCTTTCCCCTCCGGCCTTTCCTTAAGAAGGCGAACCCGGCTTCCCACGAGGGTTGGAAAAACGGGCCTGCCTGGCCGAGCCTCCAGAGGAGCGGCGGGGCAGAAAAGCAGCGGGGAGGTTTCGGCGGCTCCTGACCCGCTTCCGAGCGTGCGAAGCGTGCAGGGTTGCCGTCCCCTCCGGGCTACCGCCGAAGGAGCAGGACGGCGTCTCGGTTGCGCTCCACTCCTGGGAGATCTAATCCAAGTTGCTCTCCTTCCCCGGCGTGGCGGGAACTGCCCCTTCTAGGGCTCCCTCGAGCATCCCCCAGAAGCAACGGGCGGTTCGAGAGGCGCCGCTCGACCCGCCGTCCTGACCCCCTCGAAGTGGATCGGCGTACTCGCCTCCTGGAGCTCGCCCGCCCCGCTGTTCCGCCCATCTCAGCGAGGGCTAAGCTGGGAAGGAGGGAGCCAGGCACTCGGGCTCTTTCTACCGAAACCAGAACGGAAAGGCACTCCTCCTCTCCAAGAGAATGAATTGGCGGGAGCCCTTCGTCTGCAAGAGAGAATTAAGTTCAGCGGAATTAAAGGGCCTCGAAGAAGGGCCGATCCCTGGATACGGGTCGGGCCTCCGAGACCCTTCCCTTCCCTTCCCAAATCCGCCCGCCAGCATCACCTGCAAAGGACAGGGCGCAAGCAAAGATGCAACGTGGCTGGGATTCTTTCGCCTCGCCTGGGGATGAGGGAGAGATGAAGGGCTGTTTCGTTGTTTTTGGGAGAGACTCACAATCTCTTTGACACACCGAGCAATAATTGAATACAGTGTATATTCCACCACCACCCCGCAAATATGACTTTCAAAAAGAATGTGTTTTAATTGTAATGTTTATGCTTCCGAACTATAGCTTTGAAAATACAAGGGGTTTTTTTATTTGTTTTGGTCTCGATAATTAAATTCGAGCGATTATCTTTTTCTGTAGCTTTTCCCAAACAAAAGGTGAGAAAGATGAAGATTAGCATATCTTTAAAAATATGCCAGCAATTTATTTCCACGTTTCTTTATTTTGAAGATAACTTCCCCCTCCTTCCGCTACTCTTACTGTGTCGGTAAAGGTCCCAAATGAAATTAAAATACACTAATGTCTAATCTAAGGGAGGAAAAGCACATTTCGGCGGACATGCCAGATCAGTATTTTGCTTAAGGTTAGAAATGCAATTTCATGCTGTTCCCCCAGACTCTAATTGGAGTTGCGATTTTAGACAAAGCATTGTGAACTCTACAAGAAGGAGAAAACGATTGCAAGCAACCCCAAAGAAGCCCCCGATTTTTCCTAAAAAACACCACGCAGCTAAGCACGCAAAGCCTCCGGGATGTGACGGGCCGCAGCCCCCCCCCCCCGCGACCGTGATCTTTCCCGCGTTTAACACGGGACCTGCACTTACAGGCACACCCCATCTACATAACTGGCCCGATCCGCTTGCATGACGGCGCAATAAAAACTTGCAAAAAGCGCATGTAAGACCGTATGTATTCTGTCGTTTCATACCATTTTTTTAAAAAAAAGTATGTGCCTAAATAGGTATGTGCTGAGTGCTTTCCTTCTACCTGCCTTTCTTTCCATGATTACGTCCTTCACTCTTTGTTTAATCTTTTGCTTCTGATGTTTGGTTTTTGTAACTCTAAGCTGCTTTACCTGAGTTGTAACTATTCACTGCCCTAACCAGCAGATGTTAGGGAACTGTAGGTTAAATAAATTGCGGAAACTAGTACAACCGAAACGAGATAAAACCGATTCAAGACTTGGTCAGGGAAGCAGAGAAGAGCACGGCAGCTATTTCGGTTAATCCGAATCCTTTTGAAACTCGGAAAGCTATTCCTAAAAGACAGAGGCAGATCCCAGCTGTGGTGAACCCGGGAGCAGCCTTTGTTTCGAATCTAATCTGTTGAAATTCGCCTTCCTATCAAATTGGAAGAAAGAGAAGGAGGAGATATTTAAGCTGAAATCCGGGTTCCACACCGAAGTCTATTTGGAGGAATAGAAGGGTTGAAGAAGAGACTGAATCTATCTGAAATTGTAAAACTGTTAGTCCACTTATGCCTCTACCCACCAAGGTGGAGAAGAAATGAGCTTTTCATCGGAGAGAACAATTGAACTATGTACATGTGTCCTTCCCGGAAAGTGTGTAATTAGAATTGAAGCCTGTGGACACATTTACATATCTCGCCCAATCAGACTTCACTCAAACTGAGTTTTTGGGATAGATCATGATGTTCGGATTTTCATATCTGAGCCTACAGCAAGCAAATGACATCGTAGTTTAGCGCCTTAGGTGAATGAATCTATTCGATCCCACGACCGCAAAAGGTGGCTTTTCTCAGACCTTCCTCCCTCCCTCCCCTCCCCCAAGCAATTTATCTACAGCAAAACAGGGGATCACCAAGGGAGTCATCCCACCTGCTTGCCCTGTTTTTCCACAGAGGGCAAACTTGGCATTTTGCTCGAATTAAGGCACATTTGCATCAAATCGGTTGGAGAAAAATGTGACTGGAAAAATCAAGCAAATTACGCATCGCCAGCTTCTTATTAAGCACGGCTTCTTCCAGCTCTTAGCCCCCTCCTCGTTTTCGCTAATAGAAAATAAACGGAGCGCAGCCGATTGTTTCGCTTAGTTGGAGGATGGCAAACGGAGCCCTCTTGTCTTTGCTCCGTTTCTAAACCATGTGCAAGTTCGGTTTTCTGGAGAGAAAACCCCGGGGAAGCAGCGGGGGAGGGAAAGCAGGACAATCGATTTTATACCCCACCTCGGGGAGAGGGATACCTTATTGCCTCACACACATTTAAGCAACATTCGCTGATTTCCCACAAATTTTCCGGGTCTCAGTTAGGCTTCCAGCAATTACTGCGGATTAGAGCAGAGGTCAGTTGTGCCAAGGGAAGAATTGCCTCGGAAGGGAACCTCTCCATTGTGGCGCCTTTTGCCCCCCCCCCGGGGGGGCTCCGAACTGGGGAAAAAGGCTGGACTTCCGCATGAAGGCCTTTTCGTTCCTCTAGTTCAAATCAGCCTGTTTACCTTGGAGATACGTCGTAGGGAAAAGGAAAGAAAGAGATAAATGACGAAGAAAATCAGGAAGAGAGAGGCTCGATTTGGGGCCACCAATCCTGGGCTCTGAACCAGGATTACTTCCTGTAATTAGAAAAGGTGAAAGGAAACTGACTCCAATGCTCAACTCCCTCTCTGCGAAGTAAGGAGATGCTTTGGGGATCTTATTCCAGCGACACTTGGCAGCTTAAAACAGCTCCATGGACATCCCACACCAAGCCCCGCCTCTCCCATGTGTTCCCCAAATGTTTTAGACGGCCAACCCAACCTTTCCTAAACTGGGAGCACCATTTGGGAAATGACGGCCTGGCACACCCAAGCTGGGCTTTTCTCTCTACCTTTTCCACGGAGAGAGGAAGAGATAATTAGGAAAATATCTGACTGTGCCTCCAAGTGAGGAGCCACCAACGAAAGGGCCCCGTCAGAGGGCCCCACATCTCCTGCATGGGAAAGGATTGGGAAAGGCCAGAACCGATGGGAACCAAGATGGCTATACCGGGCAGGGCAGCTTTGAAAGCTAAAGGAGAGAAATAGTATGTGAAAAGGTATGAAGGTGCAGAGAAAGGCAGAAAAACTGCTACTAAAATATCACATCAAACCAACAAAACAGAGGCAAAACGTCGGTCTTTCCAGGACTCCTGCTGTCAGTCTGCACATTTATAGTCAAAAAGAAAAGGAGAAGCTGCGAAGGTGTGAAAGGTATGCAAAGTATACCAGTTACCAACAGCTCTTGTGCTGATATCAGTATGCTTAGGCACATTGAACTTGACACTGGGTTGTGTGTGCAAAAGTACAAAAAGTGTGCATGTATATGAGGAGAGAGAGAGAGAGAGAGAGAGAGAGAGAGAGAGATGTGAATCCCAGTGTTAACTGAGGAGAGAAAAAGTAAATGGCTCCTGGTGTGGAAAGCGAGCCAGGTGAAAAAGTGAGAATGCAGACGCTTCAGCGATTAGATAATTGGAATTTAACGGACTTTCTGAGTTATATATATTCTAGGCCTAATTGAATGGAACCAATTGACTCTCCATTAGACAAACTCGAGCAGTGACCCAGGCTATAAATTTGGGGCACATAGTTTGCAGAGAGTTCCCCGAGTTGCCTTTCTGCCCTCAATCGGTTCCTCCTACCTAATTTAATGGAAACTGGTTTCCAAGAAAATAAAAGGATTTGTCCTGGAGTGGCATTTTTAAGAAGAAGGTAAGGACGGGTTTCCACCAAGAGGCAAATCAAGAAAGGATTCTTTATTGGAATAAATGCCGGGTGTGGAGAAAGAAATTAAAGCAGGAGGAGGTAAAGATATGAAGAAACAAAGCTGGTTCGGTGTTAACAACAAACAGAGTCTTCCTGCCAATCTCTGGTCTACACGCCAAATCATGCCAGACCGGGGTTTCCCAATTCACGCGTTTCACAACTTCCCGTTTATCTAAGAGGTTGGCCGCATCAAGACAGTGCGGTGACACCAACCCTCGGAAGTCTCTTTCCAGTAAAATCTAGACTTGTGGGGGTTAGGATAAGACCCTTGCATTTTGGAGGCAAAAGTCAGGGCATAAATCGTCCTAAAACTCAAGGTATTTCAAGTCTGGTTGCTTAACCAGCCATTAACAAGGCGCAACGCCTTCGTTCAAAATGGCTGACTTCACTCAAGGTGTGAAACCAACGCAACACAAGTCAGGTTCTAGCTTAGGTGAGGCGCAAAGGTGTTGATGCCCAATGAAAGGCTGTTCCCAGGCCAACTCTGAGGACCCAGATTGTTGGGGGCAATAAGCTGACTTTGTAATAATGCCGCTTGGGGTGTGTGTGAAAGCCCTAATAAGCAGGCATATACATAGAATGAAGGCTACTGCTAAGCTTGTAAGCCGCCCTGAGTCTTCGGAGAAGGGCGGGATATAAATGGAATTAAAATAAAAAATAAAAAAAACCTCACCTGCCCGCCAGGCCCTTTTCGGGCAATGGTTGGGGCTGAGGCCGGTGACTGGGCTGACTGAGAACCCGGCCAGGTTCCTTCCCGGGCAGCCTGGTCCGCTAGAAAGTCGCCCTTCCTGCCGTTTCCACAACGGAACTTCTGAAATCAGCAGCAAGTGCCCTAAGACTAGTCAAGCCTGCCTGGGAGGAAATGGAGGGGGTGGTGGGAAAAAAAGGCGCTGGGGGGGCAGGGTGGACGGGGTTGCCTTGCTTACGATGGGAGGGCCTGGGATCCCCACCCAAAATCAGCCTCCCTCTTCCTGGGGCCAGAGAACCTGCCTCCTTCTCGTGGTAGCTCCTCATATCACCTCTGGCGCTCGGTGCGACGGAGGCGACCCTCGACTCCTAAGGACTGGGAGCGAAAGGGAGCCAGCTCTTGCGGGGTGCTCTCCTCTGGAAGAAGGACGCCTACGGGAAGCACCCGGCTTTCCCCGGCCAAGGAGCCTGCACCGCCCGGTGAAAGCGCCCGATCCAGTGCAGCGAAGGCCGTCCGAATCGGGGGGGGGGGACGAGAGAAGGACCCGAAAAGCCAGGGAAGCCAGCCGAGGATGGAGATTCGGACAAAGGGACTGACTCTGCGGCAGGCCAGCTAGACAGGCAATGGGAGCCGGCCTGGAAGTGTTCGCACCACTTGCTGGGCAGGATCTGGCCAACTTCGTGAGTCCATCCTGAGCGCTCAGAGACCCAAGCAGCACAAGGCGGGGGGAGGAGGGGAGTTGACCTATCCTGGCCAAGCCCCAGAGCCACTGTGGTTACCCAGGAGACCCTCGGCCCTTTTGACCTTCAGTTGAGGGCAGGGCTGGCTCCCTCGAAGCCCTTCAGAAAAGAAGGGGGGAGGGGGTGCGACGCTAAGGTACCTGTCGAGGGTAATTTTACCTATGCTCCGCCTAACCTTCCCCGCCTAGCCTTCCCTTGACCTGAAGTGAACCTAAAGGCCCTCCGCTTTGGCTCCCTCGGGGCCTGTCTGGGAAGACTCAAGGTTCCCTAAGGCGCTCCCTCCTTCCGGCCAAAGCGCATCCGCGAGGCCCTCCGTAGGCCACGGCGTTGAGACAAACTAGCGAGGCTGGCAGCCCGCGGTGGAAGTCCTCCCCTCTCCAGGGCGACAGTCTGTAAGAAGCGCCGCACCCTCTTCCAATCTGGGACCAAGTCCTTCGGGTCTCAAGCGGCTCCTTCTGCCTAGAAAACGGAAAGGTCCCATCCGCACCGTGTACCGGTATGTATTCCTGGCTTGCTTAATCGGTCCTCGCAAAGCAACTAATTTTTACAGAGGCCAAACCCTGGCTCTTTCTCCAGGAAGAAGTTTCCCGAATTCCCTTTCCTCCCCCCCCCCCGCCCCCGAAGCAACCTCTTGGAAGCAAGGTTGACGCACCTCTAGGAAGGCACTTCTAGGAAGGCGCCTCCGGGAAGGCGAGCAGTGCCTGGGAGGGCTCTTTCTAAAGGTCCGCCCCCGTTTAAATCAGAAAAGACTTGAGAATCGATGAGCAGATCCGCCGGGACACAAGGAAAGGGAACCGAGGCCAACCGAAACTTGTTGCTCACCAAGGCCCAATTCATAGCAGAGCTCAGGTTGCAAAAGTACACCCGTCGGAGGAGAGAGGTGGGCACAGGAGATATTCTCTAGAGACCCCCTACCCTTTCCCCTTATTCGTTGCATGCGTGTGCCTTGAAGGCCACCGGTTTTCAATCCACTTCCCGCTTCCTTGACGCACCTCGTGGGATCCGCGGAACCTCCAAGGGGAGATTTCAGCAATTAACTCTTCCCCTCTTTGCAGGGTGAAAGAGACGCCTTCTCACGACGCAGCATAGATGCTCCTCATTTTCTCCAGGCTGCAGCAAATGCAGGCCCGGCTGCTTCTCATTCTCCCCTCCGCTGAAAGGAAGCTTTCCCCCCTCCCCACCAGCCCAAGCCGGAGGTGCCCCAAACGCAAGCAACATCCGGCCCAGTAAAGGGACTCAAAAGAAGACTGCAATTGACCTGAAGGGCAATGGAAAAGGGTCGGCCCGCCTGCTTCTCACAAGCCAGAGGACAGAGGCAAAGTTCTGGCCAGCCGCTGCTCAACCCGCCCTACTCCACGACAAGGCCATTCTCGTGTCTGCCCAACATCCTGATCATTAACCTCCTGCCCACCCCACCCGCTTATCTGGGAGAGAGAGAGACCCATGAAACTCGGCGGGACTCACTCCTGGGTGAGTATAGTAAGCGGGGAGCTGCTGTCACTGGCCATCTGGCATGTTGGTGTTTCCAGCGCTGGGATTTATTGATCCATAAGGCAAAAAGACAACCCTGCAAAACAACCTGTCCTCCTCCTGGTCACAACCTTGGATGATCGCTTGCACAAAACAACACCCCCCCCCCCAAGAAGAGAGACACGCTAATGTACACAATATCGCCAGGCAGAATCTTCTACCCTCGTTCCTAACGTGGACAACGCAGCTCTTTTAATAGCTCTCCTCCCTGCACCACTCAAGCTCCCCAAATTGCACATTTCTTTATTATTAAATTAACGTGGACGAGAGAACGAGGGAGTAGGGAGAAAAAAGATTTCTTACGTTGCATTGGCACACCAAGAATTTCTGGAAGCGCCTTGACAGAGCCTTCCGTGGCGAGTGCTGAGCTTTGCATCATGTTAATTCAATGGACAGAAAAGGCGAAAACGCTGGGTGAAGGGGGGAAAAACACCCAAGGGGATTGTTACTAAAATAAATTAAAAAAAACTCAGAATAAAAAAAACGAAGTCTATTCGGGACCGATCCTTCTCGATTTGCAGAAGATTGGCCCCAGTTGGTTTCAAATCCCCTTGGAGTCTCCTGCTATTCCAGCTTGGCCGTATCCTGGTTGGAAAGTGATGCTGCAGCAGTCGCCTGCTTAGCCGAGTGCTGGTCCAGAGAACGCAGCTTTGATTCATTCACACTGCAGGGAGAGGGCGTGACGTCACTTTCCGCAGGGAAGCCCCGCCCCCACAGCCAATCCCGGTGCGCCTCCTTTCAAAAAATTCTGGGCGGGGAAAATGGAGCCCAAAGGATCTTCGAGAGTCCCTTGGATGCCGCTGAGCCGAGAAGATCCCCGCAAGCCGCGTCTTTTTTTTTTTTTTGGCCTTTGGACTGCCAGCAAGAGCGTCCCGTCCCGCCCCGTCGGATCCCTCTTCTTTTCGTCTTTCGCATCACAAGCGAGGCGTCCGGAGAGACTCTGGAACCCTTTCCGGGGGGAAGGGGGGTGTTGCACCGTCGCCTTTCGATCCCAAATCTTTTCCCTCGATTTCCTCTCTTCCCGAGCTGCCCAGCCAGAGAAACCCAAGCCCTTTCCGCTCCACGCAGAAGGAGGCCTCTTAAGCACCCCTTTCTTCACGAGCCCAGCTCTTCCAGACCCCGCATCCGTAGTGTTTTTTTTAAGGATTTCTTCAAAGATGAAGAAATCTAAACGCTCATCGTAGCCCAGGACATCAGTGTAAACGCCGCACTTTGACGCTTGGTTGAAATGCAACGAGACTAAACTCGCCTTCCTTGCCCACCCCGCAAGGAGGACCGCCGGCGAGAAGCGCTTAGCGCAGCCGGTCTCTGCCAGGCTCCGCGAAGGGCGTTTTTCCTTCCCTCTCGGCGAGCACGAAGTCTGAGCGTTTCGGCCTCTCCTAGGCCCTGAGCGCGGAGAAGCAACTCGTGGTAAAACAAACAAACAAACAGAAAGAAAGCCCTTGCCTCTGGTTCCTGAGGAAAGGAAAAGTTGAGGCGAGAAGTGGAGAACATTCCCTTCTTCGTTGAAAGCTGAAAGCAAACGCGCTGCAAAATTCGTTCATCCTCATCCTCATTCTCTCTCTCTCTCTCTCTCTCTCTCTCTGGCAAACGAATTGAACAGGCACCCAAAGCTACTGTATCAGGTGACGGCGTTCACGCTTGGGTGTTTGCGCGGATCAGACACGGAAGGAGAAATTCATTTCTGCTTGCAATTCACTATCTCGGGCATCCCTGAGAGAAGAGAGATTTTAAAGAAGCAGCCACTTCCCATCTTTTTCATTCTTAGTTCAACTGCAGGGACCGCCGCCTTTCGTTCGGATCCCCAGGCTCTTTTGCTGGCCGGGCTTCCTTTTTTTAGGGTTCCTGGGATTGCGCGGTAAATGCGCCTTTCCGAAGGGGAGTAAGTTTGGCTTACGCGCTTCTTTTCACCATGTGGGATCGCCTGTCGTTTCAAGGGTTCTAACACAGCCTTTCTTTGCCGTTGCCTTTATTTGTAACCCAGTTCTTCGTGTGTAACTGCTCTCCTCCTGTCTGGCTTTACTCAGCAGGGAAACGGAGGCAAGTACCAGGTAGGATGGCTGGATATGATCAACCACAAATAACGCTGCAATTAAATCTGCAGAAACTCTCCACCGGTGATGAGTGAACGAGGCTGGAAAGAACAGCAAGAACCAAGAAAAGACAACAGAAGCTCGTGAAACACAGCTTTTCTTTTTCGCAATCGAAAATCAGAACTCAGATGGAGGATTGGAAAATGAAATTTTTCTCTGGGCAACATTCTGGCTCCTTTTAACAATGCTGAGCCTCCGCTTCTGTTTTGTTTGGCTGGAACTGAGCTGATGGGTTTAGGAAAATTGACAAGGGAGTAAAACCTTCCCTTTTCAATCAAAGGAAAGGGACATCGGTCGCTGGTCATTTACTTCCGTGGTGTTAAAATGTTAAGGTCAATGGTTATAAATTGCTCGATTCTTCTCAGGCATTAGATAAGTGAACCAGGGGAGGCAGAAGTAGGATCTCCCAGAATAATTAAGAATTAAATTCTCAGAATATTTGAGTACCATAAGGAGACAGCAGGGAGAGGAACCTATGTGAAATAAATTTGCCAAATAAAGTGTCAACACATTTGGTTTAAAAAAAGAGTGACTGCTGTTTATTTCTACATCTGTTTTTTTAATAAATAAATAAATAAATAAATAAATAAATAAATAAATAAATAAATAAAAATGTAACATTTCATTCCTTTTTCCTATCTCTATCAGAGTGCCCACTAAAGTATAGATGGAGACAAAATCTTGCACTGAGAAGAATTTTCTAATCTCTTTCTGAATTTGTATTGAAAACAGATACTTGAAATTCTGTGCTGACATCGGTAAATTTGACAGTGCAGATGAAACAGATTTTGATATTTAAGCTTGTTCCTCTCTGCATAAGACCTGAAAGCACCCCAAACAAAGTTATTGCCACAACAGAAACATACTAGAAAGTGATGAGTGGGCAACCAGCAGAGACACAGTTCAGATATCCCTGGGGATGGGGTTGGGGAAGTCCAGCAGAGTCAAGGACACTGTCTGGGCATCAAGTGAGATCCATGGGGGGGGGGATGTGCTTCCAATTCTCCTGATTTAACCAGGGCAGCTACAAGAGTAATTTGTAAATTGTGTGCAAATGCTTGCATCACAATAAATAAATTTAATTATTGACCACTCATGAACCCAAAATATGCAATCTCAGAAGAGGCTGTTCATCACACTTCGGCATGATTAATTACTCTGGCCTTGTCTCCTTTCAATTAGCACCCATAATGAGTAGACACGTTATCTATTACACATATTACAGATACACTACATGATAATCAGGCAAGGATAAAATAGCTAGCACAAGGTAAAATGAAGTTGAAGACAATTCCATTCTTCAGCAGGATTTATCTTTCCTCAGAGGACAAGACCTAAAAGCCTGTGCCCTAGGTTCCTTTACTTTGAGACACATCACGACTCATGCAGAAACAGAGGAATGGGATTGACCAACAATTTAAAATTAAGTTTTAAAACACTAATTTTTGGTTGGACTGTGCCCAGGGATTTTAGATCTTTAGTAAATAATTTCCACATAATTCCAAGTGAAGAGGCATGTAGCTGTCAAGACCACAAAGACAGATTTCACTGATAGACCAATATATTAACGTGCAGATAAAAACTTTGTAACCATCCTGTATCACAGGTTGTCAGCACCATCAAATCCAGCAACAGCATCAGGCAAAATACTTATTCTTCACCTTCCTGGAATGTAAGTCAACACATGGTCGCGTTCGTTATGGATTTCTTCATCTCACCTCCCCTTAAAACTATATAAAAATAAAACTTCTCTTTATTTAAAAAAAGATGTGGGGAGATAAGGGAATAGGGAGGGCTTTTAAAAATAGTGCTCCTTAGATCACTATTCTTGGAGAAATAGAGAAATTAGTTATAGATGAAACTCATATTTCCTCCAAGATAATGAAAGCCTAGTATGTAGTTCTTTTCTTCCTCCAATTTGTTCTCACACACTTATGAGGTGCATTAACTGAAAGATTATGATTGTCCCACTTGAATCCTCAAGTGAACTTCAAAAGTAAATGAATCAGAATTTAAACCTGGTTTTCTCTACCCCCTAGTCAGAGGTTCAAGTCATTACACCATGCTAATTCAATTTTAGGATAATAGGAGACATAGTCCCACACTCTAGAAGGGACCAGTTGAAGATGGCTCGTATTAACAATAAAGAGAAATGAAATAGTTACTAGGCTAGAAGGCTTGAAATGAATCAGGAACGTGCAAAAAAATGGAACTGCTATAGCTAATGTACTGTATAATTTTGGTTAGAAACAAATTAACTCTTTATCTTAATTTTCTAAATTGATGCTTTCCACACAAATTGGAAGTAGACATCACATTTTTTCCCCAGTTTGGAATTAGTTGCAACCCCACTGCATCTGAGATCAAGTTGACAGAGTGTGTATTGCTATGTAAAATGATCAAGACTTCATTCAAGCTAGCCGTGGAAGAGCTTAACTTGTGCACACCATGAGGAAAAGTAAGATCTGCATTTATACACAGTATTTGTGAGCATATGATGTTCTTTTGTCCTAGGCATTTGGAGAAAGTCTTGGTTTTTGAATGTACCATTCCACACCCAGTATGGCTCTAAAACACAGAAAGCAGGTCTTATCTAAATACCCCAGAGCCTTTTAATTATCCTATTGCTTGTTATACCAACTATAGCTTATAACCTATGGTTTGATTCTTATTTACGGAATACTGCAGCACATCTATTATCATGACCATCATCAACAATTTATTAGTAATATTGGGGTATTAAGATGGGGAAGCAGAGGTTATTATTTCCCAGAAGATATTTTCCCAAGCAAATACGGATTTATATTTGTTTTCTTGATACTGTAACTGATGATAGATCATGGGAATGCAGTCAATGAGCAAGCAGAAGTTGTGACATACAGAAGCTCATATTTCTGACCCTGGAAAACCACTTGGCAAAGCTGCTATTGTAGGTTCAGTATAGTTAATTGAAACATCTGTCAACTAAGGTCTTGGTAGCAATTAATGGATCGATATTGGGCTGTGCATCTAAGACATGCATTCCCCACGATCTAGTTATTTGAAAAACCTTAATTGTTTAAATGTACAGATCTCCCCATATGACTTTATGGTTGACTGTCTTCCTTTTAACAGAAGCTGTTTGTCCTGTTGTCCTCTGAATAATTCAGTCTATTTTGTTTTTGTATTATCAGCATAAGCAATTGTTTCATCTGTATCATTGAAGATTACACTAAACTCAGAAATGCGGGAACATGGGATTATGCTGTAGTTAGTACACCTGTCAGAGTTAGGAGAAGAGGCAACTTCATTTCATAGCTGGTTGCAGGTACTCATGGTATGCTCTGGTTAATCTCTTATCCATTCATTTTGGTTAACAATCAAAGGCAATAATCCCAGACTGATGTTACTCAAAGCGGTTCAAGCTCAAGCTGTAATGGACAGTGAATTGCTACGAGAGACTCCTACAATTTGATAGTGAAATTTATGTATCTATTTATTTTACAGATGTCTTATCCTGCCGCAATAAATAAAAAAGCAAATTATATAGAATATAAAAAACAGTTAAAGTATCCACAATAAACTGTTGACAAAACTATAGAAATAGCCAATGGTTTATTGAGTACAAACTTTGCTTTAAAAAAGCACCAACCAAACATAAGAATGAAAACAAGAAAAAAATAGTTGGAAATAGCATGATAAAATCAGGAAAGAACCCTTTGAAACAACGGTCTTTAGTAGCTTTGAAAACATTATCAAACAGGGGGCCAGCCTGGTCACTGCATAATATTGGCATTGCCATAGAATAGTAGTGCCTTCTCATCTCAACCTATGGGTCCTCTCCAAAAAATGCAGGATCAATAACAATTTCTCCCTGATTGATCTAATAAGTTAGCCCAGAACTGTTTGCAATAAACCGTTCTGCAGATATTGGGGCTTCAAGCCATAGAGGGCTTTAGATGTTTTGAAAAACAGCATCTTAAATGGTAGCCTAACACCAAGCAAAAAGCTATACAGGATTCACAAAACTAGCATTATGTGCCAGTGCCAGAGAGCTGGTAGGCTGCTGCATTTTGATCCAACTCTAATTTCTGAGTGGTTTTTGAGGGAAGGCTCAGGTAGAATGCATTACATAGTCCAACTGGTGACCACTTGGATCGGGGAAACTGTCAGTTCCTCATTGCTGGGGTGGAGTTCCAAAACCTTGAAAGAGGCTGTATTATTGTATCTGGATCCACTTGCTTCAGGGAAGGTTGTAATTGACACACCAGCTGGAACTAGGCATAGGCCCCTCTGGCACACCTTCTATTTGCTGTTTCAGTAGGAGTCATGGATCCAAAAAGATCCTCTAAGTGAGCTTGCTTCCTAATATCTATACTCTAACATAATCTTCATCTCACTTGGATCAAGGGATGGCTCTTTCAGGAGTGGGGGGGCAGACCACAGTCTCTTTCAAAGTTCTGGAACTCCCCCCCAAAAATAAGGAACTGATAGTTTTCCATACCCAAACCAGGAAAGGCAGGAGTCCAAACGGCATCTGCCAAAGGGCATGCAAGACAGCACCCTATCTATTTCCTTAGAGGTCACAGACTAAAAGAAACCCCAGACAACAGGATGAGCTAACATCCCAGGCACCACAAGTGATTGACTTTGTTGACAAAATGCTATACAAGTTGTTCACTGTGGCCCAGGGAATTATCACAGCTATCACCTCTCCAGAGGGGAGCGTTGAAAATAAGGAGTCCAAAAATGACATTTCTTTTGGAGCCAGAATAATTTGGGGGAAATACCAAACTGGGAGAGAGAGAGAGAGGGGTGATCTGTGGAGAAAAAAAAGCAAGAAAGGGAAGCTCCCTAATAGTGTAGAGTATTAACTGAAAAACTCAGCCCCACTGATTCCCATTGCTATGGAAACTTCCATTTAATCACTAAATGTGACGATAGAGATAGATAGATAGATAGATAGATAGATAGATAGATAGATAGATAGATAGATAGATAGATAGATAGATAGATAGAGGATGGATAGACAGAATTATATGCTGTATTATAACGGTTTACACACAATACACCAGGTTCCCAAGGCTCCAAAACAAAGGCAAAAATAGTGATTCCAAGGGACTTTCAGGGAGAAGATCTGAGTTTAAAGTGCAAGTAGATTGTCCTACAGAATGAAGCAAGATAATAATCTGGAAGTCTAAGATAACAACTGTATTTGGAGAATAGCACAGCATATTTTTCTCTGGCCTAGGCAACCCAGGGAACAGTTCAATTCATTAGAGTAGACTGGGGAGGAAGTGGTAGGAAGGGTCACAAAAAAGAGGCTAAGAACAGGCTCCTGGTTCTTAATGTAAAGCAACTTAACTTAATGGCCGGGGAATTCTGGGAGTTGAAGACCACACATCTGAAAGTTGCTGAGGCTGAGAAATGCTGATATAGAGCATCCTGGCATTGTAAACTTGGATCTGCAGCCCTTTCCAGAAGAAAATAATTATTTGATGTTAGATTGATGCCAAGAAAATGTAGAACAGCTACATATTTGCAGATTTCCAGTGCAGCTGGTTAAAAAAAAGAATTCCTACCCTGGAAAAAGGTAAATTTACAGGCACAATGGATAAATATGGGAGACAGGCTGCAAGAAGCTGAAATATTAAGAGATTGAAGTTCTGAATCTTCTCATAGGTTTTTTTTGCCAGTGCCCTCATTAGGTGATCTAGCTACAAACAGCAACTAACATCTTCTTATACTATTAGGATCTGTTGTGCTTTGGTTGAAGGGGCATTTCTTATTGGTCCAGGGTAATCATGTTTTGGAAGTCTTACATATCAGATCTTGATACTAAAATCTATCGTCCTGTTCGTAGTATTGAAGAGTTTCTTTTTCAACAAATACTACGTACATACTATGTGACACTGTATTTAAACTGTACTTCTTACAGTTTTTCTTACATACCATGGCTGGATTTACATTTACATTTACAACTTGCCTAACCAAGTTGCCTTCACTCAGCATGGTGATTTTGGTTAATTTTAACATTGGTTAATGGGGGGGGGAGAGATAGTGTTGTGAAAACACAGACCTTTCAGTTAGTTAAATATTCAACAAATTAAAAATAGGTTAGTTCAGAAATTGAATTAATGGATTGATTCAGTAACTGAGTTAAGTATATTGCTCACCCATAGAGAAACAATATAGAGCAGAGAATCTGATAATATTGAGTGGCCCTGGCTGATGAGTAACTACAGCCAATCTTGCATTATGAGACATTTTTTAAAAAAAAGAGTGTATTTCCATAGTAAAGTATTATTCTCAGTCCTAAGATTTTTCACTGAGATTAAACAACATAGTCATTAGCAAAATAAATATGATATGCTTTCACTAGGCTTAATATATCTGTTTCAATTTTTTTTTAAAAAAAAGGCATTTCAACCTCACAAAAGCCAAAAATCTCATTCCATTTTTAGTGATGTCGTCATGTGAGAGTCACACCCTATAGCTTTTGGAGCAAATATATAATGAAATAATTTTTCTCATGGGGCAACATTCCAATACTTTCTTGACAGTAGCATCCCCTCCGCTTATAATGTATTCTGACCAGGGTCCCCCAACCTGTGGTCCCTCCTGTTGCAGATCCACAGATCTACAATGCTCAGACTAAGCTGCCTAGAGATTGTGGGATTTCAAGGCCAATATCCTGGTAAGACCTAAGTGAGAGAAGTGCCCTTGAGCATTTCATTATCTTTTCTGCTCAGAGCTACCAAGGTTAATGGGTCTACTGTTATGGAAGAACATTTATACCTACTAGCTGCTGTCATGATTACAACCCTTGTGGGTATAAATGTGTTTTTGACCCTCCAGGTGTAAACAATCAGTTTTTATAGTTTATGAAATGGAAAGTAAAGGATTAAAGAAATTTTGGATGGATGGCCGTACATCTCCCTTTCTCCCTCCCTCCCACATCCACTTATATATCTCACTATAGAATGTAAAGTCTCTGACCTTTTCTTTTGTAGCTGGGTTTTGCAAGAATTTATCTTCCAGGGTAGGTACCATATTCTATGTAAAATATTACTGGTATCAACGTGGGTTGCTCTGATGTCTTTATAACCCTAGATCGATTTCTAGTTTTGTGCCATAGGAATGTATTTTAAGCTCATTCTATTTAAAAACAACAACAACCAAACACAGGGCTATCAAGGGTCTCTGTACTCACTGTTGCCATGGTCTGATCTTCTGGATTCTTGCAGCCCAGATCTAACAACCCTATTTTTATACATACGCCTCCCTCTTCCCCCCCTCTCTAAATGGCCACTTGGCTTATTTTGCAAAAGAGCATCTGGAATTCAGGCTGAAAACAGCTGCCAAACTCTTGAAAATTACATCTTTAAAACCCTGCATTCAATTGCTGCCTAATGAAAAAGAAAGGACTCACTGACTAGAGCATTCCCCACTGATGTATAGGATCATCATCCAGCCAGCATGAGAGCATCAAAGCTAATGACTCTTAGCCCAAGTCCGCCTCAGAGTCAAGGCATGCCAGTGGAGGCCCAGAGGGCCCAAAATATGAATCTACTGGGAATTGAGCTGCAGACTTTCCAAGCATGATGAGCTCTAGGAGTCAGCTATCCAGGGGAGGCCCTTCCCATACAACAGCCTCCTAAGTGTATTGACATATAAATTTAATTTATGTATCTATTACTTACACGCACACACACCACTCTGCAATAAGGATCAGCACTCCTTCTAATGCAGTTACATCTTGGCAGGAGAACTATAGTCAATTTCATAAAAGCAATCCTAGCAACAGCTATGAGAATTAGATAGCCATACTGGAGCTGATGCACAAGCCAAATCACTAAAACACAGTTGTCTAAGAAATAATGCTATGGCAAGTAGAACCCAAGTTCTGCACCCCCTGCTGAAGTACAGGATTGAAAGAACAGGCTATTAATCACAATGACTGTATGTTACCTCCAGTATGAATGATAAAAAGTTTGTAATATCAGTTGCCTGGACACATTAGCAAGGAGGGTGCAATGGCAGCTTGGAGGCTACCAATTGCCATCAGCTCACTCACAGTGAGTAGAGGAATAGCAACTGTGTTTGATCCAATTAGCCTTTGTTTTTGGCCCTGAGCAAAAAGAATTTTTAAAAACTGCATGTTTGTATTTGTTCCATATGAAGATTATTAATCCTTTCTTATTCATGACTTTGGAATTTTTAGAAGGTATTGATCAGATCACAGAATCTCATAAAGGCACCATCAAGATGAACTCAGACCCATTTTTTCCCCCTGAGAATGCATTATTGAGAGTTATTTCATTTAATGTGAGATACTCAATATTTGCATCCAACAGAGGCAGGAGGTACAACCTGACGGATCACGTACATATTCTGGGAAAGCAGGAACAAGAAGAGATGACTTCATGGGACATTGGAAATATTGTCTTCTCAAAATATTGCTTCTCAAAATCATCCAATAGACCAGTTAAAGAATAAGTAGGTGCTCTTCAGTCTCCAAAGAGTTTTCTCTAGCCCTTTCAACATTTTAGGACTACTAATCCCAGAATTTCCCACTGAGCATATAAATTCTGAAAGTTATGGTCCCAACAGACCTTACAAGCTTACAGTCACCTGATACTATGTGTGCGTGTGCCTGTGTGGTGAACAGTGCTGGCCTTTCTCTATAGAGTGTGGTTTTAGCAGGCCTGTGGCAATCAAGCCTGGACTGATTCAAATGGTTGCTGTGAAAAATTAGTCTGATTTTTTTAGACATCAGAATTAATTAGAATCAAATAGACAAATCAGGCTGATACAATTCATGATGCTAAAAACATACAGGTCAGTGACTTTTCACAGAATATCTGAAATATTTATATAGTTCTGCTCTTACCCAGTTGTTCCTGCATTTTGGGGCCCATTCAAGCATCTTTTGTCCATAAGGAGCAGGGGCATAGAGGAGAACCTCCACACCCGTTCTCTTCCTTGAATCAGTAAGGAAGGAATTGCAGTTGGAATGTGCGTGTCAGACACATAAGACAAAATTTAATTCATGGAGGGATTGGCTGACCTCTGATAAGATTCTGCATTCACTGACTGACAAATTTATTTAGAAATCTACAAAATTGAAGTTCTGAGGTAAGAGGCATAATCATCATTGGCATCCTTCAGTCTCGAGAGACTATGGTATCGTGCTCTGGAAAGAGGTCCTAAAGCAGCATCTGGTGTGACTAAAAAGGCCAATTCGAGAGTGGCAGTCCCTTCCACAGTGAGGGCAGGTACAATCTGTCCCCTGTCCAGCCCCCAGATTTTGCTGGTTCCGGGACTGCCTCTTTGCCTCAGCCTGCCGCACAAGTGTCTCTTCGAATTGGAGAAGGCCATGCTGCGTCTTTAGCCTCCAAGCTGAGCGATCAGAGGTCGAGGTTTCCCAGCTGTTAATGTCCATTCCCAAGGCCTTTAGATCCCTCTTGCAGATATCCTTATATCGCAAGTCTGCTCTCCCTCTGGGACACTTTCCCTGCACTAGTTCTTTTGGAAGATCTTTCGGAATCTGACCATGAGCCATTCTCACGACATGCCCAAGCCAGCGTAGACGTCACTGTTTCAGTAGTATATACATGCTAGAAATTCCAGCACATTCCAGGACTGCACTATTTGGAACTTTGCCATGCCAGGTGATGCCAAGATTAAAGCGCATATGAAAGGTGTGTAACTTTCTCTCCTGCTGTGCGTAAAAGGTCCAAGACTCACTGCAGTACAAGAGTGTGCTCAGGATGCAGGCTCTATAGACCTGGATCTTTGTATGTTCTGTCAGCTTCTTATTAAGCCATACTCTCTTTATAAGTCTGGAAAATGTGGTGGCCACTTTACCAATACATTTATTCAGCTCAGTATCTAAAGAGAGAGTGTCAGAGATGGTTGAGCCGAGGTACACAAAGTCATGAATGACCTCCAGTTCTTGTGCAGAGATTGTAATACAGGGAAGTGAATCCACATCCTGACCCATGACTTGTGTCTTTTTCAGGCTGATTGTTAGTCCAAAGTCTTGGCAGGCCTTGCTAAAAACAGTCCATAAGTTGTTGAAGGTCTTCGGAAGAGTGAGCAGTAACGGCAGCATCCTCAGCGAAGAGGAAATCTCGTAGGCATTTTAGCTGGACTTTAGATTTTGCTCTCAATCTAGAGAGATTAAAGAGTTTTCCATCTGATCTGGTCCGGAGATAAATACCCTCTGTTGCAGTTCCAAAAGTCTGTTTCAGCATGACAGCAAAAAAGATCCGGAATAAAGTTGGTGCGAGGATGCAGCCATGCTTCACCCCACTTCGAATGTCAAAGGAATCTGATGTTAAGCCATCAAAAACTACAGTGCCCTTCATTTCCTCATGAAAGGACCTGATGATATTGAGGAGCTGAGGTGGACATCCAATCTTGGGGAGAATTTTATAAAGGCCGTCCCTACTAACCAAGTCAAAAGCCTTCATAAGATCTGTGAAGGCTATGAAAAGTGGCTGTCTATGTTCCCTATTGAAGTTCTGAGGTAAGAGGAATAATAATAATTAATTTATTCAATTTGTGATGACACCCAACTCTCAATGACTCTGGGTGGCTAACAACAATCAAAGAAAGCAAAGTAAAAGTTGGCAAGCGTGACCGACCAGATGGAATGAAGCAAGGGGTTTCATTCACCCTTGCCAAAGGGCTGGGTGAACAGCCAGGTCTTCATGACTTTTCTAAGAAATATAGAATGGGGATCATCCTTTTCTTGGGGAAAACCTCATTCCAGAAAGTGTACTTCCAGGATTACGATAAATGACATTATTTAATGAAAGAAAACCAGAATCTGCAGAACTGAATTGGTGGGCAGATGCTAACGGGGCAAGCAGTCCCTCAACTAAGCCATGTAGGGCTTTATAGATAACAACCAGCACCTTGAATCACATCCAGAAGCAAACTGGAAATCAGTGCAGCCTGAAAAGCTGATATGTTTCATGGGCATATCAAGGCATGTCCATCACTGCTTGTGCTGCCACCTTCTGAATTAACTAAAGCTTCTGGGAGGCTTTCAGGGACAACCGCATATAGAGCATGTTGCAGTAGTCCAGCCATGAGGTAATTAGGGCATTACTATCTAAAGCCCCCCAAATCTAGGAAATGGGCACACCAGATGGAGTTGTGCAATGGCCTTTCTAATATATGCAACTATGGTGCTCTAATGAGAGGGGGAAAAAAGAAGGCCAGAGTGATCAACCGTCTTTTTCTTTTAGTCATGCACAACCAGGACTACCATAACTTGGCTGAAAAAAAATCATGCAACCACTAGATGGCAGCAAAGAGAAATAGGCCATTTGAACTCCCTGCTGCCTTCTAGAGTACATCCTGATTTTGCAGCACACATACAGCAATTCAAATGAACATATTTAAATGATGATATCAATATTGCAATTTACAAGAAGAGATTCATTTTCTAAGAGAAGACATTTCTGCAATGAAATGGAGTTAAAAAAAAGTCAGCAAACCAGGCTGAGTGGCTATACTGCCATTTTTTCTCCAGTATGCTCATTTTCAAATATTCACTGTTGCTAGGGTCAGGTTTTTGGTTTTGTCCGCCCAGATTTAAAAATCCGTAGTGATGACCACTACAGAAAACTTTATGAAACTCATGGTTTTTATTTTTACTTCCAACCAATATCTAATGTGTGTGTGTGTGTTTGTGTGAGTGTGATCAGAAAACACACACAGAGACATATATTTAAAATAGCCATAAATCAGATCCAAGAAATATTATGAAGGGTTACATTTAGAGAAGGTGGAAGAAAAATCAGAAGAGTAAAAACCATACCTCATTCCTCTGCAGTGAAGGTTCTTGCCCTTTTCTTGCGTATGGGGGAAAAAAATATCTCCCTTCAAAGCTAGCTCCTCTGCAGTATTGCACTCCTGGTTGCGGTGAGTAATATGGACCAGGGCAGAGGGTCTATATCAATCTAGCAAAGCAGAAAAATGAATGAAAATTGAATTCCCCTGGGAGAAAGAGGAGGAGGAGGAGAGAGCTGTGCTTCAGACAGAAAGATAAATCAAAGGATGCTGGGAGGAGAAGAATGATGAACCAGCTCCTAGGCAGAATGGAATAATTAGGGGAAACTGGTTGGAAAGGCAAAGAGGAGGGAGAGATGGGAAAGGCAGTGATTGCCCATTGTCACAGGAGAGGGACACCTTTGCCCAGAAGATCCTTTCAGTTTTGATTTGGACTATATTAAGACCACAGAAAGATCATCTCTGAACTAACAGAGAAGGTACAGCATGGTATCTATACTGTTCTCTGTACCTAGCCGCCAGAGAAGTATCTGAAAGTAGAACACTCTCCCTCCAGATTGATTATTTTGCCTGTGCTGGTGCCAGAGAAATAGGATGTGTGTATGTGTGTGTGTGTGTAGGTACAAATACAAAAGATACACTTTTATAGTCATTCCTAAGATTCTCCCTTGAGGCTGCATACCTGTTCTAGAATTTAATTTGCTGGAGAGCTGGGAATATTTTAACTATACTGGGGGAAGAATTGTTCTCCACAGCTGCTAATTCATCTGTCTTTCAATATTGCTTTTCAGAATCAGAACAGATCCTAACCTTTTCACCTTTTCTTCTTCCCAGGCAGACCTCAGGTTTAACAAGTCACTAGATTAAATGAGTTTCCAGGGGATAAATCTATCAATGAATATTAGGTAAACACTGACCCCCCATGTTCAGAAACAATGCCCTTCTGGATCCTAAGTACTTTGAAAAGTGAACGGTGTCCACAAGAACTGCTAATTTTGATGTTATCTGCATTCTGAAGTAGAACAAACCTTGATCAATTTGAGCAACACAATTCTTACATTAAGAATTACATTAAACCCATGCCTCCCAAGGCAGTTTTCGGGAAGGACCGGATGACACTGTAAGCTGAGATTTCCTGATTTTTCTGTTTGCTTGTTTTCTTATCAAAGGAAAACTGCTCAGCAAAGAGAAGGCAAAACAGAAGTAGAATCCTTCTGCGGGAGTACTATATATAGGACAGTGCACAACTGAACCACAGAGGAAAAAGCAATTTCATGGAAGGTGCCTACCCTGGTTGGGATAATTGTTTTCTGTTATTTATCCTGCACTTTCTACTTCAAAGTCACTTTACTTCTAGTTTGTATCCTAATCCTGGCCAGCACAATTTGCAAGCAAGGTTGGTGTCTACACAACCCCAAAGGCAAAATATAAAGCCATTTTTTTTATAAAACTCCTGATCAAGAAAAAATATTTTAAAGACTTATGCATGAACCACATCATTTTGTGTCCCTTATGCTCCATTCAAAAATGTATTATCATGATATGCATGTAAGAAAAGAATTAACCTTCACATAAACTATGAATTCTTGTATGGTTAAAACCAGTTTATTTTATAAATTAAAGATATCAAAATCATTTTCTTTTCTTTGAAAGCAAATACAGTAAAATATTGAGAAAATATTTTATGAATTTAAGTACACCAACATCATTACTTTAGGTTTCTCTCTGAATGTTTTACTTGGTGCACATTGGCTATTTTTTCCAAGAGACAACATTTCCTCATTTGTACATTAGTTCATTATTTGAAAAAGCTATTTTTCCTTTCCATTACAAACTCTCAGAAACTGAGTACAGTATAAACCATATATAACCATGTTAAAAAAGTAAAGCTAGATAACTGGGAAACCACATACTGTAAAAGTGTTTTCAAAATTTAAGATTTTGGATTCTATATGCCTCTTCTGCAATTCCTCCTTCTCATACTGTAATTAATCTACCTACCTATGAAAAACCTTAATTTAAGATCTGCAACATAGAAAATAAACTCATTTTCTTTTAAAGACATCAAAATGTGAAGTTGTCATAGTGTTCGTACTCAAGGTAGTAAAGATCTACCACCTTGGTTAGAGCACATCACTCTACGTGTTACTGAGAAATTTGCTAAGGTTAGTCTCCATTCTGTTTATTTAATTTGTATCCCCACCTTCATTATTTTTACAAATAACTGAAGGCAGCAAACATATTCCAACATATCTTCCTCTTCCTAGTTTCCCCAGAACAATAACTCAGTGAGGTGGGTTGGGTTTAGGGAGAGTGACTGGCCCAAGGTTACCCAGCTGGATTTGTGACTAAGGCTAGATTTGAACTTACGGTTTCCTGCTTTGTAGCAAGATAGAAAGCACTAGACCAAAATGGCTTTCATAGATATTTCATAGACATTCGATAGAGGAGGATATCCATCCCTTAAGAGAAGAAGCACATCTGGACCAAATATGCTACAAGACTTTAAACCAGCAACCCTGGCATAAATATATTCAGGGCCTTGAACCATTCATGCTCATCTTTATCCTTTTATTAATTAAAGCCTCCTGAGATTATAATTTGAGGAAAAAGACTGGAGCCACTTAGATGTGAGACTGACTTGGGGCAGCAGGAAGAACATTGGATACAGAAGAACAAATCCCTGGTCTAAATTCCTGTTAAGCCAGGAAATTCCCTGGGTGTCATCATCTCTCAGGCTTCGCTTCTTCACATGGCAGGCCTGTGAGCATGGGATTACTTAGCATAATTAGTCTAAAATTCATTAGTGTACTTGATTATTAGTATTGCTCATAGATTTCTTTTCCTCCCTGGCCAGCAGCCATTAATTCTCTCTCATCTAAAAAGGCTGCAGCACACCTCATGTCAGCACTGAGAAATAATTTCAGAGAAATTGGTATGAAGATTTGGCAGCTGATGGGATGTTCTAGTTGTTTAAAAATGCTTCTTTTGCTTTAACAGAAACCAGGGACCTATTTCTTGAAGGTTTTTGGTAAAATGATTGATTGCATTATATTGTTTCATAACAAAGTGCTTTTATTCTATTTTCAGTTTGTGGAGTACTGCCTTGGTGACTTTATCAAATGGACGTGATATAAAATACAAATATAAATATAAACCAAGCACCATCATCCCACTGGAAAACCTCCTAACAAGGAACACGTGCAAATTAAGCAATAGCAATGCAGAGGTACAGAAAATGCTAAATACTACCTATTATGAAAAAATAATTACATCTCAGTAAGCATCATATAACCATGTCCAGTCCCAAACACCACAGAAAAGATCCCCAGATCTGAGGCTGTTCCCCTTGGTCTTCATACAGGAGGAAAAATGTCACAGAAACACATTCAGAAGCAAACCCAGCACGCACGCACTCAGAAGCACACTGATACAGGCATTTCTGTAAGCCTTTTTGAAATACAGCCTCCATCTTTTCTTTGTAAGAAAAGTGCAATTACTTGCTGATAGAAATATGGAGCTCAAACCATCAGGAAATTCTTCTACACTGGCTCCATCCAGAGCCTAGTTTTGGTACAAGAACATGCCTGTATTTCTTTCTAAACTTGATGCCCCTCAGTTTAAATGGTTTCATTCCAGAAAACTTTCAGGTGTCCAAAATTAGCTATACGTAAATAAGAATGGCTGTACTTACCAGTGATAAAAGGAAGGCAGGTCTTTTGTTTCAAGATATGTAGAGGATGATAATCTAACCTTGAGAAGTGAAACTTGTTTGTAGCATGCCAGACCTATTGCCTGGCATTTAATTCCCCTTCCCCACCGGACGGGCTTGTTTTCTTGGACAGAAATTATGAAGGCACAGATTGATATTATGGGGGAAACTCTGACTTGAAAGGGGAAGAGAAGCCAAAAAGTGTGAAAGAGGAAGAGGCAAAAGGCGTCAAGTCTCCCTGCTGAAAAGGTGCTGTGATCTCCACTGTGTAGAGTGGAGAAAGTGATTCTCTGTGTGGGTCAGTAGAAGAGAAAGAAGGAGGGGGTGGAAAACAACCTCTGAGAAAATTAAATTGCACTTGAGGGCAAATTCTATTAGGGAATAGTGACTGTCTCTCAACAGCCTGCATCCATTTAGGTAATTAGTTGCAGGACAGGAATAGCCATCCAGGAGTTGGTCGTGCAGGCCTGGTTTGACTGATCACAGGCCTAGCTTTGTCCTGGCTTCAGGGAGGCTTTCCACCCCCAGCCCCCTAGTTGCTACCAAGGAGTTATGTTTGGTTTAGGAAATCAAATGCGCCCTACTGTAAATTATAGAGCCTGAAGTCTAAATTTGTCTCATATGGTTACAGACCCAGTTGCCAGCGTTCCATACTTAAGTTTCAATTAAACATCTGCATAAATTAAACATTAGTGGGATTTTTATGTCTTTCAGATTTTGCTACAGGGACTGGCCAGTTGTTGAAACTATCCCTGCAAAATGCTTAACTATGATGCAAATAGCCCAGGCCTCTTAGTCTGTAAACTAATTTATGTCCAAAGGCTCCTGCTAGAATTGCCTGGAAATGTCTTGGTAAGGTTTGTTCTAGTGATCTTTAGGTTCTGCTCCACGTGGTTGGTTGAAGGTTACCCTAATCAAGGTAAAAGAGATCACGAATGGCACTCATTTAGAGTTCTAGTTACACTATATTCATACAACATGCATAGCTCGGTTATTGAATTAACTCATTTTTAGAAGGATTATACAATTCTTTGAACCGAGCAAGAAGAATGGAATCACACAACACATTAAAACATGTGCCACAATTAAAACAAGTTTCATAAGTTGAAATGTAGTTGCCTGATTGCTAATTGGCCTGATTCAGTGTGTTGTGCAAATACACCCACATGTAGGGCGGGAGTTTAAAATGGCACTGCTTTTAATCTCAGGTTCTTGCTCAGTGTGTTATATCACCCAATCTTTGATCCTGTAAAAAGTGATTTTCTAGCCCTTCTTTTACTAACCCTACTCCTAAACTTAAACTGCAGCCTCCTTTAATTCCCTTGGCTCCCGTCCTCTATATTTTGCTATCCAGAATTCCTGCTTCCCTTATTTTCTGGTGACAAATCTTTTTGTCTCTGTGAGCACACTGATAAGTTAAACATATGCCACTGGGCAGTGCCTTGTGAGGGTGGGTGGTGGTGGTGGTTCACAGAATTCAACGTCCCTTTCTTTATACATTTCTATAGAAAGACGCTTGCCTCTTTCTGCATATATCTTTACTCCTGAACACTATCATAGTTCCACATTTCTCTTATTGATATAGAAAGGGAATCTGGCTGAAAGAATTAACTCAAAGTTTGGTGCTTGCTTGATTTATTTCACAAAATCTTCCAACATGCAATATGTGCCAGCATTTTAAAAAAAGTAACCACCCTTTCAGATTTAGTAACTAGTTGTCCCACTTTTAACTGCAGCTAAATGCTTCCTGTAATTGGTGATCAGTTTCTCATGTTGCTAGGTTCCTTCTTGATTGGCAAAGTTCAATTTACTAGAGTTTTCTGCGTATGGTGTGAACTGGTCCTGCTGCATGTCTAGGCAGATTAATCAGTAACCACCTGGTAAAAACGTTTACCTTTTACCTGTGGACAGTGCAGCCGGGGACAGTCCTACCCATTTTCCCCAACCAGATAGCTGACCAAGTTCCAGATCTCTTGCTTCCTTTTGCTAATGGCAGTAAGCAAGCAAGGTCGGTTCACTAGAAAGAAGGAGAAAGCCTATTGACCCATCTTTCAGTGGCCCTACACAGAATAACTGGTTTCCTACCATAGAAAACCCTTTCAAATAAAGAGATTAAGCTGTCGGCATTTTTTCTATGTCCATAAGAGTGGGGGAGAAGAGATAATTGAAAGACACATTGACCTGGAGATGCCAAATAGCCACTGCAGCATCTCAATCTGAAAGCTTGGGAGGTTCTTTTTAATGCAAGCTTTATTGAGTTATTAAAATGCGTGTTAGCAATGAGAGCCGGTATGAGTGTGTGTAAAGGACATATGATTATTTCTTTAAAGTCCATCCTGCTTCACTTTAACTTGGCATTGATCTTTTCTGCTATAGTAAGATATAACTAGATCTTTCCTACTCTTCGAGAACCCAGCATTTGGATCTTTCTGAAGACTCTACGGGGTAGGGCAGGGAAATTAAATATTTTCAACTGTGTTATCATTTAGCTTGCCAGTAACTATAATTAGACCTTCAATACATGATTGATTGGTAAGATATAAATTACAAGATTTTAAAAATTAATTTTGTATTCTTTTAGAATGCAGCAACCCAATTCAATTCAGTGGTTGCACAGAGAAAATAAGTCATCCCATCAGATGCCAAAAACTTTGGAGTACAGGTTTTGGTCAGCTTTATTGATGTTTTTGGGGGAAATGCCGGGGCCCACATTGTTGGTTTCACCATAATGGTTTTAATCTTCACAACTTCTCTGGGTTGATTTGCAGAATTAATTCAAAGGCAGTTTGATAGAACGTCTGAATCAAAAGATTTGATTCAATTTGAATCCTTAATAACTGAAAGGAATGCCTCTGGAACCATTTGATTTGGCCCAAGTCATTTGCCACTAGACCACATGAGCCCAACAATGCCTGAACCAAATTCAAGCTTATCACATTACTAGAGAAGAGAATAGAGGGCCTGGAAGAATATCTGGCCATACTCAGCCTAACTGGGGAAGATGAAGACTTCCTTGACAAGGTAAAGAAAACAGAAATCCTAGAGGAAAAAGCCTGGCAGCACATAATTCAGAAGACGAAGAGAACC
The DNA here is from genome assembly GCF_964194415.1 of Vipera berus. Taxonomy (NCBI): domain Eukaryota; kingdom Metazoa; phylum Chordata; class Lepidosauria; order Squamata; family Viperidae; genus Vipera; species Vipera berus. The sequence goes on from NC_138204.1 coordinate 110,277,692, forward strand.
AAGAGACACTCTCGGTGAGTGAAACTGTGTAGTCAGTTCTAGGTCTTCCCCTCGGAGAACGACTTGCAGGCCCAAAGAGAAAAATGCATGTGGTGGTGATGGGTGATGTGATGCTGAGATGAGCAGAGTCTGCAGACCACATTGGATATAATGGAGAAGCTGACCTGACTAAACAGACATACTGACCACTGTCCCTTTTTTAAATTTCATCTTGGAATAAATGACACTCCCAGAAATAAACTGGAAAGAATATCAAGGGAATCCAAAGAAGTAGACAGGAGACCAAAGAGTGTTTTTGTCTACAATTTTGAATGGAGTTCCTGGCCCAGGAAAGAACAGAAGATTCTGGAGGTGAAACACTGGATCAAGAGATAATATTATTAAGAAAATACCAGATTCCTGGACAGTCAGCCATTCTATTGAGAGGTAGAAAGTCCCTCATAAAGTCTGTGAAGAATCTGCTTGGAAGATTATATTCCTCATATCGTCTGGTAGGGGGCGGGAATCATGAACACATAGAACCACTCTCAAAGAATAAACTCCAAGGCAGTAAACCTTATAACAGGGAAGGAAGTGATCAGAAGGAAGGGATGCTCAGGAATACACCAAGAAGTACAGCAGCCAAATCTATGAAGGCAGTTCCCTGTACACCAACATGCAGAGTATGAGGACCAAAAGTGGGGGGAGGAGCAGACAAAGTTGACATTATTAGTATTAGTATTCCTGAAACCTAGCGGAAGGAACTCATGATTGAAATACAGCATTAGAAGGAAGTAGTTTGTTTCACAGAAACAGAAGTGGAAGAAGTGGGGGGGAGGACACATAATATATAAATAATGTATACTTTGATGGACATTCATTACATCAAATAAAAAACCATGCCAAAGATTTCTGGGTGAATATCAAGGGTAAAAGAAGTGATAATGGCTCTGTTGATATATTTTAAAGGCCAGGCGAATGATAATGAAATATTAGTTAATTACATGTTTGAGATATTGATTTGCTGGTTGGAGAATTTGCCAAGATGGTGAGAGAGAAAGTAAGAAGGTTGAAGTGCTTAATTCCTGTTTTGAATCTGTCTTTTTGCAAAAGTTAAAAAAGGTCCTCTAAGAACTTGCTCAATGTGTGGCAGGAAAGAAATGCATGTCAGCCTTGGCAGCTTGAAGAGGGGTGGACTCAACCTTGGCAGCTTGAAGACAGGTGGACTTCAGCTCCCAGAATTTCCCAGCCAGTTCCAGTTTTGTTCTCCAAAATAGAAAAAGGATGATGAAGAGCTGGAAAGAGTGCAAAAGCAATTAAGAAAGAAGTTAGGGACTTCTATGATAAATCCAGGGCTTTTTTTTTCTCATAGAACGCTCAGAACGGAGTTCCGGCACCTTTTTTGGATGGAACCTTGTAGAGTAGGCAAGGCGGGTTGTATGACATGTGTGAGTTCCGGCACCTTTTTCTTTTACAAAAAAAGCACTGGATAAATCCCATGAAAGAACTGTAAGAACTGGGTAGTGGGTATGGTCAGTCTAAAGATTACAAGGCCAAGGAGAGACATGGTAGCAGTCCTCCAATGTTTAAAGAAATGCCATAGGGATATGGGCATTGATTTATTCTCTGTAATCTCCAGGAGCAGAACAAGAACCAATGGTGGCAGCTTTACACAGAGAGATCGAAACTCGAAACAAGGAGCAATTTCCTCACAAAAGTTTGGACAGCCATTTGTCTGGAATGCTCTGAGGATTCCTGCCCCAGGCAGGAGGTTGAACCAGGAACCTTCCAATGTCCCAAAGATTCTGTAAGTGACAATCAATAAACATGAAAATGAGGGGGCGGGGATGTCCCGGTCCGCTTTTAATTATGTAATAAGCTTCTGGCATTTGCTAAAACTGGTAGAGGCTCCCTGTTACCATTACTGTAGGGTACTGCCAGGGGAGAGATGTCTTAAATGTGATTACATCAAAAGGGACTCTTGGCACGTTCATTCCTGACCACACAGACCTAGCATTCCAGAGGACTAGAGATGTATGAAACAGGATGATGGAAATTCCACTGATTAGACTACTTTTCTTTCCAATTTCATCTTTCCTACTTGGTTAAATCTCAGTATTTCACAGTCTTTGGGGCCAGAATACCTGATGAAAGGTAGCCTGTTTCCTCTGCTGTTGCTGCCTGCTTTTTTGTTCTCTTTTTCGTAACTGCTGTCCACTCCTCTAAGCCTGTATATTCAAGGTATGTAATAATTACTCTGAGAAAGCCATAAACTATAGTAAGCCTATGCCTTTTAAGGTACTATGCACACCTAACTTGGAATTCTGGATTAAGTGTTCGGATGCCACTTAAAAGTGTATATAATTTTATTTCCTTACTGTGCAATATGCTTATGGTTTTGCATAGCCATTGTGATGTGTGAAGCTACTTTTTTAGTCGGTATGGGTTAGAGAAAGATGAGGTAAAAAGCAGCTTTGTGGAATGAGGAAAACTTGGAGCTTTTAAATTGCCTGGCTGAACTCCAAGCCAGGTTATTATGGAATAGAGGCTGTCATTTGAAAGTCTGCTCTGAGAGAAGGGGAAAAAAATCTTTTGGTTCCTAACCAGTTTCCTAATCTTATTCACATCCTAATCTTATTTAGTTATTCAATTTGTGTTGCTCTTATAAGAATTGTTCTGAAGGTACATAAAACAACCATGCAATTCAAATAAAACTCAAACTGCACAGACAGAAAGTTAAAGAGTCAATTTAAAAGAAGCAGAAGCTAAAAAGAAGGGCGAATGTGATTCTGACAACTGTGATACACTTCCCTGCCAGTTTTAACTGAGAAGCATATAGAAAACCACAGAGCCAGCCCTAAAATAGGCATTTCAGTTAAAAACTGACAGAACCCTGAAACTCTATCACTTTTGCGGCTTTTCACCTCTAGCCATTTTTCATTATTTTAGATTCTCTAAATATTTTAATTGGGAAGAAAAATTTATATCACAATGTTTCAGCACTCCCCTGCACGAATATCCTAGCAAAATGTCAAGCTCTAACAAAGGAGAGGGGAATTTTTTTGAAGCTGGGGGCTGCATTTCATTAAAAAGAACTGCAGAGGTGTAGCCAGTGACGCAATAATTTCAATCCCCAGTCTTATGAGGGCATAACCTTCTGCCATGACCTCCATTCTTGGACAATTTTTTTAAACTCACCAATCTTAAGATGTGTGGACTTCAAATCCCAGCATGCTGGATGGGGATTCAGGGAGGTGAAGTCCACACATGCTTGAAAGACACAGATCTACAACATGATGTGCTCTCCATCCTAAATGTTTGCCTGTCAATAGCTTATCATGGTAAAAGAAAAGTGTTGCTACTTCTCTTCCATGCCCTGGAAGAGATGATGATGATGATGATGATGATGATGATGATGATGATGATGATTATTTTGCTTTGACATACTCTTGGTCTTCTGAAAGTTTTAAAGACCCAAATTCCTCAGACGCTGGGCCAGGAAGTTTGATGAGCCCAGTATAGTAGTAGAGATGTGTGTGTGCTTTGTGTGGTGGAGTTTACAGGTAGTCCTTGACTTACAACAGTTCATTTAGTGACCGTTCGAAGTTACAGTGGCACTGAAAAAGTAACATGACCATTTTCACACGACCATTTCACCATTCCCATGGTTACATAATAAAAGCTTTACCTGTTGGACTTCAAAATTCAGATGCTTGGCAAGTGACTCATATTGATGGAGGTTGCAGTGTCCCAGGTTTATGTGTCACCTTTTGTAACCTTCTGACAACCAAAGTTAATGGGGAAGCCAGATTCACTTAACAACGGTGTTACTAACTTAACACCTGCAGTGATTCACTTAACAACTGTGGCAAGAAAAGTCGTAAAATGGGGCAAAAACTCACTTAACACTAAACAACAGAAATTTTGGGCTCAATGGTAGTCGTAAGTTGAGGACTACCTGTACTATACTGCATCTTGGTTATTGTATTATGGTGATCTTAATTCTGATTTATCGAGGTTTTATTATATTGCCTTTGTTGATTGTTGGTAATCACCCAGGGTTTTTGTGTCAGATGGGTGGCCATAACTATTTTCTAAAATAAATAAACAAACTCCATACCAAGAAAACCAAAAATTGCTTTCCTAACACAGGATTCCTGAATACGCTTTCCTTAAAGACAGAAGTTCAACAGGTAAAGCTTTTATCCAAGCTATAAGACACATTGCAGCTGCCAAAATCTCACCTCTGCCTGGCTGTAGAAGTCTTTTCTCTTCCACCCGTGCCCTCTACTGTAGAAAGGACAATTATTTGCTGTCCTGTCCTGTCCTGTCCTTGAATCTGATACTGATCACATCCACCACAGTTGTTGGTCAGGATTTCTATAAGTGGAGATAATTTTGAATGGGTCTAGGGCAGGGCAGGGCAGGGCAGGTTGTAAATACGCAGCAGGCCAGGATGAGCAACTCTGGGAATTCCAAAGGACAGCAGCAGGGCTGGGTGAGGAAGCAATGGGGCTGGACAGAGATTGATTGGGGTTAAACTGGAGGACAGCTGGGGGGAGAAAAAAGGAAACTCTGGAGGATGTGCTGCATTGTGGCATTGACCCACTGACTGGCCGGCAGGTGGTCAGGTTTTGAGAAGGAGCTGAATGTTAGGGTGAACAAAGCAAGGGGCTGGCTGGAGGGGGGGGGGGCGGTGCATTTTCTTGTCCCCTGCACAAGATGTGGCAAATGTCCTGGTTAGGGAGGTGTGGGAGAGGACTCCCTTTTTCCTCATGCATTTTGCACAGAACATAACAACACACAGCTATTACGACAGAACAGCTAAGCATTTTTTCTAAAAGGAAAGGACATTGTTTCTTTATTCTTGGGGTTGAAACCCTAGAGAATGTCATCTATTTATCTCTCTCTGTCTCTGTCTCTCTCTGTGTGTCTGTGTGTGTAAGAGAGAGCTAGAGAACTAGTATATTAAAGACCCATGGTTATGTGGTTTTATTTTTAATATTATAAAACTTCCCCGTTTTTTTTAAAGAAATGGCTGAAGGGGGAGAAGGAAATCCGCATGTTGAAATGGAGACAGGTGGGTGGGCATGTAAAAACCTTTGGCTTATTACTGCTATTGCTGACATGTGCCCAGGGGAAATCAGGGTGAAAGGCAGCTCTGCTAATGCTAAGGAGACATCAACTTGCACCCTATTTATCAATCTAAGCGCTGAGGAGGCGGCAGTCCAGGCCAGTGCCCATGAGACAGCCCACCAGACAGCAGGAATTGATTCAAAGCTGTGGGCACCAACCTTGTAAGCTCTTGCATTGCGTAACCTCAGATGGTTTTGTTTAAATGTCTGTGAGGACCAGTTTTTGATGCACCCACAAATCCCACCAGGGTGCTCCCAGAGTTCTAGCCTTCGTTTTTAACTAAGTGAGGATTTCTCCCCGATAGAAACATAGAAAATTACATCAAAAGTGCTGCTGACCCCTCTCCATTTTCACTGACATGAGAAGGAGCTCTTAGAATCCTAGCCTCCCAATCCTCTCCTATTTTCTCTTTAACTCATGGAAAAAGATGCTTAATCAAAGCAGGGGGAGAAGAGACAGACATGAACTGTTCCCCAAGTGTAGAAGAGGATCTGGATGTGGATCAGAATCTCACCAAAATTCTAATTAAAATAAAGCTAACTGGATCCGCTGTGCACAATGAGGTTTATATGTGCCTTGAGATATTAAGCAAGTGAGATTTTCTGTAACCTTCAAAGCAGTAAGAAAAACCTCTGCTAAACCTCTGTGAATCAGGCTACTGCAAAAGAGAAACTAGCAAGGAAAGTTAAGGGTATGTGTGTATGTAAATAAAAGGGAGAGAAATGCTTGCAAGGAAATACTCTCCACTCTGAAAAATATTCCAACATGAAATTTGCTACTTCCATTACCGATCCCTGTCCTATCTCTATTGCTTCTCTTTCAGGCTAATGTCAGACATTTGACTTTCATCCAGCTTCCAAGCTAATTGGAGGCAAAGCCTGACAGATTTTAAATGGTGTGTGAGAGTGTGAGAATGCTACTTCAACTCTGGTTGAGTAAGGTTGATATAAGATTGTCTCATTCACAGGCTAGGCTGGGGATGAGAGTAAAACAATATCACTGGGGCATCAGAAGGGGGAACAAAACCCCAATGTTGTCAATCATGTTTGTGCTTGGATAGGGTCCAAGCTGGAAAAGGCCATAAGACTCCCAACACTGTGTTCATAAATTACTGCAAGAGTTCTTATGCAATTAAATACCAGATGTGGCTTAAAGTAAGTTGACAGTACATTATGTCTTATTTTATAACAACAAAAGAACAAACAAAAATAATTGAAAGTATCATACAAAAGTGGCATTGTGAATATCAACAACTTATCAAAATGCTTGGGCCTATTCTAGGCAAAGAAAAGGTGTGTCTCAGCTTCTTTCTGCTAGTGTAGAACCTCAGCTGTTGGTTTCCACCACAATTTTATTCACCCTGCCTGGCACAGATAAAAAAGCCAGTTAAAGAGTTGCCTGTCTAGCCATAACAGACTGTTGCCCTTCTAATGGGAGCAAAACATTTTGGTCCCTACCAGAAGTTTTGGAGTGCTCAGTGGGTTAGGACGCTGAGCTTGTCGATCAGAAGGTCGGCAGTTTGGCGGGTCGAATCCCGAGTGCCACGTAACAGAGTGAGCGCCTGTTACTCGTCCCAGCTTCTGCCCACCTAGCAGTTCGAAAGCACGTAAAAATGCAAGTAGAAAAATAGGGACCACTACGGTGGGAAGGTAACAGCGTTCCGTGCGCCTTTGGCGTCTAGTCATGCCGGCCACATGACCACGGAGACGTCCTCGGACAAACGCTGGCTCTTCGGCTTTGAAACGGAGATGAGCACCGGCCCCTAGAGTCGGAAACGACTAGCACGCATGTGCGGGGGAACCTTTACCTTTACCTTTACCTTTATCCATTAACATCAACCAGCATGGGGCAATAGCTTTAAGGTTGATTAGGTTTGTAGTTAAACACATTAGACCAGAGATAGAATCTAAGGAAGAGGGAAACTTACATGGACTTTAAAAAGGAAAAATCATAATTCCTCCCAAAATTAAAACTTTCTTCTTACCCTATACCCTATATTATCTCTCAACCTCTAATTTCATTAGCCCGTATAATAGAAATGATATAGAAATAGATATAGAGAGACAGACAGACAGACAGAATATATGTACTATCTAATGAGACCAGGGAATTAGAAATTGTATTTTTCATAGACTGCATCTATAAATGCCATTTTATGGAATATGGATTTTTATTAAAACAGACAGAAGTTCTTCCAGTGGTCCTACTTTACAATGAAGTACCCCATCTTGGCTAATTTGAGAAGCTACGCATTGGGTGGTTAAAGTTGGATTGGGGATTAGCTAAAACTTTCAGAGCTGTTGATTAGACTAGGAAGTTGGGGGGGGGAGAAAATCCTGAAAGCATGACAAAGCACTTCTGTAATGTTGCCAGAAACACCAGAGACACAAGTGTTTACCTTGCTGCAATGATGTTAGAATACTTGATATACAGAAGGACAAGCATCAAGAGAGTTGCTTGGGGTAAGAGAGAGTAGGGAATGCAGGAAAATAATTAATTCCATTGTTGCAGTTAGGCAACATGTCCTAATGAAAAATATTTATTGGTCTGAATATAGCTAATCTCACAATTGGCTTCAGTTTGGTTGTGGTTTAAGACAGTGAGTATGAACAACTCTTTGGAACTTCCAAAGTTCTCTTAACTCTAAACTCTTTTTATCCTTCTTGGAGCAATTTTTGGCTGAAATGCAAAAACCCAGAGCTCTCCAAATAGTGCATATAGAATTCCACTGTTGCGCTGTTATATTTTGTTCTCTCATCCTCAATTCTCAGTAAAGTGAAGATGTAAGGAGGAAAAAGGCATCAAATCGGATTGACACCCACTACTGCCTCCTTAATAAAGTTTATTATCAGCAGTCTGTAATCCTTTTAAATCCTCTACAGCAGGGGAAGGGCTGGGATTAGTAGAGGTCAATGTAATCCCAATGAATTGGTTACAGGAGGATTTAGCTAGTACCAAGGGAGCAGATGGCCCAAGTTTCAGCTTTGGAAAACAACCATTTTCTTTAATGATTAGGAACAAGGATAAAAGGACAAGAGAAATGGGAGCAGTGGTTCTGGGATTTTAGAGGGGGATGGTAGAGACAACAAGCTTTATCTTATTCTTTAGAAAATCATACCCTTGCAACCGGAATGGAAAGACTATAGACCCTAATTTCTGATCATCCCAGAAAAACAGGATTTGGGCCTATTTTTTAATAGTATGCCCAATTTGTACCTTGGCTGTTCCTCTAAATTTGCAGATAAGTTACTATACACAGACACAGACACAGACACACATTTGGATGACTCCACTCAATGTACATTGGAATTCAGACATGGACTCATCACATTCCATACAATCAGACAGTTATCTTGAAAGTAAGTAAATTGGATGCACAAGGGAGAAAAGCTCCCACCATGGAAACATTCTGCACTGAAAGAGATTGGGGGTTTCTCTCACACTGGATGTGAGCAAGGAGGAGGTGATCAAATTCCTCAAGGACAACAAATTATTTAGAGTGCTCAAAACAAAATAGTAGATTTCTCCAAATTAAAATGGGAAATGCAGTTCAGTGTGAACTAGGGTAAAGCGATGCATTCCAGAGCAAAAAGTGATAGGCTCAACAGTGATTCAACCAGGAAAGAAATGTTGTGGTCTTTGGTGAAACATTATTCCAGTGTATAGGTGTCGTGAAAGCAGAAACTCTCTTCTGGAAATTATTAAGAATGAATACAAAGAGAGACACAAATTGCTTGTTTTATGCTAATCCAAGGAATCGCCATATAGAAAATATTGTGCATGGTTTTAACCCAACTTCTGAGAGGCTACTGGAGAGCTAGAAAAGGTGTAGGCCATCAAAGCATCCAAGGAAATGGTACAATTTCTTTTTGATGATAATTTACAAATTAGCAAGAAGAGGAGATATTAGATACATAACATTATGCACAGTGGTAGAAACTGAGAGGAAACGGACAGGCTTCCTTCCTCTTATTATATTGGAGCCCAGGCACTTATAAAAAAGGCAAAATGATACATTCAGGGTTGATAATAAATAGCCATTCACACAGCTCATGTTTTCTAAGGGCTCTTACACTTATGTCCCTGCTTGCAAGATCTCTATCAGGATCCAGCTGACAAAGACAGGCTTCTTCTACTTTATTTAGCATGTTCGGCAGTATAAACTATGGGAGTACAGTAAAATTTAGGTTCTTAAATTTTATATGGCTTTGTCAGTAGCTATCATAAAATACATTTCCCCCAGTGAAACAATGTCCATTTTTAATGTGCTAACAATGTCACTTCTCTAACATCTCAATGACTTGTTTGGAATATCATGCAGGATACGTTTTCCTGCTACTCTAGCCTCGCATTGATATCAAGGAAACTAATGAAAGTAATATTCTAGGATAGGCTAGCAACTCTCACCTGTCATCTTCTTTTCATATATACTACATTAATATTGTGTTATAGGCCTCTCTGAGCTTTAGGACTGAAGGCCCCTTTGGAATTCACACTTCATGTTATGGAGAAGATGGCAGTGATGAAAGAAGATGCTCTTTCATACAATAACCGTTCTGGTGGCCTTGTCCAATCACAGAAAGAAAACATCTGGGGGTGGGGATCATAGAGCATGGAATGTACCAAAGAAACCTGTAAACACGTTCTTAGCATCACATTCAGAATTTCAGTGTTGTAATCCGTTTCAGTACCATCGTATAACACAAGAGATAGAAAAGTCTGATATTATACTGATTATAAAATGCTGTACAAGATCCAGAGAACTAAAATTTCCTGCTTCAAAATTAATATTCCCTTTTGCATTATTGGGTAGGAGACAAATGGCACATAGGGCAGTCCAATTTCTTGCGTTGCTGAATAAATTCAGCTACAGTATCAATTGTATTGTGTCTGAAATATAAAAGTTCCGTAACTGATGCCTTTAAAAAGGGTACTAAGTTTGCATATATAGTTTTATAATTGCATTTGGAAATTGCTTCTTAACTACTTTTCAGCTATTTGAGACTTTTGGATCAACAAGTCTGAAAGCAACCAGTGAGTCTGCCGTAAATCCTTAATGAAAAAAAGTTTTAACTACACATTTTTACTAATTTTTAAATGTTTGAAATAAACAGAAAATAGTTAAGACTTTGATTGCAGAATTTTAAATGAATTAAAGTCCAGATAAATTCGAAATAAGATTTTGGAATTAATTGTAAATAATCCTTCCCATGGGAAAAGGGATTTGTTTTGATTTTTTCTAAAATGTAATTGAGATATCTAAATTTTAAAAATTGGACATTAGAGGGAACTAGACATAGACCTGATTAACAAGTATAGAATGATGCAATACTGTATTCTGTATTATAGCATTGGAAATACTGAAGGACACTTTTGAAAAAATGGAATCAGAAGTTAATAGTAACAATGTCAATAGCAATGTTTGCTTTTAGAAGTGTCTAAAAATGTTATGAAAGGAATGGCAGACAAGGAATAGGTTTCATCTGACAGAGTTGACACAGAAAGTGGCTCTACAAATGACAGGCTACAAGAATATGGAAAAAGATGTCTTTGAAAATTAAAAGGGAATTACAAAAAATAAAATAAGAACTATCTGGGTAATTCTTTTATATTGGATTTACAAAAAAGATTTGTTGAAAGGTTGGATGAATCTTGTGAGAAGGGACAAAAAAGAAATGAAATCAAGTTCCACAGCATTTCTTGAAAGGACTAAAGATTAAGATTGCCAGGAGTACAGTAAAAGGCAGGAATATAAAGTTGGTTTATTTGATCAAGGTTAAAATATGTAATTTCTGACAACTCTTGATGGAATTTTGCTGACGGTAAAACTGTCAGCTTATAGGTAAGAGATGGCCACAGGATGAAGAGCTCATTGGTTGCAAATTAAGAGATGAATTAAACTCAATTGTTTACACAAGTTGTGATTAAAGTTGGAAGTCAATCTTTTCTTTCTTTTCTTTTTATCTTTTCCTTTGTACTTTTTACTCTTTCCATTCTGTCTTTAGTTTAGCTTAGTTCTTTAGCACGTTGTTACTATTGCAATTATAATCTTTAACAAAATTATTTTTTTAAAAAGAAAGAACAAAAGAAATCGGTTTTTTCCCCCAAAATTTAAAGGTACAAAGGAATTTTATACCAGGTTTTATGGAGTAACTTCAATTTCTATTTCTAAATCTATTTTAGAAAAAACTCAATAGTTGTGTAATCTCTCAGTGTGTGTGTCTGTGCCTGTGTGTATGATTTAGTTTATAAACTTCCCACTTCCTTCCCACTAGTCAGTGCAATGTATCATAATCTTAGAAACATAAAGCAAATACACAGCTACATACACACATTTATTTATTAGCAAAAATAAATTTATTCCACTAGGTCAAATAATTTGGGTAAACAGAGGCTTCTTGGACCATTTCCACGCAGCATGGTGGAATACAAAGAAAATGCAATAAACCAGTGGAATGGGACAACTTGGCACGGCCAACTCGCCATGGGATAACTCGCTACAGCCAACTCACCAGCGGGCAACTTGCTGTGAGATAATTCAACAATTCAATTTAAGTATTTAAAATAATTTTTAAAATGTTTTAATTTTTATCATTCACATTTCATTTTGTCCCTCCTTTTACATCCTTTCTTTAATGATTTTATTCCACCATTTCTTTGATATTAATGTAACTCTTGTCCTGTGGTGAGTTGTCCTGCAGCGAACTGGCCACAGCAAATTAACTGTGGTGAATTGGCCATGCTGAGTTGTCCTAGACCCATAAACCAGCCTCACATGGCTCTAAAGAAGTAAAAGCTGACCAAAAAGTCTTCATTCCTGTTTAAAGTGGCTCCTTCAGTGTTCCTTTACAAGGCAACCAGCATTATAGCATAGGAGAAAATCTAACAGACAAATTTGTTATATCATATGGCAAGATGGTTAAGGACAGTTTATCTCTACAATGACCTTTGAGGTAGACTGCCACAGAAATTCTGGGAAACATAAGGCATATTTGTGAAGATCATTTAATTAGCAACTTCAGTGTAGACTATACTTATAACACTTACTCATTTATTGGGCAGTCAGTCTTTGGCACTAATATGTGGCTTGGTAATTCCCCATCCTCCATCCCAGTCTCAACCACATTTGTTATGAAGCAGAATGTGACCAGCCAACATCATTCAGTACTATGTTCTTATTTAGTTGGAGTCAGAGATGTATCTGATCAAGAAGGACATACTATTTAATCTTATTGGCCTACTCTGTGATTTTGGTTTTTAGTCTTTTTTTTTAAATTCCATTTATATCCCGCCCTTCTCGGAAGACTCAGGGCGGCTTACAAGCTTAGCAGTAGCCTTCATTCTATGTATATGCCTGCTTATTAGGGCTTTCACACACACACACACCCCAAGCGGCATTATTACAAAGTCAGCTTAATTGCCCCCAACAATCTGGGTCCTCATTTTACCTACCTCATCCACATTTTACATTATAAGGAATGAAGAAGACATCATTATTGTCACCATAGGATAGTCAAGTGGCCGTTTACAAGATACATCTGATCAATAGAATACATTCCAGCTTCTAATAGTCTTCTGTGTGAATTGGAAGAAAACTGTTCTAAGTTTTGCTCATAAAGGGAAAAGAAGGAATACATAGTTATTAGGAATACTTCTATTATTTGTATTAGTCCTTTGCATTTGGTAAATCATTTAAACTCCCCATCCTTGTCCAAGCACACATACTCTCATACATGTACAATTTGTACTAAATAGGACTTGAGGAACTCTGAAATTAATTTTTGAGGCAATACACAGTTTTTGAGAGTCCTATGGTCCTATGTTCCATGAGAGTAGAAGAATTAATTCCTACCCTAGCTATTAAAATCTGACTAAAAAGCACACCGAATTATAACCTCTTAAACAGATGATAGCAAAGAATAATTAACAGGTTTTTAGAATAGTCTTTCAAATCTACTGTCCCTTGAATAAATTAATAGTCAAGACTACAATTATGTTAACAGACAAGAAACAAGGCAATGGTAGCATCATTTTCACCACAGAGCCTATGAAAGACATTTATATAATTTGAATTATATAGAGTATAGAGTACATCTTACCTTGACCACCCATACAACTATTAAACAAACATTAAACAACCATAAGAGAATGCAATGGCAATTTACAATTAAAGAAATATCTTGTTCTATCAAAAAGCTGTATTTCAAAACTCTCAGAAATTTTTTTCTACAATATAGAACCAGGCTGGTCTGAACTATATGCTACCTGTGAAAGTCTAGTGTTTCTCATTTAGTGCAAATATGATTCATAGTAAACATTTAGTTAAGTCTTTGACCCACAGACCATAACATTTTAATTGGGGGTAGTAATTTTACTGACCCTTCGGTTCTCTATTTTAACCATACTATTACTTCAGACACATAGTCATATGGCACATAATTGTTAGAAAGTACCAAGGGAAGCCTTAAATATTCTACAGCATTAAATTATATCAGAGTTCATATCATTTGAAATACTACCATCTAATGAAACTTAGTCTAGGCCAGTGTTTCTCAACCTCAGCAAGCTGGTTAGTAAATTCTGTGAGTTGAAGTCCAGACAGCAAGTTCCTGAGATTGAGAAACATTCTGTTGGCAGGAGGACCAGGTGTACGAGGAAATTTGTTGCTGAATGACCAACAAAATCTCTCTGGAGGAAGGAGAGATTGTTGAGATAACCCATGTGACTCCAGACAGCTCCTCCTTGTGAGTAGATCACAGGGAATGGTTGTTTTGTGGTCAGCTTATGTGTTGAGTGGCTGAAAGAGGAGGGATATTGAACTATCAAGCTCATACTTTATGCCTTTTAAAGACATAAAGCCTGCCTGGCCCTCATTTCTTAATCACTTTTTGAATTATTTCTTTTATTGTCCTGAAAATATTTGCTATATTCATTGAGTGAGTTGCCTTCTCCTTGGAGAAAGATGCTTTAAATGTCATTTTAAAGGCTCTGGAAAAATATTAACATTTGAATTAAACAGCAAAAAAATGTATAGAACATGATTTTGGAATGGTAACAAGGATTAAAAGTCCAGATAGTCTTGGAATTATAATTTTGAATTAATTAGAAGAATTCTTCTTGCGGGAATTGGTGATTGTTTGGGCTTTTTAAAGAGGAAACATGATAATGGGACCATGAAGGTTTGACACCAGAGGAAGCTAGAGGATAATACATTTATTTTGTTAACAAAGAAATAAATAACGGAGCAACAAGCTTAATGTAAGTTTTTGAATATTGGTCTTCAAAGCTATTTGATATGATGGAACATGGGACAATGAAGTTAGACAAAAAGAATAAGCTACAATGGATAAGTATGAAATTATAATGTGGACTTAACTGTGTCAAGCAGACAAAATATATAAAGGTATACTGAATATGCAAATGAAACTGATAGATATTTCACTGCCAAATGATGTACAATTAACCATAAAAATAACTTTTTTCTTACTGGACTTACAAAAGAGACCAATTAAAGTCTGGGACTATATTTAAAGGGTTTAAAACTTAAGAATTTTAAAAATTCAGTGTTGGCTTATTCAATCAAGCATAAAATAGAAAATTAGTGATATCTGGACTTTACTGGACTTTTGCTGACAAAGAATAAATGGCAAAGCTTTTGAATTTTGTTTTCTAGTGAACAAATGAGTTATGACTGTATAGAGTAGATGAACTGAGAAATAGTCCTAAACTATTGAAATTGTATTTACTTGCCAAGATGAAGGGGAGTGTTACTTGTTTTTCCTTTCTTTTTTGTATTTTTTCCTATTTTTATATTTTTCATAGTTTGTATTAGTTTTTATTTTTCCTACTTGTAATTCTTAATAAGATTATTTGAAAAAAAGAGTAAAATACTGGTCATTTCAACTAACTGACATCAGCGTTACAGATTCTAGCTATCTAAGATTGGATTAAATTATTCAAGCTCCCAAACCAAGCTCAATATGATCCTAAAATTCAGACCATGGCTTTCTCTGATCTCAGCCAGATGAGAAATTCAATTCCTGATGAGCTGGAAAAATCTAAGAAATTGAGGGATGCTAGTGATTAATTCACTTTGGATGTTTTGTCAACATACAACATTTTAGACTAGTCACTTTCCTCCAAGTATAGGGATGGGCAACTATGGTAAAATTACAATCTCTGGAGTTCAACTCCCAGAATTGGTTGTTCATCCTTGTCCTAGGGTAATGGCACCAGATAACTGCAATGAATAGGAGTTTGCAATGTCTTTATTAGACACCTAGGTGTATCATTTGTCTTCTACCTTCTAAAGTCTTATCTTTCTTCCCCAGTGAAGAAATCTTGCTAGATTAACTCTTTATCTGACTTATCAATAACTTCTTTCTTTTTAAACTAGACTAGGCTATTCTTTCCACACTGAGGCAGCTGAAAAACATTTAGAAAGTAATCACCAGCAATCAAACCAATGGCCAAAAGGATCCTTAGAGGTCCTGATTAATTTCTTCTCCTCCAGAACTCTTTCCAGTTGAATGCAGGTGCCCCAACAGGGATAATTCTAATGATATCAAAAATCATCAACTCATGGTTCAGGGAGAGATAGATGCACTCCTAAAAAATGCATCTTTGCTTTCACTTCTTCTCTCCTATTAAGTAAAATATGAAGATCACCTGGTTAAAAAACTAGAACAGATGTAAGTTTACAGGGTAGGATAGAAAAGGGGAATGACATCAAATCTGAAGCTACCAGGATATATATATAGAGAAAGGACGCAGCAAAAGGACTGAACAAAGATAGCAGCTAGTAAAAACTGCTGCCCTGGTTAGGAGGTTTTGACTCATACTGATCTATCTATTCCACTGCACCGTCTTGACCCGAACTTGTTGCCAGCTGCTTTTAATTCTTTACACCATGAGTTCAAGTTCAAAAACCTTAAGGGCTGTTTTGCCTTCTGTCATCTGATCAAGGGAAGAAGCTGGGCTGCATGGGAAATACATACAACGTATAGCAATGTATATTCTATGCAGGACCCCAAGAAGTCATGCAGAAGGGCAAGCAAACTCCCTCAATTTATATCTTAGATGGGTATGGAAGGGAGAACCTAATTCTTTTTTGTTTGCGTGATTACTGCCATTTGCAAACAACACCATATATCTGGCTTTACTAAGTGTAATTTTATAGTGGCACAGAAGCTTTGGAAAACAGATTGAAAGTGTTCAAGAGATCCTCGAGCACAGTATTTTAGGCTTTTTGTATACCTAGGCCATAAGGTTTCTTCATAATGTTACAGGACTTGGACATACCTCAAAACACAAGGCACAAAGATTTCAGAAATACAACTTTGTTGCTGGTCCTAAACTTGTCATGCTTTTTTTCCTCTTAAAACAACAATAGTTTCTATGTTATGTTCTGACTGTTAAAAAGAGGATCGTACTACATTTATCTAATGAGATCTGAATCTTTTCCGTTTATTAATCCTCTCCCATCACCACAAACCAAAACAATAAAGAGCCCCCGATTCCTCAGACAAACAGCCTGTCACGGTGTGCTCTGAAATATGACCCCATGCCCCTTTTGTCACTACACTCAGCTATTTTATTCTGGTACAAATATATATAAAGGATCTAGCAACTGTGACAAAACAGACCAGTCTGTTCACTAGGTACTCTTTCATCTGTGTGTATTCAGTATAGGAATTGTTAGTTTAGTGAAAGATCACCACATCAAATGCCCCTTCCATTACCTAATGGCTGCTGTACCTCTGCTTCAATTTCATGTCAATGAGTAGCCTAGCCGGGCCTTGCGGTAACCCCTGCGCATGCGAAAGAAGGTGTACATGCCCAACAGGCAGACAGAAGAAAGCAAATACAAGAGCACACACAAGCTGACATCCAACCGGGAGAAACCCATTCCCAGAATATAGAACCACTGGTTTCCCCTCATAGTATTCTCTTTTTCCACTTGGATGCCAGAGAACTGTTTGGCTCCCAAGTTCTTGTGCCTCAGGGACTCTCTAATATAATCAAGTGAGTGGTGGCCCTCATTCTCCATCAGGAACAGCCGAGTGTCCCTCTTAGTCCGCCTCTCTCTGTCATTAATCTGTCTTGCCAGCTTCAAGGCTTTGCTCTTAAAATGCTGCTCACTAAATGTATCAAGATCAACAATATCCTCCACCATTTCTTTTGCCTTTGTGCTCATCTTGACAATGCTTGGTTTATGCCACTCTGGAGAACCAGGTTTCCCCAAATCATATTTCTTCTTTTCCACTTTCCCTGCCTCTAGCTGCTCTGCCTTCTTGTCTTCATCTGGTTCCTTTTGATGGTCTTGGTCATTCTCTTCACCTCCTCCTCCCCCTTCCAGGTTCCGTTCAGCTTCATGATTTTGTTGAGCAACATTTCGAACATTTCTTCTTTGATGCTCCAGGGGAGAATCCATGTAAATGTTTTTTTCAGAAAAATGCCATTTGAGAAACATCAAGACTCGATTCTCATCCCACATAGACTTTTTCCCATCCTGCAAAGAACTATCAGTTGAGGTGCAATGACATGAAGGACACAAACTTTTGGGAGGCCACTGGATCTTGGGAAATTTGGGATCTTCACTTTCTGTACCTGAACAAAAAAATGAAAGTCTTACTATCATGAATATTCAAATAATATTCTCATACACATCAATATTCACAAGCTAATTAGTCTATAAATGACTGGTTTGACTTATGACTAATTACTGCATCCAGTACCTTATTGTTAAAAAGCCCTTAAAATGCTTCTTTATGTTGGACATTTATGAAGCCAGAAAACTTAACTCATTATTCACTGTAGATTATACTAAAGTTTTTCTAGTATTAGGTAACATTTATATTGATTATTATATTGCATTAGCTAATTTCCTACAATGGTGTTGGTGTATATGGTGTACAATTTTATTTATCTGTACTGCATTTAATAATAATAATAATAATAATATATAAAGTTGGAAGGGACCTTGGAGGTCATCTAGTCCAACCCCCTGCTCAGACAGGAAACCCTATACCATTTCAGGCAAATGGCTGTCCAGTCTCTTCTTAAAAACCTCCAGTGTTGGAGCATTCACCACCTCTGGAGGCAGGTTGTTCCACCGGTTAATTGTTCTAACTGTCAGGAAGTTTCTCCTTTAATTATAAACATATCTTAAATAAAACTGCTACTAGTATATAGTGATTTGCTTTAAAAGCTGATCAATGCTAATTCATTTTCAAAAATTAAAAGATAACCCAAAGATGATGTCTCTAAATATTTACGGAAATAGTTATGAAAGCTAATGCTTTCAACAATTTTTACTGTGTTTTCAGTAACTGTGACATAAAATATGAAGAGAAGTACGCATCAAAATATTAACGCTGCTTTTCCATAAAAGCATGTTCAAAATGGTTGACAATGAAACAGGTTTGAAGAGAAAAAATATTTGCTTACTTTGAAAGCAGTGCAAACTTTTGAACTCCCTGGTTCTTAGCCAAGAAAAAAATTCTGCAGAAAAATTGCTTCAATAATCCATCTCCTGATAAGGATGTAAAAGCTTGGATGAAAAAACTGATAAAAATAACCTTATTTATTCATTTGTTATTACAAGCCTTCCAATATTTTCTATGTTCCAATTCAGTGAGTTGACTGAAGGTGCTATCCTGTCCTGTCCAACCTTATGGGTTGTGAAATGTGAAATATTATATCTATTATGTCTATTATAGATATATAGTATATATGCATATATAGATAATTCTACTCTGACAACAAAAGCAAGCAAGGAACTTCCAAAATTTAAATTATAAGCTATTCCTAAGGGGGGGGAATGACTGCAGCAGATCATTATGGAAATAATACTATTATTTTCACTTACAAAAGTAAAACTGCATGATTCTATCTTAGAAATGAATCAGCTTTTCTTAGTGCCAGGTTGTTGTTGTTGTTTTTGGGGAAAAAAGCACCATGTAGATTATCTAACATCTGACTTGCCTTTGCCAAAGTGGACCACTACAGTAAGAACTTTAAGCAGTTAAAATCCAAGAACTTGAGTGAAGATAAACCGAGGTCACATTTGGTGAAATACAACAAACCATTAAACTGTTTTATTTTGTTTTAGTGGCACATGTAAGTAGTCCTCGATTTACAACAGTTAATTTAGTGACTGTTCGAAGTTGTAATAGCACTGAAAAAAGTGACTTTTCACACTTACCACCATTGTTGCATGGTCAAAACCACAGTCACATGGTCAAAATTCAGCTGCTTGGCAACTGACTCATATTTACGACTGTTGCGGTGCCCCCAGGTCATGGCATCAACTTTTGCAACCTTCTGACAAGCAAAGTCAATGGGGAAGCCAGATTCACTTAACAACCGTGTTACTAACTGCAGTGATGCACATAATAATTGTGGCAAGAAAGGTTGTAAAACGGAGCAAAACTCATTTAACATGTCTAACTTAACAACAGAAAATTTGGGTTCAATTGTGGTCATAAATCAAGGACTACCTGTACTGTTTTCCTTTTGCATTTTTGTTTAATTGAATTTTATACACCACTCATAGTTGAACTGTTTGAACTGGATGGCCATATAAATGTTTTGAAAAAGCAAAAGTAAATAAATAAACAACTTTTGCTTCCCCATATTTTTTCAGAATGGGGCATGCAAAGGATACCCAGTTTTTATCATTTCTAAGTATCCAATATTTGAAATACACCCAATTATATCAAGTCAACCTTTTATCTCTAACTATAGAGGAAAAGGAACACGACCTTTATAGACATATGGAAGAGCTTCTATTCAGGAAAAAAGGGCTGAAATAGTTTTTAAGTCCAGAGAAATTCGACAGATTATAAGAAGGAGAAGAAGGTGCAGCAGGATCAGACTATAAGATTATTTTATTACGGTCAGTTTCAGTCAAAGTAATTTCAGTCTTTCTTTGGAGTCAATTTCTTAGTCTGGTCTACCTAGTGGGCTGACCCTGATTTTCTGAATTAGATGAAATGAGTTGGTTTAATTCTGAATGGATATGATCACTCTCAGAATTTGTGGAATTTGCGTTCCAAAATGCAGACAAGCATTCTATATTGAGAATCTGCTGAGAAGAACAAAGAAAGATTTAAACTGTGGAAACTTGTGGATATCTGAAATATAACATAATAATTTTAGTAAATGCTTACAATAAAGAATTTGCTGTCTACATTCATTGGGCAATTACCTTATGGTTAGTAGATTTGCCATCAACATTCCCTTGGACTGTTGACAGTCCAAAACGTTTAAGAGACTGACTTTAAACGGGCATCTTCTAAAGGCTCTGGTGAAATTCTGAAGAGGATTTAGCCTGTTTAGTGGTTATTATTTACCCTGGGCTTGGAGGAATAAATGTATGGATGGGTAGCTGTGTAAAGGGAGTAAGAAACTATGCCTTAGAAGATCAGAGATTATGACTCTAGGGATAGACAGAGAGGGTGGGAAACCCCAAGAGAAACAAAGAGTAAATAACTCCTTTGATTCTCTGCTTGGTCAATGAGTCTCCTCTCACAATCATCTGTCAAGGGGAGTCACCTATTCCTCCTCCTGTCAGGGAAAACAGGACTGTAGAACAAGGGATGGCATCTGTCGGTGAAAAGCACAGCACTTGGGCAGCAGTCCTGGAGGAAGGTCCTCTCAAGACACGTGTCAGCCTTTAGAAGCCCCCAGTAGAAAAGATGAAGAAGATTTAGTAGCTGAGTCGCTGGTTCAAAACCACCAGCTGCTGACTCCTCTCTGGCAACAAGAATTGGTGTTTACTGTCTGACCCTCTCTGCCCCTTCTGATCCAAGTATTCTTCAGTGAATTTTTTGTTATGGCGGGCAGGGTCAACTCACAATGCTCTCTCTCTTGCTCACAACATTTGCTACAATTCCTCCTTTTATAGGGAAGGAGGGGGGGGCTTTTCTTCAGCATGGTGGGTGGTGATGAGGTGCCCTTTTTCAAATGGCAGCCTCCTCAGGGCTGCTGAAGGAGGGAGTTAGAGGACTCCGCAAGCCAGAAAGCTAGCCTGTTGGGCCTAATAGAGTTCTTAAGCAAAGCGTTCTCAGAAAGAAAAAATATTTATTTTGTTTTAGAGACAGCAAAACAGATGCAGCATGTAAACTCAGTCAAATAAAAATTCTCTCTGTGTATGTGTGTTTCAAAAATGCTTCCATTTATAATTGGAACTATCTAAATCAAGAAACAATCTCTCCCTCAATCAGTCCCCGAGTGCAAACTAACAAATAAAGATGAGGAAGCTTCTTCTATCAAGAACTCTGATCATCTTTAGTTTGTGCCATCACAATACAGAATCAATTGGCCACTGTCTATTTTTCAATTCAGACCCCAGCATTAGAGCAATAGATCCAGTGGAGGAGAGGTGTCTATTAAAAAGGCTAGCACATCCTGGAAGGTAACTGCACTAAAGTGTAGAATGAACAGGTAACCAAGCCAACCAGTTCTAGAAACAAGCTATGACAGATGGTCCTCAACTTACAACCATTCATTTAGTGACCATTGAAAGTTACAACGGCACTGAAAGAAGTGACTTCTGACTATTTTTCACACTTGCAACTGTTGAAGCCTCTCTATGATCAAAATGTGGATGCTTGGCAATTGGCATGTATTTATTTATTTATTTATTTAGTTAGTTAGTTAGTTAGTTAGTTAGTTAGTTAGTTAGTTATATTTATATACCGCCCTATTCCCTGAGGACTCAGGGCGGTTTACAGGGAATTAAAAATCCAAAATACAAAAATTAAGAACCAAATTAAAAAATATTAAATTGACCCTGTAGTCAGTTAAAAAGAACCCCAAATTAAAAATTTCTCCTCAGTCTGGGCCCGAGAGCTCGAAGAGCCAGGTCTTCAGGCCCCGGCGGAATGATCGGAGGTCGGGGGCAGTTCTCAGCTCCACCGGCAGCTGGTTCCAGAGGGCAGGCGCTCCCACCGAGAAGGCCCTATCCCTGGGTGTCACCCGCCGGCAATCTCTTACCGGCGGGACCCTGAGCAGACCCTCCCTGTGGGAGCGCACTGGGCGAAGGGCGTTTGATGCCGGCAGCAGGTGTTCCCTCAGATATCCCGGACCCAGGCCATGTAGGGCTTTATAGGTGATAACCAGCACCTTGAATTTCACCCGGAGGGCAATTTATGGCAGTTGCAGTGTCCCAGGTCACGTGATCGCCATTTGCAACTTCTGACAAAGTCAGTAGGGAAGCCAGATTCACTTAACAGCCGTGTTACTAACTTAACATCTGCAGTAATTCACTTAACAACTGTGGCAAGAAAGATCGTAAAATGGGGCAAAACTCACTTAACTGTCTTGCTTAGCAGTGGAAATTTAGAGCTCCATTGTGATTATAGGTCAAGACTACTTATGTTCAATTTCCCCGATACACATTCAAAATCAACTGTCTTCAAGGAAAACTACAGAACAATATTTAAAATGAAAGTTTTCATATTTGAAATTTTTGCCATGTAAACTGAAATCAAATTTTCTAGACAAAAAGAGGAAGCTATTGGGGGGCAGAGATAGAGTACAGTTCTCTTTTGACAGAAGCAATCAACTGTTGTAAAAAGAAGCTAAGGGAGATAACTAATCAAGATAACTAGCTAACCAACCAAGGAGAGAAGCAACTTAGAACTAAGAAATTTCCTAACAGTGAGAGCAATCAACCAGTGGAACAGCTTGCCTTCAGAAGTTGTGGGTGCTCCATCACTAAGGTAAAGGTTTCCCTGCACATGCGTGCTAGTCGTTTCCAACTTCCAATTTTTACGTGCTTTCGAACTGCTACGTTGGCAGAAGCTGGGACGAGTAACAGGCGCTCACTCGTTATGCGGCACTCAGGATTCGACCCGCCAAACTGCCGACCATCTGATCGACAAGCTCAGCGTCCTAACCCACTGAGCCACCACATCCCTATTTACCTGCTCCATCACTGGAAGCTTTCAAAAAGAGACTGGACAGCCATTTGTCTGAATTGGTATAGGGTTTCCTGCTTGAGCAGGGGATTGGAATGGAAGACCTCCAAGGTCCCTTTTAACTCTGTTATTCTATGTTCTATGGAACTCAAGTCAGAATATACAGGTAGTCCTTGCTGACCAGCCATATGATGGTGCTGAAAATAGAGACTTATAATTGGTCCTTGAAGTTGCAGCTACTTGCAGAATTCTTGCAGTCACATGATTGCAATTTGGGCATTTAGAAGCCAGCGCACATTTATGAAGGCCATAGCATCCCACAGTTATGGGATTGCCATTTGCAACCTTCAGTCAGCTTCCAATATCCAAAGTCAATGGAGAAGCCGGCAGGAAATTGTAAATCATGGTCATGGTCATATCATACTAAATGATTCATGGTGATTCGCTTAATGACCACAGTGCTTAACAATGGAGTTGCTGTCCTTATTGTAGCCACTGACTTATAAGTTCTTTTAAAATTCCTACACTGAGTACTTTTTTCAAAGGTGGAAGCTGTACTCTTTTAGATGTTATGGAGTCCAGCTCCCAAAAGACTTGGGAGTCCAATGACACAGCCAGTGTGGTATAGATGTTGGACTAAGACCGTGGAGACCAGGTTAAAGTCAACCCTCAATCATGGAAATTCAATGGGTGAGCTTGTTCTCTTTCCATACCAACTTAGCTCCGAGGGCCATTCTTCTGAGGCAAATCCAACAACTATGTAAGCTTCTGAAAGCCTATATATTGCTAGAGAAACAGGATATCTGCTGGATAAAATGGTCAACAAGTCCACTTCCAGGAGCAGAATCCTCACCTGCCAAGCGGGCATTGACTCTGTTGTGCCTTGACCAAAGCCACAGGATAGCCTGATCCCTGTTCTTCACTTCATGCATAGACTCAGCTGCCATCGCTTCAAAGTGTTCTGCACACTGCCTGCAGGCAAAGAAACTGCGGATGTATCTTCTCATTGTAGGAAGAACTTCAGGTGTACCTGAGGAAGCTGAAAATGAGACCAGGACAGAATTGTTAACACCAAAGTAAAAAAAAAAAGTTAAAAAAGTAACCCACAACAACTACCATCTTCCTAAAGTAAACTCAAATCATGTTTCTTTTCCAAAGCAGAGCTGATTTTGGTTTACAACAGATGAAAGGGGAAGAATGCCCCTGATATTTTTTTTAAAAGAGACAAACCTTATCAAAACAGGTATAAAAATGAGAATCTTGTAGGAGAAAAAGAAGTACAACTAAAATTTATTTATTAAAAATAATTTATCACTTGTTAATCAAAAATCAACTTATTTCTCTTTGCTACTTTGAAGTGGCTAGGCAGTCCACATAAAAATGAAATATTTTACTGTCAGAGCAAATGACCACTATATGAATGTAAATGGAGAAGTATCCAGCATGTTCATATATATATACGCCAAATCACCATGTCATGGTTCCGATAGATGAAACCTATCAAAAGAACTTCAAGGCAAAAATTCTTCCTTAAAGAACATTTTATTCAGGAAACAAGTATCAGCACTACATAGTTGAACCCAAAAACTGAATTCCCTTCCCCTGATAGAAAGTAACAAAGTCCAATTCCCACCCCCAATAAGCTGTCATAAATCACATTCTCCAATTAGCCTGAAACGTGAGCTTTCTCCCCAGCTCAACCCGCCAAAACGTTATCAGTTTGTCCTTGGGTTCTCACAAAGGAGTGTGTATTATTATGGCTACCTGAGCTTGAGCATTTATCCCAACCCGCCTCCCCTTCTGCACCTGATTTCTAAATACCAGAAAAAGCATGTTAAAAGCAAAGAGAAAATGGCTGCAATTTCCATCAGTTGTCAGAGCGGGGACATCCAGTGTTTACAGTGTTGACACACCATTTCTGCCATTTCTTGTCTAAGTTATGTTTCCGGCTTAAATGCTTCCTTCTCTCTCTTAAAGGCATAAAATTGTAATACAATTATTTGGATGAGGTGTGACAAAATAGTGCAGAACTGGTGTAGAGTAGCAGTAGCATAGTAGCTGCAATGCTGGACTTGGACTAGAGGGACTGGTTCAAGGGCTCACTGATGCTATCTGACCAGCCTGGTATCTGGAAAGAAATAGCAATAATGGTGATTTGGTGTGTGTGTGTGTGTGTGTGTGTGTGAGAGAGAGAGAGAGAGACAGACAGACAGACAGACAAGAGAATGAATGAGAATATAGGGGATTTTATAGGGCAATGGTTGTAAAAAATAGAATTAAAGAGGAACTGTCATGGTTTATGATAACTTCTCATAAGAAAAGGAAGATAGATTTTTTAATCATCACAAATAATATTAAAAATGATATGAGAACATTTGTGACATTTTATTACTTTTTGTTTTAATCTGAGAGATGAATGGGCAAAAACAGAACATTGCCAATAGCAATAGCACTTAGACTTATAAATTGCTTCACAGTGCTTTACAGCCCTCTCTAAGCAATTTACAGAGTCAGCATATTGCCCCCAAAAATCTGGGTCCTCATTTTACCGACCTTGGAAGGATGGAAGGCTGAGTCAGCCTTGAGCCGGTCAGGATCAAACCCTTGTCAGTCAGCAGAATTAGCTTGCAATACTGCATTCTAACCACTGCACCAGCATGGCTCCAAGATTCAATGATGAACCAACTCCCAAAATGTTCTGTAAGTATGTTCAAATTGTGATTCTGAGAGCCAGCATGGTGTGCTCAGTAAGGTTTTGGAAAAGGACCACAAAGATCCAGGTGATAATGCATCTCCCCAAGGAAACCTCACTGAGTTACTTTGGACCGCTATCACTCAGCATAAGCTTACCCTATGGAGTTCTTCTTGTTGGGGGGGAAAATAAAAGGGAGTGCAATGCACACTGGTTTGAGATCCGGGGGGGGGGGGGCGGGGATCTAAGATATAAATCTGGCAAAAGAATAATAAATACAATACATATAAAATCCTCTGTAAGAGATGAAGGTGAAAACACGATGAATTTAATGGACATTGTAAATATATTTCTGACTGTATTTTATGGTTAAACAAATCTCAAAATGGTAGAGTAGTGTATCAAGGACTATGGTTGTGGAATCAGGCCTTCTATTCTGAAGCTCAGTGTGATGAATGAGATATAGAGCTTTCAAGTTACTTACTAGGCTGTTTTTGACATGCTGCTTGAACTGTCAGGTGATGGAAGAGAGTCCAGAGTCCACATGGAAAACCCCGGGAATTAGATTTGCTTCCTTGACATCCTATCCAGTGAGGTTTCTCAGGTAACGTGGCATTTGGAAACTGAAAGATAGGAGGGAGATTGGAGAAAAAAGGCTGTGCGCAGAACAAAATACCTGTCACACCTGCCTTGAACCCTAAGCAAGAATGATCCATGATCCCATTTTATGAGAAAGATATACCTTACCAAAGGTCAAGTGCAGTGCAGTAGAGCAAAGCCAGATCTCAGAGTTGCACACCAAATTCCCAAGTGTAATTTCCTCCTTCCAAGATCCTTCCCTGCATTAGTCCCCACGTGTCCAGTCACGTTCTAACTAAATGATGTTGGAATGGTCATCCTTGGTATGCAGCTACATTCCTTCACAGTCCTTGAATTCATGTCTCCGGCCAGCACAGGTAGATGGAACAAAAAAGCAGCTGGGAGCCGCTTAAGAGAGAGAGGATGTGATGTTCTCACCCTACTCATCTCATCCTGATTTTTTCTCATTTGCAACTTGGAACAACCAATCTGTTCTGAGTTAAATTTCTGCCAAACCATGGCTGATTTGGAATCATTCAATGGAAATGTACACAGTGGATTGTCCAAGGTTCAAAACAATTATGTGGTTGTTTTGTTTCATGCATTCCCCTAATGGTTTTCCATAGGTAAGGAACTCACATTTCCCTACTTCTGAGATTTTCCCTTTTTCTCCTATAGCATCTTAGTGCTGGGCCATGATCTTCTTGCCTTCCCAGGTTGTTTCCACAGGTAGCTTTCTTACTGCCTGCATACAATGGATAGTTAGGATTTTGTCTTTTTCCCCCCTACCAAAACTTTTTGACAAAAACATAGATTGAACAAAGGCTGCTCACTGTTTTTGTGTCATCCCATTAATAAATTCATTCATTCATTCTCACCTCCTATCCCACCCAAGTAATTCTGGATGGTGAGCAGAATGAAAAACATTAAAATAGTAAATAACAGTCAAAGTGACCATTATCTGCCTCAGTGGGAATACAGCAGTGAGGATTTTTTCCCCATGTTTTAACTGAATTTAATTATTTCTTAGATTTATATTTCTCCCTTCATTCACAAACTGTTATAGAACTTCCTCTTATTTTCCCCCAGAACAACAATGGTGTGAGATGGGCTGGGCTGAGAGTGTGTGCCTGGCCTAGTGTTGTCCAGAAGCTTCTGTGCAGAAGGTAGATCTGAACTTGGATCTGCTCAATGTCATTACAACACCTTCACCTCTACGCCATCCTGGCCACTTGCATACCAACAGTTTGGAGAGTAATTTTTATGGTACACAAAATAAAACAGTGGTAAACAACATTAAAATGGACACCTGCAAAGAAAAACAATACAGCAAAATACTCTGCCTTAATTATAATCCTAAGCTATTATGAACATTGTTCAGTTCTCAATAAATGTACCCAATCAGTGCAAGAATTGCACACTATTTATTAACATAAAGTTTATTAAAAGCACTAATTCCATATTTTCTAAACTATTGAATAACAACAAAGGCAGAATCTGCTTTTTTTAAAAAAACACTTAAACAAAACAGTCTGTGGATCACAGAAAATATTTACACTATTCATAATATAAACTAATGAAATTCAATATATATTTGCAATAAATTTGTATCTTGGGACAGCTCCATAATATATGATAATGATGACATTTAGCAAGTTACACATGGAGCTTGTAGTTTTGGAAACAAACACTATCAATATCTTAAAAAAACATTAGCTGAATCTCTGGATAGAATCTACGGTAGATAACTGAGTTCTATCAGACTTAATCAGTAAATCTGGCCTCCCCTCTGAACATTTCCTTGTTCAATTAACCCACCTCCTTTTTGTTCCTTAGAGCTTCCTCCCATTCACTCCGTGAAATGTTTGTCTTTGGTCTCAGCCACAAATCCAGGTTGTAAAGGTAATTCTTGACTACTAACCGCCCAGCAAAATGCTGATATAAAAATAAGAATAGAAAGCAAAAGATTAAGGTGTAGATGGAGTCAAGCTTTGAAGCATATGTGCATGGTATCATGGTGTGGCTACATAGAGTATATTGGATGGCATGCCAAATTCAATTTCTTAAAAGAACAACAAAAACAATGTTACATTAATTTAGGGAGAAACACCACAGCTACAAGTAGGACATATGCAGATACCAGAGTAATCAACCACATAACATGACCCTTTTCCCTAGTGGAGGAGAGAGAGAATGGAATTCATCCAGGCATTTCAAATTCAACAAATATAAAATAGAACATTTAGCCAGGCTCATATTTATTGTGCAAAACATATTATTCCAGAAACCATCCAGGGTTCTGATAGAAGCTGTAAGCATGTTAAGAGGAAATAATCTAAGACCCATTAGCCTTCATCAGACTAAAGACTGACAAGCCAGTTTAAGCCACAATAGACAACTGAAGTCTAAACCTTGTAGCAATCTTTCTATTACAACAGAATCACTGAGATACTACTAATCAGTGCCATCTTATTCAAACTACTATAAGAAGTATATTAGCTGGCACACATAAGGCTCAAAGCAGTGTGAAAAATATTCAGTTACAACCATGAACTGTTGCTGCAAAGAGTTATTGGCACAGACCCTGACATTCTTTAGCACCAAAAGCTTAATGTCGTTAACACCAAATGCAAGAACATCTGTCGGTCCAATCACACAGAGATCACAAGTCAGCAAGAATTAGTAACTTGAGCCAAAACCATACCCTTCTTTCCTATATAGGTCCAACTCTGTTGAAAAAGCCGTGCACTGTCTGTCCAGTTATTGGTGGCAGATCTTGACAGCTCTTGAAAAAGGGGCATTGAAAACAGGGAACAGCTAGTTGCCCTGTAAACTCAGTAGTTCATCTCTTGTCTTCCAATGGGCTATATGGCATTCCTCTCAAATCCAGCCCACTACTTGCTAATACTAAGAGGGGCTTTTTTGAGTGGTGTTCAAGATGCCGCAGTAGCAAACAAGTCGGTCCCTATGGGCTTACAGCCAAGATCCAAATCTTGACTCTAAGTCCAAAATAGTCTCCAAGGATCACAGAAAGCTACTTTGACAATAAGTCAACTCAAATCCGATTAGCATCAGCACTTTAAAACCACAAGCACTCCTGGGAGGAGGAGAGGGATCAAAGAGCTATATGCTCCAACTGGGGCGGGGGGGGGGGGGGAGAATATAGCAGAAAAAGCCATGTCACTAGAAGAAAGCCAGGCAAATGACAGGTTGACTGGAGGAGGGGAGCAAGTTCAGAGAAAACAAGAAAATTGATTGAGAGGATGTATAAAAGGAAAATACCTGTTTTGTTTCTCAATGAGCAAATGTAAGCAGTATTAAATGGCAGGGTGGCAATTGAAGTAAATCAGCAATGGATGTTGATGAAAGAAAGATTTTTGTTTGATTTTTTTTAAAAAACATGACCACAGAGAGAGTTGAAACGGACCAAAAATTTCTCTTCTATCTGAAGATTACACACTAGCTCTTTTGAATGTATAGCCAGACATGCTTTATAGGGAATTAGAGTGACACAGATCTATCTTTCTAACATAGTACAGTCAGACTGGTAGTAGCATGCCTAAGTTGCAGGAAGCCTGTTGAGATCTTGGACCTTCTAGAGAAAAAACAACAACACTGACTTCCAAAGCTTTAGTTTTATTTTGGATATAGAGAAGCCAAATTCCAAGGGATGTAAATGAAACAAAAAACCCAGCAAGAAAAAGACCAAGGAAATAATGAGTTGCAGGATCCAATCTGGGTCAGTCCCCGAGACCAGAGGTTTTGTCTCCCGAGCTTTCGGACTTGTGCCTTGTGCCGGAGCCGATCCTCAGGGAAGTTCTCTCTAGCTAATAATGAGTTAAGTAGCTGGAACCTAAGTCAGACTTCTCCACCTTGTGGCCCAAATCTAGCAGCACACCTTGCACCAGATACAGCACTGACTGTGCTTTTTCAAAGGTAAATTGGTTATGGGAAAAAAGAAAGTCAGGAGCTCTTTCAAAAGCTAAAACATTGGTTGACCAAAGTTTATGCTACAGTTAAAACCAGAAATTACATATAATTCTGACTTGATGAGTATGTTTAATGTATACAGACCAAAGGGAAATAAGAATCAAGGTGGTAATTAATAGTGGACTAAGGCTACAAAGTTACAGTGTGAGCTCAGTCATAAAGAAGTGTTAGAGAAAGCCTAAATTACTACCCTGCAAATTACCTAAATACTACTGGCCTTTTCTTGTTTTTAAGACCTTCCCTTTGGCAATGTTGAAGGGCAGATTTAATAATCTCCCAGTCACACTGGGAGGTTTTGCCCATGTGAATATAGGAAATCTGACACATCAAAGAGCATGTCTTATTATCCAACCAAGATTTGTACAGTTTCAAATGATGAAAATCCCTGGCCAGACAGATAAATTCGATATCCATATAAACTAACAATATTCCTCTCCTGTCACAATAAGAATTACAGTTTAGCAAAAAAATTAAAAAAAATCTTGGAGCCTATACTCAAGTCTTGTAAACATATTTAGGCATTTCCCTTGATATCCACATTACAGAAGCAGCAGGTATATCTTAGAAGTCATTAGAAGAATGTTTTTCAAACTTGGCAACTTGAAGATCTATGGACTTCAACCCGCAGAATTCCCCAGTCAGTCAAGCCATTCCTCATTCTGGCTGAGGAATTTTGAAAATTGAAGTCACACATCTTTAACCTGCCACAGTTGAGAAACACTGCATTAAAATTTACAAGCAGTCAAAGCAGATCTTCAAATGTGATGTTCTGCTAATGCTTGAATTCCCCCCCCCCAGTTTTATGCTTGCTCAAACATACAAGAATAGGAGTAAATTTAAAATAAATTGTATAAGGTACTGGTAGTCAGAAATGAAAATTTGGAACTTGAATAGTTCTTTCATTATAGATTGGCCTATCAGCATTATTCCAATTTACAAAGAATTGAGATTGAAAGATTCAGACTATATGGAGGTACAAGTATGCTTTTTATATACAATTGCTTTACTTTTTAACACATGAATTAATCATGATCAATTTTTCTCTGCCATTGTTTGGAAAGGGAAAGAAATTCACTGATTTATATCAGCCATTCTGAGGAAGTGAATTGTAGAAGAAGTTGGGTAAGTAGATAAGAGAAGTGCTTTGAAATGAGATAATAAATCTTATACAATATTACCATTTAATCTGACTGTCCTAAATCCAAGCTCAGCTCCTAAGGACTCTGTCCATGTAATTTTTCTTGGCAACAATACGCAAGTCACTTGCCATTGCCTTCTTTCAGGATAATTTTGGACTTCTCTAATCTAGACCCTTGGGATTTCTGATAGACCTCCCTGCTTAGCTTTGTTCAAGATCAAACAGTATTAGTTGGGGCCATGTTAAAGTTGGACAAACCAATTATCTTCTCCAATTGTTCAAAACTATTAGACAGCTCTCTTCTTTTTTTTTTGTTTAACCAAAGTTATTCTAAAAAGTGAGGAGTGAGAAAAAAGATTTTTTAAAAATGGTATTCAGCGAAATCCTGAAATGCAACTAGAATAAAGTATAGATATTCAAGAGAGAAACAAATCTTTATATTGAGTTGAAACCACAAATATTATGCCCTCATTTCTCAATGTGTTGCCTACAGAGATTTTGGCTGACACAGATTTTTAAATCATGCTATTTTTTAAAAAAAAGCATACATGGGAAACTAACATGCTGGAAAATGAAGCCGCAGCCTTAAGCATAATCTTTATTTCCAAGAATGCATAAATCCTTGTCGGGCACAAAGTATCAGGACCATTCGTAAGGTTGCAGCTTATTCAAGCCTATATACCAGAATCTGGTCAACTAAAGTTCAACACTAAATAGACACCTGATAAGGATCAATGGAATTCAGGAGGCAATGGATTTAGAATGCTTGTAGCAACTCAAGGATTCTAAACTGATGACATGCTTAACTCCACCTCTCAGCTCTGCCTACTCTTCTCCAACAATCCTGGAGCTATTCTTAGAAAATGAAAATGATAGGGCAGTAGCTCCATGCTTTCTCTAGGAGCATGGCCATGTGCCCAGAAAAAGACAGGTCAACTGAAGTGATAGGGAATATCCTGAAAAGGCTAAAGCAGGACTTGGACAGCAACTCCATGAATTGGTCTCCTGTCAATATTATGTGACTGGCCTCGTCCACCATAGCAGTTAGCTTGTAAGAGCCCCCATAACATGTACACAATTTTCCAAAAGTAACTTTTTCAGATGCGATGTACTCCCTGTCGCTCTTTTTAATTAAAAAAATAAAATTTCACCAAGATTATTGAATTTTGTAGGCTTTAAATTTTTAAAAAACTAAACGTTTTAAAAAATATTTAGTAATAAAACTCTTTTTATTGCTTTTGCAGAATTGTCCATTTGCAGGGTTATGAGCACAGCTCAGGAAACACCATGAAGTGAAGCCAAATTCACAGGGATGCTACATAAAATTCATAAAACTCTAAAAAGTAAAAGGACTCAAGAAACAGGGTTATTCAGAACCAGCATTTTATTAATGGGGAAATTAAGATTTTTGTCTAGAGAAAGGAGCATATTAACAGCTTATGGATGACTTTTAGAACTGAACTTGCTCTCCAAATGAAACATTTTCATCTAAGTTTAAAAAGGCAGAGTCACTGGTAAGATTATAAAAAAGGAAATATATAGAGGTAGTCCTCA
This sequence comes from Vipera berus, assembly GCF_964194415.1. Taxonomy (NCBI): domain Eukaryota; kingdom Metazoa; phylum Chordata; class Lepidosauria; order Squamata; family Viperidae; genus Vipera; species Vipera berus. The sequence continues at coordinate 110,310,687 of NC_138204.1, forward strand.
AGATATGATGGCAATTGGGACTCAAATTTTATTTTATTATTTATTTATTAAATTTATTTGCTGCCCATTTCCATCACTAAGTGATGCAGTTGTAAACCCTGATGTCTCATGACTGCATTGCTTAGCGATGGTGATCCCAGCAATCCCAGTTGCTCTCATTAACCAAATAATATTTGATTAGCTAGTTAGCCAAAGACCTACCCCAATTCAAACCATTCCCAATGTAGTCTCTCCAGGCCATACTTTGGTAAGAGACTGTCTTCTCTTCAACTACCCCCATCAACCTGTCTTCCCTCACTTCTCTTCCTGTTTGGCTGCCTTACACTCCAGCTCTACTGGCCTTGCTGCCCTGCGCTTGCTGGCCCTGCCATTCCTGTGAGAAGCTCAAACAGAACTTGGACAAGGGGCCAGCACAAATTCAAAAAATAGTCCTGGGACAGACAGCAGCCCACTTGAGAAGAGCCAGGCCCAGTGTGTCTTATCAACAGTGGCAGGAAGAAAAGGGCAAAAGGGCGTGGCAAGGCTAGCAGAGATGACAAGGCCAGTGAGTGCAGGGCAGCCAAAATGGCCGAGATGGGGGTGGTGGTTAGGCAGATAGAGGGTGCTGAAGTGCCCCAGCAATCATAAACACAAGTAGGTTGCCATGTGCCCAAAATTTAATCACATGACAGCAGGGGGGGCTGCAAGAGCCATAATTTGGGGGACCAGGTGTAACTACCATTTGTTTAACATCACACTAATTTCAAACAATTGCTGAACAAATGGTGGCAATTTGAGTGCTGCCCTTATGTAAAAGGGGAGAGAGCAGCAAGAGAGAGGAATTGTTTGGAAAGTCTCTCAGGTTGAAAGGTGTCACATCACTCACCTGGACCAAAACAGACACAAAGTCCTTCAAAGTGGAGAGTTGCTCTCCCTCAAGGTTGGCAAATACTGCAGCCTCTATCCTTAGGGTATAAAGTACTGCAGATTCTACATCAGCCATGTATACCTTTTTCCTGTGGCACAAACATTAACAAGGGGGAAAATGTATCAATTACTGACACAACATAAAATTGCAATTCTAGGATGTAATCTCACACCTCCTTTGGCACTATCTGACCCACCAGTTGTCAACAGAGTTCAGAGATGCATAAAGCTAGCTTGAACTGTGGCTGTAGAACTAGTAACAATTTTCTTTGGAAAAAGAAATGGGACTTTATCCTCCTCTCTCTCTCTGGAGATTACTTTCTATAAATTTGCACTGACATCCACATTCTTTGTTAAATCCACAAATGTGAGTCTCCTGCACATAATAAGACTTCCATAATTTAATTTCCATCTGACTGGACCCCCTTCAAATTACAACTTGAACTAAGCTTCTATTTCTTTTAATACTTAAGTGTCTTGCCCTCATGCTTTGTACCAATCACTGTTTTATTCCTCCCCAAATTATTTGCTGTTTTTAAAGATTTCTTGCCAGATTATAATTGGAGCTGGTCTCAGTGAAATCCACTATGAATGTGTAAGTAGCTCATTCTATGACATCAGATAATCCAGCTTGACATCCAAGTTACATGAAAACTAGTTTGAACAAAAGAAAGAAGCGCTAACTACTTTCCCCAGAGAACACCATTTTAATGTCTATGTACAAATGTGCTTTGAGAATGAGTAGAATAACATAACAAGATATTCTCTCAAGAAACAGTTCTCTCCAGCTTTCAGATTTTATGTGCGTACTTTTGTAGAGCTGCATTCAATCATGTATTTTGTCCACCTATGCCCAAATATGCTCTAAAATGCAGGAATGGCTTTTCTACAAATTATCTGTCCAGAGTAGGATTTTGATGAAAATTAATCCCACATTGAAATTTCATCAAAATCCTACTCAATCACAGTTGCACAGAAGAATGATTTCAGTATTAAGACATTCTTTGCGAAATTCTTAAATGATAGATCCTGTGCTGTTTGTGAGAACATTTATTGTACATTTGTTGATTTTGGAGAAACTGATAAAAGTGAATGGGTTTGAAGTATGATATGTTTTGTATGAAGATGGAATTGAAGGTTGGAAACTAACCAAAATAGAGGGGGGGAAGTAAATAAATTGTGTGGATACAAACAGAATGCTTACTAAATAGTTTAGCATTGAGCGGAAAGTGAGACATGGGTGTATAATATCCATTTGGTTTGCCAATGTGTATAAGGAATGCTTGTAGTGACACTAACAATATGGTGAACAGGGACATAAACTTCTGTGTTCTTTCATGTGCGGATGATACCATTCTGTTGGCCAAGACCCAGAATGGATTTGCAATGAACGTTAGATAAATAGTGTGATGCAACAAGGAATATGGATCTGAAAATAACATAAGATGTGTTGGACAGGAAAGAGAGAATGAACAATTATAGATAAATGCCAAAGAACTAAAGCAAGTAAATGAATTTATGTATTTTTGACACAATAGCCACCTAAGAAGGAAAAAAGGATGGAGAAATAGCAAATGCTGGTAGAATCTTAGTAGATAATTTGTGGTCTGTGGTGAAAAATGACTGTTGGAAGAAGCAAGAATGACTATGCATTAAGAACATCCTTATGCTTTTGTATAAGGCAGTGGGAGTTCATTATATCAAGAGAACATAAAAGTTAAGTTGGATGGAGTAAGAAAGGGGTATTTAAGAAATATGGTGGTAAAACAAGAAAAAGAATCAAGAATGAATGAGTGCCATATGAGTGCTACGGAAATGAATAAGTATGAAAGTACATTGAAATGGTTTGGTCATATAGGAAGAATGAATAAGAATTAAATAATAAAGCAAATCTATGAAAGACAAAGAGGAAAGGTGTTTGGAGTTGCTGAGGTCCTTAGACAGAAGTGAGAAATTTAAAGAAAAAAAGTCAGTATATCAAACTCTGAAAGAAACAAAGACAGTTGCCATTGCAGAAAAGTATAGAGAGGATATTGTTGTGAACTAAACTGAGCTTTGTTTTTTTTTCTAAATTCACAATTTAAATTTCTTTGGCTTACTGCCTTTCTACATTCCACATTAAGCAGCTTACCTTGAAAAGGAACAGGTGATGACTATGCATGCAAGTATAGCAGTGATGTGCAGCTACCTGGCTTCAAAGCCAAAAAAAGGTGTTTACATGTGAGATTTCACTGCAACTTGTCATGACCTCTTTCAAAATGCTGCACCTTTTCCTGGGCTGGCACAGCAACTTCAGTCCCAAGAAAATATGCACTGGCATTAATGAGGTGCCAAAATGATGTGGCACATTTGTCATAACATGCTGTTAGCTTAAACACAGATTTTCCAGAGATGCATGTCTACACAGGAAAAGATGTAGCTTTTTTAAGGAGGTGTTGAAAGGTGCAGAGAATATTCCAATGCTACCTCTAAAGTAAGTTTTCCACTTTGGATGCAAAGCACTGTACATCCATGATGTATAGCTCTTGCATCTGCTAGCCCCCTTTTTGTTTATAAGATTGTTGAGGACAGGCTGGACACCCTATTCCTCATAACTAATGAATGGCGAGACTGACCAGTCTTAGCCTATATCATGAGAACATCTGAAACAGCACTCGGAAAGAAGAAACATTAAACCATTCAGGGAAGCTGCACTCACTGGTCTGCCACCTTCCAAATTGTAAAAGCCGTTGTTGACTGTGCAGTGGGGGACACCGTTGGTATGAAAACATCTCGTCTATAGACCCCAGGTAAGTTCCGCAGAAAATTAGTATACTGGGATCTCCAATCCGCATGCCTGGAAGGAAGCATAAATGGAGACAAACTTTAACAATATGTATTTGTGTCCTTTCTAGTTACTATCTTCCATTTCTGTGTGGTTATAACACACATAGCCACAGATATATTACAAAAGAGAAAACTGAACTGTCAATTCTCTTTAAGCATCAAAGTACACAAATGAGTATATACCACTAATAAAAAGAGATGTAATACTTTGCACTAGTAAATTTCAAATAGGTATGCCATAGATCATTTGCTGCTCTACCTGTTACCTAGAATGATCAAATACACATTATTACCAGATATGCTATATACTGTATTTACTTTGTAAGAAAGATAAAATGTAAAAAGCAAATTATTAAGAAGGATAAAGATAGGGAGAAGGGAAGGTGCTAAAAATAAAGAAAAATGAAAAGAAAGAATAGCCTCCAACTTTTTTTGCTACAATTACAAATATAAAATACATTAATCTCTTGATGTTAAAATTCAATAATAGTATGTCTATAATCGTAAACATTTCTAATTGTCAAATCCCAAAATTAAAGTAGCATTTTTTTTCAGTTTCTAGCAAAAAGTCCTTTAATCAATGAAGTTAATTTAATCATAAGCCCGTTCCGCTGACTTCACTATCCATTCTTTCATTGTAGGAATCTGTAAGTCTTTTCATCTTTGTGTGTAGAAATGTCTTGCTTGAATGATCATATATAGAAACAGAGTCCCATATTTTTTTTAAATTATGAAGCTAGTCAGTATATTATTTCCTACTAATACCACATGTACAGATGAAATGATCCACATTTCATTTCTGTTTAATGTTCAGCAAATGGATTGTACCTAACAAATATCAGAAAAATATAGATGTATTCTAGAGCTTAATATTTGATAGGATGACATTGACTTATAACTGGCACCACTTAGAATCTGGTCGGCTGAATTTAAAGAGCTGTCAGAAAAGATTGTGAATATTATTACTAACTGAATTCAATAGCCTAAATGGGTCCATGGGTTTCTTTTCCATTTTTTCTCTCTCTCTCTCTCTCTCTCTCTCTCTCTCTCTCTCTCTCTCTCTCTCTCTCCCATCTGATTCCCTTTGAAACCAGAAATATACTATAAAGCAGGGGTGTCAAACTGCCAGCCCACAGGCCAGTTTGATCATATGGAGGCTGTGCCCATCCCAGCTCTGGCAATGCAAAAAAAATCGCGATACATTGTGACATGACGCGGTGAGTTTCACACCCGTGCTATAGAGAGACTCAAACAGAGACAAGCCTAATCTCAGCCACCCCTTTATCTACAAACCAGGTGGCTTAGGATATAAACAGAGAATTTTGAATAACCTTGCTGGACAAAGCCAATTTCCCTCACATCCCAAAGCAGCGTCAAATTAAGAGAAAGCTGCTTGCCAGTGCAGAAAGCAGTGGTACCAGCAAAAATAATAATAATAATCCCTGAGGGAAGCACAACCAGGAACAGTCACTTTATACTCTGTTTTCTCGGCCTGGTGCTCTCTGCGAGCAGATGGCCAAGAGTCGGCATCATCACAAATAATTCTCTTCTCTGCCAGTTCTGCAGCAAGGAAAACAATGGCTCTCCTGTTGGGTGAAGCTGGCAGGAGAGAAGCAAGATGACCGCCTCTCTGCGAGCCAGTTACCTCACTCTAGCTAGTTCAGTGCAGAAGAAAGCATACAGATTTCACATGCACCAATTATTCCCCTCTGGTCCAGGAGTGAGTAATGCCGTCGCATTGGTAAACCTCTTGCAGAGGAAATCAACAGTGCCAACATGCCCTTTTGCCCATCACACTAATGCCTTCACTGCCAGGTGGACATCAATCATCTGCTAAGAGCGATGTAGGGGAGGGAGGGGAGGGAGACCATCTGCTTGTTGTTTAATGCACTATTCAATAGCAGGAATTCACCAGAGGGTCCAAGCACAGGTTCCATTGTTCTCTGTCAGCATCTCAGAAGCAGCCATTGTCTGGCTCCTAATGAACTTTTCTGCAATTAGAAATGCATGTGGAGGAGATGAGCAGCTGGGTGGATGTGAGGTGGTAGGTCAGAACACAAATGATCATTTGCCAGGTTTTCAGAAGACCACACTCAATTATCTTTGTTTCCAAATAATGTGAAATATAACTTCCCTTCTGCAAACTAGGCAGAGTATTACAAGTTGCAGGGCTAATCACAAAAGGTAGCACTGGATGAATATTTTTCAATTCCTTGATAATTTTGCCAGAGAAAATCACAAAGTAGTTTGATGCTATTTAATACTGTATCTACGTCAAGCATTAGAAGGCATGATAAAGAATGTGAAAAGGCTTAGGGCAACGCCCAACAGCAATAATAGACTAGAAGGGGATCAGTACTGTGCACTGTGCCTGTATCCTGGTGAGATTAAGGTAGTATCAGGAAACTTTTTCTAAATCAAGGAAATGAATAATTGTGGATGGAGCTGAATGCCCTCTGAAGCATCAGGTACATGGCCTGGAGATACCCACCTTAATGCCAAAGAGTGTTTATGCCAGTTACATACATACATACATATATATGCATATATACATATATATATATACATATATACATATATATACATATACATATATATATACATATACATATATATACATATACATATACATACATATACATATATACATGCATGCATGCATGCATACATACATACATATATATATAGTCACTAATTCTACTGGGTTCAATGTGGAATTATCTTCCTGGATAACAAAAGAGTCATTGCCCTATACAACCACAGTCAGCAGCATCTTAAGGGGAGTATGGCAGCATGCTGCCAAAAGTGATGCCCCTATTCATATAGATCTCTTCATTGCACTTATGTCTAAAGGGGGCACAAGTTGCAGTGATGAAAGCAGCAAAGTCCTTTGTTCACAGCTATTTCCACAGCTGAAAGACCTGCACAAACTATGGATTTGCTACTGCGTGAAGCTGAAGGATTTAATTCTACTTCCTGAGTCTCTAAAACCTGGCTTCATAAACTTAGCAGCGTACTTTTTTTGACATAAATGTTCTTGTTCACTACAATAGTCAACGGAGGCCTTCCTAGTTGTGTCATGTTCTCAGAGAGTTTTCAAAGTTACAGGGAAATCTGAAAAGGAGCTCTAAGTATTTTATCATCGCAGTTTAACTCCAGAAGAAAAAATAAGCAAGAATGTGGGAAAGAGAAAATATTAAAAAAAACATGGCCCATTTCCCATTCCTTTCATTGTCCCGCTTGAAATAAGAAGACAGGTGCTTCATGACCAGCTGGGACACTTACAAGTTGAGCCAACCACCTAAGTTATGTCTTTCTATGGGCTGTAATTTTGCAGATGGTAATTAAAAGCTGTTGGCCTCCTGATGAATGGAATGAATCAACTACAATGAAATCTGATAGGCCTTACATAAATTTCACATTCTAGTTTGAGAATTCAGAATTCAGTTGTTCAGCTTTATTTAACTTACAGTTGCTGAGTATATCAAAAGGTAAAATTCTGATATCTATTTAGTTGTGCACAAATGTACAAATGCCTCAAAATTCAGCTTCCAAGCTACTATGCCAAGAAATTTGAATGCTCCACAACTAGGGAATCACCTTTCTTCTCAGAAGATTCACAATGAATTAACAATTTACTTGTGTTGACACATTACACTGCAGCGTTAGAAGTGAGAACTGTTTATTTCAGATAGTGAGTATAACTAGTGCCGGATTTTGAAATGTTATCTCCAAAGGAAATCTCCTAACATGTGCAGCTAACCACAAAAAAGTCAGTGTACATAAATCATTGAGGGGAAGGAATGTACAAGACAAGAAATTGTATAGATCAGATGGCATAAATCCAATATATACTGCTGTTATAACATTAAAGGATACAGGAGTTCACCACAAATAATTTGCTCAAATCTAGTTTGGGGGAGACTTAGATTAAACTACAGGACTGCAGTAAAAAAATTATCATAGTAATCGGAGGCACAGTTCCTCCTATCTAGACAGAACCAGGTTTGATATCTTATAGAGAGGGGTGTGTGTGTGTGTGTGTGTGTGTGTGTGTGTGTGTGAGAGAGAGAGAGAGAGAGAGAGGGAGAGAGAGAGAGAGGGAGAGAGAGAGAGAGAGAGAGAGAGAGAGAGAGAGAGAGAGAGAGAGAGAGAGAGAGAGAGAGAGATGTAATAACAAGACAGGAACACAGCGTGCCTCTCTGGAATGACAGCACTCTCAATGCTTTAGTAAGAAATTAGCAAGACATATCCCATACCCACACCCTCCATACAGTACATAAATCCTTTATATCCCAGAAGATATCTTTTTGAGCAATACCCAAAAGAAAAATGCAGGTTTTTTGCTTCACACACAACAAGAACCTCCCATCAGTGGAGATTTCATCATTCCCAACCCGGATAACAGGTAAACACTTGCACGTCCAAGCAGTTGGCTGAAAACAGGTTTTAACAATGCAGCTGTCTGAATTATAATGAATCTGGATATAGAAGACTGATCTCTTATACAATGATCACAGAGGTTCTGTAGAAATCTATCCCATTGCAGGTTTTTTTGCAGATGCCTAAATCATAAAATCATAGGATTGGAAGGTCTTCTAGTCCAACCCTCTGCCAGGATTCTTATACCATCCTGGACAAATGGATGTTCAATTTTTTGTATTGAAAACCTCCAGCATCCATAACTCCAGGAAGCAAGCTGTTCCATTGGTTAACTGCTCTCACCGTCAGGAAATTTCTCTTTAGTTCCGGGTAGGCTCTCTCTTTAACAAGCTTCCACCTATTGCTTTTTTGTCCTGCCCTCAGGTACTTTGGAGAATAAGTCAATCCCCTCATCTCTGTGACTGGCCCTCAAGTACTGGAAGGCAGCTGTCATGTTTCCTCTAATCCCTCTTTTTGTTAGACTAAACATACATGGTTCCCTTAACCATACGGTTCATCATACGGTTTAACCTCCAGACCCCTTATCATCTTTGCTGCTGTTCTCTGCATTATTTCTAGGATCTTAGCATCTTTTTTTCTTTTGTGGCTACCAGAACTTGATGCAGTATTCCAAGTGTGGCTTCACTAATACAGTAAAGAGCAGTACTATCTATCTATCTATCTATCTATCTATCTATCTATCTATCTATCTATCTATCTATCTATCTATCTATCTATCTATCTATCTATCTATCTATCTATCTATCTATCTATCTATCTAATCTATCTATCTATCTATCTATCTATCTATCTATCTATCTATCTATCTATCTATCTATCATCTATTATTTATTTATTCATTCATTTATTTTTATATAACGCCCTATTCCCGAAGGACTCAGGGCGGTTTACAGGGCAAAGTTAAAAGACAAAATAAGAATTAAAATAGAATTAAAATTAAATTAAATAACAATTAGTAGCCCAAAGTTTAAAATTTAAAAGTTTAAAAATTAAAACCCCTCACTCCAGGCCAGATAAATCAAATAACCAAGTTTTTAGGTCCCGGCGAAATGAAAGAAGGTCGGGGGCGGTCCAGAGTTCCACAGGCAGATCGTTCCACAGGGTAGGCACGCCCACCGAGAACGCCCTTCCCCTGGGGATCACCCGCTGGCACTCACTGACCGGCGGTACCCTAAGGAGGCCCTCCCTATGGGAGCACACAGGATGATGGGAAATTGATGCTGGCAGCAGGTGCTCCCTAAGATAATCCGGACCCATGCCATTTAGGGCTTTATAGGTCATCACCAGCACCTTGAATCTATCACTTCTCATGAGCTTGATGCTACCCCTGTTGATGCGGCCTAGGACTGTATTTATTTATTTTGACAACCCTGCTGGCTCATACTTAAGTGGTAGTCCACGGGGACACCTTGTTCATTCTGTTGCTATTGTTGAGCCAGGTACTACCTATTCTATGGCTGTGCATTTGGCTTTTCCTGCCGAAATGTAGGACCTTATTTTTCTCACCACTGAACCACATCTTATTGAATAGGACCCATTGCTGTAGCCCATCAAGATCCTTCTGATTTTTGAATCTATCTTCCAAAGTCTTAGCAATTTCCCCCAGCTTGGCGTCATCTTTAAATTTGGTAAGCTCCCCTTCTAAATAAGAATAAAATAAGATAAAAAAATAAATTCTAAACAATATCCCTCACACAGGAACTGGTCTGAGAATTCCAAAAATATAAATATTCTGCAAATTCCTTACATGAATAATTATGAAACAAAATTTAAGAATAGACATTCAATTTTTGTAACATATTTAAAAGAAATCGTAAATCGGATAGTAAGTCCTCACAGAAACTCTCTGGATTGTCACAAGAACCTGAATTCTTGAACTCCAGGAGAATGAACATGGGTGACAAGAGAATTTATGCATGTTAGCAACAGTACTAGATAAGAGAGAAAAGGGAGGCTTTTAGGACTATGATAACATCTCACCCAGGGATGCTTCTGCAAGAACCATTATTGGTCACAAGGAGGCCAGATGGAAAGGTAGTGATGTTGAACTGCTTCACTAGTTCTTCATTGCTCTGTAGGACTCGTCTAACTGCAATATTTTCATATTGAAACATATCCAGTGCTACCTAGAATTAAACAAGGCACGAGTCAATATTGCTCAGCTGGATGCAAGAAGTTACTTCCTCCCCCCTCTAATACAAAAATTAACCTTCTAAATGACTCTGTTGCAGCTCTCCCTCATTCTCATGGTCCGCTACCAATGAAATCTTTTCAGGTTATTCACATCTAAACAGTGTTGCGTTACATATTTGTGGATTAATAAAAGGCACACACGTTCTTTGGAATGTTCCATTATTATTTCTTTAGCAATGATATACTGTATCCATTGCCAAAGTCTCCCTTGAATCCCGAAATAGAAAATACCATTACATACATTCAGCGTACTGATTACACAATTGAAGTTTCTTAACGTAATCTTTATGTTTATATTTCTAACAGCCAGGAGATACAACCTATTATTTCTTTTAAGACTTGTGACAATTAAGTACTTTCTTTGCTTCCTCTTTTATCCCAAAGTTCACTGAAGGGAATAAAGCAGCCAGAGGAAACTCAGAACTGAGAACAAAGAACTCAGAATAACAAACAACTTTTTTTTCAGTGTGCAAACATATCTATAAACAAATAGCTTATTTCTCTCTTCTTTTATGCAGGAACTCATTTGTACTGATTTGCATCAGAGAGCATCATCAATTTAAAGGTTATACTTTACCTTCAGATGTTAGGTCAGGGTTACAGCCCAATAATGGTCATAATACACATAAGATTTTACTATCACTTTTGGTGAGCCACTTGGGGTCCTGGTCTATGGGAAAAGCATTCCAAATAGTACAATACCTCTATTGCCAAAACTGAATCTGGTGTTTTTATGCTATGGTAGAAGTCTTTGTGTTCAGACTTTGAGAAGTAAATAGGCTTAGAAAACCAGAGGGTACATAAAAACACTAGCATGCACTATGAAGGGCAACATAATGGCTGTCTATTAGTCAGCTCCCCCTTCTCCTCTTTCCAGGAACAAATGATTCTTCCATCTTTAGAAAACCTGGCAGCTAAAAAGAGACATTGGGAGGGAAATAACTAAGATGCTTGGAGCTGAAATCAGGGACTGCTCATCCACACGTTTTCATGCATGGAGAAATCTTCTGTTTTGCCACCACATGTCAGTGTTGCAAGAATCAGAATTTAAATCCTTTCACATGTACATTAAGTTTTACATTAAAGACTTTTTTGATGTTCTCTACTTAATTTGAAATCAGAAGTTCACGCTTGCTTAGTCTGTCAAAAAAGATTAAAACAAAAAATCTGGGCGAAATTCACAAAATCCTATTGTCAATGTTATCCATGTTTACTTTAAATGGAAATACTGTTTATAAACAGAAATAATATTCTAATTTACCATACATACGTAACTGTTGTGAAGAAACAAAAGGGATGTCCCTGTCACTTTGAATGAAAAAAGCTAACCAGCAGAAGAAGTATTGCCCTAGTTTTCTCCTTTCATTTGATTTCACTGTGGGTTGTGGGGGTGGATTACGTAAACGAAATTCTTTCACAGGAGATGAAGCAATTAGAAGTTAAAGATTACTTTGTTCATATTAAGAAAACGTGTTCTGTGAACTATACCATTTGCTTCCTTCAGTTTAACCTTGTCAAGAGATGATATCTGGACACATATGCATAGCATATGCAATGCATATTCATTGCCTTTAATAAAAGAAGCACCAGCCAGGGAAGAGGAAGCACCCCCAAAGCTGTAAAACAAATATTTCCTGAATAACTCAGAAATACTAACTTAACCTAACACAGGACAAATAGAAGAGAATATATGTAGTTCAAGGTGAAACTATGGAGTCTTTGGAGCTCTCTGAGCTTGGTTGTTTTGCTTGCAGACATTTCAGTACCCAACTAGATAAAATCATTAGTGCTTGTGGGTGTGGGATTTCCTCCCTACTTTGTACAGTATGGGGGGGCAACTACTCCTTGGTAGTTCCTTGATTAGGGCTGGGGTCCCCAACCCTTGGTCCATGGCTCACTCCGGGCCTTAAGCCTTTCAGAACCAAGCCTGCCAAACCATCTCCTGTCTCCCCACCTCTCCTGGCCAAAAAAGCCAGAAAAGTTGGGGAACTTTGGATTAGGGTATTGTTTTTTACATGGATATTTGCCTGGTTAATCCCTGCTTATTTGGGTGCAGGCTGCTGGGGAGGATGTGCTCCGCTCTTTTTATTTCCTTTTTAGTATTTCTATGGACTCTTTTGAATGGTGTATAAATGAATGGTGTGTAAAAACTACCAAGGAGAAAATCACACCTCCACCAATGCTGGCAGGCAAGCTACTACATGTCTTAACAAACCTCACATTCACTAGCACTGATATTACCTAGTCAAGTAATGAAACATCTGCAAGCAACAATCAAACTCAGAATGCACCAAAGACTTCACAGGACAATTAAACAGTAGAGATGGGGAAATATCCCTATAATAGTTATTGTGGACAGTATCAGGGATTAGATTAATATGTCAGACATTTGCTAAGGGATCATATTACCACACAGTGCTTGACCCACATAAGATTTTTAGGAAGGAACAGGAAGGAAGAGCCAATATACTTTTTATTTATTTCCACAAAACTTACAGGTCTATAACAACATAATAATGTTTAATTAGCCTATTTATCTGTGCATGAGAGCGTGCCCTAAAAACTCAGTTTGGGCAGGTTTTCTGGTCAGGTTGATTAAAGGTCATTCAAATGTTACAGGGAATGGAACCATTAGTCATTTGACACCTGCAATGCCTTCAAAACTGTCCTGAAATTTTAGTGCAAAATATAGCACACGGAGTACTAACAGATGCCCAATATCAAAATCTCATTGTGCCTGTTTGGAAAACCCTGTAATTGGTTGCCAATTATTTTCCAAGCACAATGCAGCAATATCTTACAAGTCTGATTATGCTTTACCTCCTCTCCTTATAACTTAGGGCAGGGGTCTTCAAACCTGGCCCTTTTATGACTTGTGCTCTTCAACTCCCAGAATTCCTCAGCCAGCGTGCCTGGCTGAGGAATTCTGGGAGTTGAAGTCCACAAGTCATAAAAGGGCCAAGTTTGAAGATCCCTGCCTTAGTGAATCAGCAGTTTACCTGAGCCACTTTAAGGATTATCTTGCTTCCCAAGACTTACAGAAAGTTTTTTGCCTAAATAACAGCTCTTGCATATTTCTTTCAAGGTCATCTCCCTTAGTCTTTATCCTGTGGAACGTTCTTGTTTTGAAATTACATTCAGACTTCACTCTTTTGGCTGTGTTGTTCCTCTTTATTCAGAACTTCTCAGTTTGAATTGGATAATGATTGCAAGTGGATCTCAATTAGTGCAGTTAATGAATTCCAAAAATGGTCACATTATTTGAATTTGCACTATTCAAAGTGATATTTCTATGGAAAATATGGAAATTGGTTCTAGCCCGATAGATTAAACTAATTAAATATCATAAAGAGGATAAAAAGAACATACTTTTGATTAAAATTTATGGTTAACAAAAACACAAAGTAGTTACAAAAAGCAAAATAAAAACAAAAAAAATCTATGAGTGTTTCAATATATCCTATTTTAATGTTGCTACAACCACACTCATGTGTTCAATTACATCAAATTTTTGCTCCAATGTATTATAACAAGACTCTTTTTTAAAACTTGTACTCTTCTGACAGAATCTTTCTTTTCTCCATTTTGCACACACAAAGATTGGCAGCGTCTAAAACCCCAACTGCAAATGCACATATGTAAGTCTCAATTGCAATAGCCTTCCGTTAATGTGATCACATTAAAGACAACCACTAAACCGGGGACTTCCGGTGGCTCCGCGGCGACGGAGACAGCCTTCCCGGGCTGCCCGCGGCTCAGCTGTTGTTTTTTCGCCCGAAACAGCGCCGATCAGCTGTTCGGGCGAATTAGAAGCCCCCTCCTCGGGAGAAGAGGAGGGGGTGAGGCCCCAGGTAGGGGTAGAGTTCTCCGGGGCCGCCTGAGCTTGGAGCTTGGGCGGCTGAAGGATTGAACTCCCCCGAAGCCTGGGTTGCTCCCAGCTGGCCAGCGTCTCTGCTCCGGATTTCTTGGAGCAGAGCCAGCCGTCTGCGACCACCCCTGCCTGAAGAAAGGACTATGGATTAAAGGAGCAGGCAGAGCGGTACAAGAGGGAAAGGTGAAGAGGATTATTTTATTATACTCTCGAGCTTGATGGACTTTTTAAACTTTAAGTGAAAGTGCGTCACAATTGAAAAGTAAAAGATGGCGGCTAAACCTCCCCCTAAAACTCTTTGGAGTGGTGGATCTTCTCCAGTGCAACAAACATCGTTACAGGCGCTGCATCCTCCTGATGTACTGACACCGAAGGATTTACGAGATGCGCTGGATAAACATGCCCAGGTAATTCTGGAATCAATTAACCAATCAATGGCTGATAAATTTGCACAGATGGAGGAGAAATTGGAGAAACTGGAGGAGAGATTAGAAGAGAGGATGGAACAGAAGTGCAGCGTGATGAAGGTAGACATTTTGTCCTCAGTGCATAAAGTGGCGGAATGTGTGGAGGATTTAGATGAAAAAGTGGATGATCTGACTCAAAAGAATGCAATATTAGAAGTTAAAGTACGGGAGAATGAAAATTTAAGAGACAAAATGGAAAGGGAGTTAAGCCTTGCTCAATATTACCAGATGCAGTTTGCTGTTAGAATCAGAGGTTTAAAAGAGAACATTAAGGAAGATTTAAAGCAGCTGGTTTCTGAGGCTTTTGAAGTGGTGTTGAACCAGCCAGCATCTGAAATAAGAGCAGCTATGGATAAAGTGTTTCGTGTTAACTCATGGATTGCCAGACAGAGAAAGTTGCCTAGAGATGTGGTGGTTTACTTTGCAAAAAGAGAAATTAGAGATGAAGTTATACAAGCTGCCTATGATGCTAAAGTTGTGATTGCTGATCAAGAAGTCTTGGTTTTAAAAGAAATCCCTCCAAAGATTTTAAGGAGAAGGAAAGACTTCACATTTCTTGTTCAAGAGCTCAAGCAACGAGATATAAGGTTCAGATGGGAGATTCCAGATGGGCTGATGGTGATGTATGAAGGCAAAAGGTATCGGTTGATTACTGTGAAGCAAGCGCGTGATTTCTACAATACTGTTTTAAAAGCAACCCCATTAACACTTCTGGAAGCTGCAAAGGGATCTGGAGAAGGTGAAGGAGAACATCAAGAGGAGGAAACAGAGGAAAATGGTGCTGGAGGAGATCAAGCTATAACTTCTTTGGATGATCCTAGAGAGCAAAGGGTAACGCGTGCTGCTTTAAAAAGAGCAAAGAAAATAAAAGAACAAGACCAGCAAAAGTCTTCAGAATCTTCACAACGTACTCATAGCCAAGCAGTGGGAGGAGCACGGCCTAAAGAAGATAGTCCTATTAAAGCAGTGCTTCAAGAGCTTTGGGAGGATATGCATGGCAACTAAATTTTTGACTTGGAATGTTAATGGACTAAATTCACCACAGAAGAGAAAGAAAGTTTTTCAATATTTAAAACAATTTAAGATAGATGTTATATGTTTGCAAGAAACGCATATTAGGGTTATGGACCAAAAGTTTTTAATGAACTCAAGATTGGGCACGCACTTTGTTGCCTCTGCAATGAATAAGAAAAATGGAGTGGTTGTTTATGTTAAAAGTGCCATAACAGCGGACTTAATTGAAGCAGACAAGCATGGAAGATACGTATTGATAGATTTGTTGCTAGAAGGCAAAAAGACACTTTTAGTTGGACTGTATGCTCCTAATCAACAACAACAACAGGCTGACTTTTTTAGTTTACTTCATACAAAACTTACCCAGTTGGATTACAAATCTTTTATTTTTATGGGAGACTGGAAT
Source organism: Vipera berus (assembly GCF_964194415.1). Classification (NCBI taxonomy): domain Eukaryota; kingdom Metazoa; phylum Chordata; class Lepidosauria; order Squamata; family Viperidae; genus Vipera; species Vipera berus. The sequence goes on from NC_138204.1 coordinate 110,326,813, forward strand.
GGTGTTTTGGATGTACAGATGGATAAGGCTGGAGCTTTTAAGCGCATTCCAAGTCATGCTAGATTGCCTAAATCTTTTTTTGAAATGAAGGATGACTTGGAATTGCGAGATATTTGGCGTGAGAGACACTTGCGGGAAAAGGATTATACTTTTTATTCTGATAGACATCAATCTTTTTCGAGGATTGATTTTATTTTGGTGACTAATGACTTTTTTTTGAGGACTAAAAAGGTGAAGATTTGTGCAAGAACTATCTCTGATCATAGTCCAGTTTGGTTAGAGATTGATAAGGAGAAAAGAGATAGGCGCTCGTGGCGCGTAAATGAGAATTTGTTTAGAAATCAGAGAAATGTGGAAGAATGCAAACAGCGGATGAAGGATTTTTTTGTAACTAATATGAACAAAGGTACCTCTATGGATATGGTGTGGGATGCTAGCAAGGCATACATGAGAGGGGTGTTGATATATATGAATAACAGACATAGACGTGTTGTGGAAGTCAGGAGGAAAGAACTGGAGAACGAAATAAAGGAAAAAGAAAAGGCTTTGATTTTGAACTCAGAGGATGTGAAGATTAAGGAGGCTATTAAATTGTTAAGAGGACAATTTGATAAATTAATGGCTGACCAAGTGGCAACCAATATGCGGTTTGCCAGGCATAATACTTTTTGCAACGCAAATAAACCAGGTAGATGGTTAGCTTACAGATTGAGGAAAAAACAAAGGGCTTCTAATATAGATAAGATTGAACACAAAGGAAGGGTTGTGTTTCAACAGGACCTTATCAAGGACGCTTTTGTGGATTTTTATTCTAAATTATATGCTAAGGAGAAAATTAATGAAAAAGACATTGATATATATCTGGAAAATGCTAGCATCCCGGCTCTTACGCAAGTACAAAAAGAAGGGATTAATCAACTGATCACAGAAGAAGAAATTTTTACAGCAATTAAGGAATTGAAGGTGGATAAAGCACCAGGTACGGATGGCTTGACTGCGGCCTATTACAAAAATTTACAATTAGAGATGATAAAACCGTTAAAGGAACTGTTCCAGACAATCCAGAGGGGGGGAAAGGTGCCACCGTCTTGGAGAACTGCTTTTATTTCTTTGATTCCGAAGGAAGACCAAGATGCTACTCAAGTTAAAAATTATAGACCGATATCGCTTTTAAACACAGATTACAAGATATTTGCTAAGGTTTTGGCTAATAGACTGATGAGGGTTCTGCAACAGGTGATTCATGGGGATCAAACGGGGTTTATTAGTGGTAGGCAAATGAAAAATAATGTGAGGCATATAGTTGATGTGTTAGAGTTTTTGGAAAGGAACAACCAGATTGCTGCGGTGCTAATTTTTTTAGATGCTGAAAAAGCTTTTGATCAATTGAATTGGAAATTTTTGTTGAAAGTTTTAGAAAAAATGGATTTTGGGGAAAAATTTTTACAACCGATTAGGGCATTATATCAAAAACAAACTGCCCGAATTATAGTTAATAATAGCTTGACAGAAGCATGTAATATTGAGAAGGGCACAAGGCAAGGGTGTCCGTTATCGCCCTTGTTATTTGTGTTGACATTAGAGATATTATTGGTTAAAATTCGGAATTCGGAAAAAATTAAGGGGATTCAAATTGGAGATCAGGACTATAGATTGAGAGCATTCGCAGACGATCTGGTTGTTACAGTGACCCAGCCAGAGAACTCTGTTGTGGACCTGATGGAGATAATAACACAATATGGGAAGGTTTCTGGATTTAAGGTTAATGTACAAAAAACGAAAATATTGGCCAAAAATATGACATCACCGCAAAAGGCCCTCTTAGAAGGATTACCGTATATACTTGAGTATAAGCCGAATTTTTCAGCCCACTTTTTGGGCTGAAAAATTCCACTTCGGCTTATACTCCAGTCAACAAAAAAACTTACCGAGGACTTGTGCGCGGCCGAGGCTTTGGTGCTTCCGGGATCGCGCGCACCTCTCCCAAGCCACCGCCGTCCGAGACCTGCCGAAGTTTGGGGAGGTTTGGGGAGGTGCGCGCGCACCTCCCCAAACCTCCCCAAACCTCCCCAGGTCTCCGTTCCTCCTGCCGACGTTTGGGGAGGTTTGGGCGCCTCCCCAGGTCTCCGTTCCTCCGCGCAGACCTGCCGACGTTTGGGGAGGTTTGGGCGCCTCCCCAAACCTCCCCAAACGTCGGCAGGAGGAACGGAGACCTGCCGACGTTTGGGGAGGTTTGGGGAGGCACCCAAACCTCCCCAAACGTCGGCAGGTCTGCGCGGAGGAACGGAGACCTGGGGAGGTTTGGGGAGGCGCCCAAACCTCCCCAAACGTCGGCAGGAGGAACGGAGACCTGCCGACGTTTGGGGAGGTTTGGGGAGGCGCCCAAACCTCCCCAAACGTCGGCAGGTCTGCGCGGAGCAACGGAGACCTGGGGAGGTTTGGGGAGGTGCCCAAACCTCCCCAAACGTCGGCAGGAGGAACGGAGACCTGGGGAGGTTTGGGGAGGCGCCCAAACCTCCCCAAACGTCGGCAGGTCTGCACGGAGGAACGGAGACCTGGGGAGGTTTGGGGAGGCGCCCAAACCTCCCCAAACGTCGGCAGGAGGAACGGAGACCTGCCGACGTTTGGGGAGGTTTGGGGAGGCGCCCAAACCTCCCCAAACGTCGGCAGGTCTGCGCGGAGGAACGGAGACCTGGGGAGGTTTGGGGAGGCTCCCAAACCTCCCCAAACGTCGGCAGGAGGAACGGAGACCTGCTGACGTTTGGGGAGGTTTGGGGAGGCGCCCAAACCTCCCCAAACGTCGGCAGGTCTGCGCGGAGGAACGGAGACCTGGGGAGGTTTGGGGAGGCGCCCAAACCTCCCCAAACGTCGGCAGGAGGAACGGAGACCTGCCGACGTTTGGGGAGGTTTGGGGAGGCGCCCAAACCTCCCCAAACGTCGGCAGGTCTGTGCGGAGGAACGGAGACCTGGGGAGGTTTGGGGAGGCGCCCAAACCTCCCCAAACGTCGGCAGGAGGAACGGAGACCTGCCGACGTTTGGGGAGGTTTGGGGAGGCGCCCAAACCTCCCCAAACGTCGGCAGGTCTGCGCGGAGGAACGGAGACCTGGGGAGGTTTGGGGAGGCGCCCAAACCTCCCCAAACGTCGGCAGGAGGAACGGAGACCTGCCGACGTTTGGGGAGGTTTGGGGAGGCGCCCAAACCTCCCCAAACGTCGGCAGGTCTGCGCGGAGGAACGGAGACCTGGGGAGGTTTGGGGAGGCGCCCAAACCTCCCCAAACGTCGGCAGGAGGAACGGAGACCTGCCGACGTTTGGGGAGGTTTGGGGAGGCGCCCAAACCTCCCCAAACGTCGGCAGGTCTGCGCGGAGGAACGGAGACCTGCCGACGTTTGGGGAGGTTTGGGGAGGCGCCCAAACCTCCCCAAACGTCGGCAGGTCTGCGCGGAGGAACGGAGACCTGCCGACGTTTGGGGAGGTTTGGGGAGGTGCGCGCGCACCTCCCCAAACCTCCCCAAACTTCGGCAGGTCTCCGGACGGCGGCGGCTTGGGAGAGGTGCGCGCGATCCTGGAAGCACCGAAGCCTCGGCTGCGCGCAAGTCCTCGGTAAGCTCCGGGCGGTCACTTGCTTCGCGTCTCCTGAGGGAAGGGGGGCGACTGGAGCGGGCGTGTTTCCTCGCCTGCTGGGCGCTGCGATTTGCCCGGGGAACGCGCGGGCCCCGAATGGCAGCGTGGAGCAAGGAAGCGGACAGCCAGGGCTTCCCCGAGAGCCGCGGCCACACAGGGTATTCCTGTGTATTCAGGCTTGCAAAATGGCGGATCGAGCCTCTGCTGGCGGCAGAGGCTTGCAGAGCGCGGATCGGCTTATACTCGAGTCAACAACTTTTCCCAGTTTTGGGGGGTGAAATTGGGGGTCTCGGCTTATACTCGAGTCGGCTTATACTCAAGTATATACGGTAACTGGATTTGAGATTGTTAAAAGGGTTAAATATTTGGGGGTGATTTTGTCGCCCTCTAATACAAAGCTATATAAAAATAATTATGAAAAGCTATGGGGGAAAATTGCAATTGTCTTTGTTGGGACGGATTGCAGCAGTAAAAATGAATGTCCTGCCTAAATTTTTATTTTTGTTTCAAATGATACCGATTCTTAAGAAAGATTCTAATCTGGAGGAATGGCAGCGAGGTATCAATAAATTTGTGTGGGCAGGGAAAAAACCACGAGTTAAACTTAAGATTATGCAGGATACTCGTGAGAGAGGTGGCCTTAAATTGCCTAATTTTAAATTATATTATGAAGCTGCTGCATTAGTAGGAATAAGTGATTGGATTAATTTGACGCAAGGGAGGTTATTAAATCTTGAGGGCCATGATTTGTTGTTTGGCTGGCATGCATATCTGTTGTATGATAAGAAGGTGGACAGCGTGTTTAGGGTGCATATTTTAAGGCAGGCATTGCTGAGAGTTTGGAAGAAGTATAGACATAAGTTAAGTTGCAAGATACCATTGTGGGCAATTCCAAAACACGCAATAGAAAATATACATGCTGGCTTTAAACATGATGTGACTACGTACAAGGAGATCCTTAGCTTGGAAAGAAATGTTTGGTGTTTGAAATCATATAGCTTCTTGCGAGAAGAGAAGGTTGTTCAAAATTGGTTTCAATATACTCAGTTACGGGCCAGGTGGAAAGAAGACCAGAAAAATGGATTTACAATGACTGATGAAAATTTGATAAAGCAAATTAGAAATCAGGGACCAGCACATATCAAACGGATATATCTTGCATTGATAAGAGATTGACTCAGAAACAGAGCTTGTTAAGGACTGTATGATAAAATGGGCCCAAAACATCCAGGAAGTTATCACAATGGACACGTGGGAAAAGATTTGGGTGAGGAACGTAAAATTTACACAAGCTCAAAATCTAAGAGAGAATTTTTACAAAATGTTTTATAGATGGCATTTAGATCCTAAAAAGCTTGCAAGTATGTATCCGAATTATCAGCCTAAATGTTGGAGGTGCGGTGATGAAGACGCAACATATTTTCACATATGGTGGACTTGTAAAAAGGTTAAGGCTTTTTGGATAAAAGTCTGGTGGAACATGCAGAAGATTTTTAAACAGAGGATAAAGTTTTGTCCGCAACTTTTTTTGTTGGGAATAATTACAGATGCTACAGTTGTGGACACCAAGTTGATGTTGAATTTAATTACGGCAGCAAGACTTTTGATAGGTCAGTATTGGAAGAAAGAGGAACTGCCGACCATAGAAGAGTGGACTTTAAAGGTTTCCGACCTGGCAGAGATGGCGAAGATTTCGGCCTATTTGAAAGATCACTCGCAAGAACGCTATATTATGGAATGGACAAAATGGATTGAGTTTATCCAGAACAAGTATAGGGTTAAGAAGTTTTACGTAGCATTTGAATAAGTCTTCTTTCGTTTTTTTTTCTTTTCTTATCTTAGTTTCTTTTTATACATATTCAATATTATTAAGGCTTGTTTTATCCTCTATAAGCTAGAGAGTGATGGATTTTAGAGTTTATAGTTGTTAGTATATGATTGTTTATGATTGCTTTTTATATATATACCTTGTATTTAGCTCTGGGAAGTCGGGGGGGGGGAGGGGGGAGGGGGGGAGGTAGGGGCGGGGGGAGGAGGGAGGGGGAAGGGGGGATTTTTAAAGGAAAATTGTATTTTAAAATTTTTCAATAAAAAAAAAAAAGACAACCACTAAACCAAATATATTATTTGAACTCACACTAATTGCTATCTACCTGTATTTTAAGTTTTGATCCAATTTCAAGTCTTTTTTAATTTTATATTAGAGGCCTCAAAGGTTTTCTGTGTGGAGAAGCAAGATATAAATTTAATAAACAATAATAATACTGACTCTGATGTGTATGTTGAACAATCAATTAAGATTCACCTCTCTGCTCAAAAAGGAGTCGTCCTCATCAAATATCAGGGCCAAATAAGTCACGTTGTTTACCAGGAAGAAATCACGAAGTTCCGTCACACTGAAAAAGAAGAACATTATATACTGTTCCAAATACAGATTAATATTTCTTATGCAAATTAACTTGCCCATTGCCTCCTGTTATAGGAGATTTTACCCAACCAACTGCTAAGCATTTCTTTCTCAAAGGAACAGCAATAAATTTTTAATCTAACTGGAGTTTTGATCTTATATGAGAATATAGGAATGCAAATTTCTACCTTTTAAAAAATCTGGCCTATTTTTTCTTTTCCAAATACGGCAGCTCAATATATATCAGCGATGGGGGGGGGAAATTTCAGCTATTACATCTGTACTTGTTAGTATTACAAGAAATAAAGAGCAACTATCAAAAGTGACATTCTTGTGCAAAGTCTCCACCTCCACAAAAATCTAACTAGGGCTTTCATCAGTGTTCCTTCATATAGCCAATACCTCATTGTATTGGTATCACCCCCAGCCTTCATCATCCAGTACTGACAGTGTACCCAGGTTGAAAAAGGCTGGTTTATCTCATTTTAAGATTATTTTTACATTGAAATGCAAAACCAACATGTCCTGAAATAGGTGAGATGTATGTTATGGAGTTGGGGCAGAGAACCAAGATAGGGTATTATTTCTGGTGGATTTTTTTTAAAAAATGAACAGCAAGGAAGAAAGCACTTCATGTGTCTGGAGAAATCACTGTTTCTAAAGATCCTTCCTCTGGTAATTAGGACCCTTTTCTTTTCTTTTTTCCTTCTTTTGACAAGGTAGTGATTGATTTAATGATAGTTTGACATTTGCTTTGGCTTGCTTTTATTTGTTTGCATCCTGCCTTTTATTAGTTTAGAAATAAGTCAAGGTGATGAATACATCCAATACACCTTCTTTCTATTTTCCCCACAACAGCCACCCTGTGAGGTGGGTTGGGCTGAGACAGAATGACAGGCCCAAAGCGACATCCAGCTGACTAAAACGGGAATTGAACTCATGGTCTCTGGCTTTCCTGTCCTGCACCACCCCTGCAAGTCATCTGATCACAATTAAGGCACATGGCAACCGGCTTTTTTTTCACAGTTGAAGTGTTTTGTGGTCACGGGATCACAATTTGCAAATCTTCCCAGCGAACAAAATTTCAGTTTCAATTGTAGTGGACTACCTGTAATGTTTTCCAAGAGAACAGAAGAAAGAATGCCTTTTCATACTTAATCAGTTTTACATAATTATGAATAATTGTTTTGAGTTTTTTAAAAAAAATTATCCCTAATTCCAGAATCAGAGAAAAAGCAAGGCAAAGATAATAATAAAGTCGGAAGGGACCTTGGAGGTCATTTGTCCAACCCCCTGCTCAGAGACGAAACACTATACCATTTCAGACAAATGGCTGTCCAGTCTCTTCTTAAAAACCTACAGTGTTGGAGCATTCACAGCTTCTGGAGGCAGGTTGTTCCACTGGTTAATTGTTCTAACTGTCAGGAAGTTTCTCCTTAGTTCTAGGTTCCTTCTCTCTCTGGTCAGTTTTCATTCGTTGCTTCTTGTCCTGCCTTCAGGTATTTTGGATAATAGCTTGACTCCCTCTTCTTTGTGGCATCCCCTGAGATATTTGAACACTGCTATTATGTCACCCCTAGTCCTTTTCTTCATTAAACTAGACATACCCAATTCCAGCAACCGTTCCTTGTATGTTTTAGCCTCCAGTACCCTAATCATCTTTGTTGCTTTTTTCTGTACTCTTTCTATAAATAAATAAATAACCCACAGCCAGCTAAACTCCAATCTGGTATGTCTCCCATGTCTAGGTATCCAATTCAAGTCATTCTAGGCTTGCTTCCTTACAGGAGCCTTACAGTCACATTTTTTTATACATTTTTATGTCAAACCTTTACCAAGAAAAAAAATGTCAGATTTTACTAAGATGTCTGTCCAAGGTTTCCTTGATCACTTCAACGTATTTGCATTCTTCTAATCCTTGTCCACTAAGGTAAGAAAAAGCCTCATCACACATTCCAAGTGAACTATCAGCTCTAATGCATAAACATTTTTTAAATGAAAAATCAATAGGTTTGATTGTCCAGTGTGTTGTCAGGTCTTCAAGATAGAATAGCTCAAGAAACAGAAAACCACAAGAAATACTCAAACTCTACTTTATTATTAAGAAATAATATATTATAATATATTAAGAAATCTGATAGGTATGTAGAAGTCTCAAGATGATTTATAGACAATGATTCATTAAATGAGCACTTGTTACAATGCTATATTATTCAAATACTATAAGCTATAACTTGTCTTTCAATGTTTAACAACTACGCATCATTTACTGAGTCACTGTTTATAAACTTTATAAAATGAATCATATGTAATATTCTAAATTTGCGAACTGATGGTTATCTGCAAAACATACAACACCAAATAATGAAAAGTCAGTTCCGCTAATCACTCAATTCCTTACAAGAGAATATGAACGTATTATGAATGGATAAACAAATATAATTAAACTGTTAATTGTCAGAGAAGGATAAAATTGCAGAATCTTTGAAAAGAAACCTACTGTTTTCTTCATTTCTGGGACTCAACAACAATGTGGAAATCATCCCTCATGGTGAAATACAAAATTAACTTAAGAACCTATTGGTTGGGAAAGATGGAAATCTTAATTCAACTTATCTGGGGGGAGGTGCAAGTCTGAGGAAAACTAAGTTATACACTTCGGCACAAACAAACATGACATTCGGGTAGGCCACAGAAGGGAGGAGGCTGATATTAATAGACAAAGATGGTAGTTCTATTTTTAGAATTTATGACCCTGCATCTGTGGGTCTATATAACTAATTGATTAACCAGATAAAGAGGGGCAGCTGACTGCCCATTGTTGACAAGGCTCTCCTAGTTAAGGGACACTTGCTTTATTTTATGGGACCACGGCTGTTCTCCCAAGGAGGCTGGTGCCTCCTTTCCTGGATATTAGACACTGATAAGATGGTTTGGGGTTTGCCATTTGCTCTTCCTTTTTTCCCTTGGAGCCTGGTTTTACGGTCTGTTGTTTCCGTGATATTCTTTTTATACTGTTTCATGTATTGCAAGCCACCCAGAGTCATTTAGAATCAGGCAAATCAAGCTGAATAAAGATTTTATCAAAGGCAATTATAACTTGGATTACAGAAGTAAGACATAATCTCTTTTGTAAGACAAGCAACGTTAGAATATTCTTCCTACAGTATTCTTTCACAAGGCGGAGAAGAATCTGGGTTGGCACAATCAAAGGCATTTTGGTAATCAGCGAAAAACATATTGACCTCTTTGGGGAATTCTTTGACTTTCTCAATTATCCAGCCTGCATCAGCAAAAATGTCTTGGGCTTCTTAGGCTTTTCTAAAATCACCTTAAACATCTGACGCATCCCTTTCCATTTAGGGCTCTAATCTGCATTGGACGATTCTATTTTGCTAGCATGTGAAATTAAGGCTATTGTGTGGTAGATCACACACTCTATTAAGTCTCCTTTCTTTGGTCTCAATACGTAGATTGATCTCTTCAATCTGGTAACCACTATGTCCACATTTGCTCCCTTAACTTGGTTAAAATCTTGCAATTTGGTTAAAATATTTGCAATAGTTCTATAAATATTCCATCAATTCCTGTAGCCTCCTGACTTGATAATAACTGTGATGTAACATCATCTTCTATTACTATTCAAAAACCTAGTCAACATAAAAATATTAGAAACCTTCCAGAAAACAAAAATAACAGCTATTTTTAAAACATTTTTCTACAATCGTTAGAAATTAATTATTGTATCAAGATCAACAATCACATAAATAATTAATAATGTACGTTCAATCCATGCAGCACAGTACAAGCTGATTTTAATTTAATATATACATTGTTCTCATTTTTTAATGTTCTCTTTTATTTATTTATTAAACTTTTATGTCATCCATCCCACTGTCAAGTGACTTTCTAAAATGGTTTGCTGGCATGGGCAAATTCTCCATGATGATTTTTCAACATGGAAGATGTGTGTGTGTGTGTGTGTGTGTCATACATATATAAGTAATACACACTCAGCAGTACAAATCACAAACCAGATTTATCTGTTCACATTGATTCACTATAGTCTCTACTTTCTTTTCCATTTCTCTGTTATCCTTCTCATAAATGATTTTAGATCTCCTTTGGTACAGGGATCTGATACCTTCAGTTTGCTAATTGTATAGGACAACATCCTATGATATAAGATTGTTGTAATGAAGCACTTCAAATATCTAATGCAATGTAAATGCTCAGGTTTCAGAACCCAAAGCCCTTTTACATATTCTGTTGGGTTGAAGGAAAAACGTCTAGCATGCATACTGATGCTTAAAAGGAATAGTTTGTCTTGCAATCTCTTTTCAAATTACCTTGTTGGCCGCAGAGGTGGGCTGGCAGAAGGCCACTTATCTTCATGACTCTCCATTAAAGTGATTATGGTCCCTCTTAGAGACTCAATGTTTTTTTCATTATCTGTAGAGGAAAGAAAGCATACCATTGTGAAATCCCAGTCAACCAGTATGACTGTCAAGGTAACCCAAGATAATTCAAGTTACCCCAGAAGATATCATGCATGGGCAAAGTCCCAGCAGCTTCTACCATCTGATTACTGGGGACTGTTGCCGACACATGCTTTCCAACTGCTTAAGTAAAAGGATTCTTTTTTTTCCTGATTAGTCTATCATTTGTATCCATGTAGAGAGTACACAGGAAATGGTCACATCACGAAAATAACCTTTATAGATTTTTTCAAGGTCAAATCTCTAAATATGGAACAAGAGGAACTGAGCTGGTTTTTCCTCCCTGAACTGCTGCTTAGAGGAAGATAAGTTCCAGTCACCAATAGGTTTACAGTAGCTTATTTATCTCTCTATGCCTGCTGTATCCCCCTAAAGTTCAATTGTCAGTTGAGAATTGAGGGACAAAAGTAAACATGAGAAACTGAGACTAGCCACTCAAACATAACTCTTCTGCCAAGGAGCCCCTCCCAACTTAGTTCTTACATGGCTCATCCCAGAGTACAGTACTTCCTGAAGAGGGATTCCCTCTACAGAGAGTCTGAGTAATTCTCTTGACTAAGAACTTCATAAATGTTGTCTAACAAGTACCACCAATAAAGGAAGAATAATTGTTTAATCCTTCTGTAGTTCAAGAAACAATCAACAGCATCTATTGGAGTTCATGAAGAGATGAACTTAGATGCTGGCCTTTGGGCTGCAGCAAGCAATCTTCATGCAGCAATGGATTAGCACTTTCTACTTAGCTTTTAGATTTTGCTTCTTCTTCTGGAGCTTTTGATTCTATGATGCCCCCCCCCACGCACACACACACACTATGGCATGTCCATATTGCAGCCTAATGAATATGCTGAGAATTCTTTGTTACAGATTCTTACGTTTCTTCAAAGAGAAATACTTTTTGGTTATCCCTACAGACAGAAAGCTGCTAAAATAAGTCAGCATGGTTTATCTGGAAATGTAAAACCCAACCACAACTGGTTATAGTTTAATTTTGTTCAAAACAAAAAGAAAGCATGTGTTATTCTGAAGAATGTTAAGCCTGTAGATTTTAACCTTAATACACAAGAGAAAGTCAATCCATATGTTCTTTTCTAAATAGGTTAATCAGGTTCTGATTTACCCATAACCCATATTATTTATCTGGATGCAGAATTTTGGCATCTCAAAATGGAAGTCCCAGTCTGCTGATCTGAGAAGGACAGAAATATCTTTCAGTCCTTGCCCAAATGAAATATGTACGGTAACAGAAGTGTGGAAAAGGAATGAGATGTCTCAAAGAAACTGTATTACAAGAACAGTCATATTACATGGTGGATCATTTCTCTCTTTGATAAGCATGACTTTCCTTGGGGTATAGAAAGAGACAATTTATTTAGTTGCCACTTTACTGACAAGAATTCTGCATATGGTACATACTGTTGAATTTTATGCCATCCTCAGGTTTCTGGGAGAACGTCTTGAAAAACTGGAAAGAAATAAACCAGGTTGTCAGATTCTGCTTTTAAACATTGTTTTTGTAGTATATTAAGCAACACAATTGCCCAGTTGTAATCTGAAGTTCTCACTCATCAGCCTACAAGCTGGAGAGAAGTATATAGATTGAGACGGGGAAAAATTACCAAGGCTGTTTTTTGTTGATATCTTCCCTCTCTGTTCACTTTTGGAAGATCTGAAAAAACTAGGTTAGGAACAGATCATCATGAAGAAAATCTTCCTATATTGTCACTAAAAATCAACACCAACCTGATGGCACATTATCAATCTATCAATATATCCATATCTTTCTGTTCAAAACTGTCCTTTTGTTAAATCATTGTGTATATTATACCTTGATTTAAAAATCCCTGTGAATTATTTTAAAAATAAATTAAAATTAAAATGCTTCTTTCAATTCTACTGCATTCTGTTCTGGGATCCTGTCAGGCCCAAGCGACAATCAACATATGAAGAGTTCAAGTTCAAGGAATTCTACCTATTATACAGGAATCTCCCCAGACTGTTTGTCTTCCTCTGGGAACAGATAAATAAGGTTCCATGAAGCTGGGGTGGGTGGTGGGTGGGTGGGTGTAGTCCTGGATCTCTCGTGACTGTGCAACAGTTCTAGGATTACTCGCCATTTGATTCCTCCTCCTTGCCAAGTAGGGAATTTCCCCACAAATCCAGATAAAATACCCCATTTTCAGTTGCAGATAAGCAACCAAAGAATGCTGGTCATTGAATAGGGAGGATGTAATGACAGAACTGGAAAAGCATCCTCAAGAAAAATAATGTAGCTTTAATAAAATAAATAAATAAAACAGCTATAGACCTATTATAGAAGACTTACCAGGAGCTCCACTGTTTTCCAACTTGATAGCTACATTTGTTTTATGGGTTATGTGTTGCTCAGGAAACTGCTAATTGATTCAAACACTCTGATGTATATGCTGCACCTGTGGGGTTTCCACATTTTTCTAATATAGAACAGAAAGTTCTTTGAGATCTTAAAAAGTACAAGTAGTATGAGACAGTGTGTGTATCTTGTTTTGTAAACTACTTCCAGTATCCTAATTGTTTCTAATTTAACAGATTTTTTTCCTCCAAAGTTCTGGACATATACTATTAACACGAAAGCTAATATCAACAGAGAAAAAATGCCAGAGGGAAAAATTAATCAATAATCTATTTATTAGCAAAAATACCAGATTAAAGAATAGTTTATGTAGTTACAGATATTAAAAGGTTATGCCAGAAATATAAAATTGCTAGGCTCAGTTGAACCAGTAATTGTAACCAGTAAAAACTTTCTATAGGCTCCAGAGAAAGGATATCTTAACTCCTAACTTTGTTGTCATATTTGCCCCCAAACCAGACAAAGTTGTCAATAAATATGCTATTTCTTCAGGTGTTTTTATGCCCCATCAAACCCTAATTCTTGTAACTGGGGCTGCATTCTAGAATGTTCTCCATCTGTTCCTAATCATAGCACACATCTACATGAATACCTTGTAGGGAATCTATAAAGCTTCTCTTTTCACCCAGGTCCTGTTAGGTTATTAAAAAGAGCCTTGGTGGAGCAGTGGGCTAATGCCTCCTTAAGTAACACCAGCTGCCTGCAATTAGTGCAGGTTCGCGTCCCACCATGCTCAAGGTTGACTCAGCCTTCCATCCTTCTGAGGTAGGTAAAATGAGGACCCAGATTGTTGGGGGCAATAAGCTGACTTTGTAATAATGCCGCTTGGGGTGTGTGTGAAAGCCCTAATAAGCAGGCATATACATAGAATGAAGGCTACTGCTAAGCTTGTAAGCCGCCCTGAGTCTTCGGAGAAGGGCGGGATATAAATGGAATAAAAATAAAAAATAAAAAAATAAAAAATATTCGTTTTGCCTTCCTACTTCCCTCATTTTTAAAAAATTAATATGCTCTCACAGTATTTTCTTTAAAATTGTTTGTTGCATGCGCATGAGCACGCACGCACACACACACACACACACACATACTTTTCTCCAACTGGTTTGCAATAAAATTGTCCCAGAAAATTTCAAACTATATTGTCTCAGGCAGTTACATTCCCTCAGTGCAGGTATCATATCTGAGCATGAGGATGTGATTTTTTGTGTGTGTGCTAAGGTGAATATTTATCTTTTTTGCCCCTTTTTATATCTCCTCCAAAATATATCTATCACCCATTTGAAATAAAACTGCAAATTAAGTCTCTAATTATTCCGTGGGAAAAATCCATCCCTATGCTGCCAGTGGCATTGGATAGGCAAAGTAAGAGAACTCAATTACCAAGCAAATATGCGTTCCCTTTCCTATGTTGATTCTTTTGGAGAGGTTTATAACATGCCCTGCCAGCTGTATGCATTCCACCTGATCAAATGTACACAAATCAAGAGCTTGTGTAATAGGTCAGGCTTTAGAGATTTAACAAAATACAAGGAAAAGGAAGCAGAAAATGCCACATCAGCGTGTAACAAAACCTGAATGTAAACCCAGGAAAGAAAGGGAAAGAAGAACACTTATATATGTAAATAAAAAAATTCAGTTTAGATGAGGCAAGTTCCTGGAGATGGATAAGATTGCTTTTCTTCTTAAATAACTGCATGGTGAGGATTAATTCAGATGCGGGGTCATAAATTCTAAAAAGAGAACTACCCTCTTTGTCTATTATTATCAGCTTCCCCCCTTCCAAGCCTAATTTACTTGCTTTTCCCCCTGAAAATTGAGGCAATAGGATTCTGTTCTGTTTCTTTACAGTGAAAACCTCAGCAACAAGGATCCTGGGCAACATTCTGTAGGTGTAATACTATCTCATATACCTTCAACAAAGGAAAGCTTTGACTCAGGAGAAGCAGATTTACAGAAGGGCACCCAATGATGCAGCTTCTTTGGTGCCAAGAAATAAATTTGAATCCATGGATGTCTACCATTACTATATATTAGCATTCTTTTCAATAATTATAATGAATCTCAGAAGTATGCAGTGGCTCCCTCCAGCCAACCAATCAACAATATGGAAGTAACCTAATAATGCAAGTTGTGTCCAATCCATGAAATCCACACTATACAGTAAATTTCTATACTTCAAATTGGTAGCTATCTCAACCCAACCACTCATCCTTAGAGGCTATATGGCCAGCTTGCTGAAGGCTTGGCTTCAAGGTGCCAGCAAAGATGCCACTCCTTTTACAAACAGTTTGTGAGTGCAGAAAAATCACCTATATCCATAAACTGTTTGTGAAAGGGGTGGCAGACTTGGCACCTGAAACATGGCTGGCCAAGGGCAACAATGTTGCTTTATTTGAAATATCTTCAGCTGAGTTTTGTGTCTTTCGGCAAGATCAGCACCAAGGTCAGAGAAGGTGTGTCTTTGATGTGGTACCTTACCTGTGGATCAAGGGCTTTGCTCCTGAGATACTGGGATAGGAGTTTCTGCATGTTCAGTGCAGCTGTGGAGGCAAGCTGGGGATTTTACAGGTGTATTACCTGGCAGGATTCAGGGCTGGTAGTTTCAACCCTGATGTGCTGGAGGCTGGCTCTAACAAAGCCTAGACGTTCCTGGTTCTGTGGCAACAAATGGTTTCTCTAATTTCAGGGTTGCAACATCTAGGTAGGCATATATACGACCTCATTTTTATCTCAAAGTGATTAAGAGATCTGCTATGAGCAGATCCAAATGTTCCAGGTGTGATGTATAACCACCTAAAACCTCCTTGAGGCAAAGGGACCCAGTCTAATAGACTTTCCCCAAGCACCCAATAGATTCAAATGCTTTCCAGAGAGCTTAAACAGTTTCTCAGATCTCTGGTGAGCTGTTTAGTTCAATGTCTGGTGTGCCACTGCAATGGGAGGCAAACTGGATACTAAATAAGATCAGCCTTAAGGTGCCTCTTTTGGAAGGCTGAGCCCTGGGAAATGAAGTACCAAAAATGATATCAGGAGTACCAATAGAGAAAGATAAAACATAAATCCAACAAAGCATGGTCTTCGCTAAAGCAAAAGTAAGCTCCTTTTTTCTCTAATTGAGTCAGTAACGGTCATCCATTAGTCCTGTTCAGAGTTTCTAATTCTCTTTTAGGGAAAAGTCAAGAGAGAAATTTCCCACTTGGCTATTGTAACTAATTGTATAGTATTTCACTGACAAAATCGCTCAGATTCATCAAAGTTTTGATTCCTCATAAATAAAGTCTTTAATGATGACTAGAACACCCTCTAACCCTATTATCTGGGATTCATTTTGGCCTATGAACTGCAAGGCAGTGAACTGTCTTTAGATTGTCCTCTGCTACTTGTAATCTGGATCCATGTCTGTTTCTGGCTGTGGTAAGAGTCACATTTGTACAGTACAATTAATCACTAACCAATAGATAAAAGGGTGGGCACAGGTCACAACATGTAAGTTAGTGAGATCATCGAAGTGTATAGTGCCAAATTTTCTCTTTTTTTTCCCCACCAAAAATTCCAGGAAGAAATCATGTAGCACTTCTGAAGAGTTTGCCAACTGAATTCAGCTACACAAATTTATAAAGGACACAAAAAGAGGTTTTGGGGATGCTGCAAGTTGCCCCTCCTGAGAGATCATCAGGTACAAGTGCTTCCAACTTCCTTACAGGATGTACCAGATGGTACCGTATGCCTCTCTACCAGACTTTGCTATGCTCAGCAATCTAATGCTGGTCCCCAATGGAGCAAAAAGATCTAGATCAACTGTTCCTGGGATCCTGGTCTATAACTTCCCAAAATCATGCTGGTTGGAGAGAACAGGAATTGTAACCCTCAGCAACAGAATTTTTACCTTTACAGTGGGATAGCTCTTTATTCCAAATTTATAACAGATGTTCTTATTGGAAAAATCAGCACAATCAATAGCTCCCAGCATCACAGCAGGTCTCCAGTCTAGAAGGGAGGAAGACAACAAAAATTCATATTTTTCCAATATGTGAAAACATATAACTGAGTGTTTATAAAATAACCAGATAGCCAGGAGCTGTTCCTTAATTTTTTGTTCTGTGCAACATCCAAGACATAAGGGGAGAGAGAGACAGAGACAGAGAGAGAGAGGCAGAGACACAGAGAGAGACAGACAGAGAGATGGGGGGGGAGAGAGAGAGAGAGAAATAGTTTCCCAATTTGTGAGATTTGCTGATCCTTTTTGACATCAAGAGAACAAGCAGAAAAATCGCTGGCTATTAACTATTAACTCTAGCTTTTCAAATTGAGTAATTCGTATTTTGGCAGTAGTCTGTAAAACTCTATATGACCCAAAATCATCTTGAATCCCATTCTAATTTAGACAAAATATTTGGACCTTGTTTAAGAAATTACTACTAACTTAGTCATGATGTAATTTCCAAAAGATTCTCAAATGAAAGGTGCTATAAAAACTTTTAAGAAAAGGAAAAGGTTTGCCCAGTTGAAAAAGTTATAGCTGGTACAAAATGTAGCTGCATTATATCTCTGTTTCACAAGCGACATTGTTTGCCAGTGTACTTCCAGCGCAGTTCAAGATAGCTTATAAAGCCCTTCGTGACACAAGGCTGGGTTGTCTTAGGGACCACCACTTTACAATCACTCCTACCCATCCCATTAGGTCCAGCATTAAAAGCGCTTTCCGGGTCCCATCTATTAGGGAATGCCATCTGATAGGACCCCAAATGAGAGCTTTTTTTGCTCTGGGGCCTGCTGTTTGGAAGACACATCATTCTCACAAACATTAGATTGGCCCCAACATTGTTGGACATTTGCAATAGATTAAAAGCAAAATTCTATCACCAAGCCTGATTGATTGACCTATAAGGCCCTTCACGGCAGGGTTATTTTAGGGACCACCTATTTACAATCACTCCTACTCATTCCATTAAGTCCAGCAATAAAAGTGCCATCAAATCATTTTCAACTCCTAGCTAGGGAGTTGTACCTCAGTGTACTCAGAGGTTTTTGATATGCTCCAAGTCACAAACAGCAGGGACACACTAGGCTTTCCACGAAATACTGTGGTAAGGAGGGAAAGAAAAGGGCCACTTCGCAAAGGAAAAAGGGAGGAGATATATTGTTATGGAAACCAAACATGGCATTCAACAAGGGTGTGGGAGGCTAAGGAAATAACAACTATGCATCCATTACCACATAAATCAAGGGACTCAACATCAGCTCTTCTTATTTGCATGATGATGTCATGATGCATATGGTCCATTTTGATGTCATCGTGGCTGTTTATGAATGTTACTGGAGCCACGTGTTACTTTTTTCAGATGAAAGAGAAAAGCCAAAATATGAAAGACCTGGCATTACATGGGATAAAACCGAAGTTTTTAGATAAATTCCTCGAAGTATTTTCATTAAGCTGCATAAAAATCCAGCAATGGAAGTGGCATATACTTTTGTTCTCAGGATAGGAATGTGGATAATATCAATAGCACACACCATGGGAAGCATAAAGTAGGTTTCCTGCTAAGCCATCAAAAAAAGAAAAAAAAAACCTAATCCAAGTTGTTATAAAGTGGAACAAAAACCTTAAGTGTAAGAGGCAACTGTGTTAATAGGGCTTTGACCTTGATGTTATAATAATAATTCTGTCATACCCATGCAGTGTTTGGTGTTTAGTTTCTGGAAAGGTTCAAGCTGAGTTCAAGCTTGTTTAAGGTCAAGTAGAGAAATAGGGGGATGGCCTTGAAGAAGGAATTCAATAAATGATTATGTGAGCATGAGCTAAGACTGAACAGATAGGAAAGGATGAGGGGGAAAAATCAAGACTACTCTATGACTTGATTATTTATGGCAGGGATGCGACATATGGCGATTTTCCATTGCCGGCAATGGGGTGGGCGCAGTTTCGGTATGATGCACCCGGCCTGTGGGCCAGCAGTTTGACATCCCTGCTTTATGGTATAAGGGGAGAGGAAATGTACATAGGCTTTTGTGTATCCTATAATAACAATAATAATAATAATAATAAAGAGTTCCAGTAGTTCTTGTATTTATTTCCCAACCTGGGCTACCTTGAAAGACTGACAAGTAGACCGATGACAAAGACAGTCTTAGAAGTGCCTCAAGTTCATGAGTGTGTCTCAATGCTTCATTGCTAGACCAGGATGGATGCAGAGGGTGTGGAGGAAATGGAAATAGTGGTGATGAAAACATGCATAAGGGAGGGAGATTGTAGAGGGTATAGGAAATGACCTTGAAAGACAGGAGGAAGAGTCACTACAAGGCAACAGTCAGATAAATAGGGCTGGAACCTGGAGCAGAAACTAATTTGAGAAAATGCCTCAGACAAACAAGCCCTACCTAGTCCACATGAAGATGTTGGCGGTTGGGGGGGGGGGGAGGAATATGTTCAGACTTGCAAGATTCTGTTACTATAACTACTACAGTGAAAGTAGTTCTGACTTATATGGTACTGGTGCCTTAGTCTGATCTACCTTGTGGATCCGGCAGAGGCATAAAGGAAGCAGCTTTGGGGAAATTGTCTGAAGTCAGCCATGAATGGAAGGATTCCTTGACATAAGGAGAAACAAGAGGAGGAATTATTTTATGCTCATGCACAGAAAGTAGAACAAAGATTACCACCCATAGCAGGGTGCCTAATAGGCAAAGAAGCTGGCTCCAACTCTTTTGTGGAAACAGCCTTACATATACATGTTAGTTATAGCAGTGGTAAGATTGTGGCTATTTACCGTGGTCCCATGAATTCTATAACCCAAAAAGAAAGAAAAGTCTCTCATAATTGACTTGGAAGCTGGTAAGCTTTAGTGTCCAAATAATTTGAGGCAAAATAGTGAGATAGCCCTGAAAAGACAATTAAGGGTCAGACCTTTAAATAAGGGAAAAATCTGTTCTTATTGGAAAGGTCCATGACTAAATGGCAGTGGACAAAAACCAGAGGCTGACTGGCCTCAACAGATGCAGGTATAATTGACTGAGCAAATGATGATGGGCCTTTGCCATGAAGCCATGCTGGCCTGATAGTGACATCTCTCAGCCAGTAAAGCCATTATCAGTACAGGTTGACTAGCAAAGAGACTCGTTATCCTCTATAAATGAAGATAAATACAAAGGATTCCAAGGTCCTGGGACACTGCTGCACCGAAGAACTGATTAACACCAGGCATGTGATAAAAGGCCTTCTGTTTAAGCCATGTAAGACAAAGTCTAGGGATCATATTTCAACTTAAAATGATGTATTTTCATCACACGATGACTGAACTTTGTAAACTGCATTGCCTAAATTCAAATCAACCTGCTAGTTGTAGCTTTTAGCTTGATCCGAATTTACCTGAAAAGCCGTTTTGCTGTTTCAGAAATATTTAATCAGAAAACCAAGCATGTGTTCTTCTCCCAAAAGGCCATTGTCATGTTTTTTTTTTCATAATAAGAAGGATGGGAATGACAGTGAGAAGACAGGAATATAGTCACAAAGATGCCTCAGAGTTCTGATTATGAATAGTTCAAAATTATCTAAAAACCACCCGGTTGAGGAAAGTTGGACTATGAGATTAATCCCCAAGATCAACATACGGAATGTGACAAAGGATACAGTTATCTCTTCCCATAGATCCAAAAGCAGCCAATAACTATTTTCTACAGAACACATTCCTTTTTTTCCATTTTGCCGCTGATTCAGCAGGATCTTAGCAAAATCCTTTCATCTCCTCTTCCCCATATGCAAAATTTCAGTAATCAGAATACTGTTAAAACTTCTCCTGGTTAAAAGGATTACATTTGCTTCCTGACATGTCAAGTGTTTTTTCTAGAAATAAGAGTACAAAACTGCTCTGTGTCTTTAGAAATGAAGCAGCATACTGGGAGTCCTCAACTTACAACCATTCGTTTAGTGACCATCTGAATTTACAACAGCACTGAAAAAAATGATTTATGACCATTTTTCACATTCACGACTGTTGCAGCATCCCCATGGTCACATGATCAAATATGTCACTTGGCAACTGACTCATATTTATGACAGCTGCAGTTTCCTTGGGTCATGTGATCATATTTTGCGAAATGAATGGGGAAGCTGCATTCATTTAACAACTGTTTTGCTAATTTAACAATTGTGGTGAATCACTTAACAACTGTGTCAAGAAAGGTTGTAAAATGGGGCAAAGCTCACTTAACAAATGTCTCACTTAGCAACATGCATTTTGGGTGCAATTGTGATCATAAGTCGAGGACTAACTATATGAGCTGAAGAAATAAGCAGAGAAAGGAAGAGAATGGGTAGGAGGGAAATCAGGAGAACACAATTTATAGAGTAGCCGTTCTGCTCTGTGCCTTGTAGTTGGGGAAGGGAGGGCAAGAGAGACTAGTCAAGATAAGAGTTCTATTCTATTCTACTTCCTACTGTTAGGGCAGGATCTTTAACATGTTCTATGTTTATATGCACTGAGTGGGTACCCCTCCGATCCCCTTTGAACCTTTGATTTTTCTAGAGGGTTATGGACCTGTTTCAGGTTTGCAAATTCTGGAAACCATAAGTTAAAAGTCCCTAAGGAAGAGGGACAAAGAACCAGGGAAACACTGAATGAAAACAGCTTAATTCTTCCCGTTTAAAGATCAAGGCAAATGTTGGGATCTACTATGGACCATTCATTTTATTTCCCCTATCTTGATCCAATAGCTTCCTGTCACTCCATAGCCTGTAGTTCCACACAAGAAACAGAAGACGGGGAAGAAAAGATCTAACCAAGGCATTTATTTGAATATAAAATATAGAACTTTACAAGTTATGCTTTTATGGAACATTTGCAACTTCCACACTCACCACGTGGAAGGATTTACAACTCTGTAAGAAAGACCTAAGCTAACCTTTTTCTTCAGGTCTTGGTCTTCCCTTGTCGACTACTACACCCCTTATTGTAATTTTGTATGACATTGGTTGGGAAATATGGAACCTACAATCCAACACAATGAAGAATGAAAAGACAGAAGAATGCTGGCTTAGGTACTAATTACTTCCTGATTTCTAGGCACAAAGCAATAATTGTTCCACATGGGGGGGGAAAACACAAATTAACTTCCACGGGAAGGTTTAAGAAAATGTCATTCTGTCCAGTCAACCATTTGAAAGACTTTTTGGCAGAAATCTTGCAGCAAGTTAATCTATGGATTTAGGACTGTATTTTTCCCGGATCATAAGCAAAAGCTACAAATGTTCTCCCGCACAAAAGTTTCCTGCTCACATAAATTATATATATACACACTGGGCTATGATTTGTATAAAGTATTGTATTGTATTGTTCATTATATTATGATTTGTTCTCAGAGAGTTCTTTTTTCATTTTCATAAAAACCCTATGAGGTAAGTTAGAATGAAATTCCCTAGTGCAAAATAAGCTACTACACTCCATAGCTTTTCAGGGCTGCTCCAGGTTTCCTCAGCATTCTGTCTTCTGCAGTATACATGTTATCTTGGGTACAGTACAGGTAGTCCTTGACTTACAACAGATCATTTAGTGACCATTCAAAGTTACAACGGTACTGAAAAGTTGTTACTAACTTAACAACTGCAGTCATTCACTTAAGACTGTGGCAAGAAAGGTGGGGAAATGGGCAAAACTCACCTAGCAACATACATTTTGGGCTCAACTGTGGTCGTAAGTCAAGGACTACGTGTATGATGTGACCAGCATTAAGGAAGACCAGATCGTGTAAGCGGCAGCTAACACAAAGCTTCAGCATTAGGCAAGCTAGCCAGTTTGGTGTTGTGATTAAGGCATAGAAACTGGAAGACTGTGAGTTCTAGTCCTGCCTTACAACAAAGCCAGCTGGATGACCTTGGGCCAGTCACTCTCACCCAGCCTTAGGAAACTGGTCAAAAATCTTGCCAGGGAAACTGCAGGGACCAGATCAAGCGGTCATCAGGAGTCAAAAACTGACTTGAAGGCACAAAAAATTGGTATAACTACTGCACAGAACAACACATTTTGCCTGCTGAGTTTGAGTTTTAAACTTTCACTGCAAATGTCTTCAAAAAGCCGTGCCTTGAGTAGACTCAAATCAGGTTGTCCACAGCCTATGCTTGGGAAAGAGACACTCAACCGGCAAGCTACTTTTAAACAAATGTTCTATATTAATTATTTTTATTTTTACATGAAATGCACATAAGGGAGACTTGGCAAGCTACTCTTTCCATTGCCTCTGCATAGATTTTGCTTTAAAAGATGTTTTGCCATTGTCAACTCTTGCCAGAGTGGAATATTTCCAACTCCTACATATGATCCATCCCAAGAAATTCCCAAATAGGCTCTGTTGAAAACAAAAACAAGGAAACTGTCTCCACTGGTAGGGATGAAACGGGATCAGAGGGAGAACAAAATTGCAACTACGAGTGAAAAAAGTGTGTGGTGCAGAACGTGACTGCCTCAAGAGCCAAGACTTTCCTGAACAGAGCCAAGGAAAGAGTTTAAGACGTTAAGTCAGAACCTTGACTGTACTGTTTGCTGGCAAGGAAAACCCCTTAAAGGAGGCAATTGAATACACTTGCTCAATTTTACTTTCCAATTTATGCCTAATTTATTTCCTCTCCCAAACTAGTATTCTTTCCAAAAATGCAGACGACACAGATATACAATGCACAACTTTTTTTTTTAATCTGTTATCTAAAAGTTGCATTAGATCAGGGCTTTTCAACCAGCGGTACGGGTACCACCTGTGGTACATTGACACCTGGCAGGTGGTACGCGACCATCCTAGAAAAGTGGTAGTGGGGGAGGGGAATAAGCTGAACTGGTGGCAGCACCGCACAAGCCTGAGCGAGAGACAGCTGGAGCTGCAGGGCTCTCAGGGCTCAGAGGAAGCGCCAGGATCAGCGCCAGGATCCACCTGGAGCTCGGCGCTGATCCTGGCACTTCTGCTGAGCCCAGAGGAAGCACCAATCAGCTGGAAAGAAGCACTGATCCTGGCGTGTCTGCTGAGCCCAGAAGAAGCGCCCATCAGCTGGAATGTTGCAATATCTCCAGGGTCTTGTGATTTACATTCAGATGCTTGGCAACTGATTCATATTTATGATGGTCACAGTGTCCCAGGGTCATGTGAAGTGACCAAAACCTGCTGCAACCACCCAGCAGATGGGGGGGAATAAAAACCAAACAACCCACCACCACCACCCCACCCCCGCTGCCAATCCTCAACAGAAATGCTCACAACAATGAAAACCTTGGACAGGAGGAAGGGCGCCGCCGGGTGAGCAGGCAGGTGTCTTGCTCGGCTGTGGCTTAGGGGGCACTTTTTCAGTACCATTGTAACTTCGAACAGTCACTAAGTGAGCTGTTGTAAGTCGAGGACTCTGTACTTTATCACTTTTTTCCTTTTTTTTTTTTGGTCAAGTTTTTGACACTTTGCTAGGCGACTGGTGGTACTCGGATGTTGCCATATCCTAAAAGTGGTACAATGGGTGAAAAGGTTGAAAAGCCCTGCATTAGATCACTTGAGTTTGCTATTGTAGTGAGATCTAAATCTCATCTAACAGGGATGATATACTGTGCTACAAATGTTTTAACATAATTGAGGAGGAGGAGGAATATTCTACAATTATTTCCTCTCAAGAGGTTAATTTCAGATCAGAAAACATATAAAAAAAAAGAGCCTTGGTGGAGCAGTGGGCTAATGCCTCCTTAAGTAACACCAGCTGCCTGCAATTATTGCAGGTTCGCATCCCACCAGGCTCAAGGTTGACTCAGCCTTCCATCCTTCCGAGGTAGGTAAAATGAGGACCCAGATTGTTGGGGGCAATTAAGCTGACTTTGTAATAATGCCGCTTGGGGTGTGTGTGAAAGCCCTAATAAGCAGGCATATACATAGAATGAAGGCTACTGCTAAGCTTGTAAGCCGCCCTGAGTCTTCAGAGAAGGGCGGGATATAAATGGAATTAAAAAAAAAAAAGGAAATATATTTATCCCTTAATAACTCTGGCTCTAAAAACATGTAATGCTTTTTCCCATACATTTGTTTCATTTTTTTATCCCAGGCATAATATATCATTATAGCCTCTTAATAGTAGCACAAGGCAGCATACAGTATTCCAGAGAGTAAATACAGTATCACATAAAAGAAAAAGGTTTCTTCCTCATTTTCGCCACAAAATATATTTGGCAGTAATGTGGCACACTTACATTTGGGCAATTTTCCATTCTACCTGTGGAGCTGAGAACTCTAAACAAAGATGCATCCTAAATATAGAAGTCTCTAGCAGTTTCTTCTCAGTCTTGGAAAGAAAATCTGGCTATCATCTCAAATAAATTTGGGTTTTAGACAGATAGGGATAGGAACTGGGCTTTGTCCTGGAGGCCAACAATTTTTTTATAGCAAGGAACCGCACTTTTTTTTCCTTAATCCACTTAACTTTAGACTCTTCTTTTCAATCTGTGTAAGCGAAAGAAAATGTGGCACTGAAAATTAGGAATTTGCTACTGACCAAATTTGGATACCCACCAGTTTGAAACTGAATTGAATTGAATACTATCTTCTGTGACAAATGGACATGCTGGAAGAAGCATTTATAAAGTGTATAAATGACTTGGCCTACGTTGGTTTTATAGCAGCACATTATAAACCTGTCCAAACTGCACAGCCATTTTCAGTCTTAAATAATCTGGTTTGAGCACTAATATTCTACTTCTGCAGCACAATGGAGGACAGTTCACTACAGAAACAGCCTAAGCCCTTATAGCAAAATGAAAAGGAAATTTATTATCAGACCTTATTATCGACAGTCGTAAGTGCTGCTGGGTCAGGTGAGGTGCCTGAGGCTTCCCAGAGCAGTTGCAGTTTTGTGCTGTCCTGCAGCTCTCTCCCAATTCAGGCACAGCCTATGCTGCCCCGCCGCCGCCCCCCCCCCCGAGCCTTCCCCATCCTCCTGTGGCACCTCCCCACTCATTTGTGGCTCCCTCTGCTTAACAACCTGTGATCCTCCATTAATGATGGCACCAGGAGTGCCAGGCTTGTGACTGCTAAGCGCTGCAGTCATGTGATGTTTCACTTACTGACCAAAATTCCAGTTTCAATTGTGGTTGTAAGTTGAGGACTACCTGTAGCTAGCAAAAGGATTCAGACTGTCCTATCTACTGTAATAAGTTATCAAAAGAATTCTCAGTGTTTTGGGGAGATAATTTTGACCTGGACATGCCCAAAGTTATAATAATATAGAAATAAAGTTGATAGTAATAAAACAAGGAAGATTAAGGGAAGCACTGGAAATAATATAGCAGCAAATAACAGCCATAGCCAAGAGGGTCAGCAGATAGGAGGCTTAAATAACAAATTATTATAGGGTAGAATCTCCAGTTTTAATTAATTCAGAAATGTTTCTAGCAATCCATCAATGGAGAGACTGCAGCAAATCAATCAATACCTAACAAGGAAGAAACGGTGCCATTCTGGGCACAGATATGGGTCAACCTAAAGAAATACAGCAAGAATGCAGCTTGGCTAAAGGAGACATACAAGTAAAAAAGAAACTGAAATGAAAGAATTTGTAATAATAGCAGAAATGGTGGACAAAAGTGCAAGGAATTATCAGGAATTGGTCAGCACCAGGTGAAGAAGAACTGCTGGTTTTGGGCTGAAACATCTGACTGGTCTACATCCACTCATTGTGAAGCATTTAATAACACACTGGAAGGAGATAAAACTGAAGAGTGGTTTCACATCTGGCAAAATCTATCTGATAATGAAAAATCTAGCAAAGGGCACCCAGACAACAATAGACCAATTTACCTGTTCACCAACAACTTTCATATTGTTAACTGGTGTGGTAACTGATGCAGTTCAGCAGCATTTAGTTGAAAACAAGCTCTTTAATATCTAAGCAGAAATGAAACAGGCCAAAAAGCCAAGGAACAAACGACCAGCTCCTAACTGACAAGATGATTTTGAAAAACTACAAGAGAAGGATGACCAACTTGAATGCAACGTGGATTGACTACAAGAAGGCATTCAACTCCCTGGCACATGACTGGATAATCAAGTGCCTAGAAGGAGTCAAATGAAACATCAGAAGCTTATGCAAAGACTGATACTACAATGGAAGACTTAGGTGCTGGTCAATGATGATGAATTGAGAGAGCTTAATATCAAGAGAGGAATCTTTCAAGGAGATTCACTATCACCACTACTGCTTGTCATTGCAGTGGTTCCTCTATCAATGGTACTGAATAACTCAGACCATGGCTCTCAAATATGAAAAACATCTGCAAGATTATCTCACTTCCTTTAATGGATGATCTGAAGCTATATGGAAAAACACCATCATTGCTCAATGCTGTCAATTGAACAAATGTGCCATGTGCACCAATGAACAGGGGAAAATAGTGAAAACTGAAGGAATAAAGATGCCCTATGGAAATAAAATAAAAAACATAATGAAGACAATCACTACAAATACCTGGGGGGGAGCCAAGATGGTGGACAGGCGGCAAAGGTTGTAAAGAGCTCCCCCAAAAGTAAAAGCTTTATTTTATTTTACAAATACCTGGGCATCCTTCAAGCTGACAACATCAAGCACATTGAAGTCAAGAAAAAAGTCAGAAGTGAATATATCAAGAGAGTGAAGATCTTAAAAGCCCCAAATCAGTGTACTTTACCATCAAGGCAATTAACACCTGGGCAATTCCAGTCATTAGATACACAGCTGTGATATGTACTGGACTCAAGCTGTGATATGTACTGGACTCAAGCAGGCCTAAAATCCCTTGATAGAAAGACCAGAAAAATAATGACAATAAATCATGCCCTTCATTCTCACAGTGATGTTGACAGACTCTACTTACCAAGGAAAATAGGTGGGCATGGAATGTTGCAAGTACATCAGACAAAAAAAAGGCATTGGTAGAATACCTGAAGGACAGTGAAGAAGATGCACTGAAGCTAGTATAGCAGCAGGAAGGCTTACTGAATACTAGAGAGGCCAAAGTTGCCTACAAGAAAGACCAAATGAAGAATCAAAGAGACATGGGAAGACAAAGAATTACATGTTCAGTACATTAAAAAAATAGCAGATAGTAACAGGACCTGGCAATGGCTAAGAGCAGGGAAGTTGAAGAAAGAGACAAACAGGCTAATTCTGGCTGCACTAGGTCAAGGCTTAAGAACAAATGGATACAAAGTCAGAATTAAGAAGACAGTAATAGAGAGAAAGTGCCATCTTTGAAAGAAGTTGAAGAAATAATGGACTTCCTGGTTAGCTGCTGCAAGAAGATCGCACAGACTGATTACAAACAACAGCATGACAAAGTAGCAACAATGGTGCATTGGAAGATCTGCAAGAAATACCATTTGCCTGCAAGTAAGAATTGGTGGGATCATAAAATAAAGTAAGTCATAGAAAATGAAGAAGCTAAAGTGCTCTGGGACTTTAGAATTTAAATAGCCATATTATACCCCAGACGTAACCATTTTCAATAAGAAAGCCAAAAAGCATGGACAGTGGACGCAGCAATACCTGGAGACAGCAAAATAGAAGAAAAAGAAATGGGGGGGGGGAAAATCACAAAATACAAGAGCCTGCAAACAAAAGCAAAACAACTGTGGCTAAAGAAAGCACAATGCGTTGTTACCAATAATAACGAGGCATTGAAAAATCACCATCAGTCAATTGCAAAAGATAGCTTTACTCAGAACAGCTTACATCCTGCAACAATACTATCAATACTATTGAACGTCAACACCAACATGGAAAGAATTCAATAGGTGGATAAAAATGCCAAATCCAGTTTGAACATCTGCCTGACTGTGCAATGAACCATAAAAAAAGGAAAAAGAGAAGGAGAAGAAACCATGAAGAAAAAGAGAAAAATGAATGGGATCATTTCTGATTGAGTGGATTTCTAAGTTTCCAACTTAGAATTCTTGCTCAAGAAGTAGAATCTATAAACGTAAGAACTTTATTAAACAAAAACTTTACTAAATTAAATTAGACAGCAGTTTAAACATTAGACAGTCCTCTGCCACATTCAAGTTGCAGATCTTGCAATAAAAATATAATGGTTTTGTTCTGATTACACTTCCAGCACACTCTTGAACTTTACTGTCAATAAGATCTATTGACCTAGTATATAGTTCCAAGAGGTTATCTTATTTGCCTGAAAAAATGAGGGTTTTCCCCCAGCTTTTGCCTCATTGTCAGGTTCAGCCTAAGAATGATGTAAAAAAATCCAGTCAAAGTTCAGTTTCTTATTTACTCATACCACATAGACAGAATGTTGCCAGAGTAAACTTACACTACTCCAATCTAAAGTATATATCCTGGGAGATTCTAGAGAGTGGCTATCCTAAATCCCTTCCTCTTCTCATGATCCAGATCCGGATTGTGTTGGCTCTTGTCTCGTCCCTTTCTAAGAAGGTACTCCCTCCTTCCTGGGAACCTGTAGTCCACGGGTGTCAAACTTGCCCTGTCACGTGACATTGCAACTTTTTTTGCATTGCCAGAGCTGGGGTAGGCGTGGCCTCTGCATGATGGAACCAGCCCGGAGGCTGGCAGTTTGACACCTCTGCTGTAGTCTATCACAGAGATCTTGTATCTGCTGAGCAAATCATTGAGCAAATAACAGACAAACGGATTAAAGCAGGGTTGCTTAAAAGAGTTGCATTGTAGTGCCTTTAATATCTATCCTGAAGATGATCCCTTCCTTGGAAGTGACCTCTTACTTGTTAAATGTAATCCTTTTTGAAAGAACAGAATAGGGCTTCTCTCTCTCTTTTCTCTCCATTCAATTACACCTTCCTTTAATATCTTCTTAATCTGTTTTCTTCCCACTTTTCTATTTGCTTCTCCTCTCAGTGCAGGTGCAACTTTCCCACAGCACAACATCTTCTTGATTTTTTCCCTTTTTTGTTGTTTCTCTGGTATGGAGGATGTGTGTGCGCGCACACACACCTGTGGATGTGCGCACAGGCATGACCACTTGTAAGATAATGGGGAAATTGGGAGGCAACTTTAAACAGAATGCAGCTGCATGGGTTGTAAACAGCATTGGCTGTTTACAACACCTAACATTATTGCTTTGCTTTGGTTACCAGTGTCTTTTCAAGTGCAATTCAAGGTGATGGTTGTCAATTTTAAAGCCCTCCATGGCTTGGGAGCAGGTTACCTAAAGGACTGTCTTTTTCCAATAGTTTGTATCTGGTCCAATCTGGTCTGGTAGGATGGGCATTCTCCAGGTGGGTAACCAGATGTGTACCTTTTCTGCTGTAGCACCTACTCTCCTGCAGTCAGGATGGCCCTGACCCTGTTGGCACTTCAGAAGGCCTTGAAGTCTTGGCTATGTATCCAGGCCTGGGGCCCTGAGTCTGTGAAGGGCCCAGTTCCTGGTTATGTGGACACGAGCAGATTACAATATCTCTTGGTTGCTCTTTGTATTTTTTCCCCCCTGTATTGTGTTTTAATTGCCTATATGATTGTTCACTGTCCAGAGTTTGAGATGGGCTCAACATACTGAATAAATAAATAAAAATACAGTATACTCTTATGCAAGAATATATTGTACAGAATATATTTTTATTGCAAATATGCTTAGAAAAATAGCATCTTCACAGCATCACATACCTAATGCTGAAGTGATATAAAGTTTATCCTTATTTATATCATGCTTGCACAAAAATTATCAGTTGATACTGGAAGATGCTATCTAACAGAAATTGTTAATCATTTTTTGCTCATGGCCCCCTCATTCACTTCTGAAGACTCTCTCCATCTACACTACACACCAATCAAACAAGGGTTCCCCAAAGTAATTAATATTGACCCCCAAGAATCAATTCAACTATCCATAATTGTTTTTGTTATAGTTGGTTGAACAGTCAGCCAGAAGTTTATATTGGCTTTGGCGTTTTAATTCATCTATCAAGTCCTTCCCAAAGGCCTGGATAGGCAGAAGTTGTTTAATGGTGCTAAAGGTATTATTGCAGGATGTAAGCTCCTCAAAGTAAACCTGCTTTTTGCAACTGACTAATGATAATTTTGTCAATACCAATGGTGTAGAAGTGGTACTCCAGTTGCTTTGGGATTGTTCTTTTTTTTAAACACGTTTTATTGGTTTTTCAGTTAAAATCTACATATTTAGAAAGCATCATGATGACTGGTAATCAGAGATTCAGTAACAGAGTTTTCAATACATAATTCAGGTTACATTATCAAAACATCCTTCTCAATTTCCCTTAACATTTCATACAACCAGTTTAAACTAGTAAATTTCTAGAAATAGCATGGTCAATTGAAAAAATTGTCAATTCAATTTCATTGAAATATATTTATGTCCTGTTATTAAAGTTTACCTAATTTTAATTTTAATTATATTATTCAAATTTAGCCTTTAACATCCCAAATAATATTCACAACCCAAATTTCCCTTATTTCATTACAGCAAAAACTATAGCATCTAACATGTACGCAGTGGCTGAGTAGCTATGTTCTACCTAACAAACATTGTCTGTTTCACATCCTAATACATCACACGTTACTGACAGGACCACAGCCTATGTTTATCAATCTACAACTATTTATACACAACCAGATTCTGTTTTAAATTTTAGCTAATTCTTAATTCTTAAATAGAATTCTTAATTCTTAAATAGAATAATCAAATGTCTTTTAACATCAAGTGGGATCTATAAACCAAATTACCATTATGTCAGTGCACAAATTATAATGTCTAAAATAAGCCTAATAGATACATAAACACATTCTAGTTCTATCTCATAAACATTTTCTATTTTAGATCCTAATAGATCACTGATTACTAAAAGGATAACCTTTAACTCACTTTTTAAATCTAACTTTGGGTTTCTTTTTTTGCCAATCAGATTTCCAAACCAAGGCCTTTGAATTGCCAGATAGGTCTCCCTTTGCTCCAATACATATTATTTGAATCGAAGGAGGCCATCTAGCCATCAGTGATCCACAAAAACCAAACCATTTGTAATCATTATGTTGTTGCCCTGTTAGTTCTAGTCTCTGTATTTGCTCTAAAAACTTTATCTTCAGTTCAGTCTGGATTCCTTTTCCGTCTGGGTTCATTGCTTTAAGTAAAGAGTCTTATCCAATTTTGTAATTAATGCTTGGCTATCCAGGCTTTCAGAAAACTGTCTTTGTTGATCTTCCATGTCCTCTATGTTAGCATCACTATCTTGCACATAGTATACTTCTAAAGTTATAGGCTCTTTTGATGGAGTCACAAGTTGAGTATTAAGTTTTCCCATAGTTTGTTGTTGGTCCTTAAGGTTATTTGCCATAGTGATAGTTCCTTGTACTTTTAGAGTTGTCGGTTCTTTGGATAGTTGTTGCTTATATTCCTCTGTCTCAATAGTAATATCTTCCAATTTTGTTATATTCTGAAGTATAAATTCTTTAGTTGCAGTCTGGGTTTCAATTTGTGACTTAAGGTTGGCATGTAAATTATTAAATCTGGAGATAAGACATCTCAGTGACTCTGTAGATTGTTTCGAGTATGAGGTTATAATCAAGCAAGGTTTGTGGCTGATCCTTCTCCATTTTGTAATAATTATAAAAAGTCCTTGGTGGAGGCTATGTTTCAAACAAAAATCAGTAAGAGTCCACCTCCACATGTCTAAGCCAAATTCATCTCCAGCTGTTTCAGGTTTTTATCTTAATGCCAAGGTCAGTCCAAAATGTAAGCAAGCTTGTTTGCCAATAGTATTCACTAGATGTCTCCAGAATACTTCAACCTTTTCAGACAGTATCTTATTTATTTCTTTTTTTGTCCCCTTTTTTAGACTAATAGGTAAAATAGTCCATTTCTGTAAATATAGGAACTTTGGGCCAAAAGTAAAAAGGCAGTAAGTCCAATAAATCAGTATAATTTAGTAGAAGGCTGTTTCTTTTCTCTCCCAGTGTAGACAAAGGCCGCTCTTAAGGAGGGTGGGGGGGAATTCAAGAAGCTTTTGACAGGGAAAGTAGACAATTAGGAAAACAAGAAGGCAATTCTCACCCAGTTTTCAAGTGCTTTCAAGTGCTTTGTTGTGCTTTTGGCTTAGGCAGGAAATGGCTAAATGATGAGCCATGGGAGTGGCTGATCCTTTCTTCTACCAGGGACTAGAGAGACTTCTCCCCAACTCACAGCCCCTCCAGGGTAACTTTTGACCCCTTTACAGGGGCCCCCCAGATGAAGAAATCCAGGCGACACGAGGAGCGATTCCCTTGCGCGTCTGGGAGTACCGAAAGTCCGGAACCCAGGATAGTTATTGTTATTATAACTGGTAGTACTATTAGTTAAAATGCTATTTTTAAATTATTTTCATATAATAATGTTTGGGAGTTGATAAACAACATGAAACTTCATAAAGGGGTCAATGAGTTCATGAGTTTGGGAATCCTTGATTTAAACTGTATCATATATACACTGTGGTTCTTTAGAAACATGGTATGGCCCTCTGGGGGCCACATGGCCCAGGCTGAGAACCACTGCTATACGTCAGACTAGGGAATGGCTTCTGATAGGTAGGCGCAGTTGAGAGAGTATGACTGCCTTCTGAGGTACAATCTATCACTAAACTATTCTACATTGCCACTTTAGGTGCCACATTAAAGAAAAAGAGAGAAACAGCCAGGCCTACAATATCTTTCCCATTGTAAATATCTTCCATATTTTTTGCTTGCAAGTCCTTACCCAGTTTTGCTTGCTTGTACCTTGAGTTCTCTTTACTAAAGCTGATTAGCAAAGATAGGTTATCAGTCCAGCTCCCCAGCATGGCCTCTTATATCCCCCACGGTTATGTATGCAAATAACACATGTAAATGTTAAACTTGCTGTTTCTTACTTCTCTGCTCATTTCCTCCTGTCCAGAGAAAAAGGAAGGGCATCCATGACAAGTGCTTTTGTGCTCAAAACATACCACGAGATTATCATCCTTGCTATTTTTACCTTTAGGTTGCAACAGGCAAGGCACACTGTGTTGTCTGCCCAAAACTGCCGAATGAAGATAGAGCAGAGTTGAGTTTTGAGTGCAAGGGTTGTTTATGCTGATTTGTTCATCCAGTTGCCAAACTGTCACAGAACAATGGCTCAGAAGCATAAAAGTAGATACAATAAGAATTGAGCCACGATTCCATTCTATGGTTTCAAGTTAAATTTAGCCTCATGAACTGAGATACACCTACCTATTCTGAAAGACAGATGGGAACGAAGATTCCCACCCAGAATTGTTGGGAGTCAGGTCACATACATTTAATAAATAATAATTCCCATAAATTGGCCTGAAGGTTCCAAACTACAATCCTATAGTCATTCAGAACTTGAACACAAACACTTATAGCAGACAGTCTGTTAAAAGAAATACTGATCCATCAAGGGAAACTTTAAAAAAAAGACCTACCTCTTCTTTTGAATTAGAATAAAAGAAAAATAATTTAAAAACACAGGGATACAAAGGAACAAGAGGCTCATTGCAATCCTAAAGCCAAGGGTTAATGAAATAGATTGGCACAGCTTATAAAGGCACCACAAAAGATGCCTAAGGAAAAAGAGGGGGAATATTTGTTCCAGAGATGTAAAAATAGTAACAGTAATAACAAAGACATTTGGTCATAATTGAAAAAGTAATAAAAATGACAGTTGGTGGTAAATGTTCATACAGAACTCTAAAAGAGAAATTATGACAGGATTATACAAACGTACCAATTAATAGTAATAACTGTGAAGATTAGCTTTAAAGCACTAACATGTCTGCAGCTGAGAAGCAAAATAGATTTAAACTGTGGGTTCTTGTTTTCTTTTAAGCAAAACAGAGATGAAACAATTGTTCAACTGTGATATTCAGGGCACCCTCACAGAATCCATGCAGTCGGAAGAAGAAGAAGCTAGAAAATGTCAGGGTTTCACAGGTTGTATGTTTAGCATATGCAGGTAGTCCTTGATTTATAATAGTTTGTTTAGGGACTGTTTGAAGCTACAACATCACTGAAAAAAGTGACTTATGACTGTCTTTCACACTTATAACCTGTTGCAGCATCCCCCATGATCATGTGATTAAAATCTGGATGCTTGGCAACTGACTCATATTTATGACGGTTACAATGTTCTGGGATGATGTGATCACCTTTTGCAAACCTTCTGATCAGCAAAATCAAAAGGGAAGCTGGATTCACGTAACAACTGTGTTACTAACCTAACAGCTGCATTGATTCACTTAACAACTGTGGCAGGAAAGGTCACAAAATGATGCAAAATTCATTTAATTGTCTCTCTTAGCAACATAAATTTGGGTCTCAATTGTGGTCGCAAGTCAAGGACTCCCTGTTAGAAGGCATCCTTCTAACCAGACACCCTCCAGATATTTGAACTACTGTACATAGCAGACAATGTATTTGGTGCTAGGAACAAGCAGGAAAAGCTTTAAACTGTATTTACTTAGTTGGAATGAATTGGTACAGCAAGTACAGTCAGTACAACAAGACAAATCTAAATATACCGTTTAAGAATTTAATACAAGCTTATTGGAGTGAGGAAAGTAATTAGCAGAGAGAGAGAGCAGTATAGGACAGAGACACGGAAATGCATCTTATAGGTGGAGGGGACTTGTAGAACAAAGTTCTTTGCAATTAGAAAGAAAGGCCACCCTTTTTTAGTTCTTCCTCACAGTTTCAGGGATTTTTATTTGCATCTGGAAATAGCTAGGAATTTAATCCTCCCCCCACACTCCTCTAATGTAAAGCCCAAACTATTCTGTTTTTAATGGACACAGAATGCCCAGGGGAAAAGAGAGAGAGAGAGAGAGAGAGAGAGAGAGAGAGAGAGAGAGAGAGAGAGAGAGAGAGAGAGAGAGAGAGAGATCAATTTAAAATCAATAGTTCTGTCTTCATCTTTTCTTTGGTAAGAAAAATAAATTACTTGGAATAAAACGCTATTAGGTTTGCTTCACAGGAAATATAGCGAAAAGCCCTGACCTAGGGAACTTCTGAATTCTCTGTTCCTGCACTGACTGCAGCTCTTATAATCCAGGAAGCTCGGTGAGTCATGTTTGGGAATTACGGACGTTGCAATACAGTGCACTGGGAGGCACCTGGCTGGGAAAGGCTGCGTTTCACAAACAGGCAAAAGAAAACGTGATTTTTTAAAAAAACAAGCAAACACCAATTAAACGAGCCCCTAGGACAAAATCCTGTTCCGGGAAGAGGCTGCAATTCAGCTCACTGAGAATGGGAGCAGCGGCTGGTTTCGTTAACCAGGACTTAATTTCGGACTTACTCTACCGCCAGCTGCGGGCAACCTGCGAAGCCAGGACCAGCCGAGCGAGCATCTCTTGAATTGGTGCGACCTGGCGTCCCCTCCCGGGCGCACATCTGCTCGGGAGCGGAGCGGGGAGTAGCGAAGGGGACCGGGAAGATCCCCCCGCGGGCAGCTTGTTGGCTTTCGGCCACGGGCGGCTGCTCCACTTACCCTTCACGTCGTCGGCCAGCCCCTTCCAAACCGGGGCGAAGGCTTTGCAGTGGCCGCACCAGGAGGCGTAAAACTCGACCACCCAGGCGCCGGTGGAGTTGAAGATGCGGCGTTCCAGCGTCGTGGTCTCCAGCTGCACCAACAAGTCATCGGGCGCGTAGAGGCCGAGGCTCTGCGCCCCGGGGACCTGCACCAACAGCAAGAAGGCGACCGCCCGGACGATGCAAGCGGCGGGCGGCATTTGCTGCCGCGGTCCGGCACCGGAGAGCCGCCTGTGCATCGCGCTTAAGCCGCCGCTGGGAAGCTACGACGAGAAATGCGCCCGATGCTCCGTGCCGGGCTGGAAAGCCACTCGGCCTCGCGCGGGTGGAGCCGGAGCTGGAGGCGGAGCGGGCGCGTTTCCCTTCCCCAAACCGAAAGGGGAGGTTCCGCCCCCAAGCGCCCCGCACGTGGGGCTCCGGGTTGCCATCAGGCGCCTCCTCCGTGCGGAAGGAACCAGGGGGGGCTCCGCAAAGCGGAGGGCGGGGCGGGAAGGACCCGGCATCTTAGCAAGAAGAAGGTCCTCATCCGTGGAACTTGAGTGCCAGTAAAGCAGCCGCCAGACCAGGATTTCCAGCGGAGATTGAAAAGAATGCGGAAGTGGCTGAAGAAGTGAGACGCCCGGAGACTGCTCTAGATTGTGGTCAAAATGCGATCCCACGATGCCATCGGTTCGGTTTTGCAACCGGCCAGCATTCCAAGGATGACCCGCTTTTTCCAGCTGGACCAATGTAATTAAAGCCATCCCGACTCCTGGACTCCAAAGAGCTGTAATTAAAGACGTTTTCCCCTGGTAGCAATATTATGCAAATAGCTACCTAAATATTTTTTATTGTGTTGTGGGTTGTGGACCGCATGGCAATGAGGAGGCAGATGAGTACCGCATGTCAGCTCTTTATTGGTGGTAGGCGCGTATTGGACAAAGGGGGTTACCTGGACCCCTTATATACTTAGCCAGGTGATGCTCTGGCCAATCCATCCAACCATATCTCCCGTCGAAACCCTTTCAGCCAATCCGGCCACAGCACAGCGCCCCCTGATGGTACCTGCAGAGCTGCTGCTCACATCCCATACATAACACCTCTTCCTCCTTAAAAGATGACACATACATATTAAAAAAAAAACAATTGGCATGCATAATTCATTACAACACAACATTAACCCAAACGGTGACCGGCTCTGGCCTGTTCAGGATTGTTCAAAATCAGCAAGATATGTTGGTGGTCTATGGGTCCTGGTAGACCGTCTTGGCCCTTGCTGGTCTCCCACATCATCATTGGTCAAGGTTGAGTCCTGTTCCCAAAATTCTGCTTGACCCCGTTCCTGGTCTCCCCTATTTGGTTCAAATGTCTGTTGTTGTGATTGGTCCCCCTGAGACCCTTCGGGAACCCGCTTCTTGATTTGATCTACATGACGCCTGATCTGGCGATTCCCCTCCACCCCAATAATGTAGGACAATGACCCAGTTCTGTCAATCACCACCCCTGGAACCCACAAATGACCTTGCCCAAACCAAGTCGTTGTTGAGAAATTCTCTAGGGACTCTGGGACGCTCAGTCTCAGCAGCCACTCTGTCAGGGTGCAGTCTGTCCAATTTGGTGATGAGCCTCCGGCCCCACCGAAGTTCCGCTGGACTCTTGCCTGTGGCCGTGCAGGGTGTGGTGTGTTGAGCTAACAGGAACTGTGCCAACCGTTGATGCCAGTTGCCTAGATGATGCGCTGCAATGCGTCCTTGGTTGTTCTTACCATGCGTTCTGCTAATCCATTAGACGATGGGTGGAAGGGCGCCGATGTAACATGCCTAATCAAGTTGGCTCTGGTGAATGCCTGGAATTCAGCAGAGGTGAATTGAGGCCCATTGTCTGAGACTAATAAGTCTGGAAGGCCGTGTGTGGCAAAGAGCCCCCTAACCACTTGGATGGTTTTGGCCGAGGTCATGCTAGTGACTGGTATCACTTCTAACCACCTAGAGTGGCTGTCTACCACCACCAAGAACAGCTGTCCCTGGAAGGGGCCTGCATAATCAATGTGCACTCTGGACCGTGGAGTGTGTGTCTCTTCCCACTTGAGTACTGGTGCATGGGGCATCTCAGGTCTGGACCTTTGGCAGCCATAGCAACCATTAACTTGTTCCTCAATAGCCTTATTGAGGCCGGGCCACCACAGATAACTCCTTGCTAATGCTTTCATTCTGACTATTCCTGGATGTCCTTCATGTAATGACTTAATGACCGTGTTTCTCAGTGTTTGGGGAATGATGACCCTACTACCCCATAAGAGGCAGCCCTTGTGTGCCGACAACTCATGCCTCCTGTTGAAGTAAGGTTGGAAATCAGTTCCTGGAGACTTTTCTTGCCACCCCGTAACTACCCAAGACTGGACTCTGCTTAGGACTCTATCTGCTGCTGTTTTAACGGCTATGTCTTTTGCCTGCAGGGGGCACTCTGGTAGATCTTGAATGGACAGTATCTGGGCTGCTGGTGCTGGATCAGGTTCAGCCTTGTCTAAGGGCAACCTGCTTAGCCTGTCCACATGGCCCATCTCTTTACCCGGCTTGTGAACTAACTTGCAAGAGTATGTAGATAGGAAAATGGACCACCTAAGTATTCTGGGTGACAAAACTTGAGGTGTCTGTCCGTTGTGAACAACCCCAGTAGAGGCTTATGATCTGTGAATATAGTGAATTCCCTGCCATAGAGGTAGTCATGGAATTTCTTGACCCCGGCCATTATAGCCAGGACTTCCTTATTGATTTGAATGTAGTTCCTTTCTGCCCTAGACAATGTGTGTGAGTAATAGGCAATGGGCACTTGGTCCCCATTGTCTTCAAGATGGCTCAGAACAGCACCCACTCTGTATGGTGATGCATCACACGCGATGCATATGGGTTTTGACTCTATGAAGTGGGTGACAGTGGAGTTACTAGACAGTAGTTCTTTCAGTTGTCTAAAACTTTTTTCATGCTGCTTATTCCAATTCCACACAGCTTGCTTGTCTAGGAGCCTGTGCAGAGGCTCAGCTATTGCAGCTTTGTGTGGAAGAAATGAGTGGTAAAAATTGAGGAGCCCCAGGAATGCTTGTAATTCCCCCTTGTTCTTTGGAGTGGGGGGCATTTTTATTGCCCTCACCTTGGATTCAGCAGGATGCACTCCCTTGGCATCTATTCTGAACCCTAGGAACTCAGTAGCTGTTACCCCTATGCTGCACTCATCTTTCTTGAGTTTGAGCCCTGCAGAGCGAAATCTGCTTAAAACAGCCTGCAATCTCTCAGCTAATACTTCCTCAGAGCTTCCAGCTATGAGGACATCATCAAAGTAAGGGCATACTCCTGAATGCCCTTCAGTGTTTTCTCCATCACTTCTTGAAAAATCCCTGGTGCTGAAGAGATACCGAACTGCAACGGTGAACTCTGAAAGCTCCTCTGTGCGTTACTATGGTCTGCGCGTCAGCAGTCTCCAGGGCAGCCAGGAGCTGCTGATACGCTTGCGCCAAATCTAGCTTTGCAAAGATGGCGCTGCCCTGGAGAGAAGCAAGGATGTGGCTGACTGACGGAACCGGGTAAGCATGCGAATTTAGGGCCCTGTTCACAGTACATTTGTAGTCAGTGCAGATCCTCACCTCCCCATTAGCTTTTAGTGGGGTAACTATAGGGGTTTCCCACTCACCCCCTTCCACGAGCTCTAACACCCCCTGGTCCACTAGCCTGTCCAACTCCCTCTCTATTTTACCTTTAAGGGCAAAGGGAACCCTGTGGGGTTTGATTCTAATGGGCATAATGTTGGGGTTTAACTTTAACTTGATGGGTGGCCCCGTGTATGTGCCTAGCTTGTCCTCGAATACGTCTGCACAGACGGATTCAAGGCTCGTGGCCTGGACCCTGTGTATCCCTGAGATGCCTATGCCCAGCGGACCGAACCAGTCCAGCCCCTCTAGGCTAGTCCTGCGGCCATAACTACCAACACATCCAAGTCCCCATGGAACCCTCTGAACCCCACCGACAGCATGGCCTCCCCCTTGATTTTTACGGGAGCATGCTGGAAGTCAGTTAGTTTTAGGTTAGTCAGTCTTAACATAGCCCACCGGTTGCTCCAGCCACACACTTGTTTAAAAGTCTTCTCTGAAATTATCGAGACCGCGGCACCAGAGTCTAACTCCATCTTACGGGGTATGCCCTGCAAGTGGACTTCTAGCATAATTTTGGGAGTGAGTAACCAATGGACCCCCAAATAGGAAATGGCCTTAAGGTTCACTACGGCGTTGGAGGTCGTGTTTTGGGGTGACCCAGTACCTTTCAACAACGCGTCCTCGTTCCTCTGACGGCTCTGGCAGAACACAGTGATGTGGCCAGTTTTTCCGCAGATTCGACACTTAGCTGAGCGAAATCTGCAGGTCACTCTTGCGTGGTTTCCCCCGCAGCTGGCACACTTGGGGCTGAACGCTCTGGCTCCCAGGAAGGTGTCGGTGCCGACCCCACCGGCAGCTCTCTGCGCTGCCATCGGTTTCCGGTGAGCCCCCTGGTCTACCCGTGGTCCTGTTGGTTGTTGTTGCGCTGCCCTCCGGTCTACCACGTTGATCTCCGCCGCCTCATCGTCCGATCCGCCATACGCAGTGCTCCCCTGGTGCACGGATTCCCCGGAGCTGCTGCTGGGTTGGTGGGTTGTTTGAACGTCGCCGCTGGCTGCCTCGTGTGCTTGGACCTCGTCCAAGACCTCTTGCAGGCTCATTTTCGGCTTTGCGAGCAGTTTCTGCCGCAGCCACTTGTCGCTCAGCCCGAAGGTGATGCGATCTCGCAGGCGGTCCTCTAGATCAGGGAACTTGCAGAGACGAGCGGCTTGTCGCACGTCCGCAATGAAATCAGTTGTTGACTTGCCCAGCCTCTGGACCTGCTGGACAAACTGGAATCTCCAAGACATCTCCGACCTCTTAGGCATAAAATGCCCATTCAGCTTGCTTATGAGGTCACAGTAGGAAACAGATGCGATAGGTGTGGGTGCGAACAAACCCACGGCCACATCATAGACAGCAGACCCGCTGATGTATAGAAGCGCCGCCACCTTCATGCGATCCTCCATGATCCAGTTGACCAGGAGGTAGCCTTCATCCTGGCCCAAGTGTGATTCCCATCGCTCGGGCCGGTGGATGTCGAACTCGCGGATCTGCGTTATTTTTGCCATGGTTTGACAGGTCCTGGGATGCTGCTTCTGCAAGATCAGGAAAAAGAATTCTTCTCCTCCGATCCAGTGATTCAGCTAGTGACTTCAGCTAGTGCTCAGCTCTGCGCGAAACAGCAATCCCACCTTCGTTGCCATTATTGTGTTGTGGGTTGTGGACCGTATGGAAATGAGGAGGCAGATGAGTACCGCATGTCAGCTCTTTATTGGTGGTAGGCGCATACTGGACAAAGGGGGTTACCTGGACCCCTTATATACTTAGCCAGGTGATACTCTGGCCAATCCATCCATCCATATCTCCCGCCGAAACACTTTCAGCCAATCCGGCCACAGCACAGCGCCCCCTGATGGTACCTGCAGAGCTGCTGCTCACACCCCATACATAACAATTTTAAACTGTACAGGATCGTTATGATTCAGTGCACTATCCTTGCATCTGCAATACCTCTGAAGTCTTTCCATTCTGACAAAAGAGGAAGCTTTATTAGCCTGATAGGAAAGTGAATGAGTGGAGAGTGAAGTATAAGAAAGCGTGCATACTCTGAAAACGTAATTAAATTATAATTTGCTGCCATCAGATGTGGTAATGGCCACCATGGTTTCAAAAGGAAATTGCAAGCACTAGTGGAGGATTGGTTTCCTTGAGGTTATGAATCTTGTACTACTTCCTGAATCTTAGATAAGATACTATAATGCCAGTTACAGGGGTGCAAGTGATTTGGTAGGTAGACGAGTTGACCAGATGCTGCAGGGAGCTGGCATTCGGTAGAAGCAGTTTGGAAAGATGGCCTTACAAAAGGAACAGGAAGAACTGAGTTTTATGTGGGGGAGCTGTTTACAAACAGAAAGCCTAGACTCAAACTCTAGAACAGGGGTAGGCAACCTCGGCTCTTTTATGACTCGTGGACTTGAACTCCCAGAATTCCTGAGCCAGCATAAAAGAGCCGAGGTTGCCTACTCCTGCTCTAGAAACTTCATTTTAAAAATTGAGATGGGCCAGGAAGAACTGCTTTATAGGTCTCAGTGGAAACAAATCTGTTACCAGGGTTAATGACCCAATTCAGAACAAACAAAGCAACTTCCTTTATATGCTCAAGTATCGGGGTGATTCATTTTCCAGGTAAGATGTTCAAAGCTTTAAAAAACAATGCAACTTGAATAACATTTTATTCAGAATAGAATAACAGAGTTGGAAGGGACCTTAGAGGTCTTCTATCTATTCCAATCCCCTGCTCAAGCAGTAAAGCTTATACCATTTCAGACTAATGGTTGTCCAATATCGTCTTAAAAAGCTCCAGTGTTGGAGCATCTACATTGTACAATTTCTAGAGGCAAGTCATTCCACTTATTAATTGTTCTGTCATAAAATTCAATTATTTTCTTTTTTCATACTGAGGAATTACAGCAGTGGTTCTCAGCAGACTTAGTAGACAGCTAGTTTGGCAGAGTGACTAAGACACCAGGCTAGAATCCAGGAGAACATGAGTTCTAGTCCTGCTGAACTCATGAAGCCGGGGGGATGACTTTGGGCCAGTCACTCTCTCAGCCCTAGAAAGAAGGCAATGGCAAACCACTCCTGAAATCTTTCCAACAGTACTAGACTAAGTTGAGTACAGGCTTTGTTAACAGTTGCTAAGAGTTCATTTTCCTTCCAGTTTTGTGTTCATAGAATAAGTCTAATACAAACTAAAATAGATCAGAAAAGAAAAATGAAAAAGAAAAGAAAAACTAAAAGTGAAAAAAGAAAAAAGTAGCCCAACCATAAAAAAACACAAACAAGTAACTTCTGATCTCCTTTACAGCAGTTCGATGTACAATTATAAATTGACCACACTCTCTAAAGTTATATCATGACTCGCTTCTTTCTATATTCTATCTAATCATCAAACCCATAAATTTTTGCATGATTTATTGATGCTGGTCCTGATTCAACAGAAGCCTGCTACTGGAAAACATTGAGTAACTCCTCAGAAAATAATGCAGAGCCCCATAGTATGCATAGGGGAAGAAGCTATTCAGTTATTACTATCCAGGGAGTGTATTGTCAATTCTATGTGACAATACAGCTCTGATCATCGCAGCAGCTGTAGAATGTTGTATTTAGATCTCCAAGTATATATTTTAGCTGATATTTTTTTTAAAAAAATATGCAAATTATGAATATAAAGCATTTGATTTTGTGACTGGTTGGAAGCACCACCCTTTATTCCTCTGGTTGAAATTCCATGTCTGCATTGCTTCATCACAGACAACTAAGCTTGGACTTATGAAATTAGAAACCAGAAGTAAATAGTAAGGAGGAAAATATTAACTTTAATTTAATGTAACTGAATGAAATTGAAATATTTTTTCTTAAGAAATTATTAGATTTCTTTCCCAA
This sequence comes from Vipera berus, assembly GCF_964194415.1. NCBI lineage: Eukaryota > Metazoa > Chordata > Lepidosauria > Squamata > Viperidae > Vipera > Vipera berus. The sequence continues at coordinate 110,370,803 of NC_138204.1, forward strand.
TCGTTCCCACAGGAATAATCAAAGATTAAAGACAATTTGTAACATCTCTTTCAAATTAAATGTGCACAATTTATGGAGGAATGTTAGTAACTGTACAATGAAGACTAGTAATTTAAAGAGGCACTTGGAGGAAAATACTTATTTCAAGCATAAATTGAGTATTTTTAGTTTTTCAGTCAGCAATGAAATCTCAACAAAATGATTTTCATTTTGTCAAATAATGACTTTGCTGTCGTTTGAGTACTGTAATTTTTCCCCTTTATTGCTAAATATAAAAAGCCATATACAACAGGAAACATATTAACAAACTCAACAATATTTGATGCCTGCAAAGTTGTTTTTGGTAAAGAAATATTAAATAAGATTGCCAAAGGCCTGTTCTCAAATGATAGAGTTATGCTCTTCCTTGAAAAATCATCTTGTGATATTATAAGTGGAAAAAAAAATCAAAATTATGCTTCAAATAGATAAACATGATAGTGAGCGCAATTTTAATAGGAATAGTTCAATATCTCAATGAGAAGAAAGTGATTGAACATACGTACACATACAAAGCAAACAACAAATGCTGAGCTATTTCATAATGTGATTAATATTTTTCAACAAATCACCTGCTCTGGAGAAGTGTTTTTGGTCTTTATAGTGAAGTTGCTGCTGCAATGACAGGTATACACTATGAGGTTACAGTAAATGCTGATTTGCAAGTTACACACAATGTGACTCATAAAAAAACATATACTTCTGGAAATGCCTGATGTGTTTTCATCGACATTGTATCCGGAACTTTTTACTGTAAGACTCATTAAAACTGAATGCACACTCCAAAGACTCAAATCATTCCTTCCAATATCATCAACCAGTTTTTGCAAGTCGGTGTCCTCCAAATATATTGTCCTTATATCTCCTCCAATTCTCCTACTCCATCCTGCTGCTGGACGTATTGGCTGGGAATTCTGGCAGGTTCATCCTGAACATTTGTGCAGGGTATCCAATTGAGAAAGATGGAGGAAAGCAAAAACTGCATCACTGACAATGCGCATTTGGAGTGCAGTAAAATTGTAAAGTAGTAAAAAAAAATTATAATGTACAAACCATCCCCTTCCAAAGGACCTTCCCCAAACAGCCCAATAGTAACTCAGTGGCAAAGAGCAAAGACTTATAGTGCTGTTATGGAAAAAGGTAAAGACATTGGAGGTGAGTGGAGAGGAACTTGATGAACTCTGGAATATTTTCTAGTGAAATGATGGGTGGGACTCTCAGCAAGCCAAGCTTTTCTGGGCTTGGAAACTAAGCAGGTTTGGGCCATGTCTGTCCATAAAGACAGCAGGAACTAAGCTGGACTTGATGAAGACATTACTTTTGTGTGCAAGAAGCAAAACTATTAAAGCCCAAAATTATTGACTAAGAATAATTGTTAGAGGATGGAACTGCAGTAAGGAGATGGAATGGAATGGAATATGCTAAAAGAGGAGAAGGCTTCAATAAAGCAACATTTTGTTAGACTTTCCAGTTATGCCAACTATTTGAGAGTTGTTTCTAATTTTGCTTGCATTAATTTGAAGAGCTTATTCAATGCATAATACTTGAATCAGTTGTCTTCGGCCTGTTGTGAATTACCTAAGATTGCTCATATTCTTCTCTATAATATTCTGCCTTTTCAACTAGTCCCTCAGCCAAGCACTGACAGAACATTTATGAAATACTAAAAAAGCTGGGATGGATTGGGCCAAAAGCTTATCTAATCTTGCATTCTGTTCTGCTCAGCCCAAGTGCCAGTGAAATGCTGACAAGCAGGACAAGACCACTTAATATCATATTTGCGGTTCTGTTGCACATAGCAACTATTATTCAGAGAAGCTGTTGCCTCGGATATTACACAGAAGAGTGTGATCTTCTAGTAACATTTTTCTCACCCCTGTCCTTTTTTTCTCCTTGCCTTTTTACCAGTTCCTAATTAATAGCAGTGGTATCAGCCAGTGGTTGGATTAGGTGTGCATTACATGAAAAACATGTCCCACTGTTCAGCTTCATTATACTCTATAAGTGTGGCTTCTAACTTTATGAAGAAAATGGGGAAAAAACACCCACATTTATCTTACTCACTCCCCCCCCCATGTCTTAAAATTCAAAACATTTTGTTGGAAAAGCCATTATCTCTTCAGTCAAAGGCAGAGTTTCATACCTCTGCTTATCTCTCACTTGGCCTGTTGTTAGTAAAAGGAAGCTATGGGTTTAAAAGACAGAAGAACTTCATCTCTCCTTCCCCTTTGTCTTTTTCTTCAAGTAGTAGTATAAGAGAAGGAGGCTCTCTTGTTCAATGCACTTTTTCATAAATCTGTTTTTTTGCTTCAAATATACTGAATGTCTGTTAGCATGAGAGAGAGAGAGAGAGAGAGAGAGAGAGAGAGAGAGAGAGAGAGAGAGAGAGAGAGAGATACTAAATTAGTTGGTTTTGTTTTAGCACTCTGCCTATGCTTGGGAGCACAACTTCTAACTGGCTCCTGCTGAATTCAAATCTCCAGCATTTTCCTGTTATAAGAAGTAGCCTATTGATTCCTTTGGTTGCCTTTTTCTAGTCCTGAGTTTCTGCAGTCACTGGGAAGATTCCCATTATATTGCTAATGATGGAGAATCTTTATTCAGCAGTACCAAATGTTTGCTTGCAATGTACAGCAGATTGTTGGGCAGAACCCCGAAAGATCAATCACTGTGTCCTATGAATTGAGTGACACGATATATGCCTCAGAATCTTCTCAATGTGCTGGAGATAATGTTAAAAGGGTTGAGAAGTGTTGTTTCACTGTTATTTCAACAACCATGTGTGGCTTTAGTAGTTCAAGGATGTTTACCTTGTTCTGAATGGATGGGAAAATGGGAGTTTTGTTGATGACTGAGCTCAGAGAGATAATCTTTGGGGTAGTGCTGGAAACTTCAAGACTTTTGGTCTTGGGGAATTTCAACATATATACTGAGGCTGCCTTAACAGGCACAGCTGAGGAACTGATAGCTTCAGTGGCTTTCATGCAGTTTACTCAGTTCATTTTGGAACTTCCCCAGGAAAGAGTTTGTACTTTGTTCTGTTTTTATCTTAAAGATAAGGGGTCTATGTACAAGATCCTTGCCATGGATAAACCACCACTTACTGAGGTTTCAGTTGTTCCAATAAGTGTCCCTCCATAGAGGGAGGGATCAGAATAAGTTAATGACCACTCCTTTGGAAGCTGATTGATTTAGTTAACATAATCCAGACAGCTCTGGGACATAATTTATTGAACCATCCTGACAACCCTTTTGGATGAAATCTGGATGAAATCTTATAAATGTTTGATATAGTGGTTCCTTAGCAGTCTCTGTCCCATGTTGGAGCTTGGCATTTTGTGGTCTACCCAGTGTTCCAAATAATGAAGAAAAGAAAAACCAACTCAGAAATAAGTTCAGAGAAGGAAAGGAAGAACAGAGATTTGTTTGCTCATCAGAGATTCCCGTGGATGCTGAAATAGGGAGAGGATCAAGGGAGCAAGAGTTTCAGTTGGCTGAAACTGGACTAATGAGGAAAGCAGTTGGCAGAATCAGTGGAAGGAGACACCCTTCTGATTTAAAGGATTTTATGATCTAACTGAGAGCCAGTTTGATGTACTGATTAAGGCATCAGGCTACAAATCATGAAACCATGAGTTCTAGTCACACCTTAAGCAACATTCTCTCAGTCCTAGGAAGGAGGGAATGGCAAACCACTTCTAAACAACCTTGCCAAGAAAACTTGAAGACCACTCGGAGGCTCCAACTGGTACAGAATGCGGCCGCGAGAGTTGTCTTGGGAGTTTCCCGGTACTCCCATGTTACACCTTTGCTCCGCGAGCTGCATTGGTTACCAGTTGTCTTCCGGGTGAGGTTCAAGGTCTTAGTGATGGTTTTTAAGTCCTTACATGGCATGGGTCCGGAATACCTCGGGGACCACCTGCTGCCGGCGTCAACTCCCCTCCGCCCTGTGCGTTCCCACAGAGAGGGCCTCCTCAGGGTGCCTCCGGTCAGAGAATGCCGGCTGGTGGCCCCCAGGGGGAGGGCCTTCTCTGTGGGCGCCCCGGCTCTGTGGAATCAACTGCCGGTTGAGCTCCGGATGGCACCGGATCTCCGCTCCTTCCGGCGCGGGTTAAAGACCCACTTATTCGAACAAGCTGGCCTGGCCTGATGGGGAGTTAATTTAGGGTTTTAAATATTTGTATATTTTATTGTTTTATTTTGGGCATTAATTTAATTCTATTTTAACTTTTGTATTTTTGTATTTTTATTATATGCCCTGTTCACCGCCCTGAGTCCTTCGGGAGAAGGGCGGTATAAAAATTTAATAAAACTAAACTAAACTAAACTAAAACTAATTGGACAAGATTGAATGGAAGAAAAAAAAAGATCCTTGAAAAGTAAGGAGTTTCTCTTCAACTATATTAGCTGTTAGGGAGGCCTGGTATAAAGTAACATTCCAACTCCAGTCATTACATTCAACTAAATTAGCATTATAGAAGAATTCAATTTGAAACAATCAAGGCAATCCTCTTATTGGAAAACCTGGGTGGAGTTTGGAATGCAATATCTTAGATCAGTGTGTAGAATAAGATGATGAATATTTGTCTGGAATGAGTTGCAACACAGTCATCACCTGAAAAGAGCAAAGAGGCACTATCTTTCATCTTTTGCTATCTTAAATAATGGCCCAAGTCTGAGAACCAGCTCTACTAGAGGTTTTAACACATTGTATAATATAACAACTTTATAATGGTTGTTTATCAATGGCTCTTAAATATATGTGGATATGTATGGATTTTATAAGGAACAAACTGTATTTGATAAGACATTGTTGACTTTGGAGGAAAAATTAATTAAGAAAATGTATATTTTTATTAATTTTAGAAATGGAAAGTGAACAAGTCAAAGAAATAATGATAAGATGGGTGAAAAATTTTGGTTATAATATAGAATTAGAAAAATGACAAAAGTTATGGGAAAGAAATTATAAATTGACAATGTCAACTTCCTATAAAGAAAACTTATACAAAATGTTTTATAGATGGCAGTTGCCACCAGCAAGATTAGCAAAAATGTGTAAAAATATGTCAGATGTTGGAAATGTAAACATAAGTCAGGCACGTATTATCATGTTTGGTGGACATGTGATAAAGTAAAGAATTATTGGAAAAAGATACATACTTGGTTAGAAAAGATGTTAGGAGAACAAGTTGATTTTAAACCTGAACTTTTTTTATTAGGTATAATGCCAGAAAAGACTAATAAACAAAGCTTATACTTGACTTTACATGTCATAACAGTGGCAAGAATTATATTTCCACAACACTGGAAAAATGAAGGAATACCATCAGATGAAGAAATAATTTAAAAAATACTAGAATGTGCAGAGATGGACAGATTGACTATGAGACTGAAAGAAAAAGAAGAAACAGACTATTATCAAACTTGGGACATAGATAGATAGATAGATAGATAGATAGATAGATAGATAGATAGATAGATAGATAGATAGAGGGATGGATATAGATATAGATATAGATATAGGTATAGATATAGATATAGATATAGATATAGATATAGATATATAGATATAGATATTCATAAGAGACCTGGAGCAAAGAACTGAAATGTACACGTGCTATCACATTTAAGTAGCTACAAATTATGATTAATTCAACAAAAACTTGTTTATTAGATACATATGCATCTTTTCCCAAATAATTTTATATATTAATTTAATTGGAAATATAGTGTTCAAAGTACTGCAGTATTTAATATAGCTTTGTGTTATAAAGCACTGCTCTCCAAACTTGGCAACTTTAAGACTTGAGGACTTCAGTTCCCAGAATTCCTGCCTGAGGAATCCTGAGGGTTGAAGTCAACCAGTCTTAAAGTTGCCAAGTTTGGAGATCCCTGTTACAGGGGATCCTTTTGGGTAAACATTATTTGAACATATGGGTTTTGTAGATGTCCATGTTCTTTTGGATGGTAACACACAGCATGCCATGCCAACAAAATAAAATTATATTTAGACTCAGTACAAAGTAAAAAAAAAAGAAAAAAAGAAATCTAGGCAGAGAGTGGGAGTGGAGAAAGCAAGAATGAGGAGATTGCAGAAAGAATCTGAAGCCAAAAAGCTATATATGAGTTGGTGAGGAGAGAGAAGATGGAATGCATGGAGATGAAAAAGGTTAAGTCAATGGAGACAAAGATTTCAGGAAGGCATCCTAGTCTTAGACAAGGAATATGAGGGATTACTATATAAGCTTTGGCTAGGAAGGAAGTGCCCTTGTAGAAAAAATTCACCCTTGAATCCATGTAGTAATCTGTATCAGTCAATGAGAACAGAAATAGAATAATATTTCTCTCCCTGAGAAAATATGTGTCACTTTTGGCATGCTGTCTAAAAAATTAAGATCATAAAAGAGGCTTCCAGACATAGAAAATAATTTTAAACAGTGAGTAATGATTGGATTATGTATACAAGCAAGGACACAAATAAGTACAAACTGTGTTTATTACTTTGCTGTTGCAAAGTGCATTTTTTCAATGTGTTTCAACACATTTCACCAAAAGACAGTATTGTTATTCCTTGTGTTCTAAATATGAAAGCAGATCTTAGCTGAGTCACAGGCAAAAAATTGTTTTGTTTTTTAGTGTGATTCTTATTTTGTTCAGCTTGACTGGCTGGGGAATTCTGGGAATTGAAGTCCACATATCTTAAAGCCATTATGTTTGAGAAACACTGATTTAGACTACAGGTAAGTGCTTGACTTAACAATCACAATTGGGACTAGAATTTCAGTCATAAGTGGTGATAGTTGTAAGCTGAGGCACCCACATGACAGGACCCGATTTTACTACCATTTTTGCAATAGTCATTAAGACAGTCATGTAGTCATAAGTGTGAACCCATTCTTCTGAATGGGCCTTTCTTTGCTGAAAACTGGCAAAAAAATCATTGCAAATTGCAATAATGTGACTCTGAGTACTACAACCAGTCATAAATATGAGGCAGTTGCCAAAAGCTCAAAATGGGGTCATTGAACCAAAAATGCTTTATAGGCCATAAATCACCCTTTCCAAGGCCACAGAAAATGACCAATCATAAGGACCAATCATTAAATGACCAATCATAAGGACTACATGAACAGTATAAAAAGCCTCCCCATCACTGGACACTTTTAAGAAGAGTCTGGATAGCCATGTCTGAAATGGTATAGAGGGTCCTGTTTGTGCAGGGAATTGGACTAGATCAGGGGTCCCCAACCCCCGGTCTGTGGATCAGTAGTGGGCTGCGGCATGCCAGCAACCAGTCCGCACAAACAAACAAAGCCCCATCTGCGGGATGCAGGCAGCACACAAAACCACGCACCCTCCGGTTCACGGAAAAACTTCTCTCCATGGAACTTGTCACTGGTGCCCAAAACGTTGGGGACCTCTGGACTAGATGACCTCCGAGGTCCCTTCCAACTCTGTTATTCTATGTTATTCTATTATGGACACTTCCACATAATTATTATTTCTGTTTCCAATTTCCCCAAAGCAGTTCAGGTCTGACTCGCAGTCATCTTCAGATCTGCCATATCAAATGGATGAGTGCAGGGAGAAAACCACGAGCAAGGCTGGTGTTGTCTAGAAAACTTTCTCTAGCCAATCATTAGAAAATACAATCAATAGAATACAATGCTGCCTCCATTTCTGGCATTACAAGCATTTCTCCATTCTCCACCAACTGCAAAAGGGAAATATAATAAATTCCTCACATCTCATTCAGTTTTTAAATTCCTGCTGTGTACAATTGTCTGGTTGTTTGAACATGATAATGGGTGATGATGATGATGATGGTCATTATCATCGTTGTCATCATCTTCATCGTGGGACAGGTACTATGAGGAAAAGCTTTCTGGGTACAAAAGCTGCCTTTCCTCCTGCTGCTACTGCAAACTAGGATGACAACTGAATAAGCCAACAACAGTTTTGCAACCAAATATTTCCCCAGAACAGTAGGTGTTGCTATGTTGGCAATGTTTTTTGGGTAGCAAGGATGAGAAAGATGGGGAAATGAATTCTGAAGAATGCCAAAGGGCAGATACTAGAACAGTATGCTTGAATTTTCTTGGAAGGGAGAGAATATTGATTGCTTTAAAATCTGGAACCAGGAGGCAGGATGTGGCAAGAGTTTCCATCGGTTCATTTGTAAGCTCAACTATTTTCAAGCATCGCTCGCAAACCACAGCTGATCAAGAATGCAGCTGTGCAAATAATGATGGATAAACCTTAGTGTAACATGTACACCATGTAACATTTCTATTATACAACCTGCACTGGTTAGTGGGGTTCCAGGTGCAATTCTAAGTACTAGTTGTTGTCTACAAAGCCCTCTAGTCTATGGCATAGTGTATGGATATTTGCAGGAATGCTCATGTCCAACTATGGACTTTGGGTCTCATCAGGCCAAGAGATGTGTCTGCTCTGGAACTGCATCCCCTCTTGAGAAATATATATCCTGACCCTGCTTGTCTTCAAGAGAGCCTTCAACATGTGGCTTTTTCTACAAGCACTGAGCCAGGTTGTCTTGTATGCCAGGGGTCCCCAACTACCAGGCCGTGGCTTATTTGGAATTGGGCATGCGAGTGGCTGGCTGGAGCATGTGCTTGTGCACGCACTTAACTTGCATGAGTGGCAGGTTGTGGGCAATCATGCATTTATGCACCAGCCCTCCACTTGTGCAAGTCAAACTGTTTGCACCACCCCACCACTCACATGGCCCAGTTGCCCTGTCCCCCCCCCCCACAGCCAGGCTACCAAATTGCAAAAGTTGGTGAATGCTGCTATATGCCAAACATTGAGTCCAAGTCATCTTTGCCAAATGTACAGTTTCTTTTCCTGGAATGTCTAGTTTATTTCTGTGTGATTTGTTAACCAACAACACTTCAGGAGTGTAAAGGAAGCACCAGCATCATTAGTTTTAAATAAATCACAGTAGACGCATAAAAAAACTGCTCTCAGATGAGGCTGGTTACACAGTTCTAGAGCTGTTCTGAACCACCACAAATTGTTCTATATACGGTTTGAAACAGTATATAGTTTAGTTTAATTGTAGCAGTTGCCATTTTTATAGCTCAATTTAAATTTGTACGTATTGTTGAAGGAAAAGTCTTCACCATGGTTCAGTCCAAGCCAGGAATAAACAACATGGTGACTGCTTTAGAAAGAAGGTTGCAGTTTATTGAAGAGGAGAGCCGGACAGGAAGATGGCTCTGGAAGAAAAGAGTGAGAGCACATGTAGGGAATGGGTTTTTATACCCTCTGGGGCTCTTGAGGTTGTTTCCTGTTCCTGTTTGAGGCTTTGAATTTACCTCACACACAAAGACTTTGACACACATACACACACAAAGACAAGAGAACAGAAAAGGAAACAGAACTTTCAGTTCTACACATCCTAGTCACTCCCATCATAAATCTCAAGTTAACTCAAATTAGGGACCATCATAAATCTCAAGTTAACTCAAATTAGGGAAGGCACAAATCTTAAACATATCACATGGTTGCATAGAAAGAGAGAAAGAAAATCACTATTTCTATATTTTAATTTCCTTTTTAAGTAGTACCTTTATTTAGCCAAATTGGTTTCCTAGCAAAGCCCTGAGCAAAGCCAATTCTTTACAAATTTTCTGTGCTTGTTTGTTTTTCATGCCATCCAGGACGGGCACTCGCCTCTCGTTCCACACCTCAAGCAAATCTCCAATAGGTGACCTAATTCCCACCCTCGAACTACAGCTAACCATGTTCCCCTTACGATGCGGGGTTCAATCGGCTTAGTTGGGTCCTAGCAGCACTGCCCAGCCACTCTTAGCAAAATTATCCCTGCTGCCCCACCTGTCAGTTTTTGGGCACACACAAAAAAATTGCCTAGGAGGACTTCAGTTCCCTAATGAAGTACGGGCCTCTCCTACTTAGGGAACTCCGCCGCCCGCACTTTTCAGACCAAAAAGGGGTCTGGGGAGGACCTGCTACTCACAGCTCTAACAGGTACTGACACCTCCTTCTTCCTCACCTACCATCAGTTTTCAGACTCAGGAGGAAAACTGCTTTGTGCAGTAGTATGAGCCCCTCCTACAGATGAGCTTTGCTTACAGGGCCTTACCATCTGGTTGCCCCAATGCAATTCTCTCATTCACTCATTCCATTCCCTTTTCACATAGCCTCTCCCTTTTCCCTAACAAAAGGTCCTGCACTGTGGCCAAACCCCCAGGCTTTCCAAGGTCTGCCACTTGAACAAATCCTTTCTGCAGTTAGGAAAGGCCAGAGGGAGCAAAATCCAACTGTGATTGGGAAAACGGTCTTCTCACTCACATACACACATTTCTCTCACTTCCCTGGGCTTTAAAGTTAAAATTTAGAGGTACTCACCTTCACCTTCTTTCCAAAGCAGCCCTTGAGCTCAAACCCAAAACTTCCTTTACTACCCTGGTTCCACATGGGCAGGGCCTGGGAAACCCATCCATAGACACAAGGGGTCTGCTGCTGGCAAGATGGGGCTTACCGGTCCCAATCCATTGGAGAGGTTAGCTTGGAGTCCCATCCCAGGTGCCAATGATTGCAATTTGAAATTATCTCATTGCTTGAATATCTACTACAGCCTCCTCATACATTCAGTCCCTGAATCAATGCAAAAACTGTGACTTGCATTTCAGTCACTGGTTTAAGCTTAACATGTTCTAATCTAGTCATGGTGGTTTGTAAAGTGTGGTTTATGGTTTAGCATTGTTATGAATTCAGCCTTTGGGACAGATACAATAAATCATGATTAAAAGAAACCAGTTAAAAGACTCTATCCAAAAAGACACATATTAAGTGGTATATTTTTAAACAAACTTCATTATGAATTAATGCAATAACATAGAATTTGTAAACATAGCCATTATGTCTGTAACTTTTCCTCTCAGAGGAGGATTATAGCTGAAAGTATGAATTAGGCCCACATTTTGTGTGGTGCAGTTGTAAATATGGAAGATGAGGTTTCCCTCAAGAATAAGCTTTTCCCCAGTGCTCAGTGGGTTTGCAAGTGAAAGCCATATGAAATTAATTTTAAATATAAGTAGTACAAATTGCTTGTGTCTACAGATGCTCTTAGAAAAAGAAATCCATGCTACTTAATCTAGTCAGAGAGCTCTCATGAATAATTTTCATTCCTGTCATGGGCCAGCATAAAATAACATAAAACTGCAAATTTAAAACCGGTAATTTTATCAAGTTTGGCTATAAAATGTAAAAAAATGATGGATATGTCTGCTAGTATTAAATATTTATACTAAAACTATATAGAAGAAAAAGTTACTTCATAAATTATATACTGTATTGATATCTAATGTTTACAGTTAGAAAATCAATAGTAACAAATTGATAAAATAACAACTTACTAAACAGTAAGAAAACAACTGCTATACAGAAATGGACTAAGCTCAAAAGTACAAAAATAATGATAACACTACTAGCACAAAGTATGAACATTTTTAAAAGCTCTAATTCCATTTTGTGCACAAAGGAAGCCAGGCTTGGGCCAGTCACTCTCTCTCAACCCTAGGAAGGAGGCAATGGCAAATCTCTTCTGAAACACTTTACCACGAAAACGTCAGAGACTTGTACAGGCAATCTCCAAGTTTCAGACATGATTGAATAGAAGAAAAAAAATACTGTATGTAGTACTCAAAATTAATATTACAACTATAACAGCTGTGATATAGAGAAGATTGATGGTAATAAAAATTAAAACTTAGAGGACTTAGTGACACACAGATGCAAAAGTATAGTTTGACATTTTAATCTACTGTCTTTTGTTGGCTCTTATTTGCAATCAGTTTCTCAGAGATTTTGTAGAATCCAGCACAAAACAGTAGCTTTATATATTATAATGAGATTATAGTCTGAGAGTAATAAAGTAATATGATTTTGACTTGTATAATCAAAAAATGTTTTAAGCAATAGGGAGATCAGATCATCTAGGGCAGGCATTTCAAACTCGTGATGTCATGTGACATCGTGTGACATATCACAACTTTTTCCCCGTTACCGGCAATGGGGTGGGTGCGGTTTCAGTATGATGCATCTGGCCCCCAGGCTGGCAGTTTGACATGCCTGACCTAGGGGATAGAGAGAGAAAGGGAGGGTGGATGGGGGGGGAGAGAGAGAGAGAGAGAGAGATTTTGAGTTAAGCTTGATTGCTAGTAACTGCTTAATTTTGTAAGTGCTTTGTTACTGCCTTATTTCTAAGGCTAAGACTGAGGTCACCTAACTGAGTTCATGCCTACAGTGGGACTAAAACTCACACTCCTCTGGTTTTTAGCCTAGACTAGAACAAACTGTCTCTCTCAATTGCCATAGTTAGATAATTGAAATAGTTGGCAAGGAAGTAAAATGTAGTCACATTTTAAACTCCATAGTCAGATAAAGTGTCAACTCAGGTCACAACATTTGAATCATTTCTAAGGTATTGATTGCAAATTATTCTTTCAAAATATATTTCTGATATATTCATGCACGTTCCATTGGAGTTACCCAAATCCTAAAATGAGCTAAATGCAGTAATACAAACAATGTTGAAAGATCCATTATGCCACATTCTTATCATCCTTATGACATGATCAAGTATGTTTTCAAAAGTGTTTGCAGTCCAATTACTTGCTCATTGTAGCTCTCCTTGGTCCTGTACCAGCCTTTTCCAAGACACCTATGGCCCACAACGTTTCTCTACCTGGGTCATGATTTGCTCTTGCTAATTGTGCACCCTTTACTTGGGAGACTTTGATCCGACTAAGGTAACACCCAAGTCTGTCCTTCAACATCTCCGCCCAGCCATTGTGCTCATGGGACTTGTTAATCCTTGTTCGTGCATCTTGTCTTTCCTCAGCTGTGTTGATTCGTTCAGCATATTACACCCTAAGACTCCACCAAGTAAGTCTGCATGACAGGTTCTGCCAGCTGTAGGAAGATAATTTTTTAGTGGCAATTACAATGTCAAAAGATGAAAAGAAGTTAAGCTAAGCCTTTTACCTCCTATGGCTTGCTTTACTGGGAACTTTCAGAACCCACTCCAATCCACATCTTAAGAAAGAAAGACTCTTGGAGACAAGATTGTCCAAGCAGGAACTTTTTTAAAGACATAGATGATAGAAGGTATAGTAGACAAGATCTGAAAAATCTCCTCACAGATCAATATTTTTAAAGTGTCCCCAAGCAAAACCCCACTCCTCAGTTCATTTGGTCAGTTCTGGATCAGTCAAGTTTCAGGTGGTAAGCCCCTCATGGGAAAGGGAGAACCATCAGTCCATTCGTAGCACAATCACTCCCTCCCCTTCACACTCCATCCGGAGAAACAAACCAGAATCTCCCCACCCCCTTTCTTAGTTGCTCGTAAGATCAGAGAGAGAGAATGCCTTTCATCGAACTTATTGTAATGGGCAACAGGCAGTCTAGATAAACAAAAAGTTAAATCTAAGGAGAGGAAATGGAGGCAATAAACTCCCATGTTTCTTCCCTTTCCTCCTTGGGAATGGCAGAATCCAAGAGGGGTGGGGTGAGATTTGGGTTTGCACAGAAAGAGAGTTAGAAATGAAATATAAATGGATTCTGACATTGGGAACTGTCTTCCTGGAAGTAAGTGTCTACAACAGAAAACTGCTATGCTTTTACCTCAAAAGGCCACATGGTATTCAGGAACTATAGCAGGCAGAAAGGGATGAACAGGGGAGAACCTGGAATGTTAGCCAGTTAGACTGAAGCCTCCTTTGCAATGTGTAAAAAAAAAAAAAGAAAATGGAATCGGAGGATGATGTTGAAATGTTCTTGGAAACTACAACATACAAGCATTAGCATAACAAAAGAACTTCTGCAATATTAGCAGCTCATCTAAATAAGAATCTTAATTATGTTTATTAAAAAATTATGAAACATCCTTTAGTTATGTTTTTTTTTAATTTGGAAAATTAAGTGTTTGAGCTCTGCTGTCTGGAACAGGCTCAGTCTTGAGAGGTGCAGCATTTTAAGTTATTCCCAAGTGCAGGTCATAGACTGAACTGGAGAACCATAATTTTTGACCACTACTGCTTTTTGGGAGGGGGGGTTTCATCTGAAAATAGTACATATACAGGTAATCCTCAATTTACAACCATATGTCTAGTGACTGTTCGAAGTTACAACAGGACTGAAAAAAATTGGCTTATAACCATTTTTCACATCACTATTGCAACATCCCCATGGTCACATGATCAAAATTTGGATGCTGGACAACTGGTTCATATTTACGGCGGTTGCAATGTCCCAGGGGTCATGAGATCACTTTTTGCAACTCTCTGACAAGCAAAGTCAATCGAGAAGCCAGATTCACGTACCAACCATGTTCCTAATTTAACAAATGCAGTGATTCAATTAACAACTGTAGCAAGAAAGGTCATAAAATGGAGCAAAACTCACTCAACAAGTGTCTTGCTTTCCAACATAAATTTTGATCTCAATTGTGGTCGTAAGTCAAGGACTACATGTATATGATAACTTTTGTTTTCCAATCAATTCAACAATTCTGGTAATATTTATCAAGGACTTCCGTGCACTGCCCATTTACCCCATCGCAGAATGGGGGTTGCTGGGGGTGGGGGAACTATTTTTTGAAATGAAAAATAGATGGTGTCACCTATACTGATATTTAAAATGACTTTAGGGCATGTTTCTCTGCTCTACTTCTGAAGAAGACTTTTCTCTGTTAGGTCATATTGAGTGATCCTGTCTTTTGGGGTTAGATTCCTTTAGTTTGTAGGCTAATCCCCATAGTTCATTGGTTGTTTTGACCAAAAAAAGTCTGCCCTTTTAATTAAACTTATGCTTATCATATTTCTATATTTCCATTCATCAGTACCGACGAAACACCATAGCTATTAAGATCTTTCTCTAACATAGAGAAAATTGACATTTCCCCCCTTTTTTGAGTAGGTAACCTTCCCCTGGGCTTTCCTTTGTATTTTTTTAAAATAAGTCCACAGATTTATCTTTTTTGTAGTCATGCAAGGTAGAAGGGTTTCATTTCCAGTTCTCAGGTAGATCATAGGTTTGTTTGAGCTATTTGGGATCTGGAGGTAAAACTCTTCTACCTCCCAGGACAGGAAAACAGTATAACGATAAATCCTTGGAGCATAAAACAAAAGTAAGCAGGGAAAGTACCTGTCAGGGAAAATAATAATGAGGGGGAAAAACGTTTAGGATTTTGAACTGGTTTCTTTTGGAAAGACCCATCCACAAGAAGGGAAAACAATTGCTATTTTTTCCCTGGAAAAGAAATGTGGAAAGGACATGATAGTCTATTATTGAAACTCCATACTTTGCAACCTGTTGGCTCTAAAGGCCTCAATTCATATAAGATTTTCTTAAGCCAATTTTGAATCAATGTTATGAGCCCAGAACAGGAGCAGCTTAGGTAGTATGCTTAATCTTGTTCCTTACAAATAATTATAAATAATTCGTGTGAGTGCATAAGGCTGTGCAGGGAATATTTTAAGTTAAAAATACATTTGCTTTAGGTGATGAATAATTACATTTTTAAAAAGTCAGATTTCTATCTGATTGCATGACAATTTAATCACAGACAAGTAAAATGTGTGCAAATGTTGATTATAATACAGAAAGTTTCATAATAAAACTGCAAGATTTAAAAAAAAGTGTGGATATGCCCCAACCAACCCCAGTGGTATCCATAGCACTTAGCTTTATATACCGCCTCACAGTGCTTTACGACCCTCTCTAAGTGGTTTACAGAGTCAGCATATGGTTCCCAACAATCTGGGTCTTCATTTTACCAACCTCAGGAGGATGGAAGGTCGCGTCAACCTTGAGCTGGTCAGGATCGAACTGTTGGCAGCTGGCAAAATTAGCCTGCAATACTGCATTCCAGCTGCTGTGCCTCCACAGCTTCTCTGTCCACTCTGAATCTAATGGTTTCCTTTTTGAAATTGTTTTTTGCCAGAAAGTGGCAGCATGTGGGGTATTTTGTTGGGGCTGAGAAGCTATGCAATGTTGCACCTGTTTAGGTCTTAAATGGGGATGACCAAAGGATCCCAACATTATAAGCTGGTCTGGGACATAGAAGAAAGCAGTAACAAATCACTTCTATACCGTTGCCAAGAAAACCTCATGGATGCACCTTCAGACTTGGTAAAAACTAAGCTAAATTTGAAGAACTTGGCTTCCTTCAAATGGATGGTTGTCTTCAAATAACAGCAATTTATTTTCACTGTTTATCCTGAACTCTTTTCAGTTGTTGTAAAAATAGATGAATTTAAGACCTAAGTTTTGCCTTCAACACTGTCTGTACAATATAACAACAACAACAACTCATAAAACATATATGCTGCCCAACTCTGGGCTGCTCACAAGAGCCAAACAAATAAATCACAGTAAGATCAACAAAAGGTAAAAATAATATAGAGGCATGTTGAAGGCATCTAAATGTCATCACAAAAACCTGAAAGGAAGGGGATCTGTATTTAGGGCTACAGACAGAGACATTTTCGTGATCTGATGTCTCTTTGGTGTTAGGACTGGCCAAGAAATAACACATTTTTAACCATTACATTTTAAGTGATACATCATTGGGCAGCTTAAATATGGCAGTAAGGCAACCGTGCAAAGTGAGTTGTTCTCTCTTGACTAAATAAGTTATTTTTTGGGGGGGGAACTTCTGCCCCCTCCCCTCCTGACAAGCTGCAACTCCTGCACTAAACCATACTACTGAACCCACCATGTCAAACCAAGAGAAACAATAAGTTGTAATAGTTTCTGCCTTTAGGTGCAGCGTGTCATACGAACACAGCAGTTTTGTTTTGTCAGTCAGGAATAATGCTGTGGAAACTCAGACACCAACAGCCTTCTGAATTAGTGGATTTCTGTGCCACTTTGAAAGCAACTCCAGAGGGATGTTTATCCAGCCAGCAGAGCTGAGCTGATTTATTTGCAGTTCAACTTCAGGGTAGTACAAGCTGCTCTGAAAGGCCTTATATTTATTTAGAACCAGCCATATTTTTGCTGGAGGAAGTTCTGTCCTCAAGATAAATGTGAGCTTATGGACTTTGCATCTCCACCTACAAAGCCAAAGTTGCTTTGAAACCAGATGGGTGATAAATAAATAAATCAACAAACAAACAAATCAATGAATGGTTGTTAGGCATCCTCTCTTCTTGAGAAGCCAGGAGTAGGAGGCCAACAACTGGCTTCTACAGGTAGTCCTCGACTTATAGTTACAACTAAGCCCAAAATTTGACAATTGTTAAATGAATTTTGCCCCATTTTACAACTTTCTTGCCACCGTTGTTAAGTGAATCACTACAGTTGCTAAGTTATTGACATGATTGTTAAGTGAATCTGGTTTCCCCATTGACTTTGCTTGTCAGAAAGTCACAAAAGGCAATGCAACCTCAAGGCATTGCAACCGTCATAAATATGAGTCAGTTGCCAAGTGTCTGAATTTTGATCACGTGACCATGGGAGTACCGCAACCATTGTAAGTGTGAAAAATGGCTATAACTCACTTTTTTCAATGATGCTGTAATTTCGAATGGTCACTAAACAAACCGTTATAAATTGAAGATTACCTGTATTTTTCTTCCTTGCTTCCTTTCTATTGAGCATGGGGTAGAATATGGCAGTCTGAACTTAAAGAAGGGGATTTTGTTTTAAGATTCAATTGTGACTCTTAGAGCAGCTACAAGAGTATTTTGGTCTCCCTTGACACCTGAAAAAATTGGGGCCATTTAAGGAATAGCACAGATTCAGTGGACACATGAGACCTTTTTTCTTTCTTTTTAGGCTGTTGCTATCCCCCATTATATTATTGGTGTGTTCAAAAGAGTTGTTATAAATTGTCTTGGTAAAATGATTCACCTTAGAGCTCAGGAACAAATCCAACGTTTGGCAGAGATTTGCAGTCACTCTCTAACCTGCAACACTGAATGATATGGATTTTATTTCTCCTAATTCTCAGTTGTCATAGTCCAAGAGGGGGGGGAAACTGGTCTAGAACTTTTCACTTCTCCTTATTGTTGAAATGTGAAGATGTTTTGAAGATGAACTTTGCTCCCTGCTGCATTTTCAGATAGTTGAGAATCCAAGATAGCAAGAATAAAGCTTCATGTGGGTTAATTTCTTCTCCAAATGAATTCAGTCTGTGCCAAAATCAGAAGCTGGTCTTCAGCCAAAGGACATTCCAAGCTAGGCTAAAAATCTTGACTGCAGCTGTTGCTTTTCCTTGCAGATTTGAAACCAATGTTTGCTCCTCTCTCAGTGATTTGGCATCATATCCCACAGCATAGCTGCTGGGGACATCTCTACAAAAGGCTTTTTTGGCCCTGGAACTGAGGAATTCAAAATATCTCTTTTGTTGTCTGTAGAGATAAGGGATAGAAACTGAAGACAAGTATCCATGACTTCATTATACTTTTTCTTGCTAGAATACTATGCTGGGGTGAAGGCAAAAGTGTAAAAAAAATGGGTATCTGCGGGGGGGGGGGACTGTGAGGGAGGAAAGGGAGAAGCATGCATTGCAACACTGTGGCATCTAGTCTGTTCCTTTGGTAAGTGTGTATCTTGGCATGAGTGTACAATAGAGGCAGAGTTTGTCATTCTGATTAACCCTCTGGTTTGAAAGGACATTTCTGTTCTTCCACAAAAATAAATTCATCTGATTTACTATTAATAAACATTGTCCTTCACCAGCAGCCAGGTAGCTTCCTTGGAAATTTCAGAAATATACAGTAGTATGAAGTAGCACATCCAATGGTTGCTTTTAATATCTGATTTTCAGGATATTTCTTATCGTAGTTTCATTTAACTTTCACCATAACTCATAACTAATCAGCTAATTCTACCTACATATGTACCTCTATAACTGCCTGGTTTGGCCCAGCAACCAAACAGGATAGATACAGACTTCAATAGTTAGTACTGCAGAAAAAACAATTGCAACCAGCCTGCCTTCCACTGAGGACCTGTATACTGCACGAGCAAGAAAGAAAGCTGTGAAAATATCTACAGACCCCTCATATCCTGGACATAAATCTATTTCAACTTGTCCCTTCAGGATGCCACTATAGAGCATTGCACACCAAAACATCTAGATACAAAAATAGTTTCTTCCCCTGTGCCATCACTATGCTGAACATTTAACTCCCACAGCACCGACTTATGCCTAAAGATATTTTACCCATGTAGTAGAACTATTATCCATGTCATCTCCTCTTTCTCACCTCTCATTTTTCCTACTACCTTCTCCTATTGGTATATTATAATTTATCAATTGATGCTTGTATCTTATGAATTATGATCTATGACTTATCACTGTTGCATGTATGTACACTGAGAGCTTATGCACTGGAGACAAATTCCTTGTGTGTCCAAGCGCACTTGGCCAATAAAGAATACTATTCTACCTAAAAAATACAGTTTTAAAGCTACTTGGAGGTCAGCCTCTCATTAGAAAGCTTTCATTTGTTTGATTTGTAGAAAAGGGAAAGATTCAATGCATCCTGAAGCCCATCTCTTTACTGAATATGGATTATACAGTTTTAACATTAATTCTTACTAAGATACTAGATGGCTTTTTAACTGAAATGATACATCCTGACAAGATGGCCTTTATTTCAAAGAATTATAGAAGATATAATATTAGATTCTTGTGTATCTCTTTGAAATATATTTGTTGTTGATAAGGTAAATCAGAAAAATAAAAAAGTGGCTATGACTTTTCTTGATGCTGAAAAAAGCTTTTGGCAATTTGGAATTGCCTTTTTATTTTGTAGTTTTGGAAGAAAAAAACCAGATTGTAACCGTAATTTTTGTCCATGGGTACAGAGCATTTATAAAGAAAAAAGGCAACATTTTTGTTAATAATCTTATTACATAGCAATGTGCAAAATCCAAGGGGACAAGACAAGGGAGTTCCCTTTCTTATTTTGTTTTTTTTTATTGAAAAGTTTTAGAATACATTTTAAAAACATAAACTCCCTCCCTCCCCTTCCCCCCCCACTTACTCTCCCTCCCCCTCCCCCCCCCCCCCCGATCTCCCAGAGCTGAATACAGGGTATTAACTTTTACAAACTTAAACTAAAATATGCTAACTAACTAAAACAAAACACATTAAATTCTATCACACTTTAACTCCCCTTAAACATAACTAAATAACTAACTAATAATGAATACCTAATAAGACATCATATAAAACTAATACTTATTCATATGCTAAATGAAACTTTTTAGCCCCATATTTATTCTGAATATATTCGATCCATCTTCTCCATTCCACAATATATCTCTGTTGCGATTGTTCTTTCAAATATGCTGAAATCTTTGCCATTTCCGACAGGTTTGAAACTTTCAAAGTCCACTCTTCTATAGTAGGCAGTTCCTCCTTCTTCCAATATTGCGCTACTAAAAGTCTTGCTGCCGTAATTAAATTCAACATCAATTTAGTATCTATGACAGTACAATCTGTAATAATACCCAACAGGAATAACTGTGGAGAAAACCTTATCTTTTTCTTAAATATCTTCTGCATGTTCCACCAAATTTTAATCCAAAAAGCTTTGACTTTTTTACAAGTCCACCATATATGATAATACGTTGCATCCTCACAACCACACCTCCAACATTTAGGCTGGCAGTTCGGATACATACTTGCTAATTTTTTAGGATCTAAATGCCATCTATAAAACATTTTATAAAAATTCTCTCTTAAATTTTGAGCCTGTGTAAATTTTACATTTCTGGCCCATATCTTTTCCCAAATATCCATTGTTATAACCTCCTGAAAATTCTGGGCCACTTTATCATACAATCTTTAACAAGTTCCGTTTCTGAGTCTATTTCTGTCAGTACATTATATATCCTTCTTATATGTGCTTGACCTTGATCTCTAATTTGTTTTACCAAATTTCCATCAGTTATCGAAATACCAACTTTCTGCTCTTCTTTCCATCTTGCATGTAACTGCCCATACTGGAACCAAGTTTGTACTATTTTCCCTTCTTTTAAAATATTATATGGCTTTAATTGCCATACATTCCTTTCCATCCTAAGAATTTCTTTATATGTAGTCACATCATGTTTAAATCCCACATTTATATTTTCTATTGCATGTTTAGGTATTGCCCAAATTGGTATTTTATAATTTAACTTATGTCGATATTTTTTCCAAACTCGCAACAGAGCATACCTTAATATATGTGTCTTAAAAACATTATCCACCTTCTTGTCATACAATAAATATGCATGCCAACCAAATAACAAATCATAACCCTCAATATTCAATAGTCTCCCTTGTGTTAAATTAAACCAATCACTAATTGATGATAAAGCAGCAGCCTCATAATATAATTTAAAATTGGGCATTTTAAGACCACCTCTTTCACGTACATCTTGCATTATCTTAAATTTAACTCTTGGTCTTTTCCCTGCCCAAACAAATTTACCAATACCTTTCTGCCATTCCTCCAAATTTGAATCTTTTTTAAGTATAGGTATCATTTGAAACAAAAATAAAAATTTTGGCAAAACATTCGTTTGTACTGCTGCAATTCTTCCCAATAAGGATAATTGTAATTTTTTCCAACTATCTAACTCTTTTTGTATTTTTAACCATAACAATTCATAATTATTTTTATATAATTTTACATTTGAAGCTGAAAGATATACCCCCAAATATGTAATCTTTTTTACTATTTCAAATCCCGTTAATTCTTCTAAAACAACCTTTTGTTCTATAGTCATATTTTTAGACAATATTTTAGTTTTTTGCATATCTATCTTAAATCCAGAAACCTTTCCATATGACAATATTATCTCCATCAAATCTACAACTGAGTAAGTCGGTTGACTTAATGTAATAACCAAGTCATCCGCAAACGCCCTCAATCTATAATCTTGATCTCTTATTTTAATTTCCTTAATTTTATTTGAGTCTCGTATCTTAATCAATAATATTTCCAATGTTAAAACAAACAACAAAGGTGACAACGGACACTCCTGTCTTGTACCCTTTTCAATATTACATATTTCTGTCAAACTACCATTGATTATTATTTGAGCTGTTTGCTTCTGATATATTGGCCTAATAGGTTGTAAAAAATTATCCCCAAACTTCATTTTCTCCAGTACCTTAAATAAAAATTTCTTTCCAAAAATTCCAATAAATATACAATATGTCTCACATTATTCTTCATTTGTCTACCACTTATAAATCCTGTTTGGTCACTATGAATCATTTGCTGCATTACCTTCATTAATCTATTTGCTAAAAGTTTTGCAAATATCTTATAATCAGTATTTAAGAGCGATATTGGCCTATAATTTTTGGTTTGGGTAAGATCTTGATCTTCCTTCGGAATCAGCGATATGAAAGCTGTTTTCCACGATGGAGGCACTTCTCCTCCAGATTGGATTGTTCTAAATAATTCTTTTAAAGGTTCCACCATTTCTAACTGTAAATCTTTATAGTAAACGGCAGTCAAGCCATCTGTTCCTGGTGCTTTCCCCACCTTTAATTGTTTAATTGGTAAAATAATGTCTTCAGCATTAATCAGTTGATTCATCTCTTCCCTTTGCTCTTGTGTAAGAACAGGGATATTCACTTCTTGTAGATATCTATCTATATCTACACCTTGAATCTTATCCCTAACATATAACTTAGAATAAAATTCAACAAAAGTCTTTTTAATAAGATTTTGCTGAAACACCTCTTTACCCTTGTATTCTATTCTATCTATGTTACGTGACCTTTGTTTCTTCCTTAACAAATAAGCTAACCACCTTATTAGCATTACAAAAAGTATTATGTTTAACATACCTAGGTTGGTTGCCACTTGATCTGCCATCAACATATTAAACTGACCTCTTAACAAAGTAATTGCCTCTTTAATCCTCTTATCAGATGGATTCAAAATTAGAGCCTTCTCTTTCCTCTTAATTTCCTCCTCTCACTCTTTTCGCTTATATTCCAATTTACGCCTATGTTTATTATTCAAATATATTAACACTCCTCTCATATAAGCTTTACTTGCATCCCAAACCATTTCAATAGAAGTACCCTTATGCATGTTTATATTAAAAAATTCTTTCATCTGTTTTTTACATTCTTCCACATTTTCTTGATATCTAAACAGATTTTCATTCAATCTCCAAGACCTCCTATCTCCACTCTCTTTTTCCAGTTCCAACCATACTGGACTATGATCTGATAGAGTTCTTGGACATATCTTAATCTTCTTAATCCTAGAAAAAAATCATTAGTAGTTAATACAAAATCAATCCTAGAAAAGGATTGATGTCTATCGGAAAAAAGGTAAAATCTTTTTCTTCCAAATTTCTTTCTCTCCAAACATCTCTCAATTCCAAGTCATCTTTCATCTCAAAAAAGGATTTAGGCAATCTAGTATGATTTGGTATACTTTTAAAAAGACCTTTTTTGTCTTTCTGTGTATCCAGGACACCATTCCAGTCTCCCATCAAAATACATGATTTATAATCCCATTGAATTATATATTTATATTTATATTTATTAAATTTTTATACCGCCCTTCTCCTGAAGGACTCAGGGCAGTGTACAGGGCAATAAATATTAAAAAACAGAGTACAAAAGTTAAAAAACAATTAAATATTATGCCCGATATATACAATAATTAAAAACCATGTTAAAACCCCAACCCCCAAACCCATCAAACCAGGCCGGATTGCTCAAATAAATAAGTTTTTAGATCCCACCGGAAGGAGCGAAGGTCGGGGGCCATCCGGAGCTCAACCGGCAAGCGGTTCCACAGGTCTGGTGCGCCCACAGAGAACGCCCTCCCCCTAGGGGCCACCAGTCGACATTCTTTGATCGGAGGCACCCTGAGGAGGCCCTCTCTGTGGGAGCGCACTGGACGGAGGGAAGTTGACGCCGGCCGCAGGTATTGCTGTAGGTAATCCGGACCCATGCCATGTAGGGCTTTGTAAGTCATTACCAACACCTTGAATCTCACCCGGAGGTAAACCGGCAGCCAATGCAGCTCGCGGAGCAAAGGTGTAACATGGGAGTATCGGGAGACTCCCAACACAACTCGCGCGGCTGCATTCTGCACCAGTTGGAGCCTCTGAGTGGTCTTCAACGGCAGCCCCATGTAGAGAGCATTACAGTAGTCCAGACGAGAGGTCACAAGCGCATGAGTGACTGTACGCAAGGCATCCTGGTCCAGATAGGGCCGCAACTGGCGCACCAGGCGAACCTAGGCAAAGGCCCCCCTAGTCACAGCTCCAATATGCTCTTCTAAAGAGAGCTGTGAGTCTAGGAGGACCCCCAAGTTGCGCGCCCTATCTACAGGGGACAATAACTCACCCCCCATGGCAAGAGATAGAGTAATCTGAATTTCCCGGGATGCCGGAACGAACAGCCACTCAGTCTTGTCAGGGTTGAGCCGAAGCCTGTTCCTCCCCATCCAGACCCAGACCGCCTCCAGGCAATGGGACATCACGTCGAGGGCATCACTGGGGTGGTTTGGGGTTGAAATAAAAAGCTGGGTATCATCAGCATATTGATGATACCCAACCCCAAACCACGAATGATCTCACCCAGCGGCTTCATATAGATGTTGAACAGGAGAGGCGAGAGGACCGATCCCTGAGGAACTCCACAAATGAGAGGCCTCAAGGTCGACCTCTGCCCCCTTGCCAACACCGACTGCGAACGTCCCAGAAGGTAGGAGGAGAACCACTGAAAAACTGTGCCTCCCACTCCCAACCCCCTGAGACGTCGCAGCAAGATACCATGGTCGATGGTATCGAAAGCCGCTGAGAGGTCTAATAGGACTAGGACAGAGGAACAACCCCTGTCCCGAGCCCACCAGAGATCATTCACCAGCGCGACCAATGCCGTCTCCGTGCTGTACCCGGGCCTGAAGCCTGATTGGTACAGGTCTAGATAATCAGCTTCATCCAAGAACAAAGGGAGCTGCTGCGCCACCACGCTCTCAACAACCTTCGCAAGGAAGCGAAGGTTGGAGACCGGACGAAAGTTGTTTAATACAGCTGGATCCAAGGCAGGCTTCTTGAGGAGAATTCTCACCACCGCCTCCTTCAAGGCGGCAGGAAAACTACCCTCACTCAAGGAAGCAGTTATCACTGCCTGGAGCCAGCCTCGTGTCCCATCCCGGGCCGCCTAAATCAGCCAGGAGGGACACGGGTCCAACAAACACGTGGTGGAGCTCAGCTTCCCCATGATCCTGTCTACGTCTTCAGCAGTCACAGGGTCAAACTCCTCCCAGATGACATCGACAAGACTGCCCGTGTCCTCATCGTCAGACTCTGCCCAGTCAGAGTCCAAACCGGTCCGGATCCGAGCGATTTTGTCCGACAGATATCGGCTAAACTCCTTGGCACGACCCTGCAAGTGCTCCTCCCTCACCTCCTGATTAAGGAGGGAGCGAGTTACTCTAAACAGGGCGGCTGGGCGATTATCTGCAGATGCGATGAGGGTGGCAAAATGGTTAGACCTTGCCACCCTCATTGCCGCGAGATAAGTTCTTGTGAACGACCTTAGTCACAACCGGTCGGATTCGGATCGGCTGGACCTCCAACAGCTCTCTAGGCCCCATCTCTGACGCTTCATCTCCCGGAGCTCCATGGAGAACCATGGAGCCCATTGGGATCTGTGCTGGGTCAAGGGCCGCATGGGTACAACTCGGTCGAGTGCCTCTGTAGCCGCCCTTTCCCAGGCTTCCACTAGGGCATCGGCCGAGCTATGGGCAAAGGAGGCAGGTGGGGACCCAAGCACCGCCTGGAACCGCTCAGGGTCCATCAAGCGCCTAGGGCGGAACCATCTCATTGGCTCAACAACCCCACGACAGGGAGTGGCAAAACAGAAGACCAGCCGCAGGAGATGATGATCGGTCCATGACAGGGGTGTAACAATTGGAGAGCCCCCACCCAGATCATCTAACCACCGTCCGGATACAAAAACCAAATCGAGCATGTGACCCCCCCCCCATGAGTTGGGCCCTGAATAACCTGCATCAGGTCCATGGCCGTCATGGAAGCCATGAACTCCCGAGCTAACTCAGATGATCTCCCCAGGGATGGTAGATTGAAGTCACCCAAAACCATAAGTTTGGGGAACTCAATCACCAACCCTGAGAGGATATCGAGAAGCTCAGGCAGGGCTGCTGCTACGCGACTAGGCAAAAAGTACACCAGCAGCAAGCCCAACTGAGCTCTAGGGCCGCATCTCAGGAGGAGGGACTCACACCCGACTACCTGGACCATGGTGACCTCTTGCGGACATAAGGTCTCCCTTGCAACTACTGCCACTCCACCGCCCCTACCCTGGGCCCGAGGCTGGTGCAGCACCCGGAAACCTGATGGGCAAAGATCAGCCAGGGGGGCACCGCCCTCTGGGCCCAACCAGGTCTCCGTAATGCAAGCCAGGTCCGCATGCTCCTCCTCAACCAACTCACGAATGAGAGGAGCCTTATTCATTACAGACCTGGCATTGAAATACACGAGCCTGAGCTCAGGTGGCTGCTCATCCTTGCTCCCGGTACCATGGGCCGAAATCAGAGGGTCGGAGTGCATCACCGCTTGGAGACAGCGGGGATGCACTCCCAGATATTGATACGGCCCTCTGTTCATGCACCTGTGGCCATTCCCTACCGCCGTGGGAATAGGCAATCCCACACCCCACTCCGGGGCCCCATAGGCACCCAACCCAAGCCCCGTCACGGCGTGATCAATCCCAGGCCTGGTCTGAGAAACGGTTGGTGGAACCCCCCCAGTTTCCAACCAAACCTGTGAACCCACCCCCCTCCCTAACCCCACAAAATTTTTTGCTAAAAAGCGCACCAGGGGCCTCCTATTAAATTTGTGATAGAGGCTCCTGTCCCTGCCCAACCATCTCTCGGGGTCCCAATAATTGGGCCCGTCATCAAGAGAAACAATGGAAACAAAGGCGGGTCGCGCCCAGGAAGGTGGGGCACCCCTGAGCGCAAATAAGTCTGTGCTAGAATAGGACAAATGGACCATTGTCCAGGTAGGTCCAGTTAGGCAGTCCCATAGTCAGTCAGTCAGGAAGATGAAAAATAGAAGGTCGAAAGTGTCCAGTCCACCAGCTCCCTGCCACTGAGCTGGGTACCTTTCAAGTAACTTCCAAAGTAGAACAGGCACCTCCCTCTCACGGAGGGCCCAAATCCATCTTGGAGCGGACGGAATACCAACCCAAATAAGGCATACCTCCCTAGATCTCTCACCTCTAGGGAGGCAGCAGATGGTATAGGTTGGTATAGATGATAGTACATCCGAGCCACCCTCTCACAGCGGCTCATCCAAGACCTTCTAAAGTCCAGTGGGTCCATGGGGGGAAAGAGAAAAAAGAGCAATTATCAGGCATAACAACCTGGAGATGACAATGTTCAAGTTGGAGAGCACGGTTCTTCTCAAAGCGGGGAGAACAAGAGAGGCTGAACAGCAGATGGATGGACCCCAAAGCAGGCAGCTGAAGTCCAGATGGCCAGAACATAGAAGGCACGAGCTAACCTGTGTTGTCCGGCCAGCCACACACAGCGCCAACAGTCCAACAGTCCAACACCAGCCGTAGGTCTCCCCGGCCGAAAACAGGCGTAAAACAGCCTCAGATAACCACTGAAAACAGACCGCGAAGAAACCATAAACCGGCATGACGCTCCCATTCAACTCACTGCCTGCCGCTCCACAGCAACGCCGGGCCATTTTCCATTTCACAGGCATACGGCAATTCCGGAGGCCACTCTAGTCCGCGGCTCTATCGGCTCCGAAGATCCACTGCTCAGAGCCCTCCAAGTGTTCTGTACCAGCCTACTACCGGCCTTGCAGAAAGGCAACCCCTGTACAAACGGTAGAGACTGGAAAACAACTGAGGCTGGAAGGCGTCTGCCAAGTTTAATTCACAAGCAAAACAACAGAACAAGAAACAAAATACCGGAACTTTGATCCTCAAACGGAGCGGTTGCTTTCAGCAACCAGCCCTTCCCCAAACACTCCTTTTATTAGAGTTCAGGGCGTGGCCTCCCTGTGCCTCCTTCCGAGGAGTCCCACAGCCTTTCTCTGCTTGTTCCTGCTTGACTGCCTCCTGCGTCGGGCGTCCTTGAACAGGGCCAGCTGTGGGTCATCATCATCCGCACTGTCGGGCTCGCGCAGCTGAGAAGAGGGCCCTGGCTGGGGGCTCTGCGAAGCCTCCAAGCCATCATCAGCAAGTTCGTCTTCAACACCCTCCTCCTCCCCCTCGTCTGAGTCATCCGAGACATCCGAGCCAGCTGCCGGACCCACAGGCTGGCCCTGAATCACAACACCAAGCTGCGGCTCCTCCCAGCTCCACCGGGACCTCCGAAAAAGTGCCGAAGCTCTCAGATGGAATTCAAAATGGAGGGCTGCAACTCCAACGAAAATGCCGACCTTTCTTTCTTCTCAGATCATTCGTCCCTCCGAACCTCGACACAGAGAAAGAACATCTCTGCGGACCCGTCGGACCCCCAAAAGACCACCAAGGACGCCAAAAACTGGGAACGCTCCACGAAGCTCAGCCCAGCACGTCCGCCACCTTGGGCATGCGCAATTTTTTTTCTTACTATGTAAAAGTTTATAAAATTCTCCTTGCTGTTGATTAGGAGCATATAATCCAACCAAAAGTATTTTCTTGCCTTCTATTAACAGTTCAATTATAATATATCTTCCTTGTTTATCTGTTTCAATTAAATTAGCTGTTAAATTCTTTTTCACGTAAATGATTACTCCATTTTTCTTATCTGGAGCAGACGCACTAAACTGTGTACCCAATCTAGAGTTTATCAGATATTTTTGATCAGCTGCACGAATGTGCATTTCCTGTAAACAAATAACATCATTTTTAAATTGTTTCAAATACTGAAATACTTTCTTTCTCTTGTGCGTGGAATTTAATCCATTAACATTCCAGGTTAGAAAAGTTGTCGCCAACTTTTGCGACCTGAAGCTTTTGGAGCGCCTCTTGCAAAACCACCTGCACCTGCCTCTTCGGTTTCGCTCCTCCCACTGCTTCACTATAAGTAGGTTCTTGAGATATGATTGTAGCTTTCTGTTGTTCTTGTCTCATTTGTCTAATTGCAGCCTGTGTCATTCTTTGTTCTTTAACATCTTCTGACGACGTCTGGGACTGCTCAACTTCTAAAATTTGCTGAGATTCTTTAACCTTCTGCAAAATAACTCCTTCAGCTCCTTGTATACTCTCCACTTGAGTCTGATGCTCTCCTTCGTCCTTCCTTCCTTTGAATTCTGGAGATGGCGGAGGACCTGCCTTCAATATGTTAGAATAAAAATCTTGTGCCTTCAAAACTGTATTAAGACGATATGTCGTGCCAGCATAATTCACCACCAAGCCTACTGGAATCTCCCATCTAAACTGAAGCTGCCGTTTCTTTAATTCATCTGCCAAAAAAGCAAATTCTTTTCTTCTCCTTAAAATTCTTGGAGGAATCTCTTTCAGAATTAAAACCTCTTGCTCAGCAACTTTAAATCTATTGTTATAAAAGGCTTGGATAATCACATTTCTGATTGATCTCTTTGTAAAGTAAACCACCACATCTCTAGGTAATTTTCTTTGTCTGGCAATCCAAGAATTGACATGAAATATTTTGTCTATATCCCCCATAATATCTTCTGCTTGACGGTCCAAAATCGGTTCGAGGGCTTGTGCCAATAACTCTTTCAAATTTTCCTTTGGGTCCTCTTTCAATCCTCTAATCCTCAAAGCAAACTCCATATCTCTATATTGTATCATAACTACATCATCATCAATCTTTTCCATCACATTTTCAGCTTCCAACATTTTAGCATCCAGTCTCAAATTATTTTGATTCAGCTCTTCCATACGATCATCCAGGCGCTCAATACAGACTGCAAGCCCTTGAAATGCAGCTAAAATGTCTGCTCTTATTTCAGTATTCTTCTCCTCAATAAGTTCACCTATTTGCTGGGATTGTATTTTTAAAGCATCTTGTAAATCTTTTAATGTTAATGCGGGTGCGGGTGCCACAGGAGGAGGCATCAAACCCTGTAATGAAGAATGCTGAACTGGTGAAGCACCAGCACTTCTAGGAACTTTGGTTGATTTAGAAGCCATCTTGTTGTTGTTGTTAGTTGCGAAGTCGTGTCCGACCCATCGTGACCCTATGGACAATGTTCCTCCAGGCCTTCCTGTCCTCTACCATCTTCTGGAGTCCATTTAAGCTCACGCCTAATGCTTCAGTGACTCCATCCAGCCACCTCATTCTCTGTCGTCCCTTTCTTCTATTGCCCTCAATCTTTCCCAGCATTAGGCTCTTCTCCAGTGAGTCCTTCCTTCTCATTAGGTGGCCAAAGTATTTGAGTTTTAGCTTCAGGATCTGGCCTTCTAAAGAGCAGTCAGGGTTGATCTCCTCTAGGACTGACCGGTTTGATCGCCTTGCAGTCCAAGGGACTCGCAGGAGTCTTCTCCAGCACCATAGTTCAAAGGCTTCAATTCTTTGGCGCTCAGCCTTTCTTATGGTCCAGCTTTCACTGCCATACATTGCAACTGGGAAGACCATAGCCTTGACTATACACACTTTTGTTGACAGGGTGATGTCTCTGCTTTTTAGTGTGCTGTCTAGATTTGCCATGGCTTTCCTCCCAAGGAGCAAGTGTCTTTTAATTTCTTGGCTACAGTCCCCATCTGCAGTGATCTTGGAGCCCAGGAAAATAAAATCTGTCACTACCTCCTTCTTCACTCGCAACAAGAGGCTCTTTAGTTCCTCTTCACTTTCTGCCATTAGAGTGGTATCATCTGCATATCTTAGGTTGTTGATGTTTCTTCCGGCAATCTTAATTCCAACTTTTGATTCATCTAGCCCTGCCTTTCTCATGATGTGCTCTGCATATAAGCTAAATAGGCAAGGCGACAGTATACAGCCTTGCCGGACTCCTTTCCCAATTTTGAACCAATCAGTGGTTCCGTGTCCAGTTCTCACTTTGCTTCTTGGCCTGCATATAGGTTTCTCAAGAGACAAATAAGATGGTCTGGTATGCCCATCTCTTTAAGGACTTGCCACAGTTTCTTATGATCCACACAATCAAAGACTTTAGCATAGTCAATGAAGCAGAAGTAGATGTTTTTCTGGAACTCTCTAGCTTTCTCCATGATCCAGCGTATGTTAGCAATTTGATCTCTAGTTCCTCTGCCTCTTCAAAATCCTGCCTGTACTTCTGGTAGTTCTCGATCCACATACTGCTGGAGTCTAGCTTGTAGAATTTTAAGCATAACTTTACTAGCATGAGAAATGAGTGCAATGGTGCGATAGTTTGAACATTCTTTGGCACTGCCTTTCTTTGGAATTGGAATGTAAACTGATCTTTTCCAATCCTGTGGCCACTGTTGAGTTTTCCAAATTTGCTGGCAAATTGAGTGTAGCACTTTTACTGCATCGTCTTTTAAGATTTTGAATAGCTCAGCTGGAATACTGTCACCTCCACTAGCTTTGTTGTTGCTCAGCTTTTCTAAGGCCCACTTCACTTCACATTCTAGGATGTCTGGCTCGAGGTCAGTGACCAACTCATTGGGATTATCTGGGACATTAAACTCATTCTTGTATAGTTCTTCTATGTAATTTTGCCATCTCTTCTTAATCTCTTCTGCCTCTGTTAGGTCCCTGCCATTTTGGTCCTTTATCATGCCCATTTTTGCATGAAACGTTCCCTTCATCTCTCCAATTTTCTTGAAAAGATCTCTGGTCCTCCCTATTCTATTGTTTTCTTCTATTTCTTTGCATTGTTCATTTAAGAAGGCATTCTTATCTCTTCTAGCTATTCTTTGGAATTCTGCATTTAATTGGGCGTATCTTTCTTTTTCTCCCTTGCCTTTCACTTCCCTCCTTTCCTCAGCTATTTGCAAAGCTTCCTCAGGCAGCCATTTTGCTTTCTTGCATTTCTTTTTCTTTGGGATGGTTTTGGTTGCTACCTGTTGTACAATGTTGCAAACCTCTGTCCATAGTTCTTCAGGCACTCTGTCTATCAGATCTAATTCCTTAAATCTATTTGTCACCTCTACTGTATATTGAACAGGGATATGATTTAATTCATACCTAACTGGCCTAGCGCTTTTCCCTACTTTGTTTAATTTAAGCCTCAACTTTGCAACAAGAAGCTCATGGTCTGAGCCACAGTCAGCTCCTGGTCTTGTTTTTACTGACTGTATAGAGCTTCTCCATCTTTGGCTGCAGAGCATATAGTCAATCTGATTTCTGTGTTGACCGTCTGGTGATGTCCATGTGTAAAGCCGTCTCTTGGGTTGTTGGAAAAGAGTGTTTGCTATCACCATCGTATTCTCTTGACAAAATTCTATCAGCCTGTGCCCTGCTTCATTTTGTACTCCAAGGCCAAACTTGCCTGTTATTCCAGTTATCTTTTGGCTTCCTACTTTAGCATTCCAATCTCCCATGATGATAAGGACATCATTTTTGGGTGTTAGTTCTATAAGGTGCTGTAGGGCTTCATAGAACCGGTCAATTTCATCCTCTTCAGCACCGGTGGTTGGGGCATAGACTAGGACTACTGTGATATTGAATGGTTTGCCTTGGATTCGAACTGAGATCATTCTGTCATTTTGAGGGTTGTATCCCAGTATTGCTTTTCCTACTTTTTTATTGACTATGAAGGCTACTCCATTTCTTCTGAGGGATTCTTGCCCGCAGTAGTATACCTGATGGTCATCTGAATTAAATTCACCCATTCCTGTCCATTTTAGTTCGCTGATACCTAAGATGTCGATGTGTAGTCTTGTCATCTCTTGTTTGACCACGTCCAGCTTGCCTTGATTCATGGATCTTACATTCCAGGTTCCTATGGAGAAAGAATCTTTACAGCATCGGACTTTCCTTTCACCACCAGACATATCCACAGCTGAGCGTCCTTTCGGGTTTGGCCCAGTCGCTTCATTCTTTCTGGAGCTACTAGTACTAGCCCTCTGCTCTTCCCCAGTAGCATATTGGACGCCTTCCGACCTGAGGGGCTCATCTTTCAGCATCATATCATTTTGCCTTTTGGTACTGTCCATAGGGTTTTCATGGCAAAGATACTGGAGTGGTTTGCCATTTCCTTCTCCAGTGGATCACGTTTTGTCAGAACTCTCTGCTATGACCTGTCCGTCTTGGGTGGCCCTGCACGGCATAGCTCATAGCTTCATTGAGTTACGGAAGCCCCTTTGCCACAACAAGGCAGTAATCCATGAAGGGGGAAGCCATCTTAACACCCAGTTAATTTCCGTTGCGCACTTTCACTTTCCACACCGCTTGCAACTTTTTCTTTCAAAGTAAACCAGAGTTAAAGTTCAAATACTTGCTATTTCAATATTCTCCTGCACAGCTCTTCCTGCATCCAAGTAATCCAAAATTAATTGTTGATTGCAGGGATGGTTGCAGCGTCCTGCTCCGCTCCAAAGCCTTGGAGCAGAGGAGTCCCCGAGTCCGGAGCAAATTCAGGCTTCAGGGGGGCTCTCACCATTCAACCCCCAGAATGTAAACTCTGGGGGTCTAGGGGAGCTCTACCCCTACCTGTACACTCACCCTCCCTTCTTCTCCTGAGGAGAGGGTTTCCGAGCTGCAAAACAGCTGATCATCGCTGTTTTAGTGGCTCCAATGGAAAGCAGCGGGGGCTGACGGCCAGAACAGCCGCCATCGACGGAACCTTGCCACCCGGAAGTCCTCCCTTTCTTGTTTTGTTTTTACTGGCACAGCAACCACTGGAAATTCAGCTACACCAAAATAACAGAATTTGGTACAGAAATAACTGCACAAGAACATAAAATGAATTTATTTGCTGTTGATACTGTAATTATAATTGCTCAGCCTAAAGAGATTTTAACATGGCTGATGGAGCATGCATAGCAATATGCATCAAGTACTTAGAAGGCGAGAGCTGGGCAATACAAGCAAACAACAGTTAGTGACTTCAAAGCCAATCATCAATACACCCCAATCAACATCTAAAAAGCCACATACAACAGGCACTAGAAATATCGCACACAGAACAGCACACATTCTGCTAGAGAGAGGTTCCCTGAAAATGGGCTCAGCACAAGTACGAAAGCTAGGAAGACAAAACCTCATGGTCCCGGTGACTGACCCAAATTGGATCCTGTATTACCTTGCCAGCTGCTTAACATGAATTTCAGAATAGGTTATATCT
Source organism: Vipera berus (assembly GCF_964194415.1). Classification (NCBI taxonomy): domain Eukaryota; kingdom Metazoa; phylum Chordata; class Lepidosauria; order Squamata; family Viperidae; genus Vipera; species Vipera berus. The sequence continues at coordinate 110,405,090 of NC_138204.1, forward strand.
CCATATGGTTTTATAACCCCAAAAGAAGTGGAAGGGCTGCTTAAATATCTTCAAGGTGATACAGATAAAAAATAGAACAACAAAGATGATAAGGGGTCTAGAAACTAAATGATGAACATGATGAACCGTTAAGAGAACTAGGTATGTTTAGCTTAAGAAAGAGCAGACTGAGGGGAGGTATGATAGCAGTCTTCCAATATTTGAAGGGCTGCCTCAGCGAAGATGGTGTCAATTTATTCTTCATAGCACCCAAAGATAGGACAAGAAGCAAAGAGTGGAAGCTTGTCAGAGGCAGATCCAAACTTGGAAATAGGGAGGAGTTTCCTAATAGTAAAAATTATTAAGCAATGGAACAGTAGAAAATTATTCCTGCCTTCATTCTCTTTGGTACAACACTGCCAGTTATCAAAATTCAGGTTACCCCTTTGAGGTAGGTTAGGTCAGGAAACTGATTCCATAAGAAATACTGGAGATCCATTTTTGACAGTCTATAGTAAGAGAACCTTGAAAGCCTGACAGAGCTTTCCCTTCCTTGTAGCACATACATTTAAACTGTCCAAACAATGTGTGATACTACATCATATAATTAGGAGATTTGGCCAACAATTAAGATGGTAGAATGAGATTGTAATCTAATCTAAACAAGATGGAAGACTGGGTGAAAGGAAAAAGATGTCTTTCAACATGTAGAAATGTACGATATTACATGCAGGGAGGAAAAATAAAACATAATAGAAGGGGAGTTCAGTACTTGCAAACACATCTGAGAAGAACTTAAGTAGGTCATTAGAAGCAAATGAACATGAGCAGCAATGTGCAATAGCTGCTACAAAAACTAATGCCATTTTGGGATGTGTTAAAAGCTTTGTATCAAAGATGTATGGAGTTCATATTCCCTTCTATTCTGCAGTAGTAATCCCACACCTAAAGTTTTGTGTACAGTTCTAAATATTAAATTATCAAAACGATATTGATATGTCAGAATAGGTTAAGAACAACGTGACAAAAGACACAAGGACTTGAGGATATCTTTATGAGCACAATCTGAAGGAACCTGGCATCTTTTATCTTTTATTTAATTTATTGCAAATTCTTCAATTGTTGTGAGCCACCCAGAGTCATTGAAAGTCATGTGAGTCAGGCCATGGCCATCAAACATTAAAAATGTCTGCCAGATTATCCCACCGCCCTGAGTCCTTCGGGAGATAGGGCGGGATATAAATCCCATCAATAAATAAATAAATAAATGTGAAAGATCTGGAGCTATATGGAAAAACATCATCTGAAATGGAATCGCTGCTCAACATTATCCATATATACAACCAAGATATTGCAATGGCTTTTAGACTGAAAAAAATGTGCCACACTGACCATCAACAGGGGGAAAATAGTGAAATCTGAAGGAATTAAGATTGCCCTTGATGAGGCAAATACAGGCTATCAGTTAAATATGAGGGCAATTTGGAAATAAATTATCAGTGGATATACAGATACAGAACCTTTATTATACACATTAGAAAACTACGACGTTACTTTCGACATAATCTCCGTTCAAATTGAGGCACTTGTCATAACATCTTACAAGGTTTAAAATTCTTTAGTAGTAGTTGCTCGGCACCAAATCTGGGCTAATTGTGTGTGTGTGTGTGTGTGTGTGTGTGTGTGTGTATGTGTGTGTGTGATCAAAAACATCCCAATGGAACTGCTTCAAAAAATTTTGTGTGCGTCTAGAGGTGTCCGGGCGAGCATTATCGTGAACCAACACAACACCAGGAGTCAGCATGCCCCAACGCTTGTTATGGATGGCTTGTCTGAGTTTTCGTAACATTTCACAGTAGACTACTGAACTGATGGTTGAACTATGCTCCATGAACCTCACTAGCAGTACACCTTTGGCATCTTCACATTTGATGGGATTTTCTGTGGCACCACTTCTGGTGTGGTGTTGGTTCACAACAATACTCACCCACACACCACTAGGCGCACCCAAGGAGTTTCGAAGCAGTTCCATTGGGATGTTTTTGATCACCTCCCCCTCCATAGCCCAGATTTGGCACTGAGGTAAGGAATTTCAAACTTTGTAAGATGTTATGACAAGCACCTCAATTTGAATGGTGATAATGTCAAAAAGTAATGTTATAGTTTTCTAATGTATATCATAAAAGTTCTGTATCTGCGAGTGTCTGTCATTGATAACCAAACGGAGGGTTATTTCCGAATTGCTCTCGTACATTTATTAATATTTTCCTTCGTTTCCATCAGTATTAGAGTGACTCATGGGATCTGCATTCAGCTCAGCCCTAAGTTCTTCTTTCTAACTAATATCTGGGTATGTACCCAACACAGTATTTCTTAACACTTATTTTCTACTATAAATGAGAAAACACCTTTCTGACTAAGGGACTACTTTAATATATTCTTAAGACACACATAGTTGTTTGAAGGAATTCAGCTTTGGTGATAGTCTTCCCCTCTTACCTAATCACATAAACAGTACCGTAGTATGCCATATTCAGCATTGTGGGATAAGAATACTGAATATGGATAAAAAGAATAGAAGGTATGATATTCATGAGTGCATAGAAATCATATTTCAGTACATAAAGTAGTAATGGGGGGGGGGGAAAGCTGGAGGTGAAAAAAAATTCATTTATTTCGCTGTGAAATTAATCCAAATCTGGAAGTCCTGCATGTTCAGAGATTGGACCATTGTTTTATAAACTGTGGATTTGCTTGACTCCTTTCCTTTTTTTCTTCATAATTCTAGAATTAAAGGCCATCCAAGCAGCCTAACTGGGAGTGTTTTCAGACTCAAGAAGAGAAAATAACTTCATATAATAAGATATGAAAATGGCCATCCATTTAAAATATTGTGGAAATAAGAAACCTATCAATAAAGGAAAATATTTGTAGCTGAGGGTTGAAATGAGGAGTCCTTGGTGTTCTCCAAGCTTGGTGGTTGTCCTGTAGACATTTCATTACCCAAATTAGATAACATTACCTAGTTTGGGTAATGAAATGTCTGCAAGAAAACAACCAAGCTCAGAGAGCATTAAGGACCCTTCAATAACAGACTTCCAAGGTATGAGGGAAAATGCAAGTTTGCCCCATCCTGTCTTCTGAGTCTGTTCCTTCAGCTATGTGTTGGCTTAATCGTATCAGATACTGTACTAGGAATGTGTATGAAGACTCGCATCCTTTGCCCCCATGGACTTCCCAATATGACTACTCTAAGTAGGCTAACTTCTCATCTGAGCAGGTGAATGCACTCTCTAACTGGCCTGAATAACATGAAAATAAATTTTAAAATCAAATAAGGAATATTTACTTTTGGGGAAAAAACCAATACTTTTCTTCTACCCTTCAGCCTTTCTTCCATGATTCCTCTACTTGCTGCTTTGGCTGGAACCAGGTAATCTCTTATTGAAATACTCTGAACAAAGTTTATATTGAGTGATTTTGTGACTGTATAGCAATGTACTACAAACGACGATACATCCCATTACCTTTTCTCATTTTATATACTGTCTGCTGCTTCTTACAATAAATTTGTTTTAGTAAGAATTTTGTCTGTATTTATTAATTTAAGCCATGATTAGTAATGAAAACTCAGAATATTGACTCAGAACATTGATTATGAAGACCAATGTGGCCTTTTGCTATAGTTATTCTCTGTTTCTTTTCTAGGCTTAAAGAACCTTAAGTGGCAACTGAGAAGAAATAATCCTTGCTAATATTAGTAAACATATTTTCTGCATATAGGAGACTCCATTATTAAAGGAATAATCAAATATCTTCATGTTGGAATGTCCAGAGGTCTTTGTTTGATCTTGGAAACATGATACTGGATTAATTAGACACTGGTTTGATCAAGAAAACAATCTGGGTAATTAAAACACACTTGTCACTGGTGAATATTTTTTAAGGGAATTGGGACCTACATTTACCCAGAACAAACAGCATATGAATAAATATACTTTATTTTAAAGACCGATAAACTATTTGTATAATTTATAAACCATTTACAGACTTTATACTCTTAAAGTACATCTCAAAATAACAAAGGTATTTACATTGGTGTACCCAGAGACTATTCTGGTTTATTTTACATTTCAAAATTACATGAACCTTAACACCCTGTATTCTACCAAGCCGTACTACACAAAGAAGTGTGTACATTGGCTGAAATTGGCCTGGAAACCTATGAATAAGTTACTTACATAAACACATAGGCAGGAACAGTATCTGCACAGCACAGTATGCAAGGAAGAATACTTTCTCCTAGACAACTCTGAAAATGTAAGCAAAGGCTCTCTCAAAACTTTTATTTACTCCAATGTGTTATAATGTATAGTTTTTCACTCTATCCATGAGATTTTAAATTAGTTCAGATGAGTTTTCCCTGTTTATATTGACAATGTACAATTTACAAAGAATTACTTTACAACCATAAAAACTATTTTTGCTGCTGGAACATAATTCAATTCTGATTAATAAACTTGCTTTAAAAAAGGCTTTATTGTGCAGTGACATCAAAGGTCTCTGAATGCTGTGCTATGGTATTTCTTTAGTGAATACACACTTTTATTCAAGTATTGCAAAAATGCTAAGGCCACTTTTTTTTGAAGATCATCCATTTGTCCTCCTCCCCCTTGCCAAACAGGCCATAAAACCTTGCTGTTAAATTTTCTGAAATACTGGAGCACTGAAAAGGCGACAGGTTACAATCCATGGAACCACTTTGCTATTCAAGCCTCCCTTTGAAGTAAATGGCGATTATACAAAAGCATATGAAATAGTTTTCTTGGTGATGGTTTTACATTTAAATTGAGCTTTAATATGACATCTTGAGGATTTTATCTTAAATCTATAGGTCAGGAACAGATCCACAAAGATTGTTGCTCTTTATATTTGCATACATTTTGAGGTATGCAATTTTCCTCAAAAATTCATTTAATACAGAATAAAACAGCATTCACAGTCCATATTTTCTAGCTGTGCTATATATATATTATTGTCAGTGTTTTTCTCCAAAGTGAATTCTGATGGCTGGGCATAATATAATATAATCAGGATATACTCTCCAAGACAATTAGTGATTCTTTGTCATAATTAACTCCTCTATGCTGCTTAAGTCCATTCTGAACTCTGATGGAAAAAGGACAAGCTTCTAAAGGATTCACTGGGCACTGTGCTAAAATTTCACTTTACACTAAATTACATTTAGTATACACAATGATCGTGCCTGTATTTGCACGGAAATTAAAAATGGGAAATGACACTCAGGTATATGAATGCATGAATCTGTGGGTGACAACAGCATGTATTATATATTTATACACACATAGGTTTTCTGAGCTGGAGGTATTATAGCAAATCCCAAAAAATGTTTTCAGGTGTTTTTTCCAGAGTAGCTACATGGCCCTCCAATCTCACTTGCAGGAATAATTAAGCACTGTAGAAAGCTATAATAGTAAGTTTCTGCAAGATGGTACAAAGGTTGAATCTGGTAGCCACAATCACTGAAATCAACAGGTATTTGAGTGCAAGTCTCCAGCCCTTTTTTATGATAAGAAAACCTCAGTATAACCCCTCTCTCTAGTGGGGGGGGACAAAGAGGCATCAATATTTGGGGTCATCTGAATGGAGGCAGCAGAAAGGGGATTTGGGGAAGAACACATCCTTAATGTGTCAGTGCAAAGAGCAAAAGAGGGTTGCCCAGAACATCTATTTAAGGCAAGTAGTTATTCACTCTTTCCCCCTTACTCGGTTTCTCATTTTGCAGACACACTCTTCACCCAGTCTATTCAATTGCAAGATGTGATTAGGTAATTGCACTTGAGCCAAAAGGGAATTTCCTTCTCAAGAATCCCTTAAAGGCCTACACCATATCAGCCAGATACCATACTAGAAATTGTACAACTTTGGTAACATGCAGTTTAGCTGTTAGATCGATTTAGCTGGAATTTAGTTGGATGTATGATATTAGTAGTGATCAGTCAAAGGTATCTTTAAAGATAAAGTGAATTCCCAGAACTTGCCACATACAAAGAAAAATGCCATACAAGGCCTGAATGGGTTGCTCTTTCTGGTATAAATGGAGCTGATGAGGCAATACTGAAGACCATTTCTTAACAGCCAAAGTTGTCACTAGACTGTTCCTGGATTCATGCTCAAGTAGTTGTTGCCAGCAAAAAAAATGCTATAATAGCCATAGTTCTCTGAGTTTAAATCTGTACTATATGTTGGCCCTGTTTCTCTAGATTTGGTTGCAGTGAAAATTTTGCATCACTATGGATCACAGCATTAACTCTGAGATAAGCAATTTATCACCTTTAATCACCTTGGGCATGTCAATATTCTCTTTGATCAATATAGCTACCAATTTGGCTGGTGACTTCCCCAATCCTCTGCCTGGATATTCCCTAGATTCTCATAATTTAGCTGTATGTGTAGGGAAAAAGACATGGATGATCCCAAAGTGGCAAAACGTAAACAAATGGCCTCATTTGTTCCAAAACAAAGAGAGAGAAAAACAGCAACTTTGTATTAAAGTGTATTAAAGTTGTATGTATTATATATGTATTAAAAACATTCTGAGGTTCAGTATGAAAAGTACTTAACTCATAGCAGCTTGCTCCACCAGATTTGTTTAAAGTTGGCATTTGCATACTAGTAAAGTCTATGTGCTAGTTATTCTGTCTTTTGTTCCTTTAGCCCATTTAATTATAATTAAGTATAATTAATCAGCCAAGTTTACAAATATGGTTCTGTCAATCTACCCATGAGCATTTCTGATTGTATGCCAATAACTATTTTTTGTATATTTTCTGGTTAAAAGGAGCTATCTTGGTTGTGTTACACTGTGCAAACAGCAAATAAATCAAAAAAAGTTTCAAAAGACAGTACTGGCAGACACATACTAACTGGAAGACCAAGAAACTAAAGATGAAAGGAAAAAGGGCATAAATAAAGTCTTTGGAATGCCTCCTTCTATGCTTTGGAACGCTGTTTCTGCTGGGATAGATTAACAGATTTTGAATCCACTCTGATTCAATGGTTCCTCAAGTAATCCAGATTTCAAATTAAGGCATCAGTAGTCAAGCCTAGATTATTTTCTGTTCCCTGGAGAAAACTGAGGGGGTGGGGGAGGAAAAATGGAGGCAGTATCAGCCACACTGTGTTTGACAGTGGCCTATTCTGACAGTCATGTAAATCTTGGCAAAAGGGCTTTTGACATCCTATTTCCCTTTCCAAGTACATTAGTTTGACGTAACATGTGCCTCTTCACAATCCGTTTCTACCCCATAATAGAAAAAACCCCCCATACATTTGGATCTTTGTAGATTCTCGTCTCTGATGCATTTCTTGCACATAGTATGATACCTCATTTTTATGAGATGCATTCTTCATGTACAGATGTTCCGACGTTTTAAATCCCGTAACAGTGCGTTCAAAGAGCACTCAACAATTATTTTTATGAGTTATAAAATAATTTATAAGAAATGTCACAAGCATAAAAAAATCAGGTCCAGAGTCAAGCACTGAGTATCACTCTCTTTGGTACATACACTCCTAACCCTAGCTAGTTCAAGTAATGGTTTCACCAGTACATTACAGTAAGGTGGTAAGCAAGGGAGGAATCAAAGGGATCAATGGCCCACATTATGTAAGCATTTTTTCCTATCACTCACATATTAAAATCCTGAGAGAATCCTGAGTACCATTTACTTAGGAGCAGCTGGTGGTTTACTGAGGAAAAACAAATATAGTGGAAAAGTAGAAAAAGTATCCTAGATTAATCATTTAAGAAATGGAAATAAAAACGTAGCTGAAAAAAGGGAGCATGACTCCTCAGATCTGCATGCATTAATCCAATGACAGTAGATCCATAATGAGACAAAAAGATTTAAATTACATCAGAGCGAGGAATAGATACTTGGTTGGACTGACATATACACTGTTAAGTCAGAAAACAGAGTTATAAATTACATATAAAACAAAGTAGAGCAGTTATTAAAACGAATGTTTACTAGTATAAAATTGGCAAAAGCATGTTGGGGAAGGGGGAGCCTTTTTGGAACAAATCCAGCGTAGGAGATCCAAAGGCAGCACAGGAAGAGGAGACGTTGTGTCACTTCTCAGCCAATCTCAGGATCATACTGTACTCCGGGAAAATCATTTTGGGAAAAAAATATATGATTTGATGTTAGACAAGCAACAATTTCCGTTTTTCAGTGATCTGATTGAGGAGATCAATAGTCTCTCTAATTAAGGCCTCAAAAATGCCATCTGCTAGTTGCATCTTCACATACAACTCATCTTCATCATAGTTCACCCATTGAGCCTCTTCTTCATACAATTCTTGAACCTTAGAATTAGAAAGGGGAGAAAGAAAAGTCACCACTATTAATATACTACTCTGTAAACATATATAATAAAAATTATTATTGTAAAACCATATAACCATCATTATATAAAAGCTACAGGGGTCGTTTAGTTTTTCAACAACTCACAGGAAAGAAAAGAAAAGAAAAGAAAATGAATAATAATTCCTAGATATAATACAGTTAAACAAAAATGTAAAAATAGGACTTTATCACTATTTATGAGGTGACTAAGAGTCAACATTATACAATCTGTCCCCTGTCCAGCCCCCAGATTTCGCTGGTTCCGGGACTGCCTCTTGGCCTCAGCCTGCCGCAGAAGTGTCTCTTCGAATTGGAGAAGGCCATGCTGTGTCTTTAGCCTCCAAGCTGAGTGATCAGAGGTCGAGGTTTCCCAGCTGTTAATGTCCTTTCCCAAGGCCTTTAGATCCCTCTGGACAGGGGACAGATTGTACCTGCCCTCAGTGCGGAAGGGACTGCCACTCTCGAATTGGCCCTTTTAGCCACACCAGATGCTGCTTTAGGACCTCTTTCCAGAGCACAATACCATAGTCTCTTGAGACTGACAGATGCCAATGAGAAGAGATTGCACATCAGGCAGGTGCAATCGGCCCAGGTTCGAATCTCAGAAGGGTATGGCTGACTGATGAGAACAAATGAGTTTGAAATGGCCATATCATTCTCCCTTTAATTCTTTGTTAGCAATCCAAAAAATTTACACAAATAATGAGTTGTCACAGTTGCGACTACAGCTTGTGGATGGCCTTAGGTTAGGCTGATACAGGCAATAAGGTTTGGCCTGTATTTGGGCCTGGCAAGGTATTCTAAAATACTTAACAAATACTTAACACATATCTCCCTTGCCTCTCAGCTAACAAAGCGAGAAAGAGCCTGTGGCCTAGAGGTTATATATATATATATATAATATATTCTGCTTAGTTTGGTTCTGATTGAAGTGGTCTATATACCCTTGTAAATAATAATAATAATACAAGTCTGCTTACATACATACATACATACATACATATATATATATTCTGCTTAAAGACCTAAATTTGGAAATGCCTAATTTTAGTTGACATTTATCCATAGTTTATATGGATGAGTACACATAAGGAAAAATATGGTTTGCCCAATAGGGGAATGGAGTTCTTCCCATATCTACAATCCTTCTGCTTAGGAGGGCTGAAAGCAAATCTGGGAGAGAAGAACAAGCTAATATGTAAGCAACATTAGATCTAACCCATTTTTTTCAAACCATGCAGGCTGCTAGGTATTTATGCCTGACTACAACGCATAATAGAAAAAATAATTACTAACCAATATGTGATCCACTCTATCCTTTTTTTTTCGTCCGAATTTCATCATTTTCTGCCAGTCAGTTTTATTATTTGATTCCTTTCTCAAATTTAAGAGCTTTAGAACTTCAGTTGTTATAAACACCTTGGATAAAGGAGAAATAAAATAATGAATGCTAACTAAATACATTTTCTCTAGTTGCAACACCATCTCTACAAGCAGCTTTCAGGGAGAAGATTTCTAGTGAGGACACAGACATGGCATATATGCAACAGAAAACACATTGTATTGCTAGGCAATTACAACTACAGTAAAGCAACCTGGTAGCTAACTCTAGAAATATCCATGAAATTCATTATGAATTATGACACTGATTCAACTCTTGTACATTCCAGAATATGGATAAATGCAGCATCAGGCACTTTTTGGAACTATTTCCCCCCCCAGACCTATTAATTCAGGGATAGCTATCATTAGTTGTTGTATTGGGAGAATTTTAATTCATTATATACAATTTTAATTCAATGTATTTTTTTAAAAAAATATTACATGTTAGATGTAGGCCTTCTTGGATGGATTTCTAACTGGAACAGTGTTAAGTATTAGTGACAGTTAAAGCCTTTCTTAGTTTTAAGAAATAGAAGCATTCATCCATATCCTATTTCAAACTAATATTTAAGCGAAATCAGCAGTAAGAAGAAACTATAGTGGAAAAATGAGAGATGGTATCACATGCACACTCATCTTGGAATATGACTGATGGCATAAGAAAATTAGTTTTCAGATAAAAATGCATAATAAAACTCCACCAGACTTCACATTCTACCTTAAGTTCTAGAGTCTAGACCAGTAGTTGTCAGCGTGGTCTAGGGACTCCTGGGAGTGCCCAAGACCCTTTCAGAGGGTCCATGAAGACAAATAAAGCTTTTAAAATTTCTCAATTTTAAACCTTAATACAGTAAATGCCAATAAATATAACCCATGTAAACCAAAGCTCTTTGGGGTCCTCCATAATTTTTAAGAATTTAAAGACGTCCTGAGACCAAAACATCTGAGAATTGCTATCAGCCAAAGGTTCTTCACATGGCTTTGGGGACACTTCTGGCAGTTTTATCTTAGGTAACACTGCTGATTCTTCAGCTTGGTTTTGAGGGAGCTTGTGTGAACTCAAGCCAAAATCCTCATCAAACCAATCCTGGTCATCTCCTAACACATTCAGAAACTCCCGGCTAAGTTCCAGTTCTGCTAGCCTCTTGGCAAGTTCTTCCTGTCCACTCGCACCAAATACAGGACTTTCCTAAACAATAAGAAAGCAATTATTACTTAGAACCTTAAATATTCCCTGCACTATGTTCCTGATTTTGATATGTGTTATCCATGAATGCTTTAATATTTAATGACATATAATCATATTTTCGGTTGTTAAAACTCTTTTTTGTTCTTAGAATGCAAGAAAGTGAGATATAGAGAAAGTCTAATGGCTTTTTCTAGGAGAGCTCCTGAGGTACGCAACCATACAGACCAAGTCATATGTGGAAGCCCCAATTAGATAAATGGAAATGGTACAACAGCAGTAACTCATGAATTGCATCCCTAACAGAGAAACAACAATATTCAAGAATACAGTTCTATACCCAGGAAACTAAAACACAGAACATGGAAAAGTATACTGACTAGAATTACAATGACCCACATTAAATTATATTATTATCCTACTTTGGAATGTTCATTATCTTCATTGTATTCTTGTGAGGATATAACTAGATGGAAATATAGGAATGTGAGCTCAGTTGTTAGGATCCCAAATTGAAAAAAATAAAGCAAATATTCTAAACCCAAAGGTCAAGCCAAACCTACTATAAAATATCCAATGAAATCTTTATATTTCATTTTCTCAAAGACTCTTTTTGCCTTTTAATAAATCACGTCTGAAACACTAGAGTTCCAAAAGGAGTTTGTGGCATGTATAATTTGTTGTTTAAAACAGTGAGTTCAATTTATTGTCATCAGCTTTTTTTTTACAAAAAATATATAATTGCCCAAAGAAAATTTGTTGATATTTGTATGCTGTCATCTCCCATATTGTCTCTTGATGGATTTCTGATACCCCAGAAAGGAGATACTTGCAATATTGGGATCCTTGTAGACTCACGCCTACTGTTATATAGGCAGGTGGAGCCACTAGCTCAAAGCCTGTCAAACTTCATGACTGAAGCATTAGTCTAGTCTTACTTATCTTAATTATGAACTATACTTACTGGTCTGGGACACATATCTGGGGAAGACACTTCTTCTCCTTCATCCAATTCATATGCGACTAAAAACCTCTGCTGTTCATTACTTGCCAACTTCTTTTCTTGGACAGCACCGAGTTCTTGATTGCTAAAATGGATCTTCTCATTCCTTGCCTTTTTGATTTGCTGAAATTGACTGACTGTGTCTTTCACAAAACCTTGCAAGAGACTGTCAGCCAACAAACCAACTCTTTCCTGTCGATCTAGTAGATCTTCCTTTTCTTGGGATGGGACTTTAAGTTGGGCTTCCAGTTGGCTTCTTTCTTTTGTCAACAAGTCCAGAAGTGGCGTTGCAGATTTCTCCAGATTAGTGGGAGAAAATCTGTTTTCTGTTTGCTCTTGCCGAACAGACTGCTGTTTCCATTTCTCAGGAAAGCTGCTATCCAAAATCCCTTCTACTTCAATAGCAGAATCTTCTTTATGGATATTAGAAATGGCAGAAGGTAACATACCATTATCATTTTTAGAGGATTTGGGAGAGTCAAAGTCACCGGTTTCCTGATCAAACTCATCAACAGTATTAATAACTGCCACATAGTCGCTTGATTTATTGAATTTTACATAATCTCCAGCTCCAATTAAGCCTTTTAAGGCAGATGATTCTCTTGGAGATTTCTCATTTGAATTTCTTTTATTCTTTTCTTCTTCAAGACATTCTAAGCCTTTCTGATTTGTTTTGTGTTGATTATCTAGTTCATGATTAAAGAAAGAATTTTCATTTGAATCTAACTCATTACCAAAACTTTCTGGAAAACGAGAGATCTTTTGTGAGGGGGCAAAAATACCATGTTTTTCTTTACAATCAAAATATTGAATACCATTGTAAGATCCATTATTATTACCTGCAGGTTCGTCCAGTTCTACACCAGCCCAAAAACCTTTAGCAAAATTTGTCCGACCCTTAAACTTCAGTGTTCCAGGCTGGACATTACTCACAAGAACTCTGTCACCAATGCTGAAACCTAGCAATATATCTTCTTCTTGTTTTTCTGATGATGCCCTGAAACTGGAAGCCTGAGATGATGAATCATCACCATCATCAGCTGGAACTTTCTCCACATTGCCACTTTCTTTGTTTTTCACAAATTCTGTTGGTGATTTGATTTCTAACAATCTTTCAGAATGAATGCTATCAGCTACGGACAAAGAGTTTTCACTGAGACATTCACTTATTTCATCATCACTTCCAAAACTAGGGGATTCACTCCTAGGAGGTCTAGTGTACAAAGACTTCTCTCCCTCTGATTTTGTATCTTGTTTGAAAGATAATGTAGAAGCATCAAAAATATCTCTGTGATATTCAGTAAGAACTATCTCACTTTTTGATACATCTGTTCTTAAGAAAGACTCTTCAAAATCATTAGAATATTTATTTATTTATTTATTAATGGGACTTATATCCCGCCCTATCTCCCAAAGGACTCAGGGCGGCTAACAACAATAACATATAACAGAAATTAAGATAAAATTAAAATTAAAGTCATCTGTGCAATAAATTAAAATTAAAAATTAAAAATAAATTAAAAATTGTAAACATAATTAAAATGCCTGTCAGTCCAGGTCAGCCAGGTGGAAAAGGAGTGTTTTGAGGCCGCGGTGAAAGGACCGAAGATCTTGGGTCATCCGAAGCTCAGGGGGGAGCTGATTCCATAGGACTGGCGCTCCCAGAGAGAAGGCCCTTCCCCTGGGGTTCGCCAGCCGACATTGTCTAGCCGACGATACCCTGAGGAGGCCTTCTCTGTGTGAGCGTACTGGGCGATGGGAATTCGTTCCCGGTAGCAGATGGTCCTGCAAGTATCCCGGGCCTAAGTCATGTAGGGCTTTAAAGGTAAGTACCAGCACCTTAAATATCACCCGGAGGGCAACCGGTAACCAATGCAGCTCATGGAGCAGAGGTGTTATATGGGAATATCGGGGAGCTCCCATCACTACCCATGCAGCCGCATTCTGCACCAGCTGAAGCCTCCGGGTGGTTTTCAAGGGCAGCCCCATGTAGAGAGCATTGCAGTAGTCTATACGGGAGGTAACGAGTGCGTGGGTGACTGTACGTAGGGCATCTCGGTCCAGAAAGGGGCGCAATTGGTATATTAGGCGAATCTGGGCAAATGCCCCCCTAGCTACGACTCCAATATCTTCAAAACTGAGTCGTGAATCTAGGAGGACGCCCAGATTGCGTGCTCTATCAACGGGAGGTAACATCTCTCCTCCTATAATCAAAGATGGAACCTCTTGGACTAAACGAGATGACGGCATGTAAAGCCACTCAGTCTTGGCCGGGTTGAGCCGAAGCCTGTTCTTTCCCATCCAAATCTGTACCGCTTCCAGGCAACGGGACATCACATTGAGGGCATCACTGGGTTGGTTCGGGGTGGAGATGAAAAGCTGGGTATCATCAGCATATTGATGATACTTCACCTCGAAGCCACGGATGATCTCTCCCAGCGGCTTCATATAGATGTTGAACAGGAGGGGCGAGAGCACCGACCCCTGGGGGACTCCACAAATAAGGGGCCTAGGGCTTGACCTCTGCCCCCCTGCTAACACAATCTGCGAACGGCCCGAGAGGTAGGAGAACCACCGTAGAACGATGCCTCCCACTCCCAACCCCTCAAGACGACGCAGTAAGATACCATGGTCGATGGTATCAAAAGCCGCTGAGATCTCTAATAGGACCAGGACAGAGGAATAACCTCTATCTCGGGCCCGCCAGAGATCATTCACCAGCGCGACCAATGCCGTCTCCGTGCTATACCCGGGTCTGAAACCCGATTGGTACGGATCCAGATACTCAGCTTCCTCCAGGACGAAAGGGAGCTGCCATGCCACCACACTCTCAACGACCTTCGCAAGAAAGCAAAGGTTGGAGACAGGACGGAAGTTGTTTAAAATAGCTGGATCCAATGCAAGTTTCTTAAGGAGGGGCCTTACCACCGCCTCTTTCAAGGCGGCAGGGAAGTACCCTTCACTCAGTGAGGCATTGATAACTGCTAGGAGCCAGCCTCGTGTAACCTCCCGAGATGCATAGACCAGCCAGGAGGGACACGGGTCCAACAAACATGTGGCGGCACTTAGTTTCCCCATGATCTTGTCCACTTCATCCGGAGTCACAAGATCAAACTCTTCCCAAATGTTCTCGGCCAGATTCATAGTTTTCCTCTTGTCAGATACTGCCCAGTCAGAGTCCAGACCAGCCCGAATCTGAGCAATTTTGTCCACCAGATATTTACTAAATTCCTCAGCCCGTCCTCGTAGGGGGTCCTCTCCCGTTCCTTGATTAAAAGGGAGCGGACCACTCTAAATAGGGCGGCCGGGCGGTTATCTGCGGACGCAATGAGGGTGGTGAAGTAAGCGCGCTTTGCCACCTTCATTGCCACAAGATAAGATCTAGAAAAGGATCTTAACTGTGTTCGGTCAGACTCGGACCGACTGGTTCTCCAAATGCTCTCTAGGCCCCTTCTCCGGCGTTTCATCTCCCACAGGTCCTTGGAGAACCAAGGAGCGATTCGGGACCTGTGCTGGGTCAGAGGCCGCAAAGGGACAACGCGGTCGAGAGCCTCCGAAGCAGCCTGTTGCCAGGCATTAACTAAGGACTTGACCGGGCTGTGGGAGAGGGAGGTGGGAATCAATCCAAGCGCCATCTGGAATTTATCTGGGTCCATCAGGCGCCTGGGGCGGAACCATCTGGTTGGTTCCGCCTCCTGACAGCGGGGGCTGACATGACGGAGGCCCAACCGCAGGAGATAATGGTCTGTCCATGAAAGGGGTTGAGATGTTGGAGTAACCCCACCCAGCCCATTAAGCCATTGCCCAGAGATAAAAATAAGATCAGGCATGTTTCCTCCCTCGTGAGTCGGGTCCTGAATAATTTGGGTCAGGTCCATGGCCGTCATGGAAGCCATGAACTCTTGGGCCACCTCCGATGCACTGCCCAGGGAAGGTAGATTAAAGTCTCCCAGAACCATAAGTCTTGGAAATTCAACCGCCAATCCTGAGAGGGCGTCAAGTAGTCTGGGTAGAACCGTTGCTGCGCAGCTTGGAGAGAGGTATACCAGAAGTAGGCCCAACTGACCACCAGGACCCCACCTTAAGAGGAGGGATTCACATCCGTCTATCTGAGGGGCAGTGGCCTCCCGCGGATGGAGGGTCTCTCTGATAACGACCGCCACACCACCTCCCCTACCCTGAGCTCGAGGTTGATGCAGCACACGGAAACCTGGAGGGCATAAATCAGTCAGAGGGACCCCTCCCTCCAGGCCCAACCAGGTTTCCGTGATGCACGCCAGGTCTGCGTCTTCCTCCTCGATCAAATCATGGATGAGGGGAGCTTTATTCACAACAGACCTGGCATTAAAATAGATCAGCCTGAGCTCAGGTGTCTGCCCTCCCTCTTCCCCAGGACAGCAGGTGAGAGCCAGAGGGTCGGAGCATGCCACAGCTCGAAAATAGCGGGGGCGTGATCTCAGATTACTATATGATAACTCTTCGCAAATGGAAATCTGTTCTGAAATCAGGGAATCACCTTTCCGTGTATCTTTCCCCAGCCTATCAGAGGATTTAACTGATGTAATACTTTCATCAAATAATATTTTATATTCATAAGAGGTCTTGCCTTTTTCATTTCCAAAACTGAAGATTGGTGGAAAATTCCAAATATGTTACACTTAATACTGTAATTACATGGCATTCAAGCCCCATCAATTCCAATGGAAAACCGAGACTCATTAAAAATAATTTAAAAATTATAAAAAAGGAAGTTGAAGCTCTAATACTTACCCGATTGGGTCATGGATAAAGACTCATCAGACCAACTATAAGATATATCCTGAGATTTTGTAGATGACAGTTGTTTACCTCCAGACTTCTTCTCTGTTTGTTTGTTTGATTCTTGCTTCGATAGGGATGCACTGCTTTTGCAAGGAGACTGTATCAAGATGAAAAAGAGTAAATAAGGAATATATATTACACACACACACACACACACACACACACACACACAGACAAACCCCCCTCACACTAATTACAAGCATGGAAATAGAAATGTTTCACTTATTTGGAATCCTGTCTCTCTTAAGCAGGAGAGGCCAGTTAGTTAGGGAAATCTTGCTAATGGACAAAAAATGGCAAGGCCTCTGATGCCCTCTCAGATACCAAGCAAAGATTTCAAACAGATGCTTGCCTATGACATATACTACTAGAAAGAGAGACTTTCTGGATTTCTGGTTTTCCAAGATATCAGTTTAATCCTATTATGTCTAGGACCTAACATATATCTATTCTTTCTTTCTTTTAAAAATTGTACAGAATGGCAAGAATCAATTCCTGGAGAATCTTTTCTAAGGTTGGAAGCTGGAGTAGGTAATATATATCTGATATTTTCCACATTCTAATCATACGCTTGCAACTCCGAAGTGGAAAGAAATTCTCCTCTAGAATTGTTCCAAAATCAATATGGCCCCTTTTCTCCAGTACTCTTTTGATCAGGGGCACCATGGCTCAGCAGTTAAAGATGCTGAGCTTGTCAGTTGGGAGCTGACAGCCCCGGTTAGAGACCCAAGCACTGTGCAATGGGATGAGCTCCCGTACCTTACCCAGCCCCTACCCACCTAGCAATTTGAAAGCATGCAAATGCGATAAGAACAAGAGGCACCGCTTTTGTGGGAAGGGTGAGAGTGTTCTGTGCACCTCTGACGTATAGCCATGCTGGCCACATGAACACAGAAAATGTCTTTGGATAATGCTGGCTCCCTCGGCCAAGAAACAGAGATGAGCACTGCGCTTTAGAGTTGGACACGGAAAGGGAAACACACAGGGAAACGTTTCCCTTTGATCTGAAAAGGACCTTGACGACATGTCCAGAAAAACTGATACATTCATTTAGTGACTGAAGATACACTAGCACTGAAAAAAGTGACTTATGACTGCTGCAGCATCTCCAAGTGATCAAAATTTATGTTTTGGCAAGCATTTATGACAGATTCACTGTCCCAGGATCATGGGATTACCATCTGTAATCATTCCAGCTGGCTTCTGACAAGCAAAGTCTATGGGGGAAGTCAAATTCACTTAACAACCCCATGATTCATTTAATAACTGCAGTGATTCTCTTAACAATGTAGGAAAAATTAGTAAAATGCAGCATAATTGCCTTGCTTAGCAATGGAAATTTTGAGCTCAATTGTAGCCATAATTTGAGGACTATCTATAGTTTCATTTCATCTATACTTAAAAACAGCTATTTTTGACCTAGATCTAAGAAGACCTGAAGGAAACTGAAATGCAGAGAAATAAATAAAATGAAGGCAGTAAATATAAAATGATAAGAAAAGCATAGAGAAAAGGTACTGAATAGGTAAGGATCTTGGAAAGCGAAGAAAACGGAGGCGGGGGGGGGGGGGATAAAGAAAAGGTTAGCTAAAGAGAAGGTTTGGAGTTTCATTTCTCCATGGGGAATGAAGGAGCAAATTGGGTACTGTAAGTCTTGGGTCTCTTTTAAGCATTCAGTTTTACCTGTTAAACATCTGAACCTCAGTCCCAAGTTGGGCCCTGTCCCTACCCATTTTTCAAACCAGCCCTGGAATGCCACTTTGATATTTGAATAATTTGATACTTGAATAGTTTTATGTGATCCTTGAATAAGATTTTGAATATTAAGATGACTGAAAGTTATTATTCTTGGGATTCTCAATTTCACATTCAAGATTACTTCCATCTGCTTAGGAAGGTTTTCATGAGCAGTAAATCAACAGAATCTCAATTTCAATCTCAGTTCTAAGCTGATAAGTAGTTCAAAAAGAAATAAAGATCATCAAGCTGAAACCCTGATTCTTGAACAAGGGAAGTTCTAATAATTTAAAGAAATACTGGCAAAATACAGCACTTTGTGAAGAAATGCTTTTGCTAATCACTAATGCTATGCACCACTAACACAATGTTCCAATATATCAATATACTGCCTATCATTTTAAATTACCATCCATTGCCATTGTCAGCCACTTCCCTACGGAAAAGGATTCTACTCTGCAGGGTTTTTTCATGCTATTTAAAATGCTACAATACCTGAGCTGCTTTTTGTTTTGCCTCTTCCAGATTCCTTTGGTTTTGCAACAACTCTTGCTCTGCCTTTAGAAGGGCCAAGTCCCTCTCATGCCTCTGCTGCTGGGACTAAAGGTGAAATTTTAGTTATTGTTTATTCAGTTATATTTTTCCTTTTTATAGAATTATGGAAAAGGTCATACAATTTTTCATCATTTAAAAACAGCAATGGCTCATTACCAAAATTAAATGATTTTAATTAAGTAGCTTTAATATTTCAGATATTTAATTATAATTATAAGATATAATGAAATAATTATAAAATAATTTGATTTAATATTTCAGCATCTGCTCCTACTTTAATACATTTTAGTACCAATTTCGTAGTGAATAACCTATGTAATTAATTGGATACATATAGCTGCCCATCTCGAAATAGTAACTCTGAATGGTTGTACAATTATTAAAATACAAAAACCACAGTATACGACCCCTGGTATTTAAGGATAAAACACAAAATATAATTAACATATTTTAAGCATTTCTGAAAATTATAGCTATCTCTTTTTTTTTTAGCAAAATTAGATTTCAAAAATACACAATTACTGGAATAAAGATCCCAAACTTTCTGTTGCTTTAGTTTAGAGAGTTCCAATGTCAATCTTGGATACTCCCGAAATAAAATTCTCCCAGCCTTACTATTAGTCTTCTAATCCTCTGCTTAGATACTTTGCAGTGAGTGTCAAAACCAATAAAAGCCAAAATAACAACTTTTGGTTACTTTTACAATTATTAATAGAAACTTTTTGTACATGGAGTGAAAGGTTTGAGAACTGAAATTTCCAAAAGATAAAAAAAAACTGAAAATACATGCTAAGTATTTTAAGGAATTTCAGATTCATTAATCTTACCTTTAATATTAGAGCCAGAGAAACACTTTCCTGCTGTGCAAGTGATATTCCTCGCACACGTTCTATATCAGAGATTTGGTGTAGCGACTCTTCAATAGTGCTTAGGTAGTTAAGTTCTGCAGACATACGATGCTGGAGACCAGCAGGTGAGAAGCGCATGGAACCTGTAAAATCAGTACACAAATTAGTAAACAACTATATGTATTTGCTCAAATCACCCTATATAAACTATATCAAATATAGCATATTCTATAGATTTTTCCATTCTTTGCCAGCTCACCGTTCTGAATATTGGTTCCAGTCCTGTTGTTTCCAATACTTAGGTCAGAGAAGGCTGGATTTAGCATAGATCCCGAAGCTATGTTTCTGGGAGAACGTAAAGATCTATGTTTTTCTGCTGTATTTCCTACAGGATCCATTTTTTTCTGTATATTTGGAGACTGAGGAGAGCTTATCGTTCTTGGTGATCTAACTTTATCTGGGAGACTAAACAAACAAAAGCTAATTAGAAAAAGTATTTATGCTCAAAAACATAAAGCAGCAGTTTAAAATGATAGTTTAAAGGTATTTACTATTTAGAAAAGAACTACTGATATAAAAATTACAAACTAAATTTGTGCTTTTTCATCAGTTGGATATATTTTCATACACTAGACAGGATGAGAAAACGTATTTCAAATAAACGCAACACAAGAGAATGTCTAGATTCCTTGTTCATGCTGTGTATTTATTTTTCTCAATGTTCTATATCAAGGGTCCCCATCCCCGTCCATGGACCAGTACCAGGCTGCGGCTTGCCAGCAACTGGTCCACACAAACAAGGAAAGCCCCATCCACATGATGCAGGCAGCACACAAAGCCACGCCCCCTCCGGTCCACGGAAAAACCTCTCTCCACAGAACCAGTCCCTGGTGCCCAAAAGGTTGGGGACCTCTGTTCTATATGCTATTCTGACCATAATAATAACCTAAGCTAGATTTCTTTTTTTTACAGCATAAGCAAACCAGTAAATTAACCATAGTTTCTTTAATTTTAAATGAGCCAAAACATCTTGATTTCTGAAACTGATTTTAATCAGTTAACTAAATGTTTCTATCTTGGGCAAAATGGTGAGGTATGGCTTTCTGAAACAATAAAAACCTGAAATATTTTACCTTGGTGTGTTACGTTTGGCCATTGTTTCCAGCTCTACAACCAATATGTTTTAAAAGAATAAACACTTTGAAAATACATTAGTTGAATTTCAAGAGAATTGAACAAATGAAAGGGCAAAGACACCTCTTTTCACATTATATGGCTTTAAAGAATATATCTAAAATAAACTATAAATATCAACGTGTACAATGAATATGCATTTATTAGAATAGGGACTCATTATGGCTCACTGTTGAGTAAATATAGTGTTAAACCTAAATTTGCTTCTGACCCAACTAGACCAATTTTAGCAAATGAGTTTTGCTCTTAGCATTTTATGCATATAAATAAAAAAGGAAGGGAATAGGGACTTCCGGGTGGCAATGCTCCGTTGACGGCAGCCATTTCGGCTGTCAGCCCCGTTGTTTCCGTAGAGCCGCCAAAAACAGCGACAATCAGCTGTTTGGCAGCTCGGAAGCCCGCTCCTCGGGAGAAGAGGAGGGGGTGAGCGCCCAGGCAGGGGTAGAGCTCCCCCAGACCGCCAGAGTTGAAACTCTGGTGGTTGAAGGGTTGAGCCCCCCCGAAGCCTGAGTTCGCTCCGGACTCCGGGATGCCTCTGCTCCAAGGCTTTGAAGCAGAGCAGGACGCTGCAACCATCCCTGCCAGCGAGAGTGAACTTTTGATTACTTGGATGCAGGCAGAGCTGTGCAGGAGAATGCTGTCAGAGCAAGTATATGAACTTTAACTCAGTAAACTTTGTGGAGACTTTTAAAAGTGAAAGTGCGCAATAGAATTAAATGGGTGAAAATGGCTGCCAAATCAACTAAAGAAGCGTGGGGCCTTTGCCAGTTCAGCAATCTTCGTTACAGGCTTTAATGCCCCCCCCGGCACCTGCACCCGCACCAGCCTTGACAATAAAAGATCTGCAGGATGTTTTGCAAGAGGCTTTGAAAAAGCAATCTCAGCAATTAGCTGAACTTATTGAGAAGAACACAGAAATAAGGGCAGACATCTTACTTGCACTTCAAGGCATGGCTGTTTGTATTGAACGTTTGGATGAGAGAGTGGAAGAACTTAGCCAAAATAATATGAGATTAGATGCCAAAATGACGGATGCTGAAACGGTGATGGAAAAGATTGATGACGATTTATTATTGGTTCAGCATAGAGAGATGGAGTTTGCTGTGAGAATTAGAGGGTTGAAGGAAGACCCTAAGGAAAATCTGAAAAAAGTAGTTTCTGAAGCCCTTGAACAGGTTCTGGGGCGCTCAGCAGAAGATATTATGGTGGATATAGATAAAATATTTCGTGTTAATTCCTGGATTGCAAGACAAAGGAAGCTACCTAGAGATGTGGTGGTTTATTTTACAAAGAGAGCAATTCGAAATGAGGTTATTCAAGCCTTTTATAATAGCAAATTTACAGTTGCAGAGCAAGAAGTTTTAATCTTAAAAGAGATCCCTCCAAGAATTTTAAGAAGGAAAGAATTTGCTTTTTTGGCAGAAGAATTAAGAAGACGGGATATCCAGTTCAGATGTGAGATTCCAGTAGGTATGGTGGTGATGCACGCAGGCACGAGATACCGTCTTCTCACAGTTTTACAGGCACGTGATTTTTATGCCAACATTCTGAAGGCAGGCCCCACACCACTTCTGGAATTCAAAAGGAAGAATGGTGAAGGAGAGCGTCAACCACAAAGTGAGAGTACACAAGGTGCTGAAGGAATTACGCAGTTGAAAGATGGAGAATTCCAGAAAGTTACAGGAGTGGATCAGATTTCAGTACCAACGGAGGAGGTCAGAGACCAAAGAATGACACGTGCTGCAGCTAGACGAATGAGACAAGAGCAAGAACAGCAGAGAGTTATGATCGCATCGCAAAAACTTACTTACAGTGAAGCAGTGGAAGGAGCGAGACCAAAGAGAGTGCAGGTGATTTTGGAAGAGGCGCTCCAAAAGCTTCAGGTCACAAAAGATGGCGACAAAGCTTCTAACTTGGAATGTTAATGGTCTAAATTCACCACATAAGAGAAAGTATTTCAATATCTAAAGCAATTTAAAAACGATGTTATTTGCTTACAGGAAACACATATTCGAGCGGTTGATCAAAAGTACTTGGTAAACTTTAGGTTGGGCACACAGTTTATTGCTTCCGCGCCTGATAAGAAAAATGGAGTTGTTATTTATGTTAAGAATACTTTAACAGCGAATTTAATTGAAGCAGACAAACAAGGAAGATATGTTATAATTGAATTATTAATAGAAGGCAAGAAAACGCTTTTGGTTGGATTATACGCTCCTAATCAACAGCAAGGAGATTTTTACAATTTATTACACAGCAAGATTATTCAGTGGGATTATAAATCTTGTATTTTTATGGGAGATTGGAATGGCGTTTTGGATATACAAATGGACAAGGGAGGCCTTTTTAAAAGCACGCCAAGTCATGCTAAACTGCCTAAATCTTTTTTTGAGATGAAGGATGACTTGGAATTGAGAGATGTTTGGAGAGAAAGGAACTTGCAAGAAAAAGACTTTACTTTTTTCTCCGACAGGCATCAATCTTTCTCCAGGATCGATTTTGTATTAATTACTAATGATTTTTTTCCTAGGATTAAGAAGATCAAGATTTGTCCAAGAACTATATCTGATCATAGTCCAGTATGGTTGGAGATAGAAAAAGATAATGGAGATAGACAGTCTTGGCGTTTAAATGAAAATTTGTTTAGATACCAGGAAAATGTGGAAGAGTGTAAAAAACAGATGAAAGAATTTTTTAAAATTAATATGCATAAAGGTACTTCTATTGAGATGGTTTGGGATGCAAGTAAAGCTTATATGAGAGGTGTATTAATATATTTGAACAATAAACGTAGACGTAAATTGGAATTTAAGAGGAAAGAATTAGAGGATGAAATTAAGGAAAAAGAAAAGGCTTTAATTCTGAATCCATCTGATGGGAAGATCAAAGAGGTAATTACTTTATTAAGGGGTCAGTTTGATATGTTAATGGCAGATCAAGTGGCAACTAACTTACGGTATGCTAGACATAACACTTTTTGTAATGCTAATAAACCGGGTAGATGGTTAGCTTACTTGTTAAGGAAGAAGCAAAGAGCTTGTAATATAGATAGAATAGAACATAAGGGTAAAGTAGTGTATCAGCAGAATTTTATTAAAAAGACTTTTGTTGATTTTTATTCTAAGTTGTATGCTAGAGATAAGATTAGAGATGTAGATATAGATGAATACTTGATGAAAGCCAATATTCCTGTTCTTACGCAAGAACAAAAGGAAGGGATGAACCAATTGATAACTGATGAAGAAATTTTTCTAGCAATTAAACAATTAAAAGTGGGTAAACCGCCAGGAACTGACGGTTTGACTGCCGTTTATTATAAAAAATTACAGTTAGAAATGGTGGAACCTTTAAGGGAATTGTTTAAGACAATTCAATTGGGAGGAGGGGTGCCTCCATCGTGGAAAACTGCCTTTATTTTGTTGATCCCGAAGGAAGATCAGGATGCCACCCAAGCCAAAAACTATAGACCAATATCGCTTTTAAATACTGATTATAAGATATTTGCAAAAATCTTAGCCAACAGATTAATGAAGGTAATGCAACAAGTGATTCATAGTGATCAAACTGGATTTATAAGTGGTAGACAAATGAAGAATAATGTGAGACACATTGTAGATCTATTGGAATTTTTGGAAAGAAATAATCAGATCCCCGCAGCGCTGATCTTTTTGGATGCTGAAAAAGACTTTGATCAATTGGATTGGCAATTTTTGACGAAAGTATTAGAGAAAATGGAATTTGGGGAAAATTTTTTACAACCTATTAGGGCAATATATCAAAAGCAAACAGCCCGTATAATAGTAAATAACAGTTTGACAGAATCATGCAATATTGAAAAGGGTACAAGACAGGGGTGTCCGCTGTCACCTTTATTGTTTGTTTTAACATTGGAAATATTACTGATTAAAATACGAGATTCAAATAAAATTAGGGGAATTCAAGTAAGAGATCAGGATTATAGATTGAGGGCGTTTGCGGACGACCTGGTTATTACAGTAACTCAGCCGGATTATTCAGTTGTAGAATTGATGGAGATAATAATGTTATATGGGAAAGTTTCTGGATTTAAGATAAACACACAAAAAACTAAAATATTGTCTAAGAATATGACTGTATTACAAAAGGCTGTTTTAGAAGAGCTAACGGGATTTGAAATAGTTAAAAAGATTAAATATTTGGGGATATATCTGTCAGTCTCAAATGTGAAGTTATATAAAAATAACTACAAAATGTTATGGGGAAAAATACAAAAAGAATTAGATAGTTGGAAAAAACTATAATTATCTTTATTGGGAAGAATTGCAGCAGTGAAAATGAATGTTTTGCCAAATTTTTTATTTTTATTTCAAATGATATCTATACTTAAAAAGGATTTAAATTTGGAGGAATGGCAAAAAGGAATTAATAAATTTGTCTGGGCAGGGAAAAAGCCATGAGTTAACCCTAACCCTAATGCAAGATACGTGTGAAAGAGGTGGTCTTAAAATGCCTAATTTTAAATTATATTATGAGGCTGCTGCTTTGTCATCGATAAGTGACTGGTTTAATTTAACACAAGGGAGATTATTAAATCTTGAGGGTCATGATTTGTTATTTGGTTGGCATGCATATTTATTGTATGATAAGAAGGTGGATAATGTGTTTAAGATACATATTTTAAGGTATGCTCTGTTGCAAGTCTGGAAAAAGTATAGACATAAGTTAAATTCTAAGATACCAATTTGGACAATACCTAAACATGCAATAGAAAATATAAATGTGGGATTCAAACAGGATGAGACCACATATAAGGAAATTTTAAGTTTAGAAAGGAATGTATGGCAATTAAAGCCATATAATATTTTAAAAGAAGAAAAGATTGTACAAACTTGGTTCCAGTATGGGCATTTTTTTTTTTTTGCCCAAGATGGCGGCGACCACGGGCGGCGTTCGTTGAGCTCTGCGGTGAGCCTACACAATGGGGACTGGTGAGGCTCACGAAAGCCCAGCCGAAGGGCATATTCGGAGGGGGGGTGTAGGAACAACCGGCTAGCACTGTTTCGCGGTGTGGAGCCTTCCCCCCCCCAGAGAAGTAGAAGCGGCAGCGGCAGCGGCCGGGCGGCCTGTAGCTTGCCGCCGATCAGCTGGTGCTTTGGATCAGCTGTCAGGCGCTGTGCTGGCTAGAACCGATTGCTCGCTCTCCCTTCCTCGGGCGTTGGGGAAGCTTCTCAGATTGAGATGACTTCGGCAGCCTGGGATCCTGCTGCGGACCTCCGGATGGATCATCAGGCGCCTGAACTCGGTTGGAGGGCGCCGTCTGCAGCCGTGTGGATCTCTCTGTTCCTGTCTGTTGCTCCTGGCCTTTCCGCTTATAAAATGGCTGCGGATTCCCGTTTCGGCGTGGAGGCTATGGGGGAGACTTTTCTGTCTCCTTTTTCTCAGAGGACGATGGAGATTTGGCTGCTTGAATCTGAGCATTTGACATTTATAACTGAGCTCCCTGCAGCCCTAGAAATGGATTTAGTGTGCTGGATGATCTGCTTGCTACTTTCTAAGATGGTCTGGATGCTGGAACAGGATTTGGAACATTCTTTCTCCTGTTCCCGTGACCTCCCTATGATGTTCCGGAAGGAGTCTAGGACAGGCCGTGGTGAGAGGGCGGCTCTGGACTGGCTATCAATCCCCTGCTGGTGTGAGAGACTAGCAAGGTGGACTTTTGCTCCCCCAGCAACGCTGCCCTTATCCATCCCAGGCTGGATTTCATGGCTAGGTGAGAGGACAGTCATGGGCTCTTGTCTGGACCGGCTCAGGTGAGAGCAGAGCCGGATTGGCAGACTGCTGGATGAAGACACGTTCCGGACTTAATGTTTTTTACATCTGAACTAACATCTCATCAGCTTAATAACTTTTGACCCCATTTGTGAACAATGGCTCATATGGACAGTTCTATCTTATGGCTCGCGTACAGTACTCTGGATCGGACTTGTGCGCCCTCAGAGGGGTTTCTCCCTCCTGGATACGACCAGCCTTCTTTTCTAACATTCCCCTTGATGACGGACCCAATTGCCGGGGTTCCGAGAGGTGGCTGGGCTTAACTAGGGGCCTCGAGTGGAGACGTGCTAAGAGGCCCCTGATAAAATTTTTAGCCGGTTATTTTAAAAGGTTAGGGAGGGGGAGGGAGGGTAGGGTAGAGAGGGAATCTTTAACCGGCACTCAGTCTGGACCTGTTAGAGGTCCTGACGGGACGGGGTCGGGGGGGGTGGCTGCTGGTTCTGGGAATGTGGGGGTGGGGCTTCAAATCCCCACGGCGATAGGGAATGGCAGCAGGTGTTTGCGCGGAGGGCCATATCAACACCTGGGATCGCGCCCCCGCTATCTCCGAGCGGTGGCGCGCTCCGACCCTCCGGTTAGCACCCTCTTACCCGGGGATGAGGGTGATCAGGCCCCTGAGCTCAGGTTGGTCTATTTTAACGCTAGATCCGTAGTTAACAAAGCTCCCCTCATCCATGATCTGATCGAGGAGGAAGGTGCGGATCTAGCGTGCATCACGGAAACTTGGTTGGGTTCGGAGGGAGGGGTGCCTCTCACCGAGTTATGCCCGCCAGGTTTCCGGGTGCTGCACCAGCCACGGGCTCAGGGCAGGGGTGGTGGGGTGGCAGTGGTTATTCGGGAGACTTTGTGTCCCCGGGAGGCCACCATTGTCCAGATGGCCGGGAGCGAATCCCTCCTCTTGAGATGTGGTTCTCGGGTTCAGTTGGGTTTGTTGCTTACATACCTGGCGCCCAGCTGTGTGGCAACAGCCCTGCCTGAGCTGCTCGACACCCTCTCAGGGTTGGCGGTGGAGTTCCCCAGGCTTATAGTCCTGGGTGACTTCAACCTGCCGTCACTGGGAGGGTCGTCGGAGTTAGCTCGGGAGTTCATGGCTTCCATGACAGCCATGGGCCTGACCCAGGTTATTGAGGGCCCGACTCATGTGGGGGATCATACTCTCGACCTGGTATTCCTGTCTGGACAGTGGTTGGATGATCTGGGAGGGGGCTCCCCGTCCATCACCCCTCTGTCATGGTCAGATCACCACCTCCTGAGGCTGGTTTTCCGTCATGCCACCCCCCGCCGCTGGGCGGCGGAACCGACCAGGTGGTTCCGCCCCAGGCGCCTAATGGACCCGGATCGATTCCAGAGGGCGCTTGGGCCTATACCTATCACCCTTACCCACAGCCCAGTCGATGCTCTGGTGGAGGCCTGGGAAACGGCTGCCACCAGGGCACTTGACGGCGTTGTACCCATGCGACCTCTGACCTGGCGCAGATCCCGTTGGGCCCCATGGTTCTCTGTGGAGCTCCGGGAGATGAAGCGTCGGAGACGAGGTCTAGAGAGCGGTTGGAGATCCAGCCGATCCGAATCCGACCGATTGCAGTTAAGAACCTTTATAAGGTCTTATCTTGCGGCGATAAGGACGGCGAAGTCTAACTACTTGGCGCCCTTATCGCGTCCGCAGATAATCGCCCGGCCGCCCTGTTTAGGGTGACTCGCTCCCTCCTTAACCAGGAGGTGAGAGAGGATCCCTTGCAGGGACGAGCCGAGGAGTTTAGTCATCATCTGGCGGACAAAATCGCTCGGATCCGGACCGGCCTGGACTCTGACTGGGCAGAGTCTGATGTGGAGGAATCAGGCGGTCTTGAGCACGTTATCTGGACTGAGTTCAACCCTGTTTCCCCTGATGATGTGGACAGGATCATGGGGAGACTGAGCACCACCACCTGTTTGTTGGATCCGTGCCCCTCCTGGCTAGCTTATGCGGCTCGGGAGGGAACACGAGGCTGGTTCCATGCAGTAATAACTGCTTCTCTGAAGGAGGGTGTCTTCCCTGCCGCCTTGAAGGAGGCGGTGGTGAGACCCCTTCTCAAGAAGCCTGCTTTGGACCCGGCTGCTTTAGACAACTACCGTCCAGTCTCCAACCTTCGCTTTCTGGCGAAGGTTGTTGAGAGTGTGGTGGCGCATCAGCTCCCTCTGTTCCTGGAGGAAACTGATTATCTGCACCCGTACCAATCGGGTTTCAGGCCCAGACACAGCACGGAGACGGCATTGGTCGCGCTGGTGAATGATCTCTGGAGGGCAAGGGACAGGGGTTGCTCCTCTGTCCTGGTCCTATTAGATCTCTCAGCGGCTTTCGATACCATCGACCATGGTATCCTGCTGCGGCGTCTCAGGGGGTTGGGAGTGGGAGGCACCGTTTTACGGTGGTTCTCCTCCTACCTCCAGGGCCGCTCGCAGTCGGTGTTGACGGGAGGGCAGAGATCCGCCCCGAGGCCTCTCATTTGTGGAGTTCCTCAGGGGTCGGTTCTCTCGCCTCTCCTGTTCAACATCTATATGAAGCCGCTGGGCGAGATCATTCGTGGCTTCGGGGTGGGGTATCACCAGTACGCTGATGAATCCCAACTTTTTCTTTCCACCCCGAACCAACCCAGCGATGCCCTCTCTGTGATGTCCTGGAGGCGGTTCAGGTCTGGATGGGGAGAAACAGGCTTCGTCTCAATCCCGCCAAGACTGAGTGGCTGTGCATATCGGCATCTCGGGTTAACCAAGTTATTCCACCTCTAACGATGGGGGGTGAGGTGTTACCCCCCGTTGATAGGGCTCGCAACTTGGGCGTCCTCCTGGACTCACGGCTCAATTTTGAAGATCACATAGGAGCCGTGACCAGGGGGGCTTTTGCACAGGTTCGCCTGGTGCGCCAGTTGCGTCCCTATCTGGACCGAGACGCCCTACGCACAGTTACTCATGCGCTTGTGACCTCCCGTTTGGACTACTGTAACGCTCTCTACATGGGGCTGCCCTTGAAGACCACTCGGAGGCTTCAACTGGTGCAGAATGCGGCCGCGCGAGTTGTAATGGGGGTCTCCCGATACTCCCATGTAACACCTCTACTCCGCGAGCTGCATTGGCTTCCGGTTGCCCTCCGGGTGAAATTCAAGGTGCTGGTTATCACCTATAAAGCCCTACATGGCCTGGGTCCGGGGTATTTGAGGGAACACCTGCTGCCGTCATCAAACGCCCTTCGCCCAGTGCGCTCCCACAGGGAGGGTCTGCTCAGGGTCCCGCCGGTAAGAGATTGCCGGCGGGTGACACCCAGGGATAGGGCCTTCTCAGTGGGGGCGCCTGCCCTCTGGAACCAGCTGCCGGTGGAGCTGAGGACTGCTCCCGACCTCCGATCATTCCGCCGGGGCCTGAAGACCTGGCTCTTCGAGCTCTCGGGCCCAGACTGAGGAGAAATTTTAATTTGGGGTTCTTTTTAATCGACTACAGGGTCAATGTAATATTTTTAAATTTGGTTCTTAATTTTTGTATTTTGGATTTTTAATTCCCTGTAAACCGCCCTGAGTCCTCAGGGAATAGGGCGGTATATAAATATAACTAAATAAAAATAAAATAAATAAATTACAGGCAAGATGGAAAGAGGATCAGAAAGCTGGCTTTTCGATGACTGATGAAAATTTGGTAAAACAAATTAGAGATCAAGGTCAAGCACATATTAAAAGGACATATAATGCATTGATAGAAATTGACTCAGAAACGGAACTTGTTAAAGATTGTATGATAAAGTGGGCCCAGAATTTCCAAGAAGTTATAACAATGGATACTTGGGAAAAGATCTGGGTTAGAAATGTAAAATTTACGCAGGCCCAAAATTTAAGAGAGAATTTTTATAAAATGTTTTATAGGTGGCATTTAGACCCTAAAAAATTAGCATGTATGTATTCGAACTGCCAGCCCAAATGCTGGAGGTGTGGT
Source organism: Vipera berus (assembly GCF_964194415.1). NCBI lineage: Eukaryota > Metazoa > Chordata > Lepidosauria > Squamata > Viperidae > Vipera > Vipera berus. The sequence continues at coordinate 110,435,999 of NC_138204.1, forward strand.
TGTGAGGATGCAACGTATTTTCATATATGGTGGACTTGTAAAAAGGTTAAAGCTTTTTGGATTAAAATTTGGTGGAATATGCAAAAGATATTTAAGAAAAGGATAAAGTTTTCTCCGCAATTGTTTTTATTGGGTATTATTACAGATACTACTGTTATAGACATTAAGTTGATGTTGAATCTAATTATGGCAGCGAGAATTTTAGTAGCGCAATATTGAAAGAAGGAGGAACTGCCGACTATAGAAGAGTGGACTTTGAAAGTTTCTAACCTGGCGGAAATGGCAAAGATTTCAGCATATTTGAAAGACCAATCGCGACAGAGATATATTGTGGAATGGAGAAGATGGATTGAATATATTCAGAATAAATATGGGACTAAAAAGTTTCATTTAGCATTTGAATAAGTAGTGGATTTTTATGATGTATAATTAGTTAGTTGTTATTTCATTAATATTATGATTATGGAGAGTTAAAGTGCGATAGAATTTAATGTTTTATTTTTGTTGTTAGCATATTTTAGCTTATGTTTGTATCACTATACCCTGTATTCAGCTCTGGGAAGTCGGGGAGGGGAGGGTTGGGGAGAGGGGAGGGGGAGGAGGGAATTTTTTGTATTCAAAAATGTATTGTAAAACTTTTCAATAAAAAAGGGAGGGAATAGTTATGATTTGATATTGACAATTATTTTGTCTGTCATATCACTCAACGGAAGTTAGGATGAGGGTTTATTTTCAGTAATGATTCTAAAGAAATCAAACTAACTCAAAATTCAGAATTTTGGGATATTTGAGATAGCTTTATTCTCTTCGAAATTCAGTCTGCCATATCTTATGCGTTTCTGTAAGCTATTAAAACTGAACCATTTTCATAAAGTCTTTGATATATGATATATATAGCTACTCCAGAATGCAGTAATTCAAGTAGTTATGTGAATGCTTTGATATGCCCATATACAACAAAAAATCCTAGGGGTGGAAGGGACCTCAGAGGTCTTCTAGTCCAACCCCATGCCTAAGGCAGGAAACCTTATACCATTCCATTAATTAATTGTTCTCACTGTCAAAAAATTCTCCTTACTTCTAGATTGGATCTCTCTGGTACTTTCTTTTTTTTTTGTTCAATTATATGTTTAATTTTGCTTTTCATCTGAATCTGTGAAGATGGGAATTGCATGCTGCTCAGTCAGTTTCACTGAAGTGGCACATAATCATTGTAAATAAATAACTAAATCAAGATATTTCTTATTGACAAAGGAGTTTTCAGGAATGGAAAATATCTTTTTTTGTTTTCTTTTACCAGATCTACCACAAGTTTCCTGGCTTTGAATATTTCATTTTGGACACCATGGCCCGAGCTGACATGTTCTTTCTGAATGATGAAAAGTGAGTTCAGAGTTACACAGTCCCAAATTATGATATCAGGTTCTAGAATAAGTTGCCCTTTATTATTCTGAGAATTGACTTTATGTTGCAATCAAATGATAGGCTTGGTTTGCTTCTTTCAAAATGGTAGATCCAGTGGCATTTGCACGGAGGGACGGATTGACAAGTGTTCCTATGCCAGCCCTGCCCCTTCTCTATGCATGCAGAGATATTACACACTTGTCCAAAAGAGGGACGTGTTGTGATATGATGCCACCTCAGTGCTTTCATCAGTGTGAGAAAAGCAACAAGATCCTGCAGACACTCTTGGTTGAATAAGGTAGCATCTGAAGGCATGGCTAGACAATGTCGGCTGGCAACCCCCAGGGGGAGGGCCTTCTCTGTGGGAGCGCCAGCCCTGTGGAACCAGCTCCCCCATGAGCTTCGGATGGCCCCAGATCTCCAGTCCTTTCGCCGTGGCCTCAAAACACTCCTTTTCCACCTGGCTGACCTGGACTGACAGGGATTTTAATTATGTTTTTAATTTTTTAACTCTAATTTTTAATTTATTTTAATTTTAATTTATTGTACAGAGGCCTTTAATTTTAATTTTATCTTAACTTCTGTATTTATTGTATGTTATTGTTGTTAGCCGCCCTGAGTCCTTTGGGAGATAGGGCGGCATATAAGTCCCAATAATAAATAAATAAATTATCTTTTAAGCACTGGGTATGTTAGATCTCTTTTATTATTTTATGATTTTATAGTGGATGTTTTATCGTTTGTATTGATGGATGTTGTAAACTGCAAAAATGTTTTTGATTACAGATCAAATCAGATCCAGATCAATCAACCAAATAAATGCAAAATTCTGCGCTCAGAGCTTGGCCCCTTAAGCCACTCACTGCTTTCACAAATATCAGTGAAAGCTGTATTAAACTTACGTGACTATTTTGAAAACTTGCATAAGGAAAGGAAATGTAAATTATGTCTAATGTTCCAAAAACACTGGTTCCTACTCCCTAAATATATCCATATAATATGCTGTTGTACTACTACAGTACTTACCTGAATACCTGAGTCCTTCGGGAGAAGGGCGGTATAGAAATATTAATAAATTAAATTAAATTAAATTAAATTATAAACTATGCTATACGATTTAAAGTCAAAGTTTGGTGATAGTATTTTACCTCATTAATGAGTGACCAGATAGTTCCTCTAAACTATTGTCAGAATCTGGGTTCGCTTCTTGTTCTCTGCTGGTCACTGTGTTACTAGACAGTAAGTGCTTTGCTTGTTCCAAACCATAGTCACTTTGGGGACACGTTGGAGACACTTTGCTTTCTTCCCAGAGAGAGGCATTTGGAAATCCATTTAATGATTCTGTCTCTGTAATGTATTTGAGAAAAGCATGTTTAAAAGTGAATACAAAAAATAAGAATTCCACCACCAACTGATAAACACAGTGAATGTTTTTAGATTTTAAAAATATGAGATTCTAAGCCAGAACTAGAGAGGTGCAGTATATATTTGTATCTGAGAGTTATGCCACTCTCCCATTAAATCCCATTCATAAAACTTCCTTGACTATCTTGAACTAATCGTTCTCCGTCTAACCTATTTTATTCAGTGTGAGAACAAAAATTAAGCAGAGAGAGGAAGAGGAGATTAGATTTTAATAATAGCTAAAGAAAAGCAATATTTGGCAAGAAAGAGAAAGTCTGAAAGAAATAATGTCACAGTCTACATTAATAGGTAGTCCTTGACTTACGACAATTGACCCTGGAATTTTAGCTGCTAAGCAGTGCAGTCGTAAAGCAAGATACCACAAGACCATATTGCTTAGTGGCCACTATCACAGCAATCCCTGTGGCCATCATTAAGCAAACTTTACCAATCATTAGCCAAAGATCCACCCCAATCCAAGCCATTCTGGGCTTGATCCCTCCCAACTCTGAGCCTCAGTCAGGTAAGGGACTCCCCCCACCTACCTCCTCCAATCTCTGCCCTTCTGGCCATCTTGCACCCTGCCTTACAGAGTCCCGAACAGCCTCAGAACCACGTGGGTCTGGGGCTTCTTGCCATGCCCTAGGAAACTGCAACCATAACAGACCCAGTTGCTCTTGCCACCCTGCACTCCAAGACCTCTGCTGCCTTGTGCTCTGCTACCATCTTCTTGCTCTTGCTGCTGGCGAGGTGTGCCAGCCTAGCCACCATATGGGGCCGATTTGTGCAATGGGAAAAAAACCCCCACAAAGCAGCTTTAAGAAGCCAGAGCATGCCAAAATATCCTTTTGGCACCATGCTCCTGAGCCATACGGGATGGCTTTTTGTTTTTTCATATTTTTTTCCATCATAAAGCCAGTCCCATAAGGTGCAGGAAGAGGCACAAAGGAGTGACTTCCTCAAGGAGGGGCTGTTCTGTGCTTTCTCCTCTTTTTTACAACGCAAAGCCAGCCTCATATGGCGTAGCAACCAGACCAGGCATGCTTTGTTAGAAGCAGAGACAAGAAGATGGCAGAAAAGGTCAGCTGGGGTTGTGAAGTGCAGGATGGCAGGGGACCAAAAAAGCATAAGTGGGGGGAGATAGGTGAGTGGGGGGAATTGCAGCACCCTTGCAGTTCTAAGTGCAGGTGGGCCGTCAAGTGGCTGAATTTTGATCATGTGGCTGCTACAACAGCCATAACTTTGGGCATGGATCATAGGACCCTTGGTTCAGCACCACGATCGTTTGAAAGATTGCTGAACAAGTTGTCCTACGTTGAAGCCTACCTGTATTTGTACTGGATTATGGTTCAAATCATGATAAAACTCTTCATACAACAACAAACAAAAAGTGAAATTTAACAATACATTTTACCAAACCCGATATTTATTTATTTTATTTATTAAATTTTTATACCGCCCTTCTCCCGAAGGACTCAGGGCGGTGTACAGGGCAATAAATATCAGAATATAAATACAAAAGTTAAAAGAAGTTAAAAAGAATTAAATAATCATGCCCGATATAATACAATAATTAAAACTATGTTAAAATTAGATCCAACCCTAAACCCATCAAACCAGGCCAGAATGATATTATATAATGGTAGTAACATTAGAAACAAAAAATAGTAACTGGATAGTGTTCCTCTGATTGCTTGTGGTGATTTTAATAATCGTTCCAAATTTTTTCCAAAATCTGTGAAGTTGGATGTCTGGAATGTGGTAGGATTCTCCACAAATACTAAAATTACCTTAAAGGTAAAGGTAAAGGTTCCCCCGCACATGCGTGCTAGTCGTTTCCGACTCTAGGGGCCGGTGCTCACCTCCGTTTCAAAGCCGAAGAGCCAGCGCTTGTCCGAGGACGTCTCCGTGGTCATGAGGCTGGCATGACTAGACGCCAAAGGCGCACGAAACGCTGTTACCTTCCCACTGTAGTGGTCCCTGTTTTTCTACTTGCATTTTTACCTGCTTTCGAACTGCTAGGTTGGCAGAAGCTGGGACGAGTAACAGGCACTCACTCTGTTACGCGGCACTCGGGATTCAACCCGCCAAACTGCCGATCTTCTGATCGACAAGCTCAGCGTCCTAACCCACTGAGCCACCGCGTCCCTTTAAAATTACCTTAAGGGTCCCTTAATATTTGACTTAGATTAATTAATCTTTGTAATTGGTACTGGCCTGAAAGCCTTTTTGATGTATGTATATCGTGATGAACTGGTCAGCAAACTTATCTTTGTAATAAACAAACAGCTGAAAAGCTCTTACTTTCTTTTCTTCCTCTTCTTTTAGAAGATGCGGATGCACGAGAAAAACCTGAAGATGGCAATCTTGAGGAATGATGGGTTAATTCCATAGTTTGGTGTTCATAAGGCAATTTTTTACTGGCAAGCTCTCCTTTCAGGCTGGTACTACTTGTGCCGCTGCCAATACAAGCACAGAATTACACATCGTTAATATTTTTATTTTCATGGTGAAATCCATCTAGATTTTTGTGAATAAATATAATTATGGCTAATTAATTCCTTTACACAGGGATTTTCAAACCCTTTGATATCATAGCTCCCTTGAAATGGAAACGTATTATGGAACACCCACCATGAATAAAACTAATGACTTAATTGGAGTTAAGAGTTTAATAAGAAATAAATGTACCAGTTACTTTTATCTGTTAAATTTAACTTATATATCAAATGAACTTTACAATAAAGTGTATAAAAAAAGAATTAATTGTATACAATGGAGATTTACAATAAAATTTAAAACCAGTATTTCAATAAGGAAAATGACCTTGCTGACTTTTCGTGACATCTTACAAAACACTAGCAGTCTGTAAACTGCTTTTGGAGCTCCTTCTCCTAGCCTGGCTATATTGGAATAGCAATCACAGTCCATCGTCTCTTTTCCTTCTAGCCTGTTGCTTTGTTTATAAAAACCCTTCCTTACAATATTCTCCTAACCATAGCCTCACAGTCCTGCATTTCGTCTCTGCATATTTATTAGAGTAAGGGTCAGGTCAGATGATCTATTTTGTAGAGAAGCTTTGTGTTCTCCGAACATGATCGTTCCTTTTTTGAAAAGCAAACCCAATATGATAAAAAACAAAGAATACTCAGGGGTCTGGAACCTAGAAGTTGCTTTGCCCTCAGTATAATTTTCAAACTAATAAGCCTGCTTAGAAAGCACTTTGGATTTATTTATGTAGCATATGACATATCATATACGGACTAACAATATATACTAATATTTTTATTTTATTTTTTATTTTAATTCCATTTATATCCCGCCCTTCTCCGAAGACTCAGGGCGGCTTACAAGGTTAGCAATATGTCACCTCGATTAGTAAAACACAATAAAATATAAATGTCAAAAAGATCTATGTTCAAATACCAATGTCTAGGCCATCTAACCACTGAGGCGCAGCATCGTTTATATTTAAAAAATCAGATAATGGACTGGTATATGCCCTCAGCTTACAGGCGGTCACGATTGATCTACAATTTGACGTGGCAGCCCCACAGTCACATTGAGGGAACAATTCTGTGCCCCAGTTCTACAGAGAGTCCTGGCAGATGCCATTTACGGACTTCAGAGAAAAGTGCTCTCTGGTGATCTGCCATTCATTACCTTGTGGCCTCCAGGTTTTTATAAATTTATATTAATAATCTCTTATAATATCATGCCAAATATTTTAACTGCTTTCAAAATATAAAAATTCTGAATTTTATACCATTTCAGGAACTCTTCAAGATAAAAAAAATACTGAATACTTTAATCTGGTAGAAAGCATGCACTAGTTTCTATTTCTTTAAGTGTGAGTTCTCATGCTCCAGAATCCTCAAAAAGGGTTTTATGCTGGAATTTCATAATGCCATATTTATATAAATAGTATACAAACAGGCTTCCGTTTAACCACCACAATTGGGCCTGGAATCTCGGTGGTTGAGTGAAATGGTTATTAAATATGACCGCTTTGCTCAGCGACTGCAATTTCAGCTTTCTCAGTTGTGGTCATTAAAGGATGATTTCGGTTGTTAAGCAGAGCATCAGGGAGAGGGCTGCAGCCTCCAGGGCACGATAAGCCAGTGAGACGGCACAGGCCTCCCACCTTATGCAGGAGGTCTGGGCCCTCTCCTCACTCCATCAGCAAGAACAATCATGAGACCACTGTGTTCACTACCTATCCTTCTATCCCTCCATTGTCACAACTGATGAAGCTTCTTGGATGAGAAGTGAAATGTTTTCTTCTTCCTCAAGGAGAAAGAAAAACACAGTCCAATTGCCTTTTGATAAAAGCACCTTCCAACCAACTATCACCTGGCTGACTGAGAATCTCCACAGGCGTTCGCTGTGTTCCCTACCATTCCCACTGGATTTGAGCTCCATTCCTCCAGCGTGCAGGAAGATTTCCTCTCCTTGCACAGAAAAGAGGAGAAATCCCTTGGTGCACTCGGGGAACTGACCGCAAATCCTACGTCCCCTCCGCCTGAAGTCTCCCCAGCCTGCTACTCCCCTGGCTTTCTCGGGAAACCAACAAGAGAAGATTGCAAATGCTGATCACAGGATTGCCAGGCACTTGGCAACTTATTGCCAACAGCCCAAAATGTGAACATGTGACCAAGGGCCGGGGGGGGGGAGTGCAATGTTTTTCGATGGCCAGAAGTGCTTTATGAGTCATAAGGCATCCATTCCAAGGCAGTCATTATTGTGGAATGGTCGTTAAAAAGCTGGCTGTAAGTCAAGGTCTACCTGTCGCAGTCCCAATTTAAAACATCCTAACAAAAATGTTGAAATACCAAAATTTTAAACCTGAGAATTCAGAATTTTCAGACAGCAATTTGTATCATTAAAGAATACTAGACTAAGGGTATTGAGACATTAGCTAAAATACACTTATATATATATATATAAACCACATATTATCCAATGAAAATAACTTTTTCCTCTTATTTTATAGCTTCATTACCCGTTTGAAAAATATATACCTGTGCTCAGGTGTAGACTTTTTGTCCATCGATGTACCACATCCTTGTGATGAGATGAACCCATCCTCATAAGAAGCAATACTATCTGGAGGGCTCATGGCAGGAAGTAAAGGTCGATGTGTTGATGATCCCTGCCCTGCATGTTCTTCAGATTCTGGCAGAAGGAGGAAAGTGAAAAATGAAATACAACCAATATTTCAGAAGAATTTCCATTTCAACAAAAGATTAACATAGAGTATGCAAATAGGTAAAATGATCATGACCGAAAGACCAATCATACAAAACAACTCGGAAAATTCTAAACGCCTACACAAAGAACTAAAAAAGATTCTTTCTCTGGCAATGCAAAGAGGTGGAACATTTTAACAAATGATTGACTTCATTCCAAAAAAGTATAGCAGCCAACATTTCCAAAACAAATTAAAAATGTTGTACATATCGGCAGGTACTGATATCAGCAAAACTAGGCTCAGGTATTGCATATAGAACACAGGACTTCAACACATATTCATTTAATTGTTTACCTAACGAAAAATCAGAAATATCAAAAGGTTTGCATTTGCTCACCTTTCCCACACAACTGATAATTTTTTATAAAGATGTTGATGACACTATGTGGACTTCCCTTGAGAAGTTCTTCCCATGGTTTTGGATCATTCCTAATCTGTGTGAAAATAGGTAAATAATTTTCTGCCTCCTTCTGAAATTCTTTTATGGGTTCATAAGCAGTTTTATCTGCAACACAGAACTCTTTTTCATTTAATGCCTCAGCAATCTTCAAGGATGGATTATTAGATTTTTCACCTTCTTCCTCAGAGAGAAAGCCAGTGCTGAGTAGACCTTCACTTAAGGAACTCCCACTATCATTCAGAACCGCAGGTTTGTTTTCAGGCCCAGCAGGGCATGTTTGCTTTTGAGACAGGTTTCCCAATATTCCTTCAGATGTATTATTGCCTGGAAGACCGAGAGCACCTGTGTGAGAACTAATAGTCTCTGGGAGCTTTTTAAACTCATTGAGATTTCCCATTCCAGGAAGGTTATCATCAAAAGTTGTGTGTGAATTGCAGGTTGCCAACATTTTCTGAAGCCAAGCTGAAAAGACATCATCTTCTCTCACAGGAGGGCTGCTGGCTTTTGCCCAGCAGGTCTCACCTTCATCTCTTTGCAACAAGTCACGTTCAGTATCCCATGCTGCTTCATAGTTAATGCCAGCCCCAGCTAATTTTTTGGCTTCACTTTCAATTCTGTTTGAAAGAGAGGCTGCAGTTGCCTTTAGGGCTTCAATACGGTCCAATTTATGTTTATAATGATTAATGGTGGCTTGTACAGTAGATGACATAAATGGCTGAGGAGTCAAAGACATGGATCCCATAGCTGTGTTATGGCTCCTCCTGCTTGATGTTACAGATTCAAAATCCTTTTGCAAGATACCCATGTTATCCAAAGATAAAAGCTGAGAGAAAAGAGCTCCATTCAAAACAGATTTTGAGCAAGGAACCTGTGCTACTGAATTCAGCTTCTCTGGATGAATCCTTAAAGGCTCCAGTGTATTATCCCTGTAAATAATCCATTGAATTGTCATCAGTTTACAGAAATAAAGTTTAGACATTTAATTATAAAATAGTCACCTGTAGTAAGAATTGATGGTGGCCAAGGGTTTAAGTATTTTGGAGGAATGGCTTCAGTGAAGAGGGCAATGAAAATTATGTGGATTGTTGATCAGTTGTTCTTTTGGGCAGGAAGTTCCTTGATTTTTTAAAACTGGATTTGGTTTTTATTGACACTCTATTTTTCACTTATCTAAAAATGATGGGAAACTGAAATTTGGCACTATAGTTTAAGGCAGACATGTCAAATACAAGGCCCGGGGGCCAGATCCGGCCCGCAAAGTGGTTTCATGTGGCCCTCGAAGCCATCCTGGAAACAGTGAGGGAATGGCCCCACTGCCTTGGTCCTGGCCCAGAGACCCTCCTTCTGCCAGAGACCCTCAGATCTGTCCCACTCCTGCCCAGGCCCCCATAGGCACCCTTGATGCAAACGATGTAGAGCTGGCCATGCCAACCCAGTAGGCCATATGCACTCTAGCCACGCCCACCCAGTAGGCCACGCCCACCCTGGCCATACCCACACGGCCCCTTAAGGGCAACCGCAATGCTGATGCGGCCCTCAATGAAATTGAGTTTGACACCCCTGGTTTAATGTGTCTTTGGAAAAGAGTTTTGATACACACAAATAGCCCACCACCACGTGTAAAGACTCTCAGATAGATTTGTGGATTATTGGGTTCTTGTTTTCCTCCAATTCTCTTCAGCATTCCTGTACAACTAACTAAATACTCCATCCACCATCATGACCACCAACAGCCCATACATGAATTTAACATTTAAATAAGGTTTAACAACAGTAGAGTATAAAAAGACCAAAAAATGATAATACACCAGGCCCAGACAGGCTACCAGCAGAATTCTACAAATATTTACAAGATACATTAATTTTACCAATGCAAAAAGTGTGTAACGGGGTATTACTAAAAGCCAAATTACCAAATATGTGGATAGATGCCAATATTATGCTAATACCCAAAGAAGACTCAGACTTGACCCTGATAAAGAACTACAGACCAATATCTCTACTAAATCTGGATTATAAAATCTTTGCTTCAATAATAGCAGAAAGACTAAAGAGATTCTTGATTGAATTTATACATTCAGACCAAAATGAATTTTACCAGAGACAAATAATTTAAGAATGATTTTAGACACATTGGAGTATTATGAAATGCACCCAGGAAAACAAATGGCTTTGAGTTTTTTAGACAGATAGCCTTTGATAATGTCAATTGGCAATTATGGTTTAACAACTATATGGACTTTGGAGAAAATTTTATGAGTATAATCCAAACAATTTATCACAGGTTTGGGCTACCAGACTGGGTCTTGCAACCACACTAACATGGTTAAAAGAATTGAGCTAGCATGGTGGCCACATCTGCAAATGCAAATGAGATATGAGAAAGATGCAAAAATATATGGTTTTAACAAAGACCAGAAAGCGTTAGACCAGATACTATTGTCATCAGATGACAAATTGATTATGAAACTGTACAGCTTTCTGTTAAATTTAAAGATGGATGATGAATAAGCTAAAGAAACAATGATAACTTGGGCAAAAAGCTTGGGGCACAATGTAAAGTTAGAAAAAAGACAAAACTTTGAGAAAGAAACTACAAAATAACAAGGGCAGCTACTTATAAAGAAAATTTATATAAAATGTTGTATAGATGGCACTCGCCACCTACAAGACTAGCAAAAATGTTTAAAAATATGTCTAGCAATATTTGGAAATGCAGACAAAATCTTGGTGGACATGCCCTAAAGCAGACATGTCAAACTTGCGACGTCACATGACGTCGCGCAATGTATTGGAGCTTTTTCTCCTTTGCCAGCAATGGGGTGAGAGCGGGTTTGGGATGACGCGTCCGGCCCGCAGGCCGGCAGTTTGACACCCCTATTGGTCGAAAATACATAGGTGGCTAGAAAAGACAATAGGAGCATGTAAACCATAAACCGGAATTATTTCTTTTAGATATAATCTCAGAAAATTATGATGAAAAATGTGTATACTTAATATTACATATATTAACAGCAGCGAGAATTACATTTGCTCAATACTGGAAAAAAGGAGAAGTACCATCTGTAGAAGGCATAATAAAGAAAATTTTGGACTGTGCAGAAATGGATAGGCTCACATTGAAAATGAAGGGGAAGCAAGATTCAGAATACTTTCAAACATGGGAAAATTTTTATAAATGGTTAGAAAAATGGAATAAAGGGTAGGAATGGATATTGTATTACTTTTAATGTCAAACATACAAACCCAGATGTGTTGCTTACTAAATACTAAAGATTGTTACTGTAAAAATTAATAAAAGATACATAAAAATAGTTAACTAAAATCTGAAAAAACCCAGTATACATAAACATCAAACATATTACCAGCCCCAAATTTGAATGTTTTAAAGTGAATCTGAATTCTTCATACAATATAATCTTGTACTATTCCTTTTTCATTCCTGCAGAATCTTGGTACAGATATAGCCTTGAATATACAGAAGAAATTATCCTTGTCTTGTAATGATCCATGAAGAGGCATCTTGCTTTTCATGACATATTTAAGAATTTTACGAGCACTGAATTTTAATAAATATATTTTCAAAAGCTTTGGAAAAATATTTCAAAATTCTCAGCTGCTACAAAAGCTGTACAGCTAAATCATATGTAAAATCATATGTCTAGTGTGTACCACTTTCCTAGCCCTGAATGCCTTCTTACTTTCTTACCTTACAAGTGGATGAGGAGGCTCAGAGAGAGACATATCGCTACTGGATGATGCACTAACAGGACGCTCCTGAGCTTTGTTCTCATTATCAGATTCTCCAGATGGTTGATATCCAGGTTTGGACTAGGAAGAAAAATTGACATGTTTTTACAATAAGGGCAAACTGAATCAATAATGTATTGGACTATGAACTATACTATCCCATGACTTTCATGACTGAGGATTTGAACATGAATCTTTTCAATATAATTAAATAAAGTAACAACTATATAATGACTCGAATAAATAGCCAAGGCTTATACTCCATGAGTATTACAGTTGTATAATCAAGGCTTCCAGCGACATGATGGTTTCTAAATGTGTTCAACTAAACATATCTAGAATGAATCTTCAGACACTTCCTTAATGTGGAAGGAGCAGGAGCAGCTAGGATTAACACATGTTGACGACCAGGAAAGAATACAGGGCCCTTATCTATTTTGTGCCTGTCTGCGTTTTTAAAAATGCTTTAATCTGGCTAATGTCTATTCACATCTTACGCTATGCTAAAAATTGTATATCATACTACAGTTGCAGACTACAAGAGCTGTTGGCAATTCTTATACATCTTGCTAATTCTATTCTTACTTACCCTGTTCCTGATTCCGTCTTTAGGCAACCGTGGAATTTAATAGATAACTCTGACTAGTCTCTTTTAGCTTGAATTACCTCAACAAGTTTAATAGTATTAAGGGGATAAAACCTAAACCCTACCTAATGTGATATAACTCACCTTCAGAGCTCAAAAAAGTACCCAGGCATTAATATCAAGGAAAGGGCAACAAATGAATGCAACAAATGAATAAATAACAGCTATTTCTGCTTATTGTATGCATTTTTTTAAAAGTAACATGGAAAAAATACAGAAACTATTCCAACTCTTATCAAGATACCTGAACTTCTTGCACAGAGAGTGCTGGATTCTCCAGCAATGTTTGTTCCAAGAACAATTTAGAATAAGTTTCTTGTAACTGTTTAGTGACCGTTTCAGATGTTGACGTTGTCTTTGTTTTACTGGCAACAGCTTCTTTTTGTTTCTTGTAAAGTTCCTTGAGTCTTTTATTTTTTTGCTCTGTTGCCTCTTTTTGTGCTTTCTTTTCTTCACTTTGTCTCCTCTTCCTAGCCTCTCGCTGTCTGGCAATATACTGGCGCACTTCATCTGCATCATAGTGGCGTTTCTTTAAGATAAACTGAGTGTCTTCACTGATGGGAACTTTGTCTGATTTTTTTTTGCTTGGACTGTGACTTCTAGAAAAGGGAGATGCTTCTGATTCCTGATTCTGACATTCTTCATTCCTCTTCTCTGAATCCTGAACTACAGAATCCAGTTGCAGATCATCAAGAATCCCACGGATTTCTACTGGCAAGAAATCCTTATTTACACAATCATTTCCTAGTCCCCCATTGTGAGGAGCAACATCTTTTATCTTCAGGTTCTTTGCTCTTATTTTGCTCCATGAAAGCTCAGGACATTTTGTGAGGGGTTTTACATCCACGGGCACATTGCAGTCGGTTTCTTTTACTTGAGCTGAGGATACTAGAGGGAAGCGGAGGGAGAAGATCAGAATTTAACATTAGCAAGTAACTAAGAATTAAATTAGCACATTCATCTCGATATCCACTATGTGGGACATTATTTGATGGGCATTATTTTTTAATCTATCTTATTTTACGAGATTTGAACACTTTATCCAGAAACTACATTCTTTAATACAGAAGGAAAAATTGCTTTTAAAAGGTTGGAATTAATGTTGGGTAATAAAATAATATGCAACTGCAATGTAATTTTTTTAACCATTATCTGAAAAAGAATATATAGAACTTTGAAACTGGTAATGAGAGAATTAGTTATAGCTATAATTTTCATATTCTCAGATTTTCAACTGGAACATGCACGAGAGTTTGCTATATTACAGAAATTATTTATAGCATAATCAGACTGTATATAGGCTCTAGAATACAGCTTCTCTTACAAAATTACAATTTTGCAAAACTGGGTGTGATCAGCAATGGAATAATTTATTTTAGGAATAGAAAAAACACTTTATCTAAAAATGATAAAAATTCTTACATTTTTTTCCTTGAAGATTCTTTTATTGGTAGCAAAATATTTCACGAAATATTGCTGGGTGCTCAAGCATGGTAAATCTTAAGTTTTATTTACATTTACCATTTTGTGTCTTTTAAAAAAGGAATGAATTAGTAATTCTGTGCTGTACAACAATAGTCCCCAATCTTTTTTGCTCCAGGGAGAGGGGATGGTTTCGCATGCACTGCTTGCGCAAATGCAGCTGCGTGCACTTGCATGCCATTTGTCTGGCCCAGTTCCCAACAGGCTGTGGCTCAGTAATGGGCCTCACTCTGGGGGTTGGGGACCCCTGCCATACGGTATTCATTCAGCCTTTAAAGTGAAGCTATCACTTTTTTTATTTTGCGATTTAAAGAATTCTGTGTGCAATATGATCTAAAGAATGATTGTTCAGAATTAGTTCCATTTTGTTCACTGTATTCATTGGCATGAAAAATTCTCTCTCTCTCTCTCTCTCTCACACAGAGAGAGAGAGAGAGAGAGAGAGAGAGAGAGAGAGAGAGAGAGAGAGAGAGAGAGAGAGAGAGAGAGAGAGAGAGAGAGAGAGAGATTTAACTTACCAGATTTAATAGATTTATCTTTTTCACTCCTGTCACTAGACAATATCTGAGTGTTTGGCTGCTCTAGTTTAGGCACTGGACCCAGTATTTTCTTTGCTAGTCTTTGTCCATCTCGCCAGGATGTTGTACTTATTGTGTTGGCACCATCTAAACCAAGAAAAAAAACATTTAACATTTCTTATTGAAAAACACACCACTACTCTATCTTTCAAGGCAAATACATGGATAGAAGTGGCAAGAAAAGGAAATGCACAGAATGACATCACCACCTGAAATTACTTGGCTAGTAGCACTCTTTTACTATTCTCCCAGAGTTCCTTCTTCATGGGTTTCTATTGAACTAACGTTACCGACTTCCGGGGAAGCAGTGGTGGACGGAATGCGTCTCCACAGAGAGCAGAGCTGATGACCGTGGCAGAAAGAGAAGCCAGTGAATGGATCAGCTCCTCAAACCCCCCTCTAGAACAAGAGCTCCTTACAGTGGGCCCCATGAGGAGACCACAGAACAAGGCTTTATTAGCAAATGATAAAAGAGGAGATATGAGATGAACAGATTTTTGGCTGAAATTGTTTGCAAACCTTTGGCTGAAAGGTGATAACCTGCTGAAATTGTTTGTACATGTCTTGATGAAGGGAGAAATATTTTCTTGTGTAACTTTTTTCCCCTTCTCCCTTTTTTTGATTTTATTTGATTTTATTAAATTTATATGCCACCCTTCTCCCTGAGGACTCAGGGCGGCTCACAACAATAAAAATTAAAAAACATAGAGTAAAAAATTAAAAAAGAATTAAACAATAGATACAATAATTACGAGACAATTTAACCCAGTAAAAAGCCTAATTAAAAATCGTAGTCAGTCCAGACCTGCTTGTTGGAACAACCAGGTCTTCAGGTCACGGCATTTTTTTTGTTAGCATTATTTTTTTATCTTTGTATTTTAAATGTAATAATAACAATAATAATTTCTTGCATTCTTAAATTAAAGCTATCCTTGCCTTTAATCTTTGCTTACTTTGCTTAGTCTCTCTTTATATCCTTCAATGTGTTCTACAGAGAGTAATACTGAGAAAATCTACAGAACTCTTGCAGTGAAACTTAAGATCTTCACCTTAGCATAGGGTCATGTATCTGCAATGCTTGGTTAACATGACACATGCTATTAATATGTCATATTTGAGGAAACAGTAAGCAAGCATGAGGATAGTGAGAGAATATGACTGTAGTCCTCAGACACATGGAAGCAGCTCTCATGTACATTATTTGAAAAGTATAACAAGCCAACGCTGATGATTGTCAGTCAGTCAGTCATGAATGAATGAATGAATGATAAAACTTGTATGCCACCTGACTGTCAATGACTCTTGGTAGCTCAAAATATTTAAACAAAAAATTACAATAAAATGCACCTGATTTAAAATCAGGACTTGAGAGTTGGGAAATCTTCTGGGTTTTCCGCACTGGTTTGTGTCCTTTTTTCTCTTTTCTTTCAGTAGGTATCTTTATTGCAGGCAAATCCTCTTCTGAAAAATGTGTTGAAGAACCATTAGTGCATCAAGGAAACTCCCATCAAAACTACAGGAGGATATTATAGCAACTATTATTAATTTGCAAATAAGAACTCATTGAAACAAGGTATGAATTAAGTTAAAGAATTTTTTTCTTTATATGTATAGGAATTCTGAGAAACAGGGCTTCAAAGTATTAATTACAGGCTCATAGGTTAAGCACTGCTTTTCATGTAAATACTCACAAAATTACTCTGGCTATTTACCTGCCAACTGGAATTCTAAATCTCGACATAACTCTCTACTGAGGTTCAGAAATTCCTCTTCACACCATACCTTTCCATCAGGAGTACGAATTTTGGCTTCTGATAGACTGAAACCTAAAAGAACAATACACTTAACTTTAGCAGATTAAAATACTCATGACGTTCTATTGAGGAAGTTAGTTTTATCTTGCGCATCTGATATATTGGTTATCAAATACAAAGCTATTTAGATTTCAAGTCTCTACTACCTGAAAGTAGCTGAGAAGTTTCTGTCTAAAAACATTCAATATTAAAAACAAAGATAAAAAACAAAATGAAGTATAAATTCCCAATCCTTATGCACACAATTAACAAATCTTTACAAAACCATTAGAATACAACCACTATATTATACATCTGTGGTCCACTTGTAGCCAATTATTTGTTACCAGTTCCATGTTCAGCTACCAATTCCGGAAAAAGTTTTCTAGGTGAAGTAGTAGTACACATTAAAAAAAACTGCATATAATTCAACAACAAATACTATTCACAAAGAGTTTGTCACAATATATTATTGACAAAAAAGAGGAAAAAATATATGATGTTAGACAACAGATTAAAATTTGGAAGGTAGAAAAAAAATTAAAAACTTTAATTTTGAAATAATGTTAGGTGGGTTTTTAATCAATCCCGAGAAGGGAACAGTGGAAATCTTAGCCTTTATTACACAACCCAGAGATTTTTTCCCATACATACATTTTCTTTAGAAACTATGTACCTTTATAGGAGGGAACCATTGGTGCTTTTGCCACTTTTCTGACTTTAGGAGTCACTATATTTTCAGGAGCTGCAACAGTTATAGGATGATCAGAATGCTCAGGATCATGTCCTCTGGTAGTCAGTTCTTCTGGATATTCCCATTGCTTTCTAATTCGTTCTTTCAGTTTTTCCAGTTTATCATCATGCTGATGCTGCTTTAAAATATCTAATCTATGGGCACTTGAGGTACTGGCTGAAGAAGCAGAAGATTCTACCAATTGTAATAATTTTAGTTCATTTTGGATCAATGAACTTGGAAATATTTTTGTATACACATCGCCTTTGGATTCCTCACGTTTTTCTTCTTCTAATTTTGTAGGATTCACCACATCTGAACTTTGCAAAGCGTTAATTGCTGGATGGTCATTCAAATAGCGAACAACAGTTTCATCTGTAGAAGATGAGCTTTTCAAATCTCTGCCATGCAAATCTGGTTCTCCTTTATCATAATTCATACCAATTCCTTCTGCTTTATTCCCTGCTTCTTTATACTTCAGACGTCTGGCCAATTGGCAAGAGGTTTTGTAAGATGGTGACCACCGAGAATCTCTAACAGAAGCACATTAAACATTAAAATGAAAACAAGAACTCTAACAACCCTATGTTTGTCCTAAAACAAAAACAACTTTGAACTTGAGAGAGAGAAATAAGCAATTTGAAAATCTTTTTTCTCCTGTCATTGAGAATGTCCTGTCATCCAGGCCTTTTCATTTTGAAACTATAATTCTAAGCAAGATAATAATTCCTTTTTCCTCTCCAGTTCCAAGATTTCACGAACACAGAAACATGGATTGGCATTTTCACTATCAGATATCCAAAGGATCTTGGCTATAAAAAGCCAAACTAAAAAGTCCCCTTCAGTAACCTTTCTAGGTCAACAGTATGAAACAGCATAGTAACTTCCTTAATAGTCATGATATTGCAGTTCATGTAGACCTACTAAGCACATCTCTTATTTTTCCTCTTCCAAGAACCATTAACGCCTTTCCCTCACTCTTAGAATAGAGGTGATTACTGTCTTTACAATGCAGCTAGTATCATGGTAACTTGGTAAAAACATAGTCTTCCCTCCTAAATTGCAAGCAATAACACAAGCAAGAGCTCTACTTCATGAAATCTCATTAAGGTGAAACAGAAACCGTTATCAATGTGTGTTAAGTTCTTCAAAAACAGTAAATAATTATGCTTACAGTTTACTTCTATAATCCCTGCAATAGTAAAATGACAAAGCTAATCAAACTCACCTGAAAGAAGCCAGGGGCTGACGAAATTCCACATGTCCATTCGGACTCACATTGCTATCCAAAGCGGTAACACGAAGAGGCTTGCGGAAACAACTTTCCTTGTTTTGACTGGAAGACCTGCACTCTGCAACAAAAATCAAGACGTCTTTCATGCATCTCTAACGATTCAATAGGAAGTCAAGAACTATGGTAAAAATTAACATTAGATAGACTTTCAATATAATTTCAAGCTTGCGAATGCCCACTGAAAAGTAATAGATAAAAGAGCTACATTAATTATACACAACTACACGCACAAATTTGAGACTTTTCATGAAATTACAAACAAGACAGTTACACAATAAAGGATAAGTTATTATGCTATATATATTGTGACTACTAGAAGTTTGTGGTAGCGGGAACACTGTTTCCAGTGTGCAAAACATTGCTTTCAAATTTAGCAGTGTCTGGAACTTAAAAGACATATTTAACTTCAAAATGCTGCTCTATGCTTTACTCTACATTTGTCCAGAAGTTTGGACTCTACTCAGTTTCAATTGTTTTGCACTTCCATACTCTTACCTCATCGCAATGAAACACGATAATCAAAGGACAGGTAGTGCTTTCTTACTTACCACTTAGTTAGCAACTATTCAAAGTTCTGATGTTTCTGAAAAAATAACTTTACAACTAATTTACAACCATTTACAACTTCAGTCACATGATGATCTCTATTATAGTCAGTACATATTGTCCTGTGCCTATGGTTGACTTATGATTCCCCCCCCCCTCTACAGTGATTGGAGAGGAAGAGATTGCAAGAGATATGTTTGCTCTTCTACATATCAAAACCAATGCAATCATGCAGGAGCTCAGGACTGGAGCAGTGGTCTTCAACCTTTCTGGCTTTGCAGACCATCGGCAACGGGTGGGCGAGGGGGAGAGGGGATGGTTTCACGCAAACAGCTCCATTTGCGCAAGTACTCTGTCTGCTGTGTGTGCGAGTGTAGGGAGAAACAAGTTATTTCTATAGGCCCGTGGTGGCAAACTTATGCCACACATGCCACAGGTGGCACACAGAGCCCTCTCTGTGGGCACACATGCCATCACCCCAGTACTAGGCCTTCAGCTAAGTTTTATAAAACCTTTTTGATTTCGGCCTCCACTGCCGTGTGCAAAAAAAAAAGAGGTTCAATCAATCAATTTCAACTTCTCACCGGAAAAAAAAGATCTCGCAAAGTTGGAATTGATTGATTAAACTTTTTTAGTCCCACCCAGTCTACCGTTACCACCGCAGCCACGCCCACCCGGCACCCGATGACATATAAGTGGGTTTTGGGTTGCAGTTTGGGCACTTGGTCTCTAAAAGGTTCGCCATCACTGCTATAGGCAATCTCTTCTTTGTCAGACAACAGAGTAAGTTGTTCGTTTTTCTAAACATCAAAAATTTTGTCTCTTTCTAGCTGGAAAGCACACTTAGTGATCACTTTGCTTAGCACTGTAGCTGTCAATCTCAATTATGTTCATTAAATGAGGACTACCTGTATGACAAAGTATGACGCTATTCCTTCTTCCTGTTTATTTTTAATAATGCATCAATGAAACACATACAAACACAAATCAGTGCTAGCAATATTATAATAGCTAAAAATAAAATTTCAAAGATGAAAGAACTTGGGGGGAGGGGGTCTAGTGGAATTTCATTTATTTCCAGCTACAATTAAAGTTTTTGAAACAATGGTAGGAAACATCTGAACCAAATACTTAAGAGACCTAGTCACTTTCAACTGAGGCTTGAATGTGGTTTTCTATTTTTAATTTTTATTTGCAATGAATTTTGCTGTGATAGAGTAGCTTTGTTAATCTCTACTACGCATGCCCAAGATGGAGGACGCGCTCGGCTGAGCTCCGCGAGCTCCAGCTGATAGGCGTCCCCTGGGAGCCCCTCACAAGCCTTTACGGCTTGTTGAGATGGGATTGGGGTTT
This sequence comes from Vipera berus, assembly GCF_964194415.1. Taxonomy (NCBI): domain Eukaryota; kingdom Metazoa; phylum Chordata; class Lepidosauria; order Squamata; family Viperidae; genus Vipera; species Vipera berus. Next base: position 110,456,633 of record NC_138204.1, read on the forward strand.
GCCGAGGGGCAATGTGGCAACGCGGAGGCTGACGAAGCCAGCAGCGGTCTTTTTGGATCTGTGCTGTTTGAGTGACCGGCTGCTGGCTGCTGGCCCTGCTACCTACCGGCTGCTTCCTCCCGCCGTTTCTCACTCTCTCCGGAGCGTTCGGGCTGCTCATAGCTGGCGTGGCGTTCCCTGCTGCTTTCGGGCCGTCCGGGCCACTTTGGTTGTTCTCGGGCCGGCTCGGGCTGATGAGGAGGACGCCCGTCGGTGAGGAGTGTGCCCGTGAGGCCCGTTGGGCTGTCCGGTCGGCGGCGGTGATGATGGCGGCGGCGTGGGCGTCGGCCTTGGCGCGGGTAGCAGCCTGCGCGACGATTTTTTGGGCCGCGCTCGGCGGTGATGGCGATGGCGGCGGCGGCCCAGGTTTGGCGGCGACGGTGACGACGATATGCTCCGGACGCTCGGGAATTCACCAGCTGGCTTTAGGGCCATTTTTGTCTGTACCGGCGTTCCTGAGACTGTTGCCCCGTCTGCGGGGGCCGGCTGCTGACTCTGGTGCCTTTGGGCTTTTGATCTTTTCGCCGGCGGCGGGACTTCCATGTGGCCCCAAGCCGCCTTGGCCCGCTTTGGTGGTGGTGTCGCCCTCGGGCCGTTTTGGCGGTGGAGAGGGCGACTATTATTACTTACCTTGGCGACGATGGTTGACCTATACCCTTGGTTCAGGCCGCCTCTTATGGCGACGGCGTCTTCGGACCGCTTGGGTGGCGAAGAGGACGACCGGGAGTTATCTTACCGGAGCAAGGATGACATGGGGCTCCTGCATTGTGTATCATCTTTGGACTGCTCTTGCAGTGACGCCGGTGATTTAGACTATTTTTATTCTGGCCTGCCTACCCTCCTTGCCTTGGACACACTTTTTACCATCTGCCTGCCTATCCTCTCCCCTCTCCCTTTGGACTTTCGACATACCTGGGTATCGGCCACGGTGGGAGAGTGGCTGGACTTCTCCATTTGCAACCTCATAGAGGTGGGAGCTCTATGGGGTTTGCCTACCCAGAGGATACCTGGTCCACCCCCAGGAACGGAGTCTCTACCCGTTGTGAGAGAACGGGCTGCGGCCTGTCTTGGGGGCCACCCAACTGAGTGGCAGTGAAGTTGGGTGGGGATCCAGACTTCTGTCATGTTCAATCCTCCCATGGACAACTCAGGGATGCCTATCCTGGACTGTTTGGACTTTTTATACTTATGCGGCAATATACGAGCACGCGTTTGTACGCCCTCAGGGGTGCCCCCCTCTCCTGGGTGCGACCTGCCTCCTTAAACGTTGATAACCTTGATGACGGGCCCGAGTTTTTGGTCTCTGAGAGATGGCTGGGCAGGGGCAGGGGCTGTTCATGTAAATCTAGAAAGCCTCTGATTATTTTTTTATCCAAATTTTTTATAGGGCTAGGGAGCGGGGTGGGAGATACCGGTTGTTTGGCTATGGGGGGTGGCCGATCTACCATGGTTCAGACCAGCCTTGGGTCTGATAGCACGGGGGGAGAACGGGGTGGCGTTGTCGCCGGGGCTCATGAGCGGGTCGTGGGATTATCAATTCCCACGACGGGGAATGGCAGCAGGCGGATAGACAGGGGGCCGTATCGCTACCGGGAGGGCCGTCCCCGCTATTTGCAAGCGGTGAGGCGCTCCGACCCTCTGCTTCTTCCCCGAGATCCCTGGAGCGAGGATGTGCAGCCTCCTGAGCTCCGGCTAGTGTACCTGAATGCCAGGTCCGTGGTTAATAAAGCTCCCCTCGTTAGGGATTTAGTTGAGGGTGAGCATGCGGACCTGGCTTGCATCACGGAGACTTGGTTGGGCCCAGAGGGTGGGGTCCCTTTGGTTGACCTCTGCCCACCAGGCTTCCGGGTGCTACACCAGCCACGAGCTCATGGTAGGGGTGGGGGAGTGGCGGTTACCATTAGGGAGACCTTATGCCCGCGGGAGGCCACCGCTTCTCAGATAGTCGGGTGTGAGTCTCTCTTTATGAGATTTGGTCCTGGGGCGCAGTTGGGCTTGCTGCTGGTGTACATTTCGCCCAGTCACACAGCGGCAGCCCTGCCCGAGCTGCTCGATATCCTCTCGGGCTTGGTGGTTGAGTTTCCCAAACTTATAGTTTTGGGAGACTTCAATCTACCATCCCTGGGAGGTTCATCGGAGCTAGCTCGGGAGTTCATGGCTTCCATGGACCTGACGCAAGTAATTTCAGAGCCAACTCATGAGGGAGGCCACACCCTTGACCTGATTTTTTTATCTAGACGGTGGTTGGATGATCTAGGTGGGGGCTCTCCATTTATTATGCCCCTGTCATGGACCGATCATCATCTCCTGCGGCTGGTCTTCCGTTTTGCCACCCCCCGCCGTGGGGGCACGGAGCCAATTAGATGGTACCGCCCCAGACGCTTAATGGATCCTGATAGATTCCAAGCGGCGCTGGGGTCCCCACCTGCCTCCACTGCTCACAGCTCGGCGGATGCCTTAGTGGAAGCCTGGGAAAGGGCAGCCACTGAGGCACTTGACCGGGTTGTACCCTTGCGGCCCCTGACCCGGCGCAGATCCCAGCGAGCTCCATGGTTTTCCGCGGAGCTCCGGGAGATGAAGCGTCGGAAACGGGGCCTAGAGAGCTGCTGGAGGTCTAGCCGATACGAACCCGACCGGTTGCGGTTAAGAACCTACATTAGGTCTTATCTCGCAGCGATGAGGGTGGCGAGGTGCAATTACTTCTCCACCCTCATCGCGTCCGCAGATAATCGCCCGGCCGCCTTGTTTAGGGTGACTCGCTCACTTCTTAATCAGGAGGTGAGGGAGGATCCCTTGCAGGGTCGTGCCGAGGAATTTAGCCAACATCTGTCGGATAAAATCGCTCGGATTCGGACCGGTTTGGACTCCAGCTGGGCAGAGTCAGGCGATCAGGACACGGGCGGTCTTGTCAATGTTACCTGGGAAGAGTTTGATTCTGTGACCCCTGATGAAGTGGACAGGATTATGGGGAGGCTGAGCTCCTCCACATGTTTGTTGGACCCGTGCCCTTCCTGGCTGGTTTATGCAGCTAGGGAGAGGACACGAGGCTGGCTCCAGGCGGTTATATCTGCTTCTTTGAGTGAGGGTTATTTCCCCACCGTCTTGAAGGAGGCGGTGGTGAGACCTCTCCTCAAGAAGCCTGCCTTGGACCCAGCTGTTTTGAACAACTTTCGTCCAGTCTCCAACCTTCGCTTTCTTGCGAAGGTTGTCGAGAGTGTGGTGGCGCATCAGCTCCCTCTGGTCCTGGATGAAGCGGATTATCTGGACCCCTACCAATCGGGTTTCAGGCCCGGGTACAGCACGGAGACGGCATTGGTCGCTCTGGTGAATGATCTCTGGAGGGCTCGGGATAGGGGATATTCCTCTGTCCTAGTCCTATTAGACCTCTCGGCGGCTTTCGATACCATCGACCATGGTATCCTGCTGCGGCGTCTCAGGGGATTGGGAGTGGGAGGCACAGTTCTTCAGTGGTTCTCCTCCTATCTCCTGGGACGCTCGCAGTCGGTGTTGGCAGGGGGGCAGAGATCGGCCCCTAGGTCTCTCGTTTGTGGAGTTCCTCAGGGGTCGGTTCTCTCGCCTCTCCTGTTCAACATCTACATGAAACCGCTGGGTGAGATCATTCGTGGTTTTGGAGTTGGGTATCATCAATATGCTGATGATACCCAACTTTTCTTTTCGACCCCAAACCACCCCAGTGATGCCCTCGCTGTGATGTCCCGTTGCCTGGAGGCGGTTCGGGTCTGGATGGGGAGGAACAGACTTCAACTCAACCCTGACAAGACTGAGTGGCTGTACATTCCGGCATCCCGGGACATTCAAAATGTTCCATCTCTTTCTATGGGGGGTGAGCTCTTACCCCCCGTGGATAGGGCTCGCAACTTGGGAGTCCTCCTAGATTCACGGCTTACCTTGGAAGATCATATAGTGGCCGTGACTAGGGGGGCTTTCGCCCAGGTTCGCCTGGTGCGCCAGTTGCGGCCCTATCTGAACCGGGATGCCCTGTGTACGGTCACTCATGCGCTCGTGACCTCTCGCCTTGACTACTGTAATGCTCTCTACATGGGGCTTCCCTTGAAGACCACTCGGAGGCTCCAACTGGTAAAGAATGCGGCCGCGAGAGTTGTCTTGGGAGTTTCCCGGTACTCCCATGTTACACCTTTGCTCCGCGAGCTGCATTGGTTACCAGTTGTCTTTCGGGTGAGGTTCAAGGTTTTGGTTACGATCTTTAAGTCCCTACATGGCATGGGTCCGGGATACCTCAGGGACCCCCTGCTGCCGGCATCAACTCCCCTCCGCCCTGTGCGTTCCCACAGAGAGGGCCTCCTCAGGGTGCCGCCAGTCAAGGAATGCCGACTGGTGGCCCCCAGGGGGAGGGCCTTCTCTGTGGGCGCTCCGGCATTATGGAACCGACTGCCGGTAGAGCTCCGGACGGCATCAGACCTCCGAACTTTCCGTCGTGGCCTGAAGACCCACCTATTTGAAATGGCTGGTCTGGCCTGACGGGGGATTATGGGTTTTAATTTGTTGTTTTAGATTTGTACTACTGTTTTAATTGGGCATGGGTTTAATCTTTTTTAATTTTTGTATTGTCTTTTTTATATATGCCCTGTGAACCGCCCTGAGTCCCTACCAAGGAGAAGGGCGGTATACAAATTAAATAAAACTTAAATAAAACTTAAAACTTAATCATGGTAGATAATTATAAATTCTTCTGAAGAGGGTTCCAGTAGAAAACTTCTAGTCTTATCATTTTCTCTCAAATTTATAACATTTCTGGGTTTTAAAAACATGACAAGCTTGGGATAAGTTCACTTAGACAGAATTGAGAGCAACAGAGAAATTTCCTAGACACATTAATGTCTTGGTGAAAGATTTTTACGCTGGCCCAGTTTAATTAGCGTGGTAACTGAAAGAGCCTCAGTACTGAACGTTATTTATAATCTTTATATTAAAAAATTAAATTTGTTTTATTTTTATTTTTTTGGTTTTTAAAACCTTAGAGTTAAAAATGAAACTAGTAAAAATAGTAATATATTTGTGAACCACTAACGGAAGCTTTGTTGTTAGCTGCGAAGTCGTGTCCGACCCATCGTGACCCTATGGACAACATTCCTCCAGGCCTTCCTGTCCTCTACCATCTTCTGGAGTCCATTTAAACTCATGCCTACTGCTTCAGTGACTCCATCCATCCACCTCATTCTCTGTCGTCCCCTTCTTCTATTGCCCTCGATCTTTCCCAGCATTAGGCTCTTCTCCAGTGAGTCCTTCCTTCTCGTTAGGTGGCCAAAATATTTGAGTTTTAGCTTCAGGATGTGGCCTTCTAAAGAGCAGTCAGGATTGATCTCCTCTAGGTTGACCGGTTTGATCGCCTTGCAGTCCAAGGGACTCACAGGAGTCTTCTCCAGCACCATAGTTCAAAGGCCTCAATTCTTTGGTGCTCAGCCTTTTACAGTTGCAAGAAAAAGTATGTGAACCCTTTGGGATTACGTGGAGTTTTGCATGAATTGGCCATAAAATGCGCTCTAAACGTCATGTAAGTCACAACAATAGAAAAACACAGTCTGCTTAAAATAATACTACACAAACATTAGCTGTTGTCATGTTTTAATTGAACATAAGATGGAAACATTCACAGTGCAGGGTGGAAAAAGTATGTGAACCTTTGGACTTAATAACTGGTTGACCCTCCTTTGGCAGCAATAACCTCAACCAAACGTTTCCTGTAGTTGCAGATCAGACCTGCACAACGATCTGGAGTAATTTTGGACCACTTCTCTTCACAAAACTGTTTCAGTGTAGCAATATTCTTGGGATGTCTGGTGTGAATCGCTCTCTTAAGGTCATGCCACAGCATTTCAGTTGGGTTGAGGTCAGGACTCTGACTGGGCCACTCCAGAAGGCGTATTCTGTTCTGTTGAAGCCATTGTTTTGTTGAATTACTTGTATGCTTTGGGTCATTGTCCTGTTGTATCACCCATCCTCTGCGGAGCTTCAGTTGGTGGACAGATGGTCGTACGGTTTCCTGCAAAATGTCCTGATAAACTCTGGAATTCATTTTCCCATCAATGACAACAATCCGTCCAGGCCCTGAGGCAGCAAAGCAGCCCCAAACCATGATGCACCCTCCGCCATGTTTTACAGTGGGGATAAGGTTTTGATGTTGGTGTGCTGTGCCTTTTTTTCTCCACACATAGTGTTGTGTGTTTGTTGTGGCCCCGACTCCTGCGCCTGTCTTAACTGAGGATGAGGACTCTGAGGATGATGGGGAGGAACGAGAGGAGGCCGAGAGGAGCAGTCTAGCGAACAGCTGCAGCAGTCTAGCGAAGATGAGTCATGGCTAGACCCTCAAGAAAGACGCAGGGCCAAGCGTCTGCAGCAACGTAGGTTGGGAAGGAGGGTCAGGGAGTAGCTGAGTCATTGAGCCACACCCCATAAGGTATATAGGGGGTGTGGCTGCGCTCAGAACTTTATGACGAACAATAGTTTCAACAACTTCGGGTCACGTCTTTGGGAACTCTGCTTCTTGTTTGAAACCTTGGTCTGCATTCTTGGCAACACTTCTGTACATCTGCTAATGAACTCTTTGCTTGGACGTTATCTCATTTCAGTTGAAGTTTGAGGTAACGAGCTTATGTTGCTGCCAAGACCTTATCAGTAGGCAATTAATTAAAGCCTGTATTAACTCTTGCGAGTCGTGCCTGCTTGGGGGAACAGAACAACTTCTTCATCACCCCAACAGACAAACCATATTTTACCTAAGATGGATCAACAGCAGCAGCAGCAGCAGCTGCAGCAGCTGCAGGCAATCAACTCCTACAACAGCAGGTAGGCCAATTGTCTGCACAACTCGCTCTGCTGAATGCTCCTGCACTCCCTCCTCTCCGTCGGAAATGCCCGGTAGCAGTGCCGGAGAAGTTTTCTGGACAGCCTGAGATGTTCTCGACCTTCATGGGACAGTGCCAATTGTTTATGTCTATGAGGCCGGAGGATTTCCCTGATGAGTGAGCTGGGGGGGGGTTGTAATCAGCTTTCTTTCTGGCTCTGCCGCTCGATGGGCCACACCGTTATTGACTCAGAACAGCCCCTTGTTGACTGATTACCAGGGCTTCTGGCAACACATGAGGCTCATGTATGAGGACCCCATCCGCACTCAGACTGTAGCCAGATGCATCAAAGACCTCCGGCAAGGAAAGCGGCCTAAGCCGGGTACGCACTACACCCCCGCCAGGAACAGCAGACATGGACTCTGGACTCCCTCGCCATCTGATTTTGGACACTCGGGTCTTTTTGTCTGACCGACCAGGGAGGATCCAGGCGCATGCGCTGGTGGATTCGGGGGCAAGGACCAATTTTATGGACCAGGCCTTTGCAGCTCATTTTGGCATTCCCTTGACTCCGGTGGACACTCCGTTGAGGGTAGAGACCATTGATGGGCGGGAGCTTTTTTCGGGTCCCATTAATTCTGCCACCCAGCCTTTACGCCTAGCCATTGGGGCACATGAGGAGGCGATTCAGTTCTACATCACGGCGGACCTCCATCTACCGTTGGTCCTGGGTATGGCCTGGCTTCGGACCCACGAACATCAGCAATTCTTTTTCTTTTCTGTATTTCTGTTTCTGGTTTTTATAGTTTGCACCGGCTTTTTATTTCATGAATAAGAGCAGGACTCAGACATTTGAGTATTTTATTTGAAATTAACCTTCGACCCAGCGTCTTTTTTTTTTTTTGGAGTTCAAAATGCTTTTGTTGCATGCAGAAATAAAAATTTGTTTTCTTTGTAGCAGTTCATTGATTTTATAAATGCAGCACACTATTGGTTTTTTTATACATAGCATAAAGGTAAAAAAACAATATATGCAGTGTTATCTTCATTTTAGATGTCAAAAGGGTTTTGCAGCTCCCAGTGTTTTTTTTTCAGTGGGAAACGGGTCCAAGTGGCTCTTTGAGTGTATTAGGTTGCCTACCCCTGACACAGACAGATACTAAGTTCAATTACTGACCATTACACAGTTTAAAAATAAATTATATGCTGACTAACTTTTAATGACTATTATTATTTACTAAATGTAAAAGCTACCTGGCTTCAAAGCAACTCTGGGCAGTTTACACTTTAAAAAAAGTAGGAAATGAAAGGGGGAAAAAGAACACCTACATCCACACAGACGACACTACATATACCGCACACATATACATACAAAGTCCAACCAAAAGGAGCTCCACAACCACCCTACCCCAAGGATTGGGAGAGCAGCCATATTTTTGAAGTCTTCCAGATTCAGAAAAACCCTCAGAATGGGAGCCACACAAAATTCTGGGGGGGGGGGAATACCATTCCAGAGGGCAGGCACTGCAATAGAGAAAGGATATTTCCTATGTTTGGACAGACAGCAGTGTTTGATCAAAGGCACCCAAAGCACATCTATTTTGTCTGATCTTACTGGTCAGGAAGAAACCATGGAGGACAGGTGACCCTTCAAAGAATCTGGCCCTATGCCATGAAGAGCTTTACAGATAATAACCAACACCTTCAATTTTACCTAGAAGATGTGTAAATGTATAAATAAATAAATAAATATGTATGTATATTTAAATTTGCAGTATGCTATCTGAAAAAAACAATGTATTGAATAAATATAACATGAGCAATTGTTTACTCATGTAATTGGGTTTTATATTTCTTCCAACAGTAAGCAAGAAGGATCAAGAAATGTTCCTCATCAACACTCACTGGGGGAGAAATTTAATTCTATAAAGTTAAATGATTGAAGACACATAAAACCCTCATAATAGATACATTGTGCATAACTATATACTTTTTTTACATTTAGGTCAGTTAACTTAAATAAGACAGCCAATTATATTAGCCAGCTTTATAAGCAATGGTAAGACTTACCGTGAGAGACTTTTTTCTACATGGAGACAACCCATCCTGCAGTTAGTATTTCCCAGTTTGGAAATAGGGCTAGAAAAAGCTTGCAGCAATGATTCTGATGGGAGAAAACTGTTCCTTTAATTTTGCAATGAAAAGCAGGGAAAAGAGGGCTTAAAGGTAAAGAACTTTATAAACATAGGGGGAGAAGTAAAAAAAATATTAGATTTTGCCCTTTGGTTGCAAATATTGATAATGTCAATTTCCCTCTCACTTTTTCTTTTTAATGCCTGATAGGGCTACTTGCTCTGTCTCTACTTTGCAAAAAGAAAATTTGTGAATATTAAGTTCAATGTGCTATTCTCCTCTAGCAGACGCAGGATATTTTATACACAGACTTATCACAGCTATCCATGAGAAGGGTCTTGTAAATGTCAAACATTTTCTAAGAAAGGGGAGGAGGTGCAATGCAATGAGACTCGCAAGATTCTCTTAAAATAGCCAATCACAATAGTAAAAATCATCTGGTCCTTAGCAGTTCTTAAAACTAGGTAAATACAAACTCATATGAACAACGCACAACATATCACACCATGTCATCAATTTATTTTACAAAAAGAAAGCCAAAATGGAAAAGCCACGTGCGAAAAAATAAGTATACCCTATGATTCAAGAGCTTGTAAAGAACCATTTTTCGCTTAAAGTAATTGTTTTCTGTATGACTTTATCAGTCTCTCACATTGTTTTGGAGGAATTTTGGCCCACTCTTCTTTACAACATTGCTTCAGTTCATTGAGGTTTGTTGGTATTTGTTTATGCACAGCAATCTTGAGGTCCCACCATAGAATTTCAATCGGGTTGAGGTCTGGACTTTGACTGGGCCATTGCAACACCTTGATACTTTTCTTTTTCAGCCATTCCGTTACAGATTTGCTGGGGTGCCTAAGATCATTGTTGTATTGCATGACCCAATGTCGGCCAAGCTTTAGCTGTCAGACATGGCCTCACATTTGACTCTAGAATATTTTGGTATACAGAGGAGTTCACAGTCGACTCCATGACTACAAGGTGCTCAGATCCTGTGTCTTCAAAAGAAGCCCAAATCATCACCCCCTCCACCACCGTGTTTGATGATTGGTATGAGATGTTTCTGCTGATATGCTGTTTGGTTTCTGCCAAAAGTGACACTGTGCATTATGGCCAAGTATCTCCACATTGGTCTCATCTGTCCAAAGGACAGTTTTCCAAAGGTCTTGTGATATCTCATGTTTTGTTGTTTATCTGAGGTTGTATCTACTTACTTTTAAAAAATGCTAAGGACCAGATGATTTTTATGATGTCCTGATACATAAAACCAGGTGTACTTACTTTTTCACTTGACTGCAGCCTTCCTGTGGAATTGATTTTTTGATCTGTGGAGCAGACAATAATCTTGCAAAACTGATTGTGTTGTATCTCCTTCCCTTTCTTATACTCCAGTGAATTAAGAAAGCATCTGTCTGAAAGATCTCCAAGCATTATCTGTTGCTTTGGCACAGAGGTTACATGCCTCCATCAAAGTCATTTTCCTAACCCTCTAGTATGGGGCAGAAGTGAGGTAGAATTCTAACTGCTCTGTAAAAGGTAAAGGTAAAGCTTCCCCCGCACATGCGTGCTAGTCGTTTCCAACTCTAGGGGATGGTGCTCATCTCCGTTTCAAAGCTGAAGAGCCAGCACTTGTCCGAGGACATCTCCGTGGTCATGTGGCCGGCATGACTAGATGCCAAAGGCGCACGGAACGCTGTTACCTTCCCACCGTAGTGGTCCCTATTTTTCTACTTGCATTTTTACGTGCTTTCAAACTGCTAGGTTGGCAGAAGCTGGGACGAGTAACAGGCGCTCACTCTGCTACGCGGCACTCAGGATTCAACCCGCCAAACTGCCAACCATCTGATTGACAAGCTCAGTGTCTTAACCCACTGAGCCACTGCATCCCTTTTAACTGCTCTGTATGGTCAGTCAAAAGTATCCAGACTGGGTATGTAACCCATTCCACTCTTATTGACAACTATGGAGGGGGGAGGGAGAGAGAGAGAAGGAGAATATGAATATATGTGTTTGTCAAAACTTTCTCCAGTTAGCCTCTATACTGATTAGGAGAGAGATACTCGCTGCAGGACGTCCTGATCCCATGCAGGAAAATTGTGGAGCAAACAAGCAAAAATAAGTATATTGGCATTTATTTACAGAGAATTAAATAAATGTATTTTAGTGTTGATACATTTCAGTAGATTTTTAAACCAGTGTTTGTATATTATTTCAATTGATATCACTGCCTATCTCAAAGCCACCTCAAAGTCCTTGACTTACAAATGGAACATCCCTCGCTAAATGATGTAGTCACTAAGTGAGTTGCACCTAATTTTACAACTTTTTGCTGAGACTCTTTGCCGTTGTTAAGCAAATCTGCCTTTCCCACACTGGCTTTCCTTGTCGGAAGTCCCTTGGGAAGGATGTGAACGGTGATTATGTGATCCTGGGACACTGCAACTGTTGTAAATACATGCTGGTCGCAAAGTGCCCAAATTTTGATCTAATGACCATGGGGATGCTGCAATTGTCATAAGCGTGAGGACAGGTTGTAGGTCAGCTTTTTCAGTGCTGTTGTAACCATTAAATGAATGGCTGTAAGGACTATCTGTACATGGCCCTGGGCTGCTTACAACCATTAAAAGTAATATTAATATAATATAAAAAGCATAGAAAACCACATAAGAAAACAATATAACACAATCCCCAGCCAAGTTATAAAATCAAACAACAGTCAACATAAGCACTGCAGAAGGCTCTACTGCACACCCGGTTTTCCAAGCCCAGTCACAAAGCCACACGTTTAAGGCCTTGCAAAAGGCCAATAGTGTTGGGGCCCATCTGCTCTCTTGAGAAAAGGATATTCCAAAGGACAGGTGCCACAACAGAAAAGGCTTTTTTTCCTGAACCTGGCAGAAAGTATTTCCTAGTAGACAGGACCTAGATTACGCCTCTCCTGCTGGATAAATGCAACTGAGGAGGGGCAATTGTTCAAATAACCCAGTCCCGTGCTATGAAAGGTTCTATATGGAATCACTACTATCTTGAAGTGAACCTGGAAATGTTCTGGTAGCCAATGCAACTCACACAGTAGAGATGGAATGTTTGTTGATAGAAGGAGCACTATAACGTGCCTGCACAGCCACCATTCTGAAACCAGCTTAACTTCTGGGTGCTGTTTAAGGGCAGCCCTATGTAGAGTGCATGACAATAATCCATATGGGAGGCGACGAGGGTATCAGTGGCTATGAGCTGAGTCTTTTGGTCCAGTGACAGGTACAACTGGTGCACAAGAAGTAGTTGCAGAAAGGCCTCCTACAACTAATATTGTTTTGGTCCCATATCAAAGCCTGAAACCAGGCTGAAAGAGTCTAGATAATCTGTTTCTTCTAGATATTCTGGAATCTTTTTAACTACATTCCGTAAAAAGGTAAAAGCTGTTCAGTCTGGTTCAGTCTAGCAATAGCTACTTGAGGAGAGGGTGAACCACCACCTCTTTAAGGGATGGTGGGATGACCCTCTCTCAAAAAAATGTACCTCTGCAAAAACTCAACCACATATCACCTCCCTGGAGGCCTTAGTCGGCCAGAAGGCATTGATCTAGTACACAGATAACCAAGTTCACAATTGTGAGAACTGGCCACTTCATCAGATTCAACCGGTTCAAACTTCTCCCAAATAACTAAGCAAGACTATACTCTAGTTATCCTATAGGTCCTGCCCCACAACTGGTATTCAACTGGGAGCAGATGTAAGCAATTCTGTCTGACTGATGTCCATCATATTTAACTGAGCAGCCTTGCAGATAAACCTCCAAGCCTGATCTATCCAGGAGAGCCCGATCACTTTAAACAATGCCACTAGGTGTCAATCCACGCATGCAATAAGGACGGAGAAACGCTTTACAAAGTAACTTAATAGCAGCTCCAACTGTCTAACGCAGGGGTAACTTGGCGGAAATGGCAAAGATTTCAGCATATTTGAAAGACCAATCGCAACAGAGATATATCGTGGAATGGAGAAGATGGATTGAATATATTCAGAATAAATATAGGACTAAAAAGTTTCATTTAGCATTTGAATAAGTAGTGGATTTTTATGATGCATAATTAGTTATTTGTTATTTTATTAATATTATGACTGTGGAGAGTTAAAGTGCGATAGAATTTAATGTTTTACTTTTGTTTGTTAGCATATTTTAGCTTATGTTTGTATCACTATACCCTGTATTCAGCTCTGGGAAGTCGGGGAGGGGGGAGGGGCAGGAGGGAGTTTTTTGTATTTAAAAATGTATTGTAAAACTTTTTAATAAAAAAATGTCAGAACTCATGGAAATGGCAAAAAGGAGATAAAAATATTTTTAAAAGAATGGAAATCTTCTATAAACATTTTGCTAAAAGAAAAAAACAATAAAATGATGTATGTGTTTAATGATTCAAACAGAAGAGAATTAAATAAGGGGATGAAGAGATTTCTGGAAGAGTTAAGAGGGAAGAGAAATGATAGGTCTGTTAATAACAGTATCTACTGAAGAGGTTGGAAATCATTATATTTCATAACTTTGCTTTTCCCAAAGATACTTTTTTTCACAAGGTAACTGAACTTTCTTGTGTTTCTTTGAAGACGTTTCGCTTCTCATCCAAGAAGCTTCTTCAGTTCTGATTGGATGGTGGAGAGCTGAAGAAGCTTCTTGGATGAGAAGCGAAATGTCTTTAAAGAAAAACAAAAAAAATCCAGTTGGCTCGTGAAAAAGCATCTTTGAGTAACTATGACCTGGATGATTAAGAATCTCCATAGACATTTAACTTTGCTTTTCTTTCTTAATTGTCTTGGATTTTTCTCTTTTTGTTTAGATTTTTTACTTGTTCTGTACCAGCCTACTACCGGCCCTGCAGATAAGGCAGGGACAACCCCTTTACAAGAAGGCAAGAGGCTGGAACTAAGCCTGCCAAATTTATGGACACAAAAGCAAACAGAGCAAAAACAAGACACGAACCATGAAACAGGAGCTATTCAAACGGTTGCCTTCAGCAAACCAGCCCTCCCACGCATTCCCCTTTTAAACAGTTCAGGGCGTGGCTTCTCTCTACCTCATTCCGAGGTGCCCCATTGCCTTCCTCTGTTTACTCCTGATTGACTGCCTCCTGCGTCGGGCGTCCTTGAACAGGGCCAGCTGTGGGTCATCTTCATCCACGCTGTCAGGCTCACACAGCTGGGTCTGCGTCGTGACCAGATGGGAGGGGCCTGGCTGAGGGCTCTCATCAGCAAGCTCTCCAACACCCTCAGCAACCTCTCCAACACCCCCCTCCTCCTCCTCTGAATCATCCGACCCAACTGCCGAACCCACAGGCTGACCCTGAATCACAACATTACTTTATGTAAAATCTTAAATATAATTTTTTTTAAATCCCATTTATATCCCACCCTTCTCCTAAGACTCAGGGCGGCTTACAATCTAAAGCACAAATCAACGTGCTTAGCAATAGCCTTCATTCTATGTATATGCCTGCTTATTAGGGCTTTGCCCCCCCCCAAGCGGCATTATTACAAAGTCAACTTATTGCCCCCAACAATCTGGGTCCTCATTTTACCTACCTCGGAAGGATGGAAGGCTGAGTCAACCTTGAGCCTGGTGGGACTCGAACCTGCACTAATTGCAGGCAGCTGGTGTTACTTAAGGAGGCATTAGCCCACTGCTCCACCAAATCATATCTCTCTCTGATCAGTTTTTAACAACTATGTTACTCAAATTGTTTTCTTTTATAATAGTAGTCTCAGTTTTAATGACTTGTCTTTTGATCTGTTTTGTAAATGCCTAACAAAATAAACTAAATTTTGCAATATGTCACCACCAGAAAAAATGAACAAAATTTGATTTATAGACAAAAATTTATAACAGAAAGACAGAGTATTGATATGGTGAAAAAAACCCACAAAAGGCATCCTTATTCCTGAAATATCCAAAATGACAAATGTTAGGCATATGGTGTTAGCCTACAATGTTGGGTTGAAAATATATTAACCATAATGCTATGACTTTAAGAAGTTAATTGGCCAATGGGTGTGTAAGTGTTCTCATGGCCATAAGAGGAAGCTAGGAACGTAGCTTCTTTCTCTCTCTGAATTCACTGATCTCTACTATTACTGTTTTTGCTCTGCTGTTGGTTTACTACTGTTGTAACTTGAACTGTGTATTGACCTCTGGACCGGTAAGAAGACTAGTTTGGATTACTCTTTGGACTGTTGCTATTGTTTATGACCTGGACTGTTTATTTTTGACTGTGCATTTTTGTTTTTACACCACCTCAAAAGTAAACTACTTTTTGTTTTTATAACTCAGTGTATTCTTGTGTGACTTTTACTGCTCTCAGTGCCCTTCCTTGTCTGTGCAACTCTTTGGTAGCACAAGGAGACCTCTGCACAACAAATTCCTTAACACTGGTTATGGGCCCAGGCCTGTACTGAGAGTTAGTACACACAGTATTCCTAGCTGAGTTTGTGTTAGCTTTTTGGTGTAAAATGGCACAAGAACAGTTGTCAGGCATCTCCTGGATAACCCGGTTGGATGGGACAAACTATGTTTCCTGGTCCACGAAATGCTGCTTGCTTTTGCGCAAGGAAGGACTATGGACTGTTGTAAATAACCCACCAGATACTACTGCTTGGGATCCAGATAATGAAGAGGATGCAAAGAGGATAGACGACTTTAAACGAAGCAATGAGAAAGCTCTTTGCATTATTGGGCTAACACTGAATGACCAGCAGCTTGTCCATATTCGTGGTGAGGAGTCTGCTGCTAGGTGTTGGGGCGTTTTGCGAAGGCTTTATGTTCGAGACAGTGTGGGTGCACATATACACCTTACACGTAAGCTGTTTAGGGCTCATTTGCAGAAGAATGGAGATATGCTGACCCATTTAAATTACATGAAGGCAACTTTCCAAGAGCTTCATGAAAAGGAGCTGATTTTTTCAGAGTTGCATCAGGTCTACATTATTCTGTCATCTTTGGATGAGAGTTATGATGGGTATGTTTCTTCTTTGGAAGTCCTGACCAGAGAGGAACTGACATTGACTAACATTACTGGGAGACTGCTGGAAGAGTCCAGAAGAAGGCGTGACAGAGACCAGCTGAGAGAGACACAGCCACGAGAGGAGCAGCCATTTACCACTGTTTACAACGTCAAGAAATGTTATTCTTGTGGGGCTAGAGGGCATATAGCCAAATTCTGTAGAAAGGGTAAAAAACAGAATGTGAATAGCAGTGGGAAGGCTAAGAAGAGCATTGGTTTGGCTATTTCTGGTGAACCAACATCCAGAAATAATGAATTGTGGGTTGTTGATAGTGGGGCTTCACAATGCATTACCAAAGAGAAAAAGAGGTTTATTACTATGAAAAACAGCAACCAATATGTTTCACTAGCCAACGGTTGGAAGATGAAGGCCTCTGGTGAAGGTAATTCCTATTGTCCATGCATTGATGAACAGTTACCTATGTTATATATACCTAAGCTAAGATTCAACCTGTTATCTGTAAGGGAATTGGTTAAGGTTGGGTTTATGGTAACATTCAGAGGGGAGCAATGCACTATTGAGAGGAATGGAACCTGTGTAACTGCAAATTTGAAAGATGGTTTATTTGTTCTCACAAGTAACCAGGTTAGTACAGTTAAAGCTAACTCGATATGTGAGAACAAGAAGCCACATGATGAATGTATACATTTATTGCATAGGCGGTTAGGGCATGTAAACTTTAACTCACTACGTAAAACAGTTGAGTTAGTAGAAGGAATTAAATTGAAGCCATGTAGTAAGTATTTGAATTGCAATGCCTGTAATCAGGAAAAGAGTAAGGCAACTCCTGCAAACAGGTTAAACGGCTTCAAAACAACTGTACCTTTGGAAGTTGTGTTTGCTGATTTAATTGGACCCATGAAACCACGTTTAGGAGGGTCATGTTATATTTTAAGTATCCTTGACCACTACTCTCGTTATGGATTTTGTTATCTGCTTAAGTCAAAGGCAGACACTTTCCAACAATTTGCAAACTGGCTGAAGTTCGTGGAGAGAAAAACAAAGAGAAAGGTTCAGTGCATAATTACTGATAATGGTACTGAATTTACAAACAAGCGCTTTGTTGATATGCTAGAATCAGCTGGCATTGAGCATAAACGTTCAGCCCCTTATAGACCTCAACATAATGCATTTGTTGAGAGACATGGGCAAACATTACAAGCCATGATGAGAACTATGTTAAGAGATTCAGGCTTAACAGATAGACTGTGGGGGGAGGCAGCAAAATGTGCAAACCATGTTCTGAATATAGTTGTTAATACTTCTACTGGTAAAATACCATATACAATATGGCATGGTAGAAAACCAAACCTTGATTACCTGCACACGTTTGGCACCCCAGCTTGGGTCCACATTCCTGCACAACTCAGGAGTAAAGGCCAACATAGGGCTAGGCAATTATACTTCGTAGGTTACGAAGCTAACCACAGATCCTATCGTTTCTGGGAACAGGGCACAACTAATGTATATAACAGTTCTAGTGCAAAATTCCTTGAGCACGTTGGTTGGGATAGGTTAGAGCAAGTAACTGTTAATACTGATCCTCTAGTGTTTGAGGACTCCTCTGATAACGTAACTAGTAATGATAATACATCTCCTGTAAATATAAAAGATGAAGAGGAGATAGGGGAGATAAAAGATGAATCAGAGGAAGGAAAGGAGACAGAAATTCAAAGCCCTGTAAT
Organism: Vipera berus; assembly: GCF_964194415.1. Taxonomy (NCBI): domain Eukaryota; kingdom Metazoa; phylum Chordata; class Lepidosauria; order Squamata; family Viperidae; genus Vipera; species Vipera berus. Next base: position 110,474,367 of record NC_138204.1, read on the forward strand.
TCCTTGGCGTTCAACGCGTATCAGACGTCCACCTGATCGCTATGAAGCAAGTGTAATATGTCAAGTTAGTGTAGAGCCATCTAACTATGATGAGATCAGGATGTATCCTGAAAAGGAACAGGCATCATGGAAAGCTGCAATGAACAGGGAGTTAAAGTCTTTGCAGGATCTTAAGGTCTATGAGAAAGCTAAACTGCCACCTGGTGAGCAAGCTATAGGTTGCAAATGGATATATAAAATAAAGAAGGGTGTAGATGGGACCGTAACCCATAAGGCACGTTTGGTTGCACAAGGTTTTGCCCAAACTACTGAGGATTATGACGAGGTGTTTGCACCCAGTCTGAGGGCAACTACTTTAAGAGCAGCTTTAGTATGGGCGGCTAAAAACCAATATATGGTTAACCATGTAGATGTTGAAACTGCATATTTACATGCTCCATTGCAACATACTATTTATTTAAGACTACCACCAGGATTGACCAATGATAGAGACCATGATTGTTGGGAGTTAAAGAAAAGCCTCTATGGATTGAAACAATCAGGCTATGAGTGGAACAAATGTATAGTAAATGAGTTAAGTGCAATAGGTTTTGTAGCCAGTAATGCTGATCCTTGTTTGTTTAGAAGAGAACACAACGGAGCATTATCTTTTATTTTATTATTCACAGATGATATTGCAATAACAAAAACTGAGTTAGAAGCACAAACTATCATTTCAAGATTGCAAAATAAATTCACAATTAAAAATCTTGGGGAAATAAGCCACTATTTGGGGTTAGATATTGTGAAAACGAATAGGGGTTTTAAGATTTCACAAGCCAGTAAGATATCTCAGTTATTAAAGAGATACAATATGGAAATGTGTAAACCAGCAAAAACTCCGATGGCTATGGATTTTAAGGACACTAATGTTGAGAGTCCTGTATTTGATAAGACTATGTACCAATCTTTGATAGGAAGTCTTATGTATCTGAGTAATTGGACTAGACCTGATATTTCTTATTGTGTAAACCAATTGGCTAGGTACAATAATCCAACTGTTAGACACTGGCAATCAGCTAAACGAGTATTAAGGTATTTGAAGCAGACTATTCACTACTCGTTATATCTAGAGCCAAATCATGAGTTAATCCTTACTGCATATGCAGATGCGAGTTTTGCCTCTGATACAAGCACTCATAAATCTACCTCAGGGTTGGCTATAATGTTGGGTGATTCTTTAATTGGATGGAAGTCTATTAGACAAAAACACATAAGCTTATCTACAATGGAGGCTGAATTTTCATGTCTATCAGTGTTATGTACAGAACTGCTACTGTACAAACAATTATTGTTAGATATGGGTTTAAATGTAAATTATCCATTTATTGTGTATGAGGACAATCAAGCTGCGATAAAGATGGCAAATAATGCTGCAGTAAGAACAAGATCTAAACATACTGATCTTCGTTATTTAAATGTCAGACAATGTGTCAAAGATAAATTAATAAAGCTAGAGTATTGCCCATCTGATGTAAATATTGCAGACCATTTTACGAAGGTACAAAGTGCTGTGAAACACAATGCTAATTGTGAAAGAATGTGCATAAGATTGTAAGAGTTATATATTATTCTACCCAAAGGGGAGAATGTTAGGCATATGGTGTTAGCCTACAATGTTGGGTTGAAAATATATTAACCATAATGCTATGACTTTAAGAAGTTAATTGGCCAATGGTTGTGTAAGTGTTCTCATGGCCATAAGAGGAAGCTAGGAACGTAGCTTCTTTCTCTCTCTGAATTCACTGATCTCTACTATTACTGTTTTTGCTCTGCTGTTGGTTTACTACTGTTGTAACTTGAACTGTGTATTGACCTCTGGACCGGTAAGAAGACTTTGTAGTTTGGATTACTCTTTGGACTGTTGCTATTGTTTATGACCTGGACTGTTTATTTTTGACTGTGCATTTTTGTTTTTACACCACCTCAAAAGTAAACTACTTTTTGTTTTTATAACTCAGTGTATTCTTGTGTGACTTTTACTGCTCTCAGTGCCCTTCCTTGTCTGTGCAACTCTTTGGTAGCACAAGGAGACCTCTGCACAACAAATTCCTTAACAACAAAATGAAGAAACAAAAAATGAGAGGAAGCAAAAAGGGGAATTTAAAAAAGCATTTTCATTAAGGAGAACAAAAACAGTTCTGACAGTTCCTGAGAGATCCCATCATGGTGTAACAACAATAACAATCCTCAGGATATCTGGCCTAAAGTAATTGCTGCCCAAAAGCTTAGGTCTATAAAAGAGAGACAATTTTGTCCCAGCCAAGGATTATATTTGATGGAGGGGTCGAGAGCATATCCAGGGCTGCAGTAGAAGGGTTCATGATGCAGAGTGAAAAGGGTGGTGATGGTGATGGAATGGAGAGGATGATAATGGGATGTTTATGTAGCACTGCTGGAACAGATTTATGACTATGTACCGTACTCAAAGCACTTCGTCCTAAATTAAAATGATGCACTGCATAACACTAATAACAAAATGCAACACCACTGGAAATATTATGAAGGGAAACTTCTGGTTACAAAAACAAGAAACCATCTCTTCTTATTCTTCACATGCACATCAGCAATAGCAGCATCCATAATTATTTTCAGTGTAGAACTTTTTCACTGCGAGAACTGAAGATACCCTACTAGCCATCACGCAGGAATTCTGTTTCTCAAACAAAACTTTCAAGTTTTGCCATTTGTAATTTGCTGATTTTGCTGGTTGCAGACCAAAAATGCTCCACTTAAAAATGCTGAGCAACTGAAAGCTCATTTTTCAAAAGCCCTTAATACATACCTTTCCTGCTTATTTTCCTGGTAGTACTAATTGATGGCTTTTTTTCCATGACAGAATCCAATCCGGCTATGCTAATAGGAGCTACTTCCAATTTGTTCTCCATATGCCGCAACTAGATAGATTGAACGGGATAGGAAAGGTATCAACATTTTAAATTTGTTATATCGCCACTTAAAAAAACAAAAAGTAAAAAAAGGCTTACAAAAATTGGATAAAACATTCCCTAACCCAAGTAAAATGAGCTCAGATTTTAAATTCACCTTTGTACAATCAAAATAGTTTCACACAATTGTGAAACACATTAATGTAACATTTTTCTTTGCAGGAAACAATTTATATTACATTTTTCAATCCTGAAAAAAAGAAAATGAATGAAAACCAGAAGGATAAATGAAAATGTGATGTATCAGACCAAACACATCAAATTCATTATATTGGAAAACTCTGGGCAAATTCCTTAACAGTAATTTTTTTGTAAACGCAAACTGTATATTAGAAATTGATAAGAGTTGCCTTAGCTTAGCAGATCAACTGCATTTTCAGGTAACTAGCATTAAAATCTGGGTGACTGACAGAAACAAGGAAGGAAGAAAAAGGAAAAAAAACTTCAGCAACTGTACTGTATACACAAGAGGAGAGAGTGTCTGTTGGAATTAAGACAGTAGGTTCCTAATTTTGGGAATCCTAGGATCATAAAAAAAGAGCTCAGTGTCCAGATAGGACAAACTAGTGGGTGGCTTACTTCTATGTGCATTTTAGGAGGATAGTGATTGTATTTTACTGAAAAAGCATCTTAATCTTTTACTGTCCTAGAACATTTCCACAATAAGCATAACACTTAATATTTTTCGTTTTTAAATACAGTCTCCTGTATGGCTTCTTTTTAATTTAACTCAATGCTAAAATACTACTTACTGCTGCCTTTGTTTGTGAAAAATCTGTAGAAAAAAAATGGAAAAGAGGCACTTATTAAATAAATTCAAGCATCACCTGTGTGATAAACATATTGCAAGGTTCAATAAGTTTTATATGCTATTTAAAACAATATATTTACATTATTTTTTTCTCTGAATATACTTACTTGACTGTGGCCAGATTTACACATCACAATAAACCATAATGTAGGTTTATCTGGTTTGGGGTTACTATGTTGTATGAACCCAATCGAGGGCAAAACAAAATGGTTCACGAACAAAATGATTTTGTATATAAAACAGTTTGTTTCAGGTGGTTTACATCAAAACTGAGATATGGATTTTTCAGAAGCATTGATTCAGACAAAATAAGGTTGTCCCAAGCTGAAGTGTTTTTGTGATGATGGTCAAGAAAATGCCAAGGTTGAGTAGGAAAAATAGGGACCACTACGGTGGGAAGGTAACAGCGTTCCGTGCGCCTTTGGTGTCTAGTCATGCCAGCCACATGACCACGGAGACATCCTCAGACAAACGCTGGCTCTTCGGCTTTGAAACAGAGATGAGCACCGGCCCCTAGAATTGGAAATGACTAGCGCGCATGTGCGGGGGAACCTTTACCTTTACCTAACAAATTTGCAAGTAGAAACCAGAATGTTTGCTAGCAGAAGTTAGGGAATAAGAAAGATCTTGTTATCTGACCATTCTTCCCAACAGATATCATTTCAGTTTAACACAAATTTTTGTTCTGTTAAAATTTAGAAAGTCAGATAAAATTCTTTGCACCCAGTGAGATAAAAAATAAATAAATTTGTACCTCTGGTGGAATTCCTGTTTTGGGGGAATTTTGGATTGTGTAAGGGAAACTCATTTGTTTTGTTCCTCCACATTCTATTACTTCACCTATAACATAAAGATAAATGTTTACTGAAATATCTAAGAGAAATTCATACACATACCTTGTAAGTTATCAGTATTATTTTGAAGTTTATTAGCATAGAAAGCTAAATCTGAACCTGCAAAATATTTTACTTCAAGTCAAATTCAACAGATTATTCAGTGTGAAAACTGTACACACTAACCAAATTATATTTAATGTTCAATTTTTACCCAGCATCCAAAATTATGTTGCTTATATGAAGTCTCACTTATAATAATCCTGCCATTAACCAAGCTTTTAATTTTTTTTAATATAATACTTTATATAAGCATTTTTAAACTACTTTATACATTTATATAATAAACTAGTAAATACAATAGTATGGTAACTTACAAATTTATATACTTTAGAAGAAAAAGACTACCTATTTATTCATTTGGCAATCATCGCGGCGATGAGGAAATCCTGTCAAGTTTCTCTCGCTTTCCCTATAAGCCCCCAATTGGGTTTCAGCTGGAGGGCTCCCCACAATTGGAGAGCCGCCTCACCTGCTCTAACGCCGCTTCCATTCCTTCTCCTCCTTCCTCGCGCCGACCGAGCTCGTTGGCTCATCCCGCAAGTCTTCGGAATAGAACGCTGCGGCGAAGCGGAGGCGTGCCCCCCCCCCAAGTCGTTTTAACGGCATAAACGCCCACAACCCGCTCGCCAACTGAGTCACACTCGCCGGGACTCAAGCTTCAGAATACCAGTGGCGCTCAATAGGGCGGGAGCTGCGTTTGGAAATCTCGCGATATGTCCTAAGAGAAGTCATAGACCTCCCAAATATGGCTATCGACGAGTCGGTTTCTGTGCGCTCCGGTCATCTTGAGTGTGGTAGAGTTAAATACACTCCGCCCATCTCTCTCTCTCGCCCCCCGCCCCCCGCTAAATAGACATGAAATGCGGGGAAAACCTATACGTTGGTTTGTGGTTGAAAGTAGGGGAATATTAAAGATTCACTGAAAGAAGAAATGCCTGGTTCCATCACTTTGATGCCATTGTCCCTACCGGCCAGGGTTTCCTTAAAACGAAACAGCAAAGGAATGTGTCAATGTGAGATCGGTGGGGTGCATCTCGGTATATGGATTACTATAAAAGGGGTACAACATGATTATCAACTCTTCGATTAAAAAATTTCTGTTGAATCTTTTGAATCTTGTTTTCTGTAAAAAGTAATTAAGATTTATTTTTAAATTGAATTGTAATTAAGTCAGTGTATGACTTTAAAATATCACCGAATTCAGAGATTTCTGCTAGTAACGGGCATGGGTAAATTGCCTCTGAGTTACGTTGTGGTACAGTTATAGTCAATGTAATCCTATTAATATTTATTCAGTAATAAGCAACGTGAAATTCCATTAAGGCAAACACCTAGCTTCTGAACTCAGGCTGAATTTACATGCCAGGCTAACGATAATAAAGTTGTTTTGGCTGAATATTCTGCAAACACACACATACCATATGATGGCTTGATACTGTGGATTACTCCAAACATGACCAATTGTATTTTATTTAAAGAGCCATGGTGAGGGGGGAAAAACCCTTGGCTTAGAACGGGTAGGCAACCTCGGCTCTTTTATGACAAATGGACTTCAACTCCCAGAATTCCTGAGTCATAAAAGAGCCGAGGTTGCCTACCCCTGGCTTAGAAGATAGGTGAACTAGATAATTGACCAGCCTAAAATAACAGAGTTTGATGGGAAAACATTGAGATGAACATCAATGCCTTGGTCTTGAGACCCCTTATACTGCAACCTCCTGGATTTTATTCTTCATTTAAGTTTAAACTAGCAATGCCTGAGCACTATATTGCTTTTCAAAAGAAAATGGTTTAGTAGCAAGCCAGGTGGAAACCAGTGATTTTCCAGTTTCTATCCCTTGCAGTTATTCCATTAGTATTTTGTAGTTCTCCTTGTTGCCTATGTCCTCTACATTACTGTGTCCCTCAGTACAAAAAAATATTGAGAAGTAAAAACTGTAGATAGTGGCATGCAGAAGTTAAACTGCTGTATGCTGAAGTATTTGAATACACACTTTATACTAAGCTATAAGCCATGGTTTATAAAACAAAAACGAAAACTGAGTTCATACAATGCACAAAGCAAAAACAAAACATATTGCACATGACTTTATTTGTTTATTTATTCAGTTTCTTGTTGTTGTTGTTAGCTGCGAAGTTGTGTCCGACCCATCGCGACCCTATGGACAACATTCCTCCAGGCCTTCCTGTCCTCTACCATCTTCTGGAGTCCATTTAAGCTCACGCCTACTGCTTCAGTTACTCCATCCAGCCACCTCATTCTCTGTCGGCCCCTTCTTCTATTGCCCTCGATCTTTCCCAGCATGAGGCTCTTCTCCAGTGAGTCCTTCCTTCTCATTAGGTGGCCAAAGTATTTGAGTTTTAGCTTCAGGATCTGGCCTTCTAAAGAGCAGTCAGGATTGATCTCCTCTAGGACTGACCGGTTTGATCCCCTTGCAGTCCAAGGGACTCGCAGGAGTCTTCTCCAGCACCATAGGTAAATCTCAACCAAGCAACTCTGGGCAGCTTACAATTCTAAAATTATAAAACAAATTAAAAAATAGTAAATATCCACAAAATGACTTATATACTATATCTAGAATGAAACATAAAATTGAGATAATTCCCATTAATATTGCCTGCTTTCTAACATTCTACTGTATAAGTCTAATGTAAACTGGTGAACTGGTGTTTGAAAACTTTTTAAACAAGGCATAAGTGAAAACCTGGTTACACAATGACATTCGTGTGCAACAGGGCTGTACACCACCTGAGATTCTAATATAACAAGGTTCTTTGAGATGTACAGTCTGTAGCTGGTTACACAGAACCAGCCTTCAGTTCCTTAAACAAATATGTCCTTTACCAGAAACATGCTGTGGTGGGCAACCATCAGAATCCAGAGAAAAAATCTAGCTAGCTGCTAAACATGAATGCTTTTGCATGCTCTTACACCCCTTCGTAGCATTAAATCTGAAGGAGTCTAGGTCACAAAGCACAATTACCAATATTCACTTATAAACAGAACAAAGCATTTGGGGTCATCCTCAGTATATTTTGGGAGTGCCAGCATACACCAAATTTTGGTTACTCACTGTACTAAGTATTAAAGTTATATTAAAGATGCTTTTTCAAGAGGCAACTGGACCTTCTTTCAAGAGGCAACGAAAAATCCAGTTGCCTCTTTAAAAAGCATCTTTAGTATAACTTTAATACTTAGTACAGCAAATAACCAGAATTTGGTGTATGGTGGCACTCCCCCCCACCAAACAAAGCACTTTGGGGACAACCATGATCTGGATAACTGAAAATTTCCATATACATTTACTAAAGTTATAATTTAAATTCTGCAGAAAAAAATCTGGTTTCTAAAGAACTGCACACATTTGCATTGCACAATTTGTGCTCCTTTTTAACTTAAATACTGACAAAATCCATTGTGCAATGCCTTAAATTTGCTATCTCTGATTACTTGGAATGATATTTTCATTCTTTTAGTAGATGAGACTTCATTTTCAAACCATACTTAAAGGCTTAAACGTTTATATTTTATTTAAAATTTGAGCCTAGTTATTTGTGCCTTGGGCGAGAACTTTGGATTGCTTTGTTTGGGATTTTTTTCCCCTTGGCTGTTGTTTACAATGCCTTCATGGCTGTTCTACCAAGTGCTGTATAATTTGCTCTGCCACAAAATACACATTGGATTTTAATAAAATTACATCAAAATAATCATTATTAAAAAAGAACAAGTACTCTAAACAAAAGTCATATGCATATATATACCACTATTGAAAGCGTATACATTCTAAATTCCTACTTACTGTTATTATTAAATATTCCATGTCCAGCTATAATTTGTATTCTTGATTTTAACTTCTTCACCAGAAACAGTTTTAAATTTAATTCAACAACATACCTAAAATCACCATAATTTCTCTCCAATTTCCCTCTTTGAAGCCTCTCCATGAGGTAGCCATAGAACTCCTTTTCTTAATATTTTAGTTTTTTTAAATTAATGCATGAAACCAAGGTATAAATATTAAGAAAAAAAGATCATGGAACACTTAGCAAGGTTCTTTTTGTGATCATCTTTTTAAAATATAAAACATACCGTAGTAAAACACATTAAAACTTTTACCTGCTGGAGACAATCTGAGATGGTAAGGAAGATAACCAAATGACCTCTCATTTTAAATCTTTTTTAATGAGTTATTACCAGGCTTACATACAAGTGACTCACAGCCAGGAAAATTAAAATAACATGTACCAGAGAGTAGAAGGAATAGAGTAGAAGGGAGAGAAGGATGATATGTAAAGAAACATGCTATCATTTTACATGAGTCAGATTTATTACAACTTAGAGAAGGGCAGCGGAAAATGTTCCACTCCATAGTACTCTTGCACACTTATCCTAAAAATAGATGAGGCAGCTGGTACTTATAGCTGAAACCAAAGAAGATACAAGAGCAGCATAAAAGGAAGTCTAATGGTATTTTGGAAAAGCATGCCTCCACCTATTGAGGCCAGACTAAGGATCATCCACAAATACATAGAGCCACAGATCCGCCTAGTGTTATTATGATTTGAAATTGGATACGACTAATGGAAACTTCAAAAGGAAACCCAGAAATGTAAAATCAAAATTCCTACAGATATACATATTCCCTATTCAGTATTGCCCTTGTTTGAATTATTAGCAAATTGGTTTGACATCAATGATAATTTTAAGATCATTTTCACAAATATTCTTAACATCCCCCATCCTTTTTCCCTTGCATCTCATTTTCCTTCTTCTAAATGAATAACTTTCTACTTGCCTGTCTGTAAATTCCATACAGTTTTTTTTCAGCCCATTTTGGTAAACTATCAAGATGTGTTATGAATTTTATATCTAGGTCTAAGTCATACATAAGAAAAAGTACAAATGATATCTTAATGAAAGTTCTACATTGTAGCTGCCAACCTTTTTTTTCTTACAAAAGATGTCATAGTTTGTTATGTCCTATTGCTAAAAACTGCATATTTTTCTACTGGGTTTTACTTAAGCACCTCTAACTATTAGGAAATAATAAATATTATTGTGGAATCTGGTTATTTTTAAAATAACACCAAAATAGGTTTGTTGAAAAGTTGGCATAAATGTGGCATCAAAAAATCTTATTTTATCAATTAATTAATTAGATTAATTATCAGGAAGTACTTTGTTAATACTTTGCTGTAATCAGGTTATACCACCAGCATTCCCACAATCTAGTAAGGAAGAGTAGTGATATGTGCAAATATGGTATGGCACCATGCTAAAAAGCAGAAGACGGTGAGTCCTAACTTAGACATCAAATCTGGCTGGGTGACTTTGGGCCACTCACTCTGTCTCAGCCCAACCCATCTCACAGGATTGTTGTTGTGGGGAAAATAGGAGGAGGAAGTAGATATCTTCACTGCCTTGTGTTATTTGTAAAAATAATAAATGTGAGATACAAATAAATAATCAATAAATGACTTTGGGGATTGGGGGAGGAAATGGTCTCTAGAGCACTGGTCTTCAAACTTGGCCCTTTTATGACTTGTGGACTTGGCTGAGGAATTCTGGGAGTTGAAGTCCACAAGTTATAAAAGGACCAAGTTTGAAGACCCCTGCCCTAGAGAATCAACTGATGGGTGGCGGGGAGCACAGCTGCGTAACTGGAAGAGAAAGAAAATCAGAAAGTAACTTCCCTGACTTTTCAGGTATTAAAAAGAATTGGTGGGAGATTTGTACTTTCAGACTTGTAAGATTCTCTTGATGCGTTTTTCTAATAAAGTAGAGTTAGTTCACGTGGTCATGTTTCCTATCGTGTATCTGGGAGAAGAGTAGCCTGGCAACTGTCTTCTTGACAAATCCATGCTTTTTGGTAATCACCCTGTTTGTGATCTGTTCTAAAATTATATACACTTTTAAATGGCATCCGAACACTTAATCCAGAATTCCAAGTTAGGTGTGCAAAGTACCTTAAAAGGCATAGGCTTACTATAGTTTATGGCTTTCTCAGAGTAATTATTACATACCTTGAATATACAGGCTTAGAGGAGTGGACAGCAGTTACGAAAAAGAGAACAAAAAAGCAGGCAGCAACAGCAGAGGAAACAGGCTACCTTTCATCAGGTATTCTGGCCCCAAAGACTGTGAAATACTGAGATTTAACCAAGTAGGAAAGATGAAATTGGAAAGAAAAGTAGTCTAATCAGTGGAATTTCCATCATCCTGTTTCATACATCTCTAGTCCTCTGGAATGCTAGGTCTGTGTGGTCAGGAATAAACGTGCCAAGAGTCCCTTTTGATGTAATCACATTTAAGACATCTCTCCCCTGGCAGTACCCTACAGTAATGGTAACAGGGAGCCTCTACCAGTTTTAGCAAATGCCAGAATCTTATTACATAATTAAAAGCTGATTGGGACATCCCCGCCCCCTCATTTTCATGTTTATTGATTGTCACTTACAGAATCTTTGGGACATTGGAAGGTTCCTGGTTCAACCTCCTGCCTGGGGCAGGAATCCTCAGAGCATTCCAGACAAATGGCTGTCCAAACTTTTGTGAGGAAATTGCTCCTTGTTTCGAGTTTCGATCTCTCTGTGTAAAGCTGCCACCATTGGTTCTTGTTCTGCTCCTGGAGATTACAGAGAATAAATCAATGCCCATATCCCTATGGCATTTCTTTAAACATTGGAGGACTGCTACCATGTCTCTCCTTGGCCTTGTAATCTTTAGACTGACCATACCCACGACCCAGTTCTTACAGTTCTTTCATGGGATTTATCCAGTGCTTTTTTTGTAAAAGAAAAAGGTGCCGGAACTCACACATGTCATACAACCCGCCTAGCCTACCCTACAAGGTTCCATCCAAAAAAGGTGCCGGAACTCCGTTCTGAGCGTTCTATGAGGAAAAAAAAAGCCCTGGATTTATCATAGAAGTCCCTAACTTCTTTGTTAATTGCTTTTGCACTCTTTCCAGCTCCTCATCATCCTTTTTGTATTTTGGAGAACAAAACTGGAACTGGCTGGGAAATTCTGGGAGCTGAAGTCCACCTGTCTTCAAGCTGCCAAGGTTGAGTCCACCCCTCTTCAAGCTGCCAAGGCTGACATGCATTTCTTTCCTGCCCCACACTGAGCAAGTTCTTAGAGGACCTTTTTTAACTTTTGCAAAAAGACAGATTCAAAACAGGAATTAAGCACTTCAGCCTTCTTACTTTCTCTCTCACCATCTTGGCAACTTCTCCAACCAGCAAATCAATATCTCAAACATGTAATTAACTAATATTTCATTATCATTCGCCTGGCCTTTAAAATATATCAACAGAGCCATTATCACTTCTTTTACCCTTGATATTCACCCAGAAATCTTTGGCATGGTTTTTTATTTGATGTAATGAATGTCCATCAAAGTATACATTATTTATATATTATGTGTCCTCCCCCCCCACTTCTTCCACTTCTGTTTCTGTGAAACAAACTACTTCCTTCTAATGCTGTATTTCAATCATGAGTTCCTTCCGCTAGGTTTCAGGAATACTAATACTAGTAATGTCAACTTTGTCTGCTCCTCCCCCCACTTTTGGACCTCATACTCTGCATGTTGGTGTACAGGCAACTGCCTTCATAGATTTGGCTGCTGTACTTCTTGGTGTATTCCTGAGCATCCCTTCCTTCTGATCACTTCCTTCCCTGTTATAAGGTTTACTGCCTTGGAGTTTATTCTTTCAGAGTGGTTCTATGTGTTCATGATTCCCGCCCCCTACCAGACGATATGAGGAATATAATCTTCCAAACAGATTCTTCACAGACTTTATGAGGGACTGTCTACCTCTCAATAGAATGCCTGACTGTCCAGGAATCTGGTATTTTCTTAATAATATTATCTCTTGATCCAGTGTTTCACCTCCAGAATCTTCTGTTCTTTCCTGGGCCAGGAACTCCATTCAAAATTGTAGACAAAAACACTCTTTGGTCTCCTGTCTACTTCTTTGGATTCCCTTGATATTCTTTCCAGTTTATTTCTGGGAGTGTCATTTATTCCAAGATGAAATTTAAAAAAGGGACAGTGGTCAGTATGTCTGTTTAGTCAGGTCAGCTTCTCCATTATATCCAATGTGGTCTGCAGACTCTGCTCATCTCAGCATCACATCACCCATCACCACCACATGCATTTTTCTCTTTGGGCCTGCAAGTCGTTCTCCGAGGGGAAGACCTAGAACTGACTACACAGTTTCACTCACCGAGAGTGTCTCTTGGTTCTCTTCGTCTTCTGAAGTATGTGCTGCCAGGCTTTTTCCTCTAGGATTTCTGTTTTCTTTACCTTGTCAAGGAAGTCTTCATCTTCCCCAGTTAGGCTGAGTATGGCCAGATATTCTTCCAGGCCCTCTATTCTCTTCTCTAGTAATGTGATAAGCTTGAATTTGGTTCAGGCATTGTTGGGCTCATGTGGTCTAGTGGCAAATGACTTGGGCCAAATCAAATGGTTCCAGAGGCATTCCTTTCAGTTATTAAGGATTCAAATTGAATCAAATCTTTTGATTCAGACGTTCTATCAAACTGCCTTTGAATTAATTCTGCAAATCAACCCAGAGAAGTTGTGAAGATTAAAACCATTATGGTGAAACCAACAATGTGGGCCCCGGCATTTTCCCCCAAAACATCAATAAAGCTGACCAAAACCTGTACTCCAAAGTTTTTGGCATCTGATGGGATGACTTATTTTCTCTGTGCAACCACTGAATTGAATTGGGTTGCTGCATTCTAAAAGAATACAAAATTAATTTTTAAAATCTTGTAATTTATATCCTACCAATCAATCATGTATTGAAGGTCTAATTATAGTTACTGGCAAGCTAAATGATAACACAGTTGAAAATATTTAATTTCCCTGCCCTACCCCGTAGAGTCTTCAGAAAGATCCAAATGCTGGGTTCTCGAAGAGTAGGAAAGATCTAGTTATATCTTACTATAGCAGAAAAGATCAATGCCAAGTTAAAGTGAAGCAGGATGGACTTTAAATAATAATTTAATTTAATAATTTAATTTTAATTTTAAAGAAATAATCATATGTCCTTTACACACACTCATACCGGCTCTCATTGCTAACACGCATTTTAATAACTCAATAAAGCTTGCATTAAAAAGAACCTCCCAAGCTTTCAGATTGAGATGCTGCAGTGGCTATTTGGCATCTCCAGGTCAATGTGTCTTTCAGTTATCTCTTCTCCCCCACTCTTATGGACATAGAAAAAATGCCGACAGCTTAATCTCTTTATTTCAAAGGGTTTTCTATGGTAGGAAACCAGTTATTCTGTGTAGGGCCACTGAAAGACGGGTCAATAGGCTTTCTCCTTCTTTCTAGTGAACCGACCTTGCTTGCTTACTGCCATTAGCAAAAGGAAGCAAGGGATCTGGAACTTGGTCAGCTATCTGGTTGGGGAAAATGGGTAGGACTGTCCCCGGCTGCACTGTCCACAGGTAAAAGGTAAAAGTTTTTACCAGGTGGTTACTGATTAATCTGCCTAGACATGCAGCAGGACCAGTTCACACCATACGCAGAAAACTCTAGTAAATTGAACTTTGCCAATCAAGAAGGAACCTAGCAACATGAGAAACTGATCACCAATTACAGGAAGCATTTAGCTGCAGTTAAAAGTGGGACAACTAGTTACTAAATCTGAAAGGGTGGTTACTTTTTTAAAAATGCTGGCACATATTGCATGTTGGAAGATTTTGTGAAATAAATCAAGCAAGCACCAAACTTTGAGTTAATTCTTTCAGCCAGATTCCCTTTCTATATCAATAAGAGAAATGTGGAACTATGATAGTGTTCAGGAGTAAAGATATATGCAGAAAGAGGCAAGCGTCTTTCTATAGAAATGTATAAAGAAAGGGACGTTGAATTCTGTGAACCACCACCACCACCCACCCTCACAAGGCACTGCCCAGTGGCATATGTTTAACTTATCAGTGTGCTCACAGAGACAAAAAGATTTGTCACCAGAAAATAAGGGAAGCAGGAATTCTGGATAGCAAAATATAGAGGACGGGAGCCAAGGGAATTAAAGGAGGCTGCAGTTTAAGTTTAGGAGTAGGGTTAGTAAAAGAAGGGCTAGAAAATCACTTTTTACAGGATCAAAGATTGGGTGATATAACACACTGAGCAAGAACCTGAGATTAAAAGCAGTGCCATTTTAAACTCCCGCCCTACATGTGGGTGTATTTGCACAACACACTGAATCAGGCCAATTAGCAATCAGGCAACTACATTTCAACTTATGAAACTTGTTTTAATTGTGGCACATGTTTTAATGTGTTGTGTGATTCCATTCTTCTTGCTCGGTTCAAAGAATTGTATAATCCTTCTAAAAATGAGTTAATTCAATAACCGAGCTATGCATGTTGTATGAATATAGTGTAACTAGAACTCTAAATGAGTGCCATTCGTGATCTCTTTTACCTTGATAGGGTAACCTTCAACCAACCACGTGGAGCAGAACCTAAAGATCACTAGAACAAACCTTACCAAGACATTTCCAGGCAATTCTAGCAGGAGCCTTTGGACATAAATTAGTTTACAGACTAAGAGGCCTGGGCTATTTGCATCATAGTTAAGCATTTTGCAGGGATAGTTTCAACAACTGGCCAGTCCCTGTAGCAAAATCTGAAAGACATAAAAATCCCACTAATGTTTAATTTATGCAGATGTTTAATTGAAACTTAAGTATGGAACGCTGGCAACTGGGTCTGTAACCATATGAGACAAATTTAGACTTCAGGCTCTATAATTTACAGTAGGGCGCATTTGATTTCCTAATCCAAACATAACTCCTTGGTAGCAACTAGGGGGCTGGGGGTGGAAAGCCTCCCTGAAGCCAGGACAAAGCTAGGCCTGTGATCAGTCAAACCAGGCCTGCACGACCAACTCCTGGATGGCTATTCCTGTCCTGCAACTAATTACCTAAATGGATGCAGGCTGTTGAGAGACAGTCACTATTCCCTAATAGAATTTGCCCTCAAGTGCAATTTAATTTTCTCAGAGGTTGTTTTCCACCCCCTCCTTCTTTCTCTTCTACTGACCCACACAGAGAATCACTTTCTCCACTCTACACAGTGGAGATCACAGCACCTTTTCAGCAGGGAGACTTGACGCCTTTTGCCTCTTCCTCTTTCACACTTTTTGGCTTCTCTTCCCCTTTCAAGTCAGAGTTTCCCCCATAATATCAATCTGTGCCTTCATAATTTCTGTCCAAGAAAACAAGCCCGTCCGGTGGGGAAGGGGAATTAAATGCCAGGCAGTAGGTCTGGCATGCTACAAACAAGTTTCACTTCTCAAGGTTAGATTATCATCCTCTACATATCTTGAAACAAAAGACCTGCCTTCCTTTTATCACTGGTAAGTACAGCCATTCTTATTTATGTATAGCTAATAGCTAAACATCTACTTCTGCTTCATTGACTATGCTAAAGCCTTTGATTGTGTGGATCATAACAAACTCTGGCAAGTCCTTAAAGAGATGGGCATACCAGACCATCTTATTTGTCTCTTGAGAAATCTATATGCAGGCCAAGAAGCAACAGTGAGAACTGGACACGGAACCACTGATTGGTTCAAAATTGGGAAAGGAGTCCGGCAAGGCTGTATACTGTCGCCTTGCCTATTTAACTTATATGCAGAGCACATCATGAGAAAGGCAGGACTAGATGAATCAAAAGTTGGAATTAAGATTGCCGGAAGAAACATCAACAACCTAAGATATGCAGATGATACCACTCTAATGGCAGAAAGTGAAGAAGAACTAAAGAGCCTCTTGTTGCGGGTGAAGAAGGAGAGTGCAAAACTTGGGTTGAAACTAAACATTAAGAAAACCAAGATCATGGCATCTGGCCCTCTCAATTCCTGGCAAATAGATGGGGAAGAAATGGAGGTAGTGACAGATTTTATTTTCCTGGGCTCCAAGATCACTGCAGATGGGGACTGTAGCCAAGAAATTAAAAGACGCTTGCTCCTCGGGAGGAAAGCCATGACAAATCTAGACAGCACACTAAAAAGCAGAGACATCACCCTGTCAACAAAAGTGCGTATAGTCAAGGCTATGGTCTTCCCAGTTGCAATGTATGGCAGTGAAAGCTGGACCATAAGAAAGGCTGAGCACCAAAGAATTGAAGCCTTTGAACTCTGGTGCTGGAGAAGACTCCTGCGAGTCCCTTGGACTGCAAGGCAATCCAACCGGTCAGTCCTAGAGGAGATCAACCCTGACTGCTCTTTAGAAGGCCAGATCCTGAAGCTAAAACTCAAATACTTTGGCCACCTAATGAGAAGGAAGGACTCACTGGAGAAGAGCCTAATGCTGCGAAAGATTGAGGGCAATAGAAGAAGGGGACGACAGAGAATGAGGTGGCTGGATGGAGTCATTGAAGCAGTAGGCGTGAGCTTAGATGGACTCCAGAAGATGGTAGAGGACAGGAAGGCCTGGAGGAACATTGTCCATAGGGTCACGATGGGTCGGACACGACTTTGCAACTAACAACAACAACAACAACAACAACAATTTTGGACAGCTGAAAGTTTTCTGGAATGAAACCATTTAAATTGAGGGGCATCAAGTTTAGAAAGAAATACAGGCATGTTCTTGTACCAAAACTAGGCTCTGGATGGAGCCAGTGTAGAAGAATTTCCTGATGGTTTGAGCTCCATATTTCTATCAGCAAGTAATTGCACTTTTCTTACAAAGAAAAGATGGAGGCTGTATTTCAAAAAGGCTTACAGAAATGCCTGTATCAGTGTGCTTCTGAGTGCGTGCGTGCTGGGTTTGCTTCTGAATGTGTTTCTGTGACATTTTTCCTCCTGTATGAAGACCAAGGGGAACAGCCTCAGATCTGGGGATCTTTTCTGTGGTGGTTGGGACTGGACATGGTTATATGATGCTTACTGAGATGTAATTATTTTTTCATAATAGGTAGTATTTAGCATTTTCTGTACCTCTGCATTGCTATTGCTTAATTTGCACGTGTTCCTTGTTAGGAGGTTTTCCAGTGGGATGATGGTGCTTGGTTTATATTTATATTTGTATTTTATATCACGTCCATTTGATAAAGTCACCAAGGCAGTACTCCACAAACTGAAAATAGAATAAAAGCACTTTGTTATGAAACAATATAATGCAATCAATCATTTTACCAAAGACCTTCAAGAAATAGGTCCCTGGTTTCTGTTAAAGCAAAAGAAGCATTTTTAAACAACTAGAACGATCCCATCAGCTGCCAAATCTTCATACCAATTTCTCTGAAATTATTTCTCAGTGTTGACATGAGGTGTGCTGCAGCCTTTTTAGATGAGAGAGAATTAATGGCTGCTGGCCAGGGAGGAAAAGAAATCTATGAGCAATACTAATAATCAAGTACACTAATGAATTTTAGACTAATTATGCTAAGTAATCCCATGCTCACAGGCCTGCCATGTGAAGAAGCGAAAACTGAGAGATGATGACACCCAGGGAATTTCCTGGCTTAACAGGAATTTAGACCAGGGATTTGTTCTTCTGTATCCAACGTTCTTCCTGCTGCCCCAAGTCAGTCTCACATCTAAGTGGCTCCAGTCTTTTTCCTCAAATTATAATCTCAGGAGGCTTTAATTAATAAAAGGATAAAGATGAGCATGAATGGTTCAAGGCCCTGAATATATTTATGCCAGGGTTGCTGGTTTAAAGTCTTGTAGCATATTTGGTCCAGATGTGCTTCTTCTCTTAAGGGATGGATATCCTCCTCTATCGAATGTCTATGAAATATCTATGAAAGCCATTTTGGTCTAGTGCTTTCTATCTTGCTACAAAGCAGGAAACCGTAAGTTCAAATCTAGCCTTAGTCACGAATCCAGCTGGGTAACCTTGGGCCAGTCACTCTCCCTAAACCCAACCGACCTCACTGAGTTATTGTTCTGGGGAAACTAGGAAGAGGAAGATATGTTGGAATATGTTTGCTGCCTTCAGTTATTTGTAAAAACAATGAAGGTGGGGATACAAATTAAATAAACAGAATGGAGACTAACTTTAGCAAATTTCTCAGTGACACATAGAGTGATGTGCTCTAACCAAGGTGGTAGATCTTTACTACCTTGAGTACGAACACTATGACAACTTCACATTTTGATGTCTTTAAAACACCTGGTTACTTTTCTAGTTAATTTTTTTGTGGGGTTAGGGAGGGGGAGGGTCGTGGTTGGTTGGAAATGGGGGGTAATCCACCAACTGTTGTCCAGGCCAAGTCCGGGATTGATCGCGTAGGGGGGGAGCCGGGGTTAGCTGCCTCCGGAGCTCTGGAGCAGGTCGTGGGATTACCTATTCCCACGACGTTAGGGAATGGTGGCAGGTGTACAAACAGAGGGCATCTCCGCTACTTACAAGCGGTGAGGCGCCCCAACCCTCTGTGTTCAGCCCGAGGTTCCGGGAGCGGGGATGTGCAGCCACCTGAGCTCCGGCTGGTGTACTTGAATGCCAGGTCCGTTGTTAACAAGGCTCCTCTCATCCGGGATCTGGTTGAGGGTGAGCATGCAGACCTGGCTTGCATCACGGAGACTTGGTTGGGCCCAGAGGGTGGTATCCCCCTGGTTGATCTTTGCCCACCAGGTTTCCGGGTGCTGCACCAGCCTCGGGCTCAGGGTAGGGGTGGGGGAGTGGCGGTAGTTATGAGGGAGACCTTGTGTCCGCAGGAGGCCACCGTTCTTCAGATAGTTGGGTGTGAGTCTCTCCTGAGATGCGGTCCTAGGGCGCAGTTGGGCTTGCTGCTGGTGTACCTTTCACCTAGTCGCACAGCAGCAGCCCTGCCTGAGCTTCTCGATACCCTCTCGGGGCTGGTGATTGAGTTCCCAAGACTTATGGTTTTGGGTGACTTCAATCTGCCATCCCTGGGAGGATCCTCTGAGTTAGCTCAGGAGTTCATGGCTTCCATGACGGCCATGGACCTGACGCAAGTAATTCATGGACCGACTCATGTGGGAGGCCACACCCTTGATTTGGTTTTTCTATCCGGACAGTGGTTAGATGATCTTGGTGGGGGCTCTCCAATTGTTACGCCCCTGTCATGGACCGACCATAATCTCCTGAGGCTGGTCTTCCGTTTTGCCGCTCCTCACCGTGGGTGTGTTGAACCAACTAGATGGTTCTGCCCCAGGCGCTTAATGGACCCTGAGAGGTTCCAGGCAGCGCTGGGGTCCCCACCTGCCTCCTCTGCTCACAGCTCGGCGGATGCCTTAGTGGAAGCCTGGGAAAGGACGGCCACGGAGGCACTTGACCGAGTTGTACCCTTGCAGCCCCTGACCCAGTGCAGATCCCAGCAGGCTCCATGGTTTTCCGTGGAGCTCCGGGAGATGAAGCGTCAGAGACGGGGCCTAGAGAGCTGTTGGAGATCCAGCCGATCTGAATCCGACCGATTGCGACTAAGAACCTATATTAGGTCTTATCTCGCGGCGATAAGGGTGGTGAGGTCTAATCACTTCGCTACCCTTATCGCGTCTGCAGATAATCGCCCGGCCGCCCTGTTTAGGGTGACCCACTCCCTCCTTAATCAGGAGATGAGGGAGGAACCCTTGCAAGGGCATGCCGAGGAGTTTAGTCAACATCTGTCGGACAAAATCGCTCAGATTCGGACCGGTTTGGACTCTGACTGGGCAGAGTCTGACGATCAGGACACAGGTGGTCTTGTCAATGTTATCTGGGAAGAGTTCGATCCTGTGACTCCGGAGGAAGTGGACAGGATTATGGGGAGGCTGAGCTCCACCACGTGTTTATTGGACCCGTGCCCTTCCTGGCTGGTTTATGCGGCCCGGGAGGGGACACGAGGCTGGTTCCAGGCGGTTATATCTGCATCTTTGAGTGAGGGTAGTTTCCCCGCCGTCTTGAAGGAGGCGGTGATGAGACCTCTCCTCAAGAAGCCTGCCTTGGACCCAGCTGTGTTAAATAACTTTCGTCCGGTCTCCAACCTTTGCTTTCTTGCGAAGGTTGTTGAGAGCGTGGTGGCGCATCAGCTCCCTCTGGTTCTGGAGGAAGCGGATTATCTAGACCCTTACCAATCGGGCTTCAGGCCCGGGTACAGCACGGAGACGGCATTGGTCACTCTGGTGAATGATCTCTGGAGGGCTCGGGACAGGGGATATTCCTCTGTCCTAGTCCTATTAGACCTCTCAGCGGCTTTCGATACCATCGACCATGGTATCCTGCTGCGGCGTCTCAGGGGATTGGGAGTGGGAGGCACGGTTCTTCAGTGGTTCTCCTCCTATCTCCTGGGATGTTCACAGTCGGTGTTGGCAGGGGGCAGAGGTCGACCTCGAGGCCTCTCGCTTGTGGAGTCCCTCAGGGGTCGGTCCTCTCGCCTCTCCTGTTCAACATCTACATGAAACCGCTGGATGATATCATTCGTGGTTTTGGAGTTGGGTATCATCAGTATGCTGATGATACCCAGCTTTTCATTTCGACCCCAAACCACCCCAGTGATGCCCTCGACGTGATGACCCGTTGCCTGGAGGCGGTTCGGGTCTGGATGGGGAGGAACAGGCTTCGACTCAACCCTGACAAGACTGAGTGGCTGTGCGTACCGGCATCTCGGGATATTCAAGATATCCATCTCTTTCTATGGGGGGTGAGTTATTACCCCCCGTAGATAGGGCTCTCAACTTGGGAGTCCTCCTAGATTCACAGCTTTCTTTAGAAGACCATATAGTAGCTGTGACTAGGGGGGCCTTCGCCCAGGTCTGCCTGGTGCGCCAGTTGCGGCCCTATTTAGACCGGGATGCCTTACGTACGGTCACTCATGCGCTCGTGACCTCTCGTTTGGACTACTGCAACTACTACATGGGGCTGCCCTTGAAGACCACTCGGAGGCTCCAACTGGTACAGAATGCAGCCGCGAGAGTTGTGTTGGGAGTTTCCCGATACTCCCATGTTACACCTCTGCTCCGCGAGCTGCATTGGCTTCCAGTTGTCTTCTGGGTGAGATTCAAGGTGCTGGTAATGACCTACAAAGCTCTACATGGCATGGTCCGGAATACCTTAGGGAGCACCTGCGGCCGGCATCAACTTCCCTCCGCCCAGTACGCTCCCACAGAGAGGGCCTCCTCAGGGTGCCACCGGTCAAAGAATGTCGACTGGTGGCCCCCAGGGGGAGGGCGTTCTCTGTGGGCACGCCGGATTTATGGAACCATCTTCCGGTTGAGCTCCGGATGGCGCCTGACCTCCGCTCCTTCCGGCGCTATCTAAAGACTCACCTCTTCAAACAAGCTGGCCTGGCCTGATGGGATGGGGTTGGGTTTTATTAATGTGTTTTAACCTATTTTAATGTGTTTTAACTAATTGTAAGAATTGTGGGCATTCTGTTTAATTCTCTTTTAATTTTTGTATTTTGTATTTTGTCTTTTAACAAGTACTGCCCTGTTCACCGCCCTGAGTCCTTCGGGAGAAGGGCGGTATACAAATAAAATTAATAATAATAATTAATAATAAAAGAAAATGAGTTTATTTTCTATGTTGCAGATCTTAAATTAAGGTTTTTCATAGGTAGGTAGATTAATTACAGTATGAGAAGGAGGAATTGCAGAAGGGGCAACATAGAATCCAAAATCTTAAATTTTGAAAACACTTTTACAGTATGTGGTTTCCCAGTTATCTAGCTTTACTTTTTTAAACATGATTATATATGGTTTATACTGTACTCGGTTTCTGAGAGTTTGTAATGGAAAGGAAAAATAGCTTTTTCAAATAATGAACTAATGTACAAATGAGGAAATGTTGTCTCTTGGAAAAAATAGCCAATGTGCGTCAAACATTCAGAGAGAAACCTAAAGTAATGATGTTGGTGTACTTAAATTCATAAAATATTTTCTCAATATTTTACTGTATTTGCTTTCAAAGAAAAGAAAATGATTTTGATATCTTTAATTTATAAAATAAACTGGTTTTAACCATACAAGAATTCATAGTTTATGTGAAGGTTAATTCTTTTCTTACATGCATATCATGATAATACATTTTTGAATGGAGCATAAGGGACACAAAATGATGTGGTTCATGCATAATTCCCTACTGAACCAAGAGGTGAGGGAGGAACCCTTGCAGGGTCGAGCCGAGGAATTCGGTCAATATCTGCTGGATAAAATTGCTCGGATCCGAACCGGCCTGGACTCCAACTGGGCTGAGCTGGAAGAACAAGGCATGGACAGTCTTGTCGACGTCATCTGGGAGGAATTTGATCCTGTGACTCCTAAGGAAGTGGACAGGATTATGAGGAGGTTGAGCTCCTCCACATGCTTACTGGACCCGTGCCCTTCCTGGCTGGCATATGCAGCTCGAGAGGGGACACGAGGCTAGTTCCTGGCGGTCATCTCCGCTTCTCTGAGTGAGGGTCACTTCCCCACCGCCTTGAAGGAGGCGGTGGTGAGACCTCTCCTCAAGAAGCCCACCTTGGACCCATCCTCATTGAATAACTTTCGTCCAGTCTCCAATCTTCGCTTCCTTGCGAAGGTTGTTGAGAGCGTGGTGGCGCACCAACTCCCTCAGATCCTGGATGAAGCGGTTTATCTAGACCCGTACCAATCGGGCTTCAGGCCGGGCTACAGCACGGAGACGGCATTGGTCGCTCTGATAAATGATCTCTGGAGAGCCCGGGACAGGGGCCATTCCTCTGTCCTAGTCTTATTAGACCTCTCGGTGGCTTTCGATACCATCGACCATGGTATCTTACTGCGACGCCTCAGGGGACTGGGAGTGGGAGGCACGGTTCTGCGTTGGTTCTCCTCCTTTCTCCAGGGTCGCTCGCAGTCGGTGTTGGCAGGGGGACAGAGGTCGACCCCGAGGCCTCTCGCTTGCGGAGTCCCTCAGGGGTCGGTCCTCTCGCCTCTCCTGTTCAACATCTACATGAAACCGCTGGGCGAGATCATTCGCAGCTTTGGAGTAGGGTACCATCAGTATGCTGATGACACCCAGCTTTTCATCTCAACTCCAAACAACATCAGTGATGCCCTCGACGTGATGTCCCGCTGCCTGAAAGCGGTCCGGGAATGGATGGGGAGGAACAGGCTTCAACTGAACCCGGACAAGACTGAATGGCTGTACGTACCGGCAAGCCAGGATACTCAGAACATCCCATCCCTTAACATCGGAGACAAGTTACTACCCCCTGTTGATAGGGCCCGCAACCTGGGTGTCCTCCTTGACTCGCAGCTCTCCCTGGAAGATCACATAGGAGCTGTGACCAAGGGGGCCTTCTCCCGGGTTCGACTAGTTCGCCAATTACGGCCTTATCTGGACCTGGATGCCTTACGTACAGTCACCCATGCTCTTGTGACCTCTCGCCTAGACTATTGTAACGCTCTCTACATGGGGCTGCCCTTGAGATCCACTCGGAAGCTTCAACTGGTGCAAAGTGCAGCGGCACGGACACTCTTGGGAGCCTCCCGATACTCCCATATCACACCTCTCCTCCGTGCGCTGCACTGGCTTCCAGTTGCCTTCCGTGTGAAGTTCAAGGTGCTAACAATGACATACAAAGCCCTACATGGCATGGGTCTGGACTACCTACGGGAGCACCTTCTGCCAATGTCAGCACCCCACCGTCCTGTGCGCTCCCACAGAGAGGGCCTCCTCAGGGTGCCACCACTCAAGGAATGTCGGCTGGTGGCCCCCAGGGGGAGGGCATTCTCAGTGGGTGCGCCAGCCCTCTGGAACAGCTTACCAACCGAAATCCGGATGGCCCCCGACCTCCGCACCTTCCGGCGCGAATTAAAAACTTACCTGTTCCAGCAGTCCGGCCTGGCCTGATAGCTCTAATTGGGGTCCCAGTTTGTATTTTACTATTGTTTTTTTCACTATTGTTCATTCTGTATGCCTACCTTATTCTGTACACCGCCCCGAGTCCCTCGGGAGAAGGGCGGTTTATAAAAACAAATAAATAAATAAATAAATAAATAAATAAGTCTTTAAAATATTTTTTTCTTGATCAGGAGTTTTATAAAAAAATGGCTTTATATTTTGCCTTTGGGGTTGTGTAGACACCAACCTTGCTTGCAAATTGTGCTGGCCAGGATTAGGATACAAACTAGAAGTAAAGTGACTTTGAAGTAGAAAGTGCAGGATAAATAACAGAAAACAATTATCCCAACCAGGGTAGGCACCTTCCATGAAATTGCTTTTTCCTCTGTGGTTCAGTTGTTCACTGTCCTATATATAGTACTCCCGCAGAAGGATTCTACTTCTGTTTTGCCTTCTCTTTGCTGAACAGTTTTCCTTTGATAAGAAAACAAGCAAACAGAAAAATCAGGAAATCTCAGCTTACAGTGTCATCCGGTCCTTCCCGAAAACTGCCTTGGGAGGCATGGGTTTAATGTAATTCTTAATGTAAGAATTGTGTTGCTCAAATTGATCAAGGTTTGTTCTACTTCAGAATGCAGATAACATCAAAATTAGCAGTTCTTGTGGACACAGTTCACTTTTCAAAGTACTTAGGATCCAGAAGGGCATTGTTTCTGAACATGGGGGGTCAGTGTTTACCTAATATTCATTGATAGATTTATCCCCTGGAAACTCATTTAATCTAGTGACTTGTTAAACCTGAGGTCTGCCTGGGAAGAAGAAAAGGTGAAAAGGTTAGGATCTGTTCTGATTCTGAAAAGCAATATTGAAAGACAGATGAATTAGCAGCTGTGGAGAACAATTCTTCCCCCAGTATAGTTAAAATATTCCCAGCTCTCCAGCAAATTAAATTCTAGAACAGGTATGCAGCCTCAAGGGAGAATCTTAGGAATGACTATAAAAGTGTATCTTTTGTATTTGTACCTACACACACACACACACATACACACATCCTATTTCTCTGGCACCAGCACAGGCAAAATAATCAATCTGGAGGGAGAGTGTTCTACTTTCAGATACTTCTCTGGCGGCTAGGTACAGAGAACAGTATAGATACCATGCTGTACCTTCTCTGTTAGTTCAGAGATGATCTTTCTGTGGTCTTAATATAGTCCAAATCAAAACTGAAAGGATCTTCTGGGCAAAGGTGTCCCTCTCCTGTGACAATGGGCAATCACTGCCTTTCCCATCTCTCCCTCCTCTTTGCCTTTCCAACCAGTTTCCCCTAATTATTCCATTCTGCCTAGGAGCTGGTTCATCATTCTTCTCCTCCCAGCATCCTTTGATTTATCTTTCTGTCTGAAGCACAGCTCTCTCCTCCTCCTCCTCTTTCTCCCAGGGGAATTCAATTTTCATTCATTTTTCTGCTTTGCTAGATTGATATAGACCCTCTGCCCTGGTCCATATTACTCACCGCAACCAGGAGTGCAATACTGCAGAGGAGCTAGCTTTGAAGGGAGATATTTTTCCCCCCCATACGCAAGAAAAGGGCAAGAACCTTCACTGCAGAGGAATGAGGTATGGTTTTTACTCTTCTGATTTTTCTTCCACCTTCTCTAAATGTAACCCTTCATAATATTTCTTGGATCTGATTTATGGCTATTTTAAATATATGTCTCTGTGTGTGTTTTCTGATCACACTCACACAAACACACACACACACATTAGATATTGGTTGGAAGTAAAAATAAAAACCATGAGTTTCATAAAGTTTTCTGTAGTGGTCATCACTACGGATTTTTAAATCTGGGCGGACAAAACCAAAAACCTGACCCTAGCAACAGTGAATATTTGAAAATGAGCATACTGGAGAAAAAATGGCAGTATAGCCACTCAGCCTGGTTTGCTGACTTTTTTTTAACTCCATCTCATTGCAGAAATGTCTTCTCTTAGAAAATGAATCTCTTCTTGTAAATTGCAATATTGATATCATCATTTAAATATGTTCATTTGAATTGCTGTATGTGTGCTGCAAAATCAGGACGTACTCTAGAAGGCAGCAGGGAGTTCAAATGGCCCATTTCTCTTTGCTGCCATCTAGTGGTTGCATGATTTTTTTTCAGCCAAGTTATGGTAGTCCTGGTTGTGCATGTCTAAAAGAAAAAGACGGTTGATCACTCTGACCTTCTTTTTCCCCCCTCTCATTAGAGCACCATAGTTGCATATATTAGAAAGGCCATTGCACAACTCCATCTGGTGTGCCCATTTCCTAGATTTGGGGGGCTTTAGATAGTAATGCCCTAATTACCTCATGGCTGGACTACTGCAACATGCTCTATATGGGGTTGTCCCTGAAAGCCTCCCAGAAGCTTTAGTTAATTCAGAAGGTGGCAGCACAAGCAGTGATGGACATGCCTTGATATGCCCATGAAACATATCACCTTTTCAGGCTGCACTGATTTTCAGTTTGCTTCTGGATGTGATTCAAGGTGCTGGTTGTTATCTATAAAGCCCTACATGGCTTAGTTGAGGGACTGCTTGCCCCCGTTAGCATCTGACCACCAATTCAGTTCTGCAGATTCTGGTTTTCTTTCATTAAATAATGTCATTTATCGTAATCCTGGAAGTACACCTTCTGGAATGAGGTTTCCCCCAAGAAAAGGATGATCCCCATTCTATATTTCTTAGAAAAGTCATGAAGACCTGGCTATTCACCCAGCCCTTTGGCAAGAGTGAATGAAACCCCTTGCTTCATTCCATCTGGTCGGTCACGCTTGCCAACTTTTATCTTTCATTGATTTTACTTTGCTTTCTTTGATTGTTGTTAGCCACCCAGAGTCATTGAGAGTTGGGTGATCACAAGTTGAATAAATTAATTATTATTATTCCTCTTACCTCAGAACTTCAATAAGGAACATAGACAGCCACTTTTCATAGCCTTCACAGAGCTTATGAAGGCTTTTGACTTGGTTAGTAGGGACGGCCTTTATAAAATTCTCCCCAAGATTGGATGTCCACCTCAGCTCCTCAATATCATCAGGTCCTTTCATGAGGAAATGAAGGGCACTGTAGTTTTTGATGGCTTAACATCAGATTCCTTTGACATTCGAAGTGGGGTGAAGCATGGCTGCATCCTCGCACCAACTTTATTCCGGATCTTTTTTGCTATCATGCTGAAACAGACTTTTGGAACTGCAACAGAGGGCATTTATCTCCGGACCAGATCAGATGGAAAACTCTTTAATCTCTCTCTGTTCCCTGGGTTGCCTAGGCCAGAGAGAAATATGCTGTGCTATTCTCCAAATACAGTTGTTATCTTAGACTTCCAGATTATCTTGCTTGCATTCTGTAGGACAATCTACTTGCACTTTAAACTCAGATCTTCTCCCTGAAAGTCCCTTGGAATCACTATTTTTGCCTTTGTTTTGGAGCCTTGGGGACCTGGTGTATTGTGTGTAAACCGTTATAATACATTAGGCACGGGTACAGCACGGAGACAGCATTGGTCGCACTGGTGAATAATCTCTGGCGGGCTCGGGACAGGGGATGTTCCTCTGTCCTAGTCCTTTTAGATCTCTCAGCGGCTTTCGATACCATCGACCATGGTATCCTACTGCGGCGTCTCAGGGGGTTAGGAGTGGGAGGCACTGTTTTACGGTGGTTCTCCTCCTACCTCCTGGGCCGCTCGCAGTCGGTGTTGACGGGAGGGCAGAGGTCCGCCCTGAGTTCTCTCATTTGTGGAGTCCCCCAGGGGTCGGTTCTCTCTCCCCTCCTGTTCAACATCTACATGAAACCGCTGGGTGAGCTCATTCGTGGTTTCGGGGTGGGGTATCATCAGTACGCTGATGATACCCAACTTTTTCTCTCCACCCCGAACCAACCCAGTGATGCACTCTACGTGATGTCCCGTTGCCTGGAAGCGGTCCGGGTTTGGATGGGGAGAAACAGGCTTCGTCTCAATCCTGCCAAGACTGAGTGGCTGTACATACTGGCATCTCGGATAAACCAGGTTGTTCCACCACTAATGATGGGGGGTGAGGTCTTACCCCCTGTCGATAGGGCTCGCAACTTGGGCATCCTCTTGGATTCATGGCTCAATTTTGAAGACCATATAGGAGCTGTGACCAGGGGGGCTTTTGCCCAGCTTCGTCTGGTGCGCCAGTTGCGGCACTATCTGGACCGAGATGCCCTACGCACAGTCACCCATGCGCTCGTGACCTCCCGGCTAGACTACTGCAACACTCTCTACATGGGGCTGCCCTTGAGGACCATTCGGAGGCTTCAACTGGTGCAGAATGCAGCTGCGCGAGTTGTTATGGGAGTTTCCCGATACTCCCGTGTAACACCTCATCTCCGTGAGCTGCATTGGCTTCCGGTTGCCCTCCGGGTGAGATTCAAGGTGCTGGTAATGACCTATAAAGCTCTAAATGGCTTGGGTCCGGATTATCTAAGGCACAGGTCTGCAACCCGCGGCTCCGGAGCCGCATGCGGCTCTTTCAGCCGTCTCCTGCGGCTCCCAGTCCTCTGCCATGTGCAGTCCAAAAAACAAAAAAGTGGGACTAAAAAGTTCAACCAATCAATTCAAATATGCAGGGTAGGTGCATCTCTCGCCTTGGCTCCACTCTTCAGTCAAACCCTGTTCTGCGCATGCGCGCATGTACACGCATGTGCACACATTTTTTGCGGCTCCCAGTTTTTCCTTTTGTGAGGGAACCGGTTCCGAGTGGCTCTTTCACTGTTTCAGGTTGCTGACCCCTGATCTAAGGGAACACCTGCTGCCGGCATCAACTTCCCATTGTCCCATGCACTCCCACAGGGAGGGCCTTCTTAGGGTACCGCCGGTCAAGGAATGCCGGCGGGTTATCCCCAGGGGAAGGGCGTTCTCTGTGGGTGCGCCGGCCCTTTGGAACCAACTTCCCACGGAGCTTAGGACTGTATTTTTAATCTTTCCCTGTAAACCGCCCTGAGTCCTACGGGAATAGGGCGGTATACAAGTTTAAATAATAAAATAAATAAATAAATAAATAATACAGCATATAATTCTGTCTATCCATCCATTATCTATCTATCTATCTGTCTGTCTGTCTATCTATCTATCTATCTATCTATCTATCTATCTATCTATCTATCTATCTATCTCTATCATCACATTTAGTGATTAAATGGAAGTTTCCAT
Source organism: Vipera berus (assembly GCF_964194415.1). Taxonomy (NCBI): domain Eukaryota; kingdom Metazoa; phylum Chordata; class Lepidosauria; order Squamata; family Viperidae; genus Vipera; species Vipera berus. The sequence continues at coordinate 110,504,064 of NC_138204.1, forward strand.
AGCAATGGGAATCAGTGGGGCTGAGTTTTTCAGTTAATACTCTACACTATTAGGGAGCTTCCCTTTCTTGCTTTTTTTTCTCCACAGATCACCTCTCTCTCTCTCTCTCCCAGTTTGGTATTTCCCCCAAATTATTCTGGCTCCAAAAGAAATGTCATTTTTGGACTCCTTATTTTCAACACTCCCCTCTGGAGAGGTGATAGCTGTGATAATTCCCTGGGCCAGAGTGAACAACTTGTATAGCATTTTGTCAACAAAGTCAATCACTTGTGGTGCCTGGGATGTTAGCTCATCCTGTTGTCTGGGGTTTCTTTTAGTCTGTGACCTCTAAGGAAATGGATAGGGTGCTTTCTTGCATGCCCTTTGGCAGATGCCATTTGGACTCCTGCCTTTCCTGGTTTGCTCAGGAAGTGGATAAAGCGGTGGTCACTTGGGTATGGAAAACTATCAGGTCCTTATTTTTGGGGTGGAGTTCCAGAACTTTGAAAGAGACTGTGGTCTGCCCCCCCACTCCTGAAAGAGCCATCCCTTGATCCAAGTTTGAGATGAAGATTATGTTAGAGTATAGATATTAGGAAGCAAGCTCACTTAGAGGATCTTTTTGGATCCATGACTCCTACTGAAACAGCAAATAGAAGGTGTGCCAGAGGGACCTATGCCTAGTTCCAGCTGGTGTGTCAATTACAACCTTCCCTGAAGCAAGTGGATCCAGATACAATAATACAGCCTCTTTCAAGGTTTTGGAACTCCACCCCAGCAATGAGGAACTGACAGTTTCCCTGATTCAAGTGGTCACCAGTTGGACTATGTAATGCATTCTACCTGAGCCTTTCCTCAAAAACCACTCAGAAATTAGAGTTGGATCAAAATGCAGCAGCCTACCAGCTCTCTGGCACTGGCACATAATGCTAGTTTTGTGAATCCTGTATAGCTTTTTGCTTGGTGTTAGGCTACCATTTAAGATGCTGTTTTTCAAAACATCTAAAGCCCTCTATGGCTTGAAGCCCCAATATCTGCAGAACGGTTTATTGCAAACAGTTCTGGGCTAACTTATTAGATCAATCAGGGAGAAATTGTTATTGATCCTGCATTTTTGGAGAGGACCCATAGGTTGAGATGAGAAGGCACTACTATTCTATGGCAATGCCAATATTATGCAGTGACCAGGCTGGCCCCCTGTTTGATAATGTTTTCAAAGCTACTAAAGACCGTTGTTTCAAACGGTTGTTTCCTGATTTTATCATGCTATTTCCAACTATTTTTTTCTTGTTTTCATTCTTATGTTTGGTTGGTGCTTTTTTAAAGCAAAGTTTGTACTCAATAAACCATTGGCTATTTCTATAGTTTTGTCAAAAGTTTATTGTGGATACTTTAACTGTTTTTTATATTCTATATAATTTGCTTTTTTATTTATTGCGGCAGGATAAGACATCTGTAAAATAAATAGATACATAAATTTCACTATCAAATTGTAGGAGTCTCTCATAGCAATTCACTGTCCATTACAGCTTGAGCTTGAACCGCTTTGAGTAACATCCGTCTGGGATTATTGCCTTTGATTTTTAACCAAAATGAATGGATCAGAGATTAACCAGAGCATACCATGAGTACCTGCAACCAGCTATGAAATGAAGTTGCCTCTTCTCCTAACTCTGACAGGTGTACTAACTACAGCATAATCCCATGTTTCCGCATTTCTGAGTTTAGTGTAATCTTCAATGATACAGATGAAACAATTGCTTATGCTGATAATACAAAAACAAAATAGACTGAATTATTCAGAGGACAACAGGACAAACAGCTTCTGTTAAAAGGAAGGCAGTCAACCATAAAGTCATATGGGGAGATCTGTACATTTAAACAATTAAGGATTTTCAAATAACTAGATCGTGGGGAATGCATGTCTTAGATGCACAGCCCAATATCGATCCATTAATTGCTACCAAGACCTTAGTTGACAGATGTTTCAATTAACTATACTGAACCTACAATAGCAGCTTTGCCAAGTGGTTTTCCAGGGTCAGAAATATGAGCTTCTGTATGTCACAACTTCTGCTTGCTCATTGACTGCATTCCCATGATCTATCATCAGTTACAGTATCAAGAAAACAAATATAAATCCGTATTTGCTTGGGAAAATATCTTCTGGGAAATAATAACCTCTGCTTCCCCATCTTAATACCCCAATATTACTAATAAATTGTTGATGATGGTCATGATAATAGATGTGCTGCAGTATTCCGTAAATAAGAATCAAACCATAGGTTATAAGCTATAGTTGGTATAACAAGCAATAGGATAATTAAAAGGCTCTGGGGTATTTAGATAAGACCTGCTTTCTGTGTTTTAGAGCCATACTGGGTGTGGAATGGTACATTCAAAAACCAAGACTTTCTCCAAATGCCTAGGACAAAAGAACATCATATGCTCACAAATACTGTGTATAAATGCAGATCTTACTTTTCCTCATGGTGTGCACAAGTTAAGCTCTTCCACGGCTAGCTTGAATGAAGTCTTGATCATTTTACATAGCAATACACACTCTGTCAACTTGATCTCAGATGCAGTGGGGTTGCAACTAATTCCAAACTGGGGAAAAAATGTGATGTCTACTTCCAATTTGTGTGGAAAGCATCAATTTAGAAAATTAAGATAAAGAGTTAATTTGTTTCTAACCAAAATTATACAGTACATTAGCTATAGCAGTTCCATTTTTTTTGCACGTTCCTGTTTCTTTTCAAGCCTTCTAGCCTAGTAACTATTTCATTTTTCTTTATTGTTAATACGAGCCATCTTCAACTGGTCCCTTCTAGAGTGTGGGACTATGTCTCCTATTATCCTAAAATTGAATTAGCATGGTGTAATGACTTGAACCTCTGACTAGGGGGTAGAGAAAACCAGGTTTAAATTCTGATTCATTTACTTTTGAAGTTCACTTGAGGATTCAAGTGGGACAATCATAATCTTTCAGTTAATGCACCTCATAAGTGTGTGAGAACAAATTGGAGGAAGAAAAGAACTACATACTAGGCTTTCATTATCTTGGAGGAAATATGAGTTTCATCTATAACTAATTTCTCTATTTCTCCAAGAATAGTGATCTAAGGAGCACTATTTTTAAAAGCCCTCCCTATTCCCTTATCTCCCCACATCTTTTTTTAAATAAAGAGAAGTTTTATTTTTATATAGTTTTAAGGGGAGGTGAGATGAAGAAATCCATAACGAACGCGACCATGTGTTGACTTACATTCCAGGAAGGTGAAGAATAAGTATTTTGCCTGATGCTGTTGCTGGATTTGATGGTGCTGACAACCTGTGATACAGGATGGTTACAAAGTTTTTATCTGCACGTTAATATATTGGTCTATCAGTGAAATCTGTCTTTGTGGTCTTGACAGCTACATGCCTCTTCACTTGGAATTATGTGGAAATTATTTACTAAAGATCTAAAATCCCTGGGCACAGTCCAACCAAAAATTAGTGTTTTAAAACTTAATTTTAAATTGTTGGTCAATCCCATTCCTCTGTTTCTGCATGAGTCGTGATGTGTCTCAAAGTAAAGGAACCTAGGGCACAGGCTTTTAGGTCTTGTCCTCTGAGGAAAGATAAATCCTGCTGAAGAATGGAATTGTCTTCAACTTCATTTTACCTTGTGCTAGCTATTTTATCCTTGCCTGATTATCATGTAGTGTATCTGTAATATGTGTAATAGATAACGTGTCTACTCATTATGGGTGCTAATTGAAAGGAGACAAGGCCAGAGTAATTAATCATGCCGAAGTGTGATGAACAGCCTCTTCTGAGATTGCATATTTTGGGTTCATAAGAGTGGTCAATAATTAAATTTATTTATTGTGATGCAAGCATTTGCACACAATTTACAAATTACTCTTGTAGCTGCCCTGGTTAAATCAGGAGAATTGGAAGCACATCCCCCCCCCATGGATCTCGCTTGATGCCCAGACAGTGTCCTTGACTCTGCTGGACTTCCCCACCCCCATCCCCTCCCCCATCCCCAGGGATATCTGAACTGTGTCTCTGCTGGTTGCCCACTCATCACTTTCTAGTATGTTTCTGTTGTGGCAATAACTTTGTTTGGGGGGGTGGTAACAACAACCCTCTTTCAGGTCTTATGCAGAGAGGAACAAGCTTAAATATTGAAATCTGTTTCATCTGCACTATCAAATTTACCGATGTCAGCACAGAATTTCAAGTATCTGTTTTCAATACAAATTCAGAAAGAGATTAGAAAATTCTTCTTAGTGCAAGATTTTATTTGTCTTCGTCTTGGCATATACTTTAGTGGGCACTCTGGTAGAGATAGGAAAAAGGAATGAAATGTTACATTTTTATTTATTTATTTATTTATTAAAAAACCAGATGTAGAAATAAACAGCAGTCACTGTTTTTTTTAACCAAATGTGTTGACACTTTATTTGACAAATTTATTTCACATAGGTTCCTCTCCCTGCTGTCTCCTTATGGTACTCAAATATTCTGAAAATTTAATTCTTAATTATTCTGGGAGATCCTACTTCTGCCTCCCCTGGTTCACTTATCTAATGCCTGAGAAGAATCGAGCAATTTATAACCATTGACCTTAACATTTTAACACCACGGAAGTAAATGACCAGCGACCGATGTCCCTTTCCTTTGATTGAAAAGGGAAGGTTTTACTCCCTTGTCAATTTTCCTAAACCCATCAGCTCAGTTCTAGCCAAACAAAACAGAAGCGGAGGCTCAGCATTGTTAAAAGGAGCCAGAATGTTGCCCAGAGAAAAAATTCATTTTCCAATCCTCCATCTGAGTTCTGATTTTCGATTGCGAAAAAGAAAAGCTGTGTTTCACGAGCTTCTGTTGTCTTTTCTTGGTTCTTGCTGTTCTTTCCAGCCTCGTTCACTCATCACCGGTGGAGAGTTTCTGCAGATTTAATTGCAGCGTTATTTGTGGTTGATCATATCCAGCCATCCTACCTGGTACTCGCCTCCGTTTCCCTGCTGAGTAAAGCCAGACAGGAGGAGAGCAGTTACACACGAAGAACTGGGTTACAAATAAAGGTAACGGCAAAGAAAGGCTGTGTTAGAACCCTTGAAACGACAGGCGATCCCACATGGTGAAAAGAAGCGCGTAAGCCAAACTTACTCCCCTTCGGAAAGGCGCATTTACCGCGCAATCCCAGGAACCCTAAAAAAAGGAAGCCCGGCCAGCAAAAGAGCCTGGGGATCCGAACGAAAGGCGGCGGTCCCTGCAGTTGAACTAAGAATGAAAAAGATGGGAAGTGGCTGCTTCTTTAAAAGCTCTCTTCTCTCAGGGATGCCCGAGATAGTGAATTGCAAGCAGAAATGAATTTCTCCTTCCGTGTCTGATCCGCGCAAACACCCAAGCGTGAACGCCGTCACCTGATACAGTAGCTTTGGGTGCCTGTTCAATTCGTTTGCGAGAGAGAGAGAGAGAGAGAGAGAGAGAGAGAGAGAGAGAGAGAGAGAGAGAGAATGAGGAAGAGGATGAGGATGAGGATGAGGATGAACGAATTTTGCAGCGCGTTTGCTTTCAGCTTTCAACAAAGAAGGGAATGTTCTCCACTTCTCGCCTCAACTTTTTCTTTCCTCAGGAACCAGAGGCAAGGGCTTTCTGTTTGTTTGTTTGTTTTACCACGAGTTGACAGTTGGGCAGAAACCAGAGGGGGGAAAAAAAGAGTTTCGGGCTTCGTGGGAACCGAGGAAGCAAAACAAGATGCAAAGTCTAAAGTCTATAGGCTCATAAACCACCCCGGTTTCTTGAAACAAACCGGGATAGGCTCAACCTATTTTCTCCACCCCAACCCCAACCTTGAAACCATGGATCGAGTGAATCTGTTTACCGAAGAATGTGTGTGTGTGTGTGGGGAGAGAGAGAGAGAGAGAGAGAGAGAGGGAGAGAGGGAGAGAGGGAGAGAGGGAGAGGGAGAGAGGGAGAGGGAGGGAGGGAGGGAGAGAGAGAGAGAGAGAGAGAGAGAGAGAGAGAGAGAGAGAGAGAGAGAGAGAGAGAGAGAGAGAGAGAGAGAGAGAGAGAGAGAGAGAGAGAGAGAGAGAGAGAGAGAGAGAGAGAGAGAGAGAGAGAGAGAGAGAGAGAGAGAGAGAGAGAGAGAGAGAGAGAGAGAGAGAGAGAGGGAGGCTGGGACAAAGTCTTAAACAAGAGTTTTGGTCAGGCTTCTTAGTCCAGTCCAAATCCCCGCCTGGTTTGAGAAAGGGAAAGGGGGGGTCGAAGCGAAGGTCGGTAGGAGGCGGAGAACAGTCCAGGCTCCCCAGCGCGAACCTGCTTCTCCGCGCTCAGGGCCTAGGAGAGGCCGAAACGCTCAGACTTCGTGCTCGCCGAGAGGGAAGGAGAAACGCCCTTCGCGGAGCCTGGCAGAGACCGGCTGCGCTAAGCGCTTCTCGCCGGCGGTCCTCCTTGCGGGATGGGCAAGGAAGGCGAGTTTAGTCTCGTTGCATTTCAACCAAGCGTCAAAGTGCGGCGTTTACACTGATGTCCTGGGCTACGATGAGCGTTTAGATTTCTTCATCTTTGAAGAAATCCTTAAAAAACACTACGGATGCGGGGGCTGGAAGAGCTGGGCTCGTGAAGAAAGGGGTGCTTAAGAGGCCTCCTTCTGCGTGGAGCGGAAAGGGCTTGGGTTTCTCTGGCTGGGCAGCTCGGGAAGAGAGGAAATCCAGGGAAAAGATTTGGGATCGAAAGGCGACGGTGCAACACCCCCCTTCCCCCCGGAAAGGGTTCCAGAGTCTCTCCGGACGCCTCGCTTGTGATGCGAAAGACGAAAAGAAGAGGGATCCGACGGGGCGGGACGGGACGCTCTTGCTGGCAGTCCAAAGGCCAAAAAAAAAAAAAAAAAGACGCGGCTTGCGGGGATCTTCTCGGCTCAGCGGCATCCAAGGGACTCTCGAAGATCCTTTGGGCTCCATTTTCCCCGCCCAGAATTTTTTGAAAGGAGGCGCACCGGGATTGGCTGTGGGGCGGGGCTTCCCTGCGGAAAGTGACGTCACGCCCTCTCCCTGCAGTGTGAATGAATCAAAGCTGCGTTCTCTGGACCAGCACTCGGCTAAGCAGGCGACTGCTGCAGCATCACTTTCCAACCAGGATACGGCCAAGCTGGAATAGCAGGAGACTCCAAGGGGATTTGAAACCAACTGGGGCCAATCTTCTGCAAATCGAGAAGGATCGGTCCCGAATAGACTTCGTTTTTTTTATTCTGAGTTTTTTTTAATTTATTTTAGTAACAATCCCCTTGGGTGTTTTTCCCCCCTTCACCCAGCGTTTTCGCCTTTTCTGTCCATTGAATTAACATGATGCAAAGCTCAGCACTCGCCACGGAAGGCTCTGTCAAGGCGCTTCCAGAAATTCTTGGTGTGCCAATGCAACGTAAGAAATCTTTTTTCTCCCTACTCCCTCGTTCTCTCGTCCACGTTAATTTAATAATAAAGAAATGTGCAATTTGGGGAGCTTGAGTGGTGCAGGGAGGAGAGCTATTAAAAGAGCTGCGTTGTCCACGTTAGGAACGAGGGTAGAAGATTCTGCCTGGCGTTATTGTGTACATTAGCGTGTGTCTCTTCTGGGGGGGGGGGTGTGTTGTTTTGTGCAAGCGATCATCCAAGGTTGTGACCAGGAGGAGGACAGGTTGTTTTGCAGGGTTGTCTTTTTGCCTTATGGATCAATAAATCCCAGCGCTGGAAACACCAACATGCCAGATGGCCAGTGACAGCAGCTCCCCGCTTACTATACTCACCCAGGAGTGAGTCCCGCCGAGTTTCATGGGTCTCTCTCTCTCCCAGATAAGCGGGTGGGGTGGGCAGGAGGTTAATGATCAGGATGTTGGGCAGACACGAGAATGGCCTTGTCGTGGAGTAGGGCGGGTTGAGCAGCGGCTGGCCAGAACTTTGCCTCTGTCCTCTCGCTTGTGAGAAGCAGGCGGGCCGACCCTTTTCCATTGCCCTTCAGGTCAATTGCAGTCTTCTTTTGAGTCCCTTTACTGGGCCGGATGTTGCTTGCGTTTGGGGCACCTCCGGCTTGGGCTGGTGGGGAGGGGGGAAAGCTTCCTTTCAGCGGAGGGGAGAATGAGAAGCAGCCGGGCCTGCATTTGCTGCAGCCTGGAGAAAATGAGGAGCATCTATGCTGCGTCGTGAGAAGGCGTCTCTTTCACCCTGCAAAGAGGGGAAGAGTTAATTGCTGAAATCTCCCCTTGGAGGTTCCGCGGATCCCACGAGGTGCGTCAAGGAAGCGGGAAGTGGATTGAAAACCGGTGGCCTTCAAGGCACACGCATGCCATGCAACGAATAAGGGGAAAGGGTAGGGGGTCTCTCGAGAATATTTCCTGTGCCCACCTCTCTCCTCCGACGGGTGTACTTTTGCAACCTGAGCTCTGCTATGAATTGGGCCTTGGTGAGCAACAAGTTTCGGTTGGCCTCGGTTCCCTTTCCTTGTGTCCCGGCGGATCTGCTCATCGATTCTCAAGTCTTTTCTGATTCAAACGGGGGCGGACCTTTAGAAAGAGCCCTCCCAGGCACTGCTCGCCTTCCCGGAGGCGCCTTCCTAGAAGTGCCTTCCTAGAGGTGCGTCAACCTTGCTTCCAAGAGTTTGCTTCGGGGGCGGGGGGGGGGGAAAGGGAATTCGGGAAACTTCTTCCTGGAGAAAGAGCCAGGGTTTGGCCTCTGTAAAAATTAGTTGCTTTGCGAGGACCGCTTAAGCAAGCCAGGAATACATACCGGTACACGGTGCGGATGGGACCTTTCCGTTTTCTAGGCAGAAGGAGCCGCTTGAGACCCGAAGGACTTGGTCCCAGATTGGAAGAGGGTGCGGAGCTTCTTACAGACTGTCGCCCTGGAGAGGGGAGGACTTCCACCGCGGGCTGCCAGCCTCGCTAGTTTGTCTCAACGCCGTGGCCTACGGAGGGCCTCGCGGATGCGCTTTGGCCGGAAGGAGGGAGCGCCTTAGGGAACCTTGAGTCTTCCCAGACAGGCCCCGAGGGAGCCAAAGCGGAGGGCCTTTAGGTTCACTTCAGGTCAAGGGAAGGCTAGGCGGGGAAGGTTAGGCGGAGCATAGGTAAAATTACCCTCGACAGGTACCTTAGCGTCGCACCCCCTCCCCCCTTCTTTTCTGAAGGGCTTCGAGTGAGCCAGCCCTGCCCTCAACTGAAGGTCAAAAGGGCCGAGGGTCTCCTGGGTAACCACAGTGGCGCTGGGGCTTGGCCAGGATAGGTCAACTCCCCTCCCCCCCCCGCCTTGTGCTGCTTGGGACTCTGAGCGCTCAGGATGGACTCACGAAGTTGGCCAGATCCTGCCCAGCAAGTGGTGCGAACACTTCCAGGCCGGCTCCCATTGCCTGTCTAGCTGGCCTGCCGCAGAGTCAGTCCCTTTGTCCGAATCTCCATCCTCGGCTGGCTTCCCTGGCTTTTCGGGTCCTTCTCTCGTCCCCCCCCCCCCCGATTCGGACGGCCTTCGCTGCACTGGATCGGGCGCTTTCACCGGGCGGTGCAGGCTCCTTGGCCGGGGAAAGCCGGGTGCTTCCCGTAGGCGTCCTTCTTCCAGAGGAGAGCACCCTGCAAGAGCTGGCTCCCTTTCGCTCCCAGTCCTTAGGAGTCGAGGGTCGCCTCCGTCGCACCGAGCGCCAGAGGTGATATGAGGAGCTACCACGAGAAGGAGGCAGGTTCTCTGGCCCCAGGAAGAGGGAGGCTGATTTTGAGTGGGAATCCCAGGCCCTCCCATCGTAAGCAAGGCAACCCCGTCCACCCTGCCCCCCCCAGCGCCTTTTTTTCCCACCACCCCCTCCATTTCCTCCCAGGCAGGCTTGACTAGTCTTAGGGCACTTGCTGCTGATTTCAGAAGTTCCGTTGTGGAAACGGCAGGAAGGGCGACTTTCTAGCGGACCAGGCTGCCCGGGAAGGAACCTGGCCGGGTTCTCAGTCAGCCCAGTCACCGGCCTCAGCCCCAACCATTGCCCGAAAAGGGCCTGGCGGGCAGGTGAGTTGGCCTGGGAACAGCCTTTCATTGCGCATCAACACCTTTGCACCTCACCTAAGCTAGAACCTGACTTGTGTTGCCTTGGTTTCACACCTTGAGTGAAGTCAGCCATTTTGAACGAAGGCGTTGCGCCTTGTTAATGGCTGGTTAAGCAACCAGACTTGAAATACCTTGAGTTTTAGGACGATTTATGCCCTGACTTTTGCCTCCAAAATGCAAGGGTCTTATCCCAACCCCCACAAGTCTAGATTTTACTGGAAAGAGACTTCCGAGGGTTGGTGTCACCGCACTGTCTTGATGCGGCCAACCTCTTAGATAAACGGGAAGTTGTGAAACGCGTGAATTGGGAAACCCCGGTCTGGCATGATTTGGCGTGTAGACCAGAGATTGGCAGGAAGACTCTGTTTGTTGTTAACACCGAACCAGCTTTGTTTCTTCCTATCTTTACCTCCTCCTGCTTTAATTTCTTTCTCCACACCCGGCATTTATTCCAATAAAGAATCCTTTCTTGATTTGCCTCTTGGTGGAAACCCGTCCTTACCTTCTTCTTAAAAATGCCACTCCAGGACAAATCCTTTTATTTTCTTGGAAACCAGTTTCCATTAAATTAGGTAGGAGGAACCGATTGAGGGCAGAAAGGCAACTCGGGGAACTCTCTGCAAACTATGTGCCCCAAATTTATAGCCTGGGTCACTGCTCGAGTTTGTCTAATGGAGAGTCAATTGGTTCCATTCAATTAGGCCTAGAATATATATAACTCAGAAAGTCCAATTAACTAATCGCTGAAGTGTCTGCATTCTCACTTTTTCACCTGGCTCGCTTTCCACACCAGGAGCCATTTACTTTTTCTCTCCTCAGTTAACACTGGGATTCACATCTCTCTCTCTCTCTCTCTCTCTCTCTCTCTCTCTCTCTCTCTCTCTCCCTCTCTCTCTCTCTCTCTCTCTCTCTCTCTGCTCATATACACGCACACTCTTTTTGTACTTTTGCACACACAACCCAGTGTCAAGTTCAATGTGCCTAAGCATACTGATATCAGCACAAGAGCTGTTGGTAACTGGTATACTTTGCATACCTTTCACACCTTCGCAGCTTCTCCTTTTCTTTTTGACTATAAATGTGCAGACTGACAGCAGGAGTCCTGGAAAGACTGACGTTTTGCCTCTGTTTTGTTGGTTTGATGTGATATTTTAGTAGCAGTTTTTCTGCCTTTCTCTGCACCTTCATACCTTTTCACATACTATTTCTCTCCTTTAGCTTTCAAAGCTGCCCTGCCCGGTATAGCCATCTTGGTTCCCATCGGTTCTGGCCTTTCCCAATCCTTTCCCATGCAGGAGATGTGGGGCCCTCTGACGGGGCCCTTTCGTTGGTGGCTCCTCACTTGGAGGCACAGTCAGATATTTTCCTAATTATCTCTTCCTCTCTCCGCGGAAAAGGTAGAGAGAAAAGCCCAGCTTGGGTGTGCCAGGCCGACTTTTCCCAAATGGTGCTCCCAGTTTAGGAAAGGTTGGGTTGGCCGTCTAAAACATTTGGGGAGCACATGGGAGAGGCGGGGCTTGGTGTGGGATGTCCATGGAGCTGTTTTAAGCTGCCAAGTGTCGCTGGAATAAGATCCCCAAAGCATCTCCTTACTTCGCAGAGAGGGAGTTGAGCATTGGAGTCAGTTTCCTTTCACCTTTTCTAATTACAGGAAGTAATCCTGGTTCAGAGCCCAGGATTGGTGGCCCCAAATCGAGCCTCCCTCTTCCTGATTTTCTTCGTCATTTATCTCTTTCTTTCCTTTTCCCTACGACGTATCTCCAAGGTAAAAAGGCTGATTTGAACTAGAGGAACGAAAAGGCCTTCATGCGGAAGTCCAGCCTTTTTCCCCAGTTCGGAGCCCCCCCCGGGGGGGGGCAAAAGGCGCCACAATGGAGAGGTTCCCTTCCGAGGCAATTCTTCCCTTGGCACAACTGACCTCTGCTCTAATCCGCAGTAATTGCTGGAAGCCTAACTGAGACCCGGAAAATTTGTGGGAAATCAGCGAATGTTGCTTAAATGTGTGTGAGGCAATAAGGTATCCCTCTCCCCGAGGTGGGGTATAAAATCGATTGTCCTGCTTTCCCTCCCCCGCTGCTTCCCCGGGGTTTTCTCTCCAGAAAACCGAACTTGCACATGGTTTAGAAACGGAGCAAAGACAAGAGGGCTCCGTTTGCCATCCTCCAACTAAGCGCAACAATCGGCTGCGCTCCGTTTATTTTCTATTAGCGAAAACGAGGAGGGGGCTAAGAGCTGGAAGAAGCCGTGCTTAATAAGAAGCTGGCGATGCGTAATTTGCTTGATTTTTCCAGTCACATTTTTCTCCAACCGATTTGATGCAAATGTGCCTTAATTCGAGCAAAATGCCAAGTTTGCCCTCTGTGGAAAAACAGGGCAAGCAGGTGGGATGACTCCCTTGGTGATCCCCTGTTTTGCTGTAGATAAATTGCTTGGGGGAGGGGAGGGAGGGAGGAAGGTCTGAGAAAAGCCACCTTTTGCGGTCGTGGGATCGAATAGATTCATTCACCTAAGGCGCTAAACTACGATGTCATTTGCTTGCTGTAGGCTCAGATATGAAAATCCGAACATCATGATCTATCCCAAAAACTCAGTTTGAGTGAAGTCTGATTGGGCGAGATATGTAAATGTGTCCACAGGCTTCAATTCTAATTACACACTTTCCGGGAAGGACACATGTACATAGTTCAATTGTTCTCTCCGATGAAAAGCTCATTTCTTCTCCACCTTGGTGGGTAGAGGCATAAGTGGACTAACAGTTTTACAATTTCTAGATAGATTCAGTCTCTTCTTCAACCCTTCTATTCCTCCAAATAGACTTCGGTGTGGAACCCGGATTTCAGCTTAAATATCTCCTCCTTCTCTTTCTTCCAATTTGATAGGAAGGCGAATTTCAACAGATTAGATTCGAAACAAAGGCTGCTCCCGGGTGCACCACAGCTGGGATCTGCCTCTGTCTTTTAGGAATAGCTTTCCGAGTTTCAAAAGGATTCGGATTAACCGAAATAGCTGCCGTGCTCTTCTCTGCTTCCCTGACCAAGTCTTGAATCGGTTTTAGCTCGTTTCGGTTGTACTAGTTTCCGCAATTTATTTAACCTACAGTTCCCTAACATCTGCTGGTTAGGGCAGTGAATAGTTACAACTCAGGTAAAGCAGCTTAGAGTTACAAAAACCAAACATCAGAAGCAAAAGATTAAACAAAGAGTGAAGGACGTAATCATGGAAAGAAAGGCAGGTAGAAGGAAAGCACTCAGCACATACCTATTTAGGCACATACTTTTTTTAAAAAAATGGTATGAAACGACAGAATACATACGGTCTTACATGCGCTTTTTGCAAGTTTTGATTGCGCCGTCATGCAAGCGGATCGGGCCAGTTATGTAGATGGGGGGTGCCTGTAAGTGCAGGTCCCGTGTTAAACGCGGGAAAGATCACGGTCGCGGGGGGGGGGGGGCTGCGGCCCGTCACATCCCGGAGGCTTTGTGTGCTTAGCTGCGTGGTGGTTTTTAGGAAAAATCGGGGGCTTCTTTGGGGTTGCTTGCAATCGTTTTCTCCTTCTTGTAGTTCAAAGTTGTTTTTGTTTTATGACAAACATAGGTTTGTTAGAGTTCTTGTTTTCATTTTAATGTTTAATGTGCTTCTGTTAGAGATTCTCGGTGGTCACCATCTTACAAAACCTCTTGCCAATTGGCCAGACGTCTGAAGTATAAAGAAGCAGGGAATAAAGCAGAAGGAATTGGTATGATCTATGATAAAGGAGAACCAGATTTGCATGGCAGATATCTTTGTTAAATTACTCTACTAGGTGTAAGATATACAACATTTCACACAAGCCTCTTTTTAATTAAACTAGTGGATCTTAATTTAGAATAGTTGGATTAGGATACATTTTAAAAATTTTTTCCATGTGCTACAGAATTAAGCCCCTATTTCAACTCCTTAACATACAAAAATATTTGAGAGGGACCACGATTGAGAAGGTGAGAGATACTTGTGCACATAAAGCTACAGGATTAATTCCTAATATGCTTGAATAAATGGCTGTTGACTTCTCTAAGCAAACTGGAAAGTTCAGAAGACAGTCTTAAAAGGCTCCAGCTTTTACAAGCCTCATGCAAAGCAGGGTCACTTGCACTACTCCTTTCCTCTCTGCCTGGACAAACAAAGCCCAAACTCTTATTTTTTATCTATCATTTTCCTCCCCACTTTGCTTGGACAAGTTGATGACCACCTTGTCAGAGTAGCAGCAAGTTCTTTCAATGATCCTTCTTTGTCTCACAAGCTGGAACCCTGTCACAACCTGATTATGCTGACTGTTGGATTATTTATCCAAAGCAGAGAGGAAAACATGGAGTAAGGTTTGACAGGGATCTAGCCCAGTCTTACAGCAGTCCAGCAATCCTCGTGGCGTATACAGTCAGAACTGGATCTTTTTTTTTTCCTGCTAGACAAAATTTGGATTTTCTACAATTGCTGCTATAAAGAGCAAATATTAACACAAGATGTGTGCAACCAAAAGCGGAAGATCTATCTAAGAATTAAAACACAGATATTACAAATTATGTAAAAAATAAACTCAAATTAAGCCCCTTTAAATTAAAATTATTTTAAATTTGATTGTACTATTGCTTATTTCCAATTAAAATGTTTTACAGTATAAATTTGCAAAGTTATAACATTGCTTTGATATATAAATTAAAAAATAATTACTGAAAGTAATGTATTTATCTCTTCTTCTACCCAAATGTCAAACTATTAGCAAAGGCTGCCACAATATTAGCAGATCACAAAATCACAAAGGGTGAGAAGTTCAGTGTTCTACAGAAGAAGGATCTACAGACTGCTTTAAAAAGTAAGATTTTTAATCCTTTAGAACTAAGTATGGTGGTAGCCAGTACAGTCTGCTATATATGCACTTCTGCCTGAAATATCTGAGGAACCTGGACCTCTCTGTAATACAGACAAATGCAGATGTACTTGGTTATGCAGAAAGATTTAACTTCCTTTCTCTATTTTGAAGACTAGGGATACAATCTAATAACTAGATTAACTGCCAGAGAGGAGCAAACGAGTGATAAGGTGAAGTGCATATGGGAAAGAACAGAGCATTAAAGAATATAATTTACAGTTAGCCCTTACTTGGTGTCTGGATGTAATTCTGGGTAGTTTTCACCTATAAGCCATTTAATGGCATAGAGATCCTAATAGAGGGACAGCCCGTTTCCTGTAGTGTCCATCCACTCTGTTTGCTCCGACAGCTTTAACCTGCTTCAGGTCCCATTGACTAGACCAGTGGTGGCGAACCTATGGAACACATGCCAGAGGTGACACTCAGAGCCCTCTGTGGGCACGTGTGCCGTCACCCCAGCCCCGCCTCCCCTTGTGGCCCCCTCCTCACCAGCAGCCCCCCCCCCGGAGGAGAGTCATCCCCAGGCACGGCCCATGCGGAGCAGTGCAGCCAAGGACATGGCAGCGGGGCAAGACTTCACCCTTGTGCCCCGTCATGTGCAGTTGATGCTGCAGGGCGCAGGTGGAGGGTGTAGCCGCCATGATGCTGCTGGGCCGCCTGGGTGATCTGCAGTGGGCCTTGGAGGTTTTGGAGCTGGGTATCAAAAGGTATAAAAAGTTGGGTATAAAAAGCTGATGATACCCAGCTTTTTATTTTGACCCCAAACCACGCCAGTGATGCACTCGACGTGATGTCCCGTTGCCTGGAGGCGGTTCGGGTCTGGATGGGGAGGGACAGACTTCAACTCAACCCCGACAAGACTGAGTGGCTTTGCATACCGGCATACCGGGTTATTCAGGACATTCCATCTCTTTCTATGGGGGGTGAACTATTACCCCCCATAGATAGGGCTCACAACTTGGGAGTCCTCCTAGATTCACTGCTCACTCTGGAAGAGCACATAGTAGCTGTGACTAGGGGGGCCTTCGCCCAGGTTCGCCTGGTGCGCCAGTTGCGGCCCTATCTAGACCGGGATGCCTTATGTACGGTCACTCATGTGCTCGTGACCTCTCGTCTGGACTACTGCAACGCTCTCTACATGGGGCTGCCCTTGAGGAACACTCGGAGGCTCCAACTGGTACAGAATGCAGCTGCGAGAGTTGTGTTGGGAGTTTCCCGATACTCCCATGTTACACCTCTGCTCCGTGAGCTGCATTGGTTGCCAGTTTTCTTCTGGGTGAGATTCAAGGTACTGGTAATGGTGTTTAAGGCCCTACATGGCATGGGTCCGGAGTACCTTAGGGAACACCTGCTGCCGGCATCAACTTCCCTCCGCCCTGTGCGTTCCCACAGAGAGGGCCTCCTCAGGGTGCCACCGATCAGAGAATGTCGATTGGTGGCCCCCAGGGGGAGGTCCTTCTCTGTGGGCGCCCCAGAGCTATGGAATCGGTTACCGGTTGAGCTCCGGATGGCGCCCGACCTTCGTTCCTTCCGTCGCGATCTAAAGACATTCTTGTTTGAACAAGCCGGCCTGGCCTGATGGGGGATGGGTGGGGTTTTTTACTGTTTTTTAATATTTGTATTTATTGTTTTTAGTGGGCACATGTTTAATCCTTTTTAACTTTTGTATTTTTGTATTTTTATATATTTGCCCTGTTCACCGCCCTGAGTCCTCCGGGAGAAGGGCGGTATATAAATAAAATTATTATTATTATTATTATTATTATTATTATTATTATTATTATTATTATTATTATTATTATTATTATTATTATTATTATTTCAGGGAAGCAGCTGCTCCTTCCAGCCCTTCCCTTCCTGCAAGGACCTCCTGCGGCCCCTTGGTCCCGAGGGTGAAGAGTCTGGGAAGGGGGCCAAGGGCAGGGGGGAACCAAAGAGGGGAAGCCTTCGCCTCCCCTCCCCCCCGTGCTTTTTCATCAGGCTGGTGAGCTAGAAAAGCGGAGGCGGGCAAAAGACAGAGGCGCATGCTCAGTTCTCTTCTGAAACTCGAAGGCTGCCAGGACTCCGCAGCCTGCAAGTGGGGGGTGGTGGCTGGTGGTCCTCGCCTGCCATGGCAGTCCATCCTGCAAGCCGGAGGAGAGACGCGGAAGCCTTTGCTGCCCCTGCCCCATAAGAACTACCTACGGCAGGGCTCTTCAAACTTGGCCCTTTTATGACTTGTGGACTTCAACTCCCAGAATTCCGCAGCCAGGCACGCACAGCCCATAAGTCATAAAAGGGCCATGTTTGAAGACCCCTGACCTACGGGAAACGTTCTGTTGCGCATGCTCCTTTTTCCTTCTGTAGCTGCCGAGATGATCGGCTTCTCCTGGGTATTCTGCCCGCGATAGTTGGACACTTCCCCTGGGCTGAGGTGGGGGGGGCTCTATGCGAGGGTTGTGCGATGCAAATTGACCTGGCCTTCAACCCCTTGAAGGGAAGTGTGGCAAGAGGACTTGGCCCCATCCTTTCCCTGCTTTGAATTCCTCGGACCCATTTTGAGCCCTGCCTGGACTTTGCGCACGGGCACTGCTGTGCCTTTCGGGCGGTCCTGGAGGCGGAGGCGGAATCAAAGGGTCTCTGGTTTCCCTTTGGCAATGCAGGAGCATCCCCATGATCATGTCATTTACATTCGGATGCTTGACAATTGGTTCATATTTATGACACTCGCAGTGTCCTGAGGTCATCTGATCACTTTTTAAAAAAAAATCCCATTTATATCCCGCCCTTCTCCGAAGACTCAGGGCGGCTTACAATCTAAGAAGCACAAATCAAATGTGCTTAGCAATAGCCTTCATTCTATGTCTATGCCTGCTTATTAGGGCTTTTGCCCCCCCCCCCCAAGCGGCATTATTACAAAGTCAGCTTATTGCCCCCAAGAATCTGGGTCCTCATTTGCCACCTTCTGACAAGCCAAGTTAATGGGGAAGCCAGATTTACTTCACAACCATGTCACTAACTAAATATAGCAAGAAAAGTCATAAAATGGGGCAAAGCTCACTTGACAAATTTCTCTCTTAGCAACATAGATTTTGGGCTCAATTGTGGTAAATCGAGGACTACCTGTACTCAACCACATCTGAAAGGCCCAGGATCCCCAACCTTTACATATGATAAAGCTTTGTGTGGGGTGGGTGGGGCGGTGGGGGTTGGAGTACAAAGGAATAGAGATCTTTGCTCACCTTGAATCACTAGTAAGAAAGAGATCGCATTTGGAGCAATAGATGGAAAAGGGGGTTCCTTGGAGGGGCAATCCTGGCAGGCAGAAACGGCTCCATTTGCACTCAGCCCTTATTGTCCCCAGGGTAGCAGACTTTGATGTGAAGGAATTCAGACAGCCCTGGTCTTTATTGGGGAGAGAAATCCAAAATCGCAAATTATCCAGTGACACTTTTTGCCTAAAGCCAAGATCTCAACCAGAAAACATTTCCATTTTGGGCCTTCTGGGTCAGTGGGAGAAGTTAGCTGCGCCTGACTCCATGTGTCTCCCAAAGGAGAATCCCTGGAGGATTCTACCAAGTAGCCAAGCTGAAACTTTCATGATAATTCTCCCTGCCAGCTGAGATCCCTGACTAATTCAACTAGTTCTTGGACTCAAAGATTATCGGGCATTTTCTAGAGAGAAGTGAAAGGGAAATAATCCCTGTAAGGTTCATAAGGATCAGGGGCAGAGATCGAATTAAATCGGTCGTCAAAAACTGAAAGGTTTCAGAGCTCCATCCTTGAAATTGGCCCCAGAGGGAACACATGGCACCTGTGACTGGAGAAAAAGAAATCTGGTATTTGATGCCATAGTGGTTAAAGAGAAAACCCCAAGTTAATGCCCAAGCGTGTCATGGATCTGAAATATCTTGAGTTTATTTTGAAAGCTAGTGCTCAAGGGCAATGACACAATAGTGTGGCCAGTCTCTCTGAACAAAATCAATTTAGTGAAAAACTAGTTATCAAAACTGCACATTGCTAAAATCACAGGCACGCACACAAAGAGAGAGAAGTTGGAGAAAGCCAAGTGAAACGAGATGGTGGGAGAAAGGAGTCCTGTCGGCCCATGTGAGGAAGGGAGAGAGGGAAGGGGAGCTCAGGAGCCTCGTGCTGGAGATAGAAAGCAAAGGTGCAAATGCTCATCCAAGTTCCATCTTCTGAGTCCTGGGAAGGGGAGAGTTGGCTCCTCTGTTCTACTGCTGCCCCTTTCCAGGCTGCACAGGGAGGGCGAAGGCCAGACTCCCTGCCTTGCCCGTAGAAAAGGCCAAGGATGGCCAGAAAGCAGGAGGAGATCTGGAGGAGGCCTCCCACCCCCGATTCCTGGCAAGACAATAACCTGGTTTATCGGTTCTAGGATCACATTTTAAGGGGACACAGCCACTGGAGCTTCTCAAACTTCGGCCTTTGTGTCTTTCCAGGAAAGGCTGCTGTCGAGGAGAAGCAATGCAGGGCTTTGTCTTCAAAGGGGGATCTGGCATAGGCCTGGAGGAAAAGGAGACCGGCATCAACCTGGACGTGACCTTCCACAATTCTGAGGAAGATAAGGATCCCCCACGGCCCTTCAGAGCCCCCAGCTGAGGAAACCCTCTTCACTGCAGCCTTTCCTGGGGAAGGGGGAGCCCTTCCAGGACTGAGGATCTCCCATCATTCTGCAGTTCTGGAAATTTTTGCCTCTTTCTCATCACACAAATAGCTTTTAATGTTGCTTTTTATTTGAACGTTTGTTTGTTCAGCTTCTTCTCTGTGAGGCTATTGGCAGGGAAGCTCCCAGGCAACTAGCTCTTCCCCATTTGATTGGTTGCTGAGTTGTCATGATGATGGGGGTGGGCCAGAATAGAAAGTCACGGGAGGAGGGAGCGGGGGGGGGGGGAAAGGATTTTTGTCTTCCCTTAGAATTGGAGGATTTGAATGTGAAACCTGCTTTCTTTTAGGAAATCCTGCTCAGATGCAGCCCTGAATGAAAATGAGACAAGAGTTGGAGAAAAGGAAGGAATGTTTAAAAGCTATATTAAAAACGAAGGAAAAATTAAAGACTTTGACAGAAATAAAACAGAAACTAGAAAAAGATCAAAGATCAAACTCTGTAGAAAAAGGAGTTTAGCTCTATAGAGAATGAACATTGACACGTAATAGTGATTAAAAAAGAAATATGAAATATAAATAAATAAACAAACAAATCCAAAGTCAGCCTAAAGCTAATCTATTGGATATACAGAATAGAAAGAAGAAAATGCAATTAAATTGGAGGTTCAAGAAATTAGTGTGTAGACAAAGAGCTTATATAGAATATAAGTGCTCCTCCTAGTGGTGGCGCTGGATATTGCCCATCTGCCCATCAAGCCGATGTCAGGCCCATGAAAGAGCTATAGAGTATAACTAAAATAGTTTTAGTATTGTGAGGTACACAATAAATGTACATGTTGTAATTTTCCATTTCTGTTAAAGGAATAGGCATATAGAAGCACTTAGCTAAGGTACTTTTAGGAAAGGAGATATAATAAGCTGAAGGAATAGAGAGGAACTATATACACTGACTTAAAGTATACTTTTACAATAGTGCACACTTTTGTAGAATAGCATATAGCTTATAAATAACATTTTATTCATTTATATAAGGTTTATTCTTTATAAAAACTGCCTAGAGTTAGTATTTTAAAGTATAACTATGAACCAAAGTGCAGCCATGTTTAACCAAAGCATGAACTTTGTTACACACATAGCTTCTAGATGCAAAGCAGGCATTCTTATAGATAAACAAGGGAAGACATAAATTTTTTATAACTGCAGTTATCCAGCTTGGGTAACAGTTCACCTTGTAGATAAGGCTATACCCTTAGTTAGCAGGATGTTACAAATCATGCCACAGAAAAGGGAGTGAAGATAAGACAGGAACAAAAGTGGCTTTTGATCTAATAATTGGAGGGTTTAGTAATTGTAATGGTTGTTAGGCGGTCAGAAAGCATGTGACTGGGTGGGCCTATCAACTGGGCTCACTTTTAAAGGATGTGGAGTGATGCATGGGACAGGGTATAAAAACCTATGCAAAAATTGATTCAAGTGTGGATTCTGGGATTTGTCATTACCAAGACTTCCATCAGCTTTTGCAAAAACTTTAATAAAACTTGTTTTGTTTTCCAACACCCTTGCAGTTGAATTTTTACTCCTCACAGTGTTAATATTACTTTCTCCATTAATTGACAAGCTTTATAATTTACCATTCCTACTTTTTTAAATGTAAGCTTTTCTTTTGTGAAATGAAGATCTGGCCTCAGCCATTGAAGGGAGAAACAAAAAATTGAAATCAAGTTCAAGTTTCTGGTGCCTTGCAAAGAATGCAGCGTGGGTCAATCTGGTCTTTGATGGTTCAAAAAAGAAAAAATAGGCAGAGATGGGATTGCCAGAGACTCCAGGAGACATCTAAGTCAGTGATGCCGAACCTTTTAGAGACCGAGTGCCCAAACTGCAACCCAAAACCTACTTATGTATTGTTGAGTGCCGAGTGGGCGTGGCCCATTGGGTGGGCATGGTCGTGGTGGTCACGGCATACTGGGTGGGCATGGCCACCTCGATGTTGCTTGTGGAAAGGGATGTCTGTGGGGCCAGGCAGGGTTGGGGGAGATCCAGGGGGGCTCTGGCGGGTGGGATGGTGGGCAGGAGGCTCGTCCTGTGGGGTGAGGCGATGCAAGGCAGGGGGGCAGTGCAGGGGTGCCGTTGCCGCAGGGCAAGGCGAGGTGAGGCAGGGGCCAGGGCGACTGCTGCCTGACACCATCAGCCACACACAGCGAGCGCATGGGGGCCAACTGTGTCCATCAGCAGTCACAGCCTGCCAGCCTCTTGGTTTCAGCGCAACGTGGCTGTTTGCCGCCTCGTGCATCACACCCAATGTGGCTGCCATGAGGCTGCAGAACAAGCCGGGCAGAGGTAAGGAACCAGTATACTGGTTTCTTAGTGCTGTCTGGCTTGTTCTGTGGCCTCATGGCAGCCGCATTGGGCAGGAGGTGGCAAACGGCTGGTTTTCCACCTCGCGTATTGCACCCAATGCTGCTGCAATGCAGCTCAGCCAAAAGTGGCCGTGAAACAAGTAGGGCAGGTTTTCCCCCCACCCGCCGTACGGATCGCCCTGCCACCGCTGCCTTTTCCCCCTACCTGCCGCATGGATTGCCCTGCTGCCGTCACTTCCCCCCCACCCCCTGCACAGATCGCCCTGCCGTCACCTCCGGAGCTTGCATCCGTGGCCGTGGGGTGATTTTGCAGCACGCCAGCAGCCTGATCCAGGCTCCGGAAGCCTGGAAAAGGCCTCTGCCGCCTGTATTGTCTCTGTTGGGGGGGCATGAAATCACTGTGCAGCCCAGGACCTGCGCTGGCAGCTGCATCTACCATCCAGCCCAGATCCACCCAGCTCTTGCAACTGCTCCCTGACTCCCAGTGCAGAAAGAAAGAGAGCGAGAGCGCAGGTGCACGTGGAGAGGTGGAGGGGAGCAGCCTGGCCCCGCCTCCCTCTGGGGCAATGGCCCACGTGCCCGCAGGGATGGCTCCTCGTGTTGCCTGTGGCACGTGTGCCATAGGTTCACCACCATGGATCTAAGTGCTCTCAGTGAAAAGGAAAAGAGAATTGGCTGTTAGAGGGAGAGAATTTGGTCCAGGGCAGGGGTCGGCAACCTGAAAAAGGAAAAGAGCCACTGGGAACCGGTTCCATCACACATAAAAAAAAGTGGGAGCCGCGTGCGTGCGTCCATGCACGCGCATGCGTGCGTCCATGCACGCGCATGCGTGCGTCCATGCACGCGCATGCGCAAAAACCGTTTGCACATGCGCAAAACAGTTTTTTCTTGCGCATGCGCGGACGCGCGCGGTTGCCATTTTTTTAATGTGTGATGGAACCAGTTCGCGGTTGCGCGACGGCGACGGCCCATCTGCAAAGCTGCCGCTTTCGGCAGCCTGCAAACGTGCCGCGGCAGCTTTCTCAAAGAGCGGCACCGCTGCCCATTCCGAGAGGTGCGCGCGCACCTCTCCGAACGACCGTAGGTGCGCGCGCACTTCCCCAAACCTTTGGAGAGGTGCGCGCGTGCCTCCGCGCGAACGGGCAGCGGTGCCGCTCTTTGAGAAAGCTTCCACGGCCCGTCTGCAAAGCGGCCGAAAGCGGCAGCCTGCAAACGTGCCGCGGCAGCTTTCTCAAAGAGCGGCGCCGCTGCCCGTTCGCGTGGAGGTGCGCGCGCACGTCTCCAAAGGTTTGGGGAGGTGCGCATGCACCTCCGCCCGTTCGGAGAGGTGCGCACGCACCTCTCCAAACGGGCGGTGCCACTCTCCATTTGGAGAGGTCCGTGCGCACCACTGCCCGTTCGAAGAGGTGCGCGCGCACTGGGCGGCTGGGAGCCGCAGGAGACGGTTCAAAGAGCTGCATGCGGTTCCGGAGCCACGGGTTGCCGACCCGTGGTCCAGGGAGATCTCATCCCTTCCAGGCACCAGTCTCAGAAATGGAATGGAATGGAATGGAATGGAATGGAATGGAATGGAATGGAATAGAATAGAATAGAATAGAATAGAATAGAATAGAATAGAATAGAATAGAATAGAATAGAATAGAATAATAGATTTGTTTATTGGCCAAGTGTTTTTGGACACACAAGGAATTTGACTCTGGTGCTAAACTCTCAGTGTACATACAATAATAGCGATAATCATGATCATAAACAACATGAAAATACATTCATCATAAATCATAAGATGCAACACTTAGTGATAGTCATAGAATACTAGCTAACCAAACAACGTATATCATACTAGGATACTAAAAACTATATAAATTGTAAGATACAAGCAACAAAGTTATAGACATAAGCTGATAGGTAATAGGAAAGATGAATATCAGTAATGCAGCTTTCCTAAGTAGTTTGACAGTATTGTAGGAATTAATTGTTAAGCAGAGTGACGGCACGGGGGGAAAAACTGTCCTTATGTCTAGTCGTTCTGGTGTGGAGTTCCCTGTAGCATCGTTTTGAGGGTAGAAGTTGAAATAGTTTATGTCCAGGATGTGAGGGGCCTGTAGATATTTTCACAGCCCTCTTTCTGGCTCATGCAGCATGCAGGCTGGTAGCAATTGTTTTTTTTTCTACAGTTCTATTTTTTGAAGTTTTTGTCTATCTTGGTTGATTGCAGTTCCAAACCAGACAGTTCTAGAGGTGCAAATGACAGACTCAATGATTCCTTTGTAGAACTGCATCAGCAGCTCCTTTGGCATTCTGAGCTTTCTGAGTTGGCGCAGGGAGAACATTCTTTGTTGTGCTTTTTTGATGACATTTTTGATGTTAGGTATCCATTTTAAATCTTGAGATATTATAGAACATAGAAACTTGAAGGTCTCTATTGTTGATACTGTGTTGTCTAGTATTGTAAGAGGTTGTAGAGTAGTAGGGTTTCTCTTAAAGTCTACGATCATTTCTACAGTTTTGAGTGTGTTCAGTTCAAGATTGTTCCGGCCGCACAAGGCTAGTTGTTCAACCTCCCGTCTGTATGCCGATTCATCGTTGTCTCGAATGAGACCAATCACTGTTGTATCATCTGCAAACTTCAGTACTTTAACAAAGGGATGTTTCGAAATGTCATTGGTATATAGAGAGAAGAGAAGTGGAGAGAGCACGCAGCTCGTGGGGGGGGGGGAGCTGTGCTAACTGTACAAGGTATCTGATGTGATTTTTCCGAGCTTCACTTGCTGCTTGAACTCCTTCTGGGCAATCAGAGATGGGAGAGACTAAAGGTGGAGCTACTCCTGTGGATGCCGAGGCTGCTACTTGGTTGGTCTCTGCCTGATAGGAAGTCAAAGTGGGTTGGAAGACTCAGAAAAGGGCTTGGATCCTGATTCTTGGCCTCATATGATCCCCGAAGTGCTAAAGCAACAAGAGGAAGAAAGAGTTCAGTTAATCAAGAAACAGTCAGGACAAATTATAATTTAAAGTAACATTAAAAATAAGCAAATAAATAAGCAAATAAATAGTCCCAATAATAAAAAATGTGATTAGTCAGTTAAAATCCAAACAAACCTATTGCTTTTCCCAGCTATTTTCCCCAAAGTTTTATCAGAACAGAGATTAATGAACAGCTGTGGTTTTCTTAGTCTTCTACATTCATCCTACAATTTATCTGTGTTTAAGATGGAGATTGGCAACCAGAGTTTTACAGACATCCATCAAGTCCCGATTTGCAACTAAAAACTAAATACTGAAAGCAAAAATGTAATAAAGACTTGGTGAGCTGCAAAGCAGAGTGCCAATCTCTCTCACCTTTATTTCCATGAATGCTTCTATGGCATACAGGAGTACTTTTTAGAAAATATGAGGTAGGTGATGACTTCTCAGTATTTTCTCTAGAAGTGAGATTTCCTGCTGCCTTTCCTCGTCCCACCAAAAAAGGCAAAGGGCCAATGATGTAGGACAAGACATTCTGAGCAAGTAAAGATGGACTTGGATCTCTGCTGTTGTTCATCTTAATTTGAAATATCTAGTGGATGACCTGTGATCTGCTGGGTCATTCTTTCCTTACCAAGATCCTCAGCACCTTCAACAAGGAGTGAGCTCCTAATGTGATTCCTTCACTTGAACAACTGGACACACACTCAGAGATACTCCTGTTGAGGGATATATATACTTTATAGCACAGTCTATCATCAGCACAGAAAATGTTTCATGACATTTTGTGTTCTGTCATAATCTTTCCCCTAGCTGTGGATGGATGCTAGGGGTGCACCCTCTTATACCCTACAGCAACTGTGAATCTTTGAATATAAAGGTAACCAGATAAAAGAGATGTTAAGGAATTTGTTGTGCAGAGATCTCCTTGTGCTACCAAAGAGTTGCACAGACAAGGAAGGGTACTGAGAGCAGCAAGAGTCACACACAGGAGTACACTGAGTTGTAAAAGCAAAAAGTATTTTACTTTGAGGTGGTGTAAAAACAAAAATGCACAGTCAAAGATAAACAGTCCAAGTAGCAATCCAAATACAAAGTCTTCTTACCGGTCCAGAGGTCAATACACAGTTCAGGTTTACAACAGTAGTAAACCAACAGCAGAGCAAAAACAGTAGTAGTAGAGATCAGTGAATTCAGAGAGAGAGAGAAGCTACATTCCTAGCTTCCTCTTATAGCCATGAGAACACTTACACACCCATTGGCCAATTAACTTCTTAAAGACATAGCATTATGGTTAATATATTTTCAACCCAACATTGTAGGCTAACACCATATGCCTAACATTCTCCCCTTTGGGTAGAATAATATATAACTCTTACAATCTTATGCACATTCTTTCACAATTAGCATTGTGTCTCACAGCACTTTGTACCTTCGTAAAATGGTCTGCAATATTTACATCAGATGGGCAATACTCTAGCTGTATTAATTTATCTTTGATAAATTGTCTGACATTTAAATAACGAAGATCAGTATGTTTAGATCTTGTTCTTACTGCAGCATTATTAGCCATCTGTATCGCAGCTTGATTGTCCTCATACACAATGAATGGATCATTTACATTTAAACCCATATCTAACAATAATTGTTTGTACACTAGCAGTTCTGTACATAACACTGATAGACATGAAAATTCAGCCTCCATTGTAGACAAGCTTATGTGCTTTTGCCTGATAGACTTCCATCCAATCAAAGAATCACCCAACATTATAGCCAACCCTGAGGTAGATTTACGAGTGCTTGTATCAGAGGCAAAACTCGCATCTGCATATGCAGTGAGGATTAACTCACGATTTGGCTCTAAATATAACGAGTAGTAAATAGTCTGCTTCAAATACCTTAATACTCGTTTAGCTGATTGCCAGTGTCTAACAGCTGGATTATTGTTGTACCTAACCAATTGGTTTACACATTTCCATATTGTATCTCTTTAATAACTGAGATATTTTACTGGCTTGCGACACCTTAAAACCCCTATTCGTTTTCACAATATCTAACCCCAAATAGTGGCTTATTTTCCCAAGATTTCTAATTGTGAATTTATTTTGCAATCTTGAAATGATAGTTTGTGCTTCTAACTCAGTTTTTGTTATTATTGCAATATCATCTGTGAATAATAAAAGAAAAGATAATGCTCCGTTGTGTTCTCTTCTAAACAAACAAGGATCAGCATTACTGGCTACAAAACCTATTGCAATCAACTCATTAACTAAACATGTATTCCACTCATAGCCTGATTGTTTCAATCCATAGAGGCTTTTCTTTAATTCCCAACAATCATGGTCTCTATCATTAGTCAATCCTGGTGGTATTCTTAAATAAATAGTATGTTGCAATGGAGCATGTAGATATGCAGTTTCAACATCTACATGGGTAACCATATATTGGATTTTAGCCGCCCATACTAAGGCTGCTCTTAAAGTAGTTGCCCTCAGACTGGGTGCAAACACCTCGTCATAATCCTCAGTAGTTTGGGCAAAACCTTGTGCAACCAAACGTGCCTTATGGGTTACGGTCCCATCTACACCCTTCTTTATCTTATATATCCATTTACAACCTATAGCTTGCTCACCAGGTGGCAGTTTTGCTTTCTCATAGACCTTAAGATCCTGCAAAGACTTCAACTCCCTGTTCATTGCAGCTTTCCATGATGCCTGTTCCTTTTCAGGATACATCCTGATCTCATCATAGTTAGATGGCTCTACACTAACTTGACATATTACACTTGCTTCATAGCGATCAGGTGGACGTCTGATACGCGTTGAACGCCAAGGAATTACAGGGCTTTGAATTTCTGTCTCCTTTCCTTCCTCTGATTCATCTTTTATCTCCCCTATCTCCTCTTCATCTTTTATATTTACAGGAGATGTATTATCATTACTAGTTACATTATCATGGGAGTCCTCAAACACTAGAGGATCAGTATTAACAGTTACTTGCTCTAACCTATCCCAACCAACGTGCTCAAGGAATTTTGCACTAGTACTATTATATACATTAGTTGTGCCTCATTCCCAGAAATGATATGATCTGTGGTTAGCTTCGTAACCTACGAAGTATAATTGCCTAGCCTTATGTTGGCATTTACTCCTGAGTTGTGCAGGAATGTGGACCCAAGCTGGGGTGCCAAACGTGTGCAGGTAATCAAGGTTTGGTCTTCTACCATGCCATATAGTATATGGTATTTTACCAGTAGAAGTATTAACAACTATATTCAGAACATGGTTTGCACATTTTGCTGCCTCCCCCCACAGTCTATCTGTTAAGCCAGAATCTTGAAACATGGTTCTCATCATGGCTTGTAACGTTTGCCCACGTCTCTCAACAAATGCATTATGTTGAGGCCTATAAGGGGCTGAACGTTTATGCTCAATGCCAGCAGATTCTAACATATCAACAAAACGCTTGTTTGTAAATTCAGTGCCATTATCAGTAATTATGCACTGAACCTTTCTCTTTGTTTTTCTCTCCACGAACTTCAGCCAGTTTGCAAATTGTTGGAAAGTGTCTGCCTTTGACTTAAGCAGATAACAAAATCCATATCGAGAGTAGTGGTCCAATATACTTAAAATATAACATGACCCTCCTAAACTTGGTTTCATGGGTCCAATTTTTTTATTTAATTCCATTTATATCCCGCCCTTCTCCGAAGACTCAGGGCGGCTTACAAGCTTAGCAGTAGCTAAGCTTAAATCAGCAGTAGCTAAGCTTAAATCAGCAAACACAACTTCCAAAGGAACAGTTGTTTTGAAACCGTTTAACCTGTTTGCAGGAGTTGCCTTACTCTTTTCCTGATTACAGGCATTGCAATTCAAATACTTACTACATGGCTTCAGTTTAAGTCCTTCTACTAACTCAACTGTTTTACGCAGTGAGTTAAAGTTTACATGCCCTAACCGCCTATGCAATAAATGTATACACTCATCATGTGGCTTCTTGTTCTCACATATTGAGTTAGCTTTTACTGTACTAACCTGGTTACTTGTGAGAACGAATAAACCATTTTTCAAATTAGCAGTTACACAGGTTCCATTCCTCTCAATAGTGCATTGCTCCCCTCTGAATGTTACCACAAACCCAACTTTAACCAATTCCCTTACAGATAACAGGTTGAATCTTAGTTTAGGTATATATAGCATAGGTAACTTTTCATCAATGCATGGACAATAGGAATTACCTTCACCAGAGGCCTTCATCCTCCAACCGTTTGCCAGTGAAACATATTGGTTGCTGTTTTTCATATTAACAAACCTCTCTTTCACTTTAGTAATGCATTGTGAAGCCCCACTATCAACAACCCACAATTCATTATTTTTGGATGTTGGTTTACCAGAAACAGCCAAACCAATGCCCTTTTTAGCCTTCCCACTGCTATTCACATTCTGTTTTCTACCCTTTCTACAGAATTTGGCTATATGCCCTCTGGCCCCACAAGAAAAACATTTCTTGACGTTGTAAGCAGTGGTAAATTGCTGCTCCTCTCGTGGCTGTGTCTCTCTCAGCTGGTCTCTGTCACGCCTTCTTCTGGACTCTTCCAGCAGTCTCCCAGTAATGTTAGTCAATGTCAGTTCCTCTCTGGTCAGGACTTCCAAAGAAGAAACATACTCATCATAACTCTCATCCAAAGATGACAGAATAATGTAGACCTGATGCAACTCTGAAAAAATCAGCTCCTTTTCATGAAGCTCTTGAAAAGTTGCCTTCATGTAGTTTAAATGGGTCAGCATATCTCCATTCTTCTGCAAACGAGCCCTAAACAGCTTACGTGTAAGGTGTATATGTGCACCCACACTGTCTCGAACATAAAGCCTTCGCAAAACGCCCCAACACCTAGCAGCAGACTCCTCACCACGAATATGGACAAGCTGCTGGTCATTCAGTGTTAGTCCAATAATGCAAAGAGCTTTCTCATTGCTTCGTTTAAAGTCGTCTATCTTCTTTGCATCCTCTTCATCATTTGCATCCCAAGCAGTAGTATCTGGTGGGTTATTTACAACAGTCCATAGTCCTTCCTTGCGCAAAATCAAGCAGCATTTCGTGGACCAGGAAACATAGTTTGTCCCATCCAACCAGGTTATCCAGGAGATGCCTGACAACAGTTCTTGTGCCATTTTACACCAAATAGCTAACACAAACTCAGCTAGGAATACTGTGTGTACTTACTCTCAGTACAGGCCTGGGCCCATAACCAGTGTTAAGGAATTTGTTGTGCAGAGATCTCCTTGTGCTACCAAAGAGTTGCACAGACAAGGAAGGGTACTGAGAGCAGCAAGAGTCACACACAGGAGTACACTGAGTTGTAAAAGCAAAAAGTATTTTACTTTGAGGTGGTGTAAAAACAAAAATGCACAGTCAAAGATAAACAGTCCAAGTAGCAATCCAAATACAAAGTCTTCTTACCGGTCCAGAGGTCAATACACAGTTCAGGTTTACAACAGTAGTAAACCAACAGCAGAGCAAAAACAGTAGTAGTAGAGATCAGTGAATTCAGAGAGAGAGAGAAGCTACATTCCTAGCTTCCTCTTATAGCCATGAGAACACTTACACACCCATTGGCCAATTAACTTCTTAAAGACATAGCATTATGGTTAATATATTTTCAACCCAACATTGTAGGCTAACACCATATGCCTAACAAGAGAGATCCTGAGAGATCTCAGATGTCTCTGGCAAAGGCTGTTGAATGAAAGATGAAAAAATGAGAGGTGTCAGATGTAGAGAACTGAATACACAAAATGTCCTCAATCTGCTAAATGACCTGGGGAGGGGGGGGAAGAGAGAGAGGGATGGAAAAAGAGAGAGAGAAAGAGAGAGGGAGGGAGGGAGGGAAGGAAGGAAAGAAAGGACTGGAGAGAAGGTGGGAAGAAAAAAGCAATAGAAGAGAAGGGATGATTAACTGGCTTCCTATCCTAGAACTATGAAGCTTACAGGAGTTTGTTGCAGGCACTAGAGATTATCTTTGAATATCTGTGTCCAAGGTTAAAGGAATCAAGTGGATCACTCAGCTCCCTCTCAATCTACCATCTCCTCTCTGTCTGTTCTTTATCCTGGATCCTTTAGCCCACTTCTTTCATATAAGTGATTTGCTTGACTTCCTGTGAGATTTATTTTGTGAGGTGGAACAGTTTGGGAGATGGCATATCTGGGAAGGAGAGATACTGCCTGCTATATGATTTAAGGAAAGATCAGATTCCAAAAAGGTTTTGGTCCAGAGGCAGAAACTCTTTTTCACCGAAAGTGCCCAACTCTCGGGAAGAAGGAAGGAATATGGAAAGAGGGCCAGGGATGGGGGGGAGGGGCATTCCTTGGTGGGCCTATGGGCCTTGCAGACTTTCCCGTTCATTCCAATAGACTTCAACACACACTGTGACCCTTTGGAACTCATCCCCCGCCTAGATCTTAGATTGGTCCCTATAATAACAATTGTGCAAGATTGTTCTTAGTACAAGGAATTTAATGACTCACACCCTGGACGGTATCTCTTTACTCTCCTACCATCCGGTAGGAGATATAGGAGTATAGCCAGCCGTACCAACAGGCTGAAAAATAGCTTTTATCCGTGGGCTGTTAGGCTTTTAAATGGGATATAATCTCTGTGAATTTATGCAGAATTGACTTGGGAGGCCGGTGTGTGGTATAGTTGGTTCACATGGTGTGGTAGGATGGAGGGTTTGTTGTCACTGTGTGTTGGGGGGAGAAAGCACGGGGAGGGGGGAGGCTCAGCTAATCTCAATGTACACGTGTTGTACTTTGACAATAAAGGTTTATTTATTATTATTATTATTATTATTACCTGTTTTGTTTTCTTCTGCATACAAAGACAATTGCAGAGGTTTAGAGCTCCTTCTGAGCTAAACATCTTGTTTTTTACTTTTACTTGGAAGTGCGGAAGGAGAGAAAATCCTAAGAATGTTGACCATTATTTATTTATTTATTTATTATTTATTAATTTGATTTAATTTAATTTGATTTAATTCGATTTGATTTATATATTATCCTAAGCTTCTCTATAGTTTCCCAGGCATTTGTGATTATGTCATAATCAGGGACCCATGCAACTAAGCTTGGCTCCCCCAGTTGAAGTGCCCTGGAAACAGGCATGAGATCCTGAGTCCAGACTGAGATTAAAACCCTAAAATTGCCTTTGAACTGGGAGCTTCTGCACTGGGGGGATGGGCCGCCCTTCAGGTCTCTCTGTTGTCCTTATTAAGGAGCTTGGGGCAGTTTGTGGGAGATTGGGGGTCATCTTGTTTGCGATGTATTCTTTTTGGGCTGTCCTTTTACATTTTTGTTTAATTTCCTTGAATAAATACTGACACTTAAGGTCTCTATTCGCTGATATGCTTCTTGTGTTGGAATCCAAAAGGACCCATTTCCTGGACAGCCAGTTACTGCTCTGACCCTTGGCAATCCAGCCCCAGGCTTCTGGCATTCAGAAGGGCCTGGGTTAGGGCCGTTTCATTGTGCCTGGGGGTCCAGGAGTAGAAGGGAGCCTTTTCAAGGCTTGTACTCAATGGGGCATCTGGTTGCGTTCACCTGGTGGCTGCCATTATATTTTGTCTTGAATTGATCTTTTAAACAAAGGTGCTTTTAACATGGTTATATGTTTGTGCATTTATTTATATTGCTTACTGGATGCACACAAACACACAAATCCTATCACACACATGGATTTATACATAGAGTGCAATCTTAATTGTGAAGAGTAATTTCTGGGGCTGGGATAGTCACAACTGAGGTGATATCGTCCCACCCGAAAATCAACCCTGAGCAAATCCCAGGGATTGAAGACAGCTCCTCCTGCTGACATCATGCTACCAAATGCATATTCATGAATGATTGTCATGCTAACCCAGGGATAGGCAACCTTGGCTCTTTTATGACTCGTGCACTTCAACTCCCAGAATTCCTGAGCCAACCATGCTGGCTCAGGAATTCTGGGATTTGAAGTCCATGAATCATAAAAGAGTCAAGGTTGCCTACCCCTGTGCTAACTGATCCAATGATGCTAGATGCATTTTGATGCATTTTGTAAATTTGCACCTCCTTCCTTCTGCTCTTACTGAGTCATTCATGTGTGAGAGAAGAAGATGCTCTCTTATCTGGGAGTCATCGCAGGAGGGGGAAGCCAGCATAGACTATATGAATGCACACAAATACAGACACACACAGAAACATTGGCTATTGACATGCCAGGAGGGCAGTCCAGCACAGGTTGTTGATGGTGCGAAGTCAAGAAGTCTGGAGTCATTGTCTAGAACTCAAAGACCGTCCCAGCTCCAATTCTGATTTCCCAGTTCCACTGGTGGCCTCTCAGGTCGGGAAGAGGATTCAGAGATTGGGAAGGGAGAGGCTAAAAACTGAGAGTTTTTAAAATTTGAAACATGGAGGCTGAGAGTTCTCCTTTGGCTTCCACTTGCAACGAATGGTATTAAAATAGGAGGATCTAGAAGAGGTGGTCAAGAAAAGTCAGGATAGCACCCATGCAAACTTCTCATAGTCAGAGTCTCAGTCTTTTGGATGTGCAATGCGTGTAGAGGGGGGATTGTGATTGGGCAGGTAGGTGCCATCTTGACCTTTTTTGATCCCCTCTGGGGATACCTTTGATATGACAGACTATTGAAACACCTGCGCTAGCTGCAAACAATTTGGAAAGCTCAGTTTGAGAGTTTGGATTCAAGATTTATGGAGTCCATGGATTGTTCCTCTCTTGAGGAAGCCATTCAATTTCCAAGACCTTCAGTTAATATTTTTTGTTGTTGTTATATCACCACTTGGAGAAGTTCTGTGTTAAAGACAAGAGGGGGAAAAAACTTTGATGGGGTTACTTTTAAATTATGAATCACACATCCTTAGGAATTGCAGTGATTTCCTTAGCTCAGTTTTACAGGTAGTCCTCGACTTACAACAGTTCATTTTGTGACCGTTCATAGTTACAATGGTACTAAAAAAAGTGACTTATAACCATTTTTCATACTTACAACCGTTGCAGCATCCCCATGCACACATGATCAAAATTCAGACGCTTGGCAACTGACTCATATCATTTTCAGTGTCCTGGGGTCACATGATCACCTTTGATCATGTTACTCCGGGATCACATGACACTTGGCAACTGATTCATATTTATGATGGTTGCAGTGTTCCTGGGTTATGTGATCACCTTTTGCAACCTTCTGACAAGCAAAGCCAGTGGGGAAGCCAGATTCACTTAACAACCTTAACAACTGGAGTGATTTACTTAACAATTCTGGCAAGAAAGGTCACTTAACAAATGTTTCACTTAGCAACATAAATTTTTGGGGTCAATTGTGGTCATAAGTTGAGGATGTCCACAGTATTTACAGATGTCCACACATTGTTTTTTAATTTGGTTTTCAAAAATACTTTTTAAAGAAATTAGGGGTGATTACCATTATTAACATATTTTATGGTTATCGCACATGCCCATCACACCCCAGAATTAGCTCTGGAAGCTCTCTGACCTCATATTGGGGAAGGCCACAGGTCCCTGGCCGTGCAGAGGCTATTCGAATGCAGCCCCATTTTTTGGGCAGGGACATGAGATTGGCTTACCTTAAAAAACGGGCTGGTTACAAAATATCAATTTCTGACACAGGATTCAGTCTCATGTCCCATCAGCTGCAGTAAAAGATTCTTGTTTGAGGGGTACATTCTCATGACCTCACTTCTGATGAGAGCAGGACACCCTCTCTTCACCTCAAAGAGAAAATACCTTGGCAAATACGGGAAGAACCCAATACAAACTAGTCTGACTCAGCGGCAGCCTGAGGCTAAATAAACAAACACTTAACACACACTGGCTACAAAGTATCAAGTCTAAACCACGGTTAACAGCAATTAGGATTGACAGGATTAAAATAGAAACACTAAAAGGTACATAATAACAAAATAAATCACACGGGATCCCTCCTGGGGCAAAGCGTAACATTTTCCTAGACAGAATTGATAAAGAAATTAACCCATCAATAGACACTGACCAACGAATCAGAAAAGACAATTTTAAACTCAAGAATCAGAAATGACAATTTTGAAAACCATGAAAGGATGTAAGAACTCACATTTGGGGATTATTCTCTCTAGCTACCCGGGAATTCATGCTGAATTGTCACTCAACTTTAATCTCCATATTTAAACCTCTCTTTCCGATAGCTGGCTTCACGTTCTATTTGTTCTTCTCTGTGCCGCTTGCGAAAATCCCTGCTGGAAGAGCCTGAACGAGGGAGTTCCTCCCAACAATTACCTGGTGACCCAGATGGGACTTCCAGCTCACCCAACCACCAGACCAGGCCCTGAAGAGCCATCACCCAGCTGGGAGAGGATGCCTTGTTCCGCGGGGAAGTCTCCATGGACCCTGCCCAGTCGGCAATGGGTATTAATGGGAATCTTTGAGTCTTGTGCTCAAACAGAAAGAGGGTAAGTGCTGCCAAATTTAAATTCCTAGATTCAAAGGAAGAGTGTGTGGATGTATGTGTGATGCACCCTCTTCTGACAATCAGCTGAATCTCACCCCCTCTGCATGCCCTCCAGCCGCACCCCAGCCTGCTGCTAGCTCCCCTGGAGCCGTGATTGGCAGGGCTCGGGAAAGCAAGGGGAGAGCGGGCAGTAAAAGTGTCATAAAATCTTTCATATTGGTAGACCAGACCCCTTTTGGGAAATCTTTTTTTTACATTGGTAGGCCAGACCCCATCTGCCAGTAATTTATAAGCAAAGCCCCAAGTTAGGAAAATAAGCCCCAGGCTAGGAGCGACTCATACCTCTGAAAGCAAGCAAAGGTTCTCCTGGACATTTGAAGTCTGAAAATTGTGGTTGTGTAGGTAAAGCCGGTAACTGAGCAATCCATGCTCTCTAGGGGAGAAGATGAATCCTCAAAGACCCCTTTTTGGTCTTAAACTGGTAGAGAATCCCTGAAGGAGCAACACATACTCTGTTAGGGATTCCAGAGTGCTCTGCGGCCCCTTTCTGGCCTGAAAACTGTGGTTGTAGGCGGCAGTCTCACAAGGAGACTTCAAGTGCACCAGACCCGACTGAGCCAAAGTGAACCCCTACATCGGAAATAGGGGAATCATGGGATATTCCAGTTCGAGGGTCGAGATAGGCTCCCCAGTAAAAAGCTTGCTTGAAGCCTGGGACAGGAATCAGCTACCCATCCAGGCAGGTATGAAAAATAAACAGTTAAAGAAATTATGTGAAAAATGGGCTTTGCTTAAAGATGAGTGCGGAAAACAGATTTGGCCAGAAGGCGGCACGTTTAAATTCAAAACACTGAAAGCACTTAGATCCAGAATAGAAGCAGCCCAGCTACCCTATTGGTATTGCTGGGCTGAACTGTCCAGATTAAAAAGTCAGGCTCAAATTGAGTTCAAACCACAGTCTCCCTTAGATGACCCAGAACCAAATATCATCCCCCCCCACTGAACAGGCCTGTACCCGGGCGATCGAGAGGCCAGGCTGAACATATTTTAACCCACCCACTCCTTCTTCCCATCTGACTTGGTTGTGTGGAAAAAGGAGACTCCTACTTTCTGATCAGACCCCCAATCGGTCATAACAACTATAAAGTCAATTGTGGAAACCCGCAGTCCATCTTCTCTGCGCCACTTGCAAAAATCCTGGCTGGAAGAGCCTCAACAGGGGAGTTCCTCCCAACACCTCCATCTCATTTCACACTTTTTCTAGAAACTAAGTAGTCAGCTTTAGTTTCCCTTCATCAGAATGGCAGCCATATGAATTGAAGAAGAAAAAAAAACAAATAAACAAAGAACATCTCCTTGAAAGCTAACCGTCCTAATTTATAAGGAATTTTTCCTTGTTATATTAACTGCAAGATTGTTTTGAACCACTTTCAAAGGGGAGGAGCTTTTGAATGTTTTATGTAGTTCGGAAGAAACATCTAGAGATCCTACAGCTCAGAGGTTTTTTCATCACAGTTTTATAGCAATTTAATTAACATAATAGAATAAAAATGTAATGAATATTTTAGAATAAATTTTATTATAAAATTTAACACGAATAGTTTATTATCCTTAAAAATCATGAATATATAGGAAGAATTAATTTAATTTAATTTAATTTATTGAGATTTCTATACCGCCCTTCTCCCTAGGGGACTCAGGGCGGTTCACAGGGCATATATAAATAACAATACAAAAATTAAAAAACAATTAAATCAATGCCCAAGTTAAAACAAGAATGATAAAACAAGCCTATAAAAACCCATATACCCCCATCAGGCCAGACCCGCTAGTTCAAATAAATGGGTCTTCAACCCGCGACGGAAGGATCGGAGGTCTGATGCCGTCCGGAGCTCAACCGGCAGTTGGTTCCATAATGCCGGGGCACCCACAGAGAAGGCCCTCCCCCTGGGGGCCACCAGTCGACATTCCTTGACCGGAGGCACCCTGAGGAGGCCCTCTCTGTGGGCATGCACAGGGCGGAGGGGAGTCGACGCCGGCAGCAGGTGGTCCTCGAGGTATCGCGGACCCATGCCATGTAGGGACTTAAAGATCATAACCAAAACCTTGAACCTTACCCGGAAGACAACTGGTAACCAATGCAGCTCACGGAGCAAAGGTGTAACATGGGAGTACCGGGAAACTCCCAAGACAACTCTCGCGGCCGCATTCTGTACCAGTTGGAGCCTCCGAGTAGTCTTCAAGGGAAGCCCCATGTAGAGAGCATTACAGTAGTCTAGGCGAGAGGTCACGAGCGCATGAGTGACCGTACATAAGGCCTCCCGGTCCAGATAGGGCCGCAACTGGCGCACCAGGCGAACCTGGGCAAAAGCCCCCCTAGTCACGGCCACTATATGATCCTCCAAAGTGAGTCGTGAGTTTAGGAGGACTCCCAAGTTGCGAGCCCTATCCACAGGGGGTAAAAGCTCACCCCCCATAGAAAGAGATGGAACATCCCAGGTGTCCCGGGAAGCCGGAATGTGCAGCCACTCAGTCTTGTCAGGGTTGAGTTGAAGTCTGTTCCTCCCCATCCAGACCCGAACCGCCTCCAGGCAACGGGACATCACAGCGAGGGCATCACTGGGGTGGTTTGGGGTCGAAATAAAAAGTTGGGTATCATCAGCATATTGATGATACCCAACTCCAAAACCACAAATGATCTCACCCAGCGGTTTCATATAGATGTTGAACAGGAGAGGCGAGAGGACCGACCCCTGAGGAACTCCACAAGCGAGAGTCCTAGGGGTCGACCTCTGCCCCCCTGCCAACACCGACTGCGAGCGTCCCAGGAGGTAGGAGGAGAACCACTGAAAAACCGTGCCTCCCACTCCCAATCCCCTGAGACGCCGCAGCAGGATACCATGGTCGATGGTATCGAAAGCCGCCGAGAGGTCTAATAGGACTAGGACAGAGGAATATCCCCTATCCTGAGCCCTCCAGAGATCATTCACCAGAGCGACCAATGCCGTTTCCGTGCTGTGCCCGGGCCTGAAACCCGATTGGTAAGGGTCCAGATAATCCGCTTCATCCAGGACCAGAGGGAGCTGATGCGCCACCACACTCTCAACAACCTTCGCAAGAAAGCGAAGGTTGGAGACTGGACGAAAGTTGTTCAATACAGCTGGGTCCAAGGC
The DNA here is from genome assembly GCF_964194415.1 of Vipera berus. Taxonomy (NCBI): domain Eukaryota; kingdom Metazoa; phylum Chordata; class Lepidosauria; order Squamata; family Viperidae; genus Vipera; species Vipera berus. The sequence continues at coordinate 110,542,590 of NC_138204.1, forward strand.
AGGCTTCTTGAGGAGAGGTCTCACCACCGCCTCCTTCAAGACGGTGGGGAAATAACCCTCGCTCAAAGAAGCAGATATAACCGCCTGGAGCCAGCCTCGTGTCCTCTCCCTAGCTGCATAAACCAGCCAAGAAGGGCACGGATCCAATAAACATGTGGTGGAACTCAGCTTCCCCATAATCCTGTCCACTTCATCAGGGGTCACAGAATCAAACTCCTCCCAGATAACATTGACAGGACCGCCCGTGTCCTGATCGCCAGACTCTGCCCAGCTGGAGTCCAAACCGGTCCGAATCCGAGCGATTTTATCCGACAGATGTTGACTAAACTCCTCGGCACGACCCTGCAAGGGATCCTCCCTCACCTCCTGAGTAAGAAGGGAGCGAGTCACCCTAAACAAGGCGGCCGGGCGATTATCTGCGGACGCGATGAGGGTGGAGAAGTAATTACACCTCGCCTCCCTCATCGCAGCGAGATAAGACCTAATGTAGGTTCTTAACCGCAATCGGTCGGGTTCAGATCGGCTGGACCTCCAGCAGCTCTCTAGGCCCCGTTTCCGACGCTTCATCTCCCGGAGCTCCGCGGAGAACCATGGAGCTCGCTGGGATCTGCACCGGGTCAGGGGCCGCAAGGGTACAACCCGGTCAAGTGCCTCAGTGGCTGCCCTTTCCCAGGCTTCCACTAAGGCATCCGCCGAGTTGTGAGCAATGGAGGCAGGTGGGGACCCCAGCGCCGCTTGGAATCTATCAGGATCCATTAGGCGTCTGGGGCGGTACCATCTAATTGGCTCCGTACCCCCACGGCGGGGGGTGGCAAAATGGAAGACCAGCCGCAGGAGGTGATGATCGGTCCATGACAGGGGCATAATAAATGGAAAGCCCCCACCAAGATCATCCAACCACCGTCCAGATAAGAAAATCAGGTCAAGGGTGTGGCCTCCCTCATGAGTTGGTTCAGAAATTACCTGCGTCAGGTCCATGGCCGTCATGGAAGCCATGAACTCCTGAGCGAGCTCAGATGAGCCTCCCAGGGATGGTAGATTGAAGTCTCCCAAAACTATAAGTTTGGGGAACTCAACCACCAACCCCGAGAGGATATCGAGCAGCTCGGGCAGGGCTGCCACTGCGCGACTAGGCGAAATGTACACGAGCAGCAAGCCCAACTGCGCCCCAGAACCAAATCTCACAAAGAGAGACTCACACCCGACTATCTGAGGAACGGTGGTCTCCCGCGGACATAAGGTCTCCCTAATGATCACCGCCACACCCCCACCCCTACCTTGAGCTCGAGGCTGGTGTAGCACCCGGAAGCCTGGTGGGCAGAGGTCAACCAAAGGGACCCCACCCTCTGGGCCCAACCAAGTCTCCGTGATGCAAGCCAGGTCCGCATGCTCACCCTCAACTAAATCCCTAACAAGGGGAGTTTTGTTAACCACGGACCTGGCATTCAGGTACACCAGCCGGAGCTCAGGAGGCTGCACATCCTCGCTCCCGGAACCTCGGGAAAGAAGCAGAGGGTCGGAGCGCCTCACCGCTTGCAGATAGCGGAGACGGCCCTCCCGGTAATGATATGGCCCCCTGTCTATCCGCCTGCTGCCATTCCCCGTCGTGGGAATTGGTAATCCCACGACCCGCTCATGAGCCCCGGAGACAACGACCCCCCGTTCTCCCCCCGCGCAGTCAGACCCAAGTCTGGCCTGAACTATGGTTGATTGGCCGCCCCCCATAGCCAGACAACCCCCATCTCCCACCCCTCTCCCCAACCCCGTAAAAATTTTTGATAAAAACATAATCAGGGGCCTCTTATTAAATTTATGTTGACGGCCCCTGCCCCTGCCCAGCCATCTCTCAGAGACCCAAAACTCGGGCCCTTCATCGAGGTTAGGATTTAAAGAGGCGGGTCGCACCCAGGCGAGGGGGGCACCCCTGAGAGCGAGCAAGTCCGTGCTAGTATATTTTCGCATGTTAGTCCAGCAAGTCCAGAATAGGCAGTCCCGGAGGTGATCATGTCCATAGGAGGGTCGAAGGCCGGAAAAGAAAATATCTGGATCCACACCCAACTGCACTGCCACTCAGTTGGGTGCCCCGGTAAACAGGCCACCCCCGCCCTCTCACGGCAGGTTGCAACTCTGTACCTGGGGGTGGTCAAAGATATACTCTGGGTAGGCATGCCCCATAGAGCTCCCACCTCTATGGGGCTGCAGATGTAAAAGTCAGCCACTCTCCCACCGTGGCTGGTACCCAGGACCGACCGAATCCAAAGGGGAGAGGGGGAGGTAGGCAAAGTTAATAGATGTATATATTCAGGCAGAAGAGTAGACGGGCCAAGATAGAAGAATGGTCTGAAAGAGTCATCACCGCCGCTAAAACGGTCCAAAAGCGGTATAAGGACCACCTGTCGCCGTTGCTCCATTGAAGCGGTCCGAAGACGCCGTTGCCAACACAAGCGGTCCGAGGCAGCACAGAAAACATCATCGCCGCTGGGATAACTCTCAGTCGCCCTCTCCGCCGCCAAAACGGCCCGAGGACGACAGCGCCACCAAAAGCAGCCTGATGCGGTCTGGGGTAAGATGGAAACACCACCGCCAGCGAGAGGGGCCAAAAGCCCGAGAAACGCCGCAGCCAATCACCGGCCTCCACAAACGGCCCGAATAGGCCAGAAAACGCTGATGCCGCCGAAGTGGCCCGAAAACAGGTCAAATGTTGCCACTCGGGCCAGAAGGCCCCAGGAATGCCACCGCTTAGTGCTGGTCGCTGAGAACGGCCAAAGCCCACTGCTGCCGTCGTCATCGTCGCCGGATGCAGGCCATCTCCGCCGTTGAATGCGGCCCAAAGGGCCGACGCCACCAGCGCCGACGCCCACGCCGTCGCCGCCATCGCCGCCGCCATCGCCGCCGCCAAGCCGGACCCACAGGCATCTCTCTCGGCGACCAAAGGCAGCCCAAAGGTGTCAAAGGCGGCCCGAAACAGCCCGGGGAAGCAGGAAACGCCGCCACCGAGCGCGGCCCGAGAAACTGCCGCCGCCAGCGCCGAGGCCGCCGCCCACGCCGCCGCCGCCATCACCGCCGCCCGAACGAACCCGCAAGCGTCCTCCTCGCCGACCGGGAACAGCCTGAGAACACCGAGCAGCCCAAACCGGTCCGGAACAGCAGGGAACAATAGGGAACGCCAGAGGTGGCCACGAACAGCTGAAGGCGGTCCGGAGAAGGCGGCCACGAACAGCTGAGGGCGGTCCGGAGAAGGCAAGCGGCAAGCGGCAAGCGGCAGAAGGCAAACAAAAGGCAAGCGGCAAGCGGCAGAAGGCAAACAAAAGGCAAACAGCTGCCCCTGTGCCTGTAACTATAAACCCCCCGTCCCCTAATCCACATCTCAGACAGCCCGAAGGCTCCTGAGGGGCTCCAAAGGGACGCCTAGTAACTGGAGCTCACGGAGCTCAATCAAGCACGTCCGCCATCTTGGGCATGCGATGAGAATGGTGGAATTAATATTAATACAGGCATCATCATAATCATCATCTTGCTAATATTATTCCTGCAAGTGTAGGTTCCTTACAGAGTTTTAGAACAGATCACAAACAGGGTGATTACCAAAAAGCATGGATTTGTCAAGAAGACAGTTGCCAGCCTACTCTTCTCCCAGATACACAAGATAGGAAACATGACCACGTGAACTAACTCTACTTTATTAGAAAAATGCATCAAGAGAATATAAACAAGTCTGAAAGTACAAATCTCCCACCAATTCTTTTTAATTCCTGAAAAGTCAGGGAAGTTACTTTCTGATTTTCTTTCTCTTCCAGTTACGCAGCTGTGATCCCCACCACCCATCAGTTGATTCTCTAGGGCAGGGGTCTTCAAACTCGGTCCTTTTATAACTTGTGGACTTCAACTCCCAGAATTCCTCAGCCAAGTCCACAAGTCATAAAAGGGCCAGGTTTGAAGACCAGTGCTCTAGAGACCATTTCCTCCCCCAATCCCCAAAGTCATTTATTGATTATTTATTTGTATCTCACATTTATTATTTTTACAAATAATACAAGGCAGTGAAGATATCTACTTCCTCCTCCTATTTTCCCCACAACAACAATCCTGTGAGATGGGTTGGGCTGAGACAGAGTGAGTGGCCCAAAGTCACCCAGCCAGATTTGATGTCTAAGGTAGGACTCACCGTCTTCTGCTTTTTAGCATGGTGCCATACCATATTTGCACATATCACTACACTTCCTTACTAGATTGTGGGAATGCTGGTGGTATAACCTGATTTCAGCAAAGTATTAACAAAGTACTTCCTGATAATTAATCTAATTAATTAATTGATAAAATAAGATTTTTTGATGCCACATTTATACCAACTCTTCAACAAACCTATTTTGGTGTTATTTTAAAAATAACCAGATTCCACAATAATATTTATTATTTCCTAATAGTTAGAGGTGCTTAAGTAAAACCCAGTAGAAAATATGCAGTTTTTAGCAATAGGACATAACAAACTATGACATCTTTTGTAAGAAAAAAAAAGTTGGCAGCTACAATGTAGAACTTTCATTAAGATTTCATTTGTACTTTTTCTTATGTATGACTTAGACCTAGATATAAAATTCATAACACATCTTGAGAGTTTACCAAAATGGGCTGAAAAAAACTGTATGGAATTTACAGACAGGCAAGTAGAAAGTTATTCATTTAGAAGAAGGAAAATGAGATGCAAGGGAAAAAGGACGGGGGATGTTAAGAATATTTGTGAAAATGATCTTAAAATTATCATTGATGTCAAACCAATTTGCTAATAATTCAAACAAGGGCAATACTGAATAGGGAATATGTATATCTGTAGGAATTTTGATTTTACATTTCTGGGTTTCCTTTTGAAGTTTCCATTAGTCGTATCCAATTTCAAATCATAATAACACTAGGCGGATCTGTGGCTCTATGTATTTGTGGATGATCCTTAGTCTGGCCTCAATAGGTGGAGGCATGCTTTCCCAAAATACCATTAGACCTCCTTTTATGCTGCTCTTGTATCTTCTTTGGTTTCAGCTATAGGTACCAGCTGCCTCATCTATTTTTAGGAGAAGTGTGCAAGAGTACTATGGAGTGGAAAATTTTCCACTGCCCTTCTCTAAGTTGTAATAAATCTGACTCATGTAAAATGATAGCATGTTTCTTTACATATCATCCTTCTCTCCCTTCTACTCTATTCCTTCTACTCTCTGGTACATGTTATTTTAATTTTCCTGGCTGTGAGTCACTTGTATGTAAGCCTGGTAATAACTCATTAAAAAAGATTTAAAATGAGAGGTCATTTGGTTATCTTCCTTACCATCTCAGATTGTCTCCAGCAGGTAAAAGTTTTAATGTGTTTTACTACGGTATGTTTTATATTTTAAAAAGATGATCACAAAAAGTACCTTGCTAAGTGTTCCATGATCTTTTTTTCTTAATATTTATACCTTGGTTTCATGCATTAATTTAAAAAAACTAAAATATTAAGAAAAGGAGTTCTATGGCTACCTCATGGAGAGGCTTCAAAGAGGGAAATTGGAGAGAAAATTATGGTGATTTTAGGTATGTTGTTGAATTAAATTTAAAACTGTTTCTGGTGAAGAAGTTAAAATCAAGAATACAAATTATAGCTGGACATGGAATATTTAATAATAACAGTAAGTAGGAATTTAGAATGTATATGCTTTCAATAGTGGTATATATATGCATATGACCTTTGTGTAGAGTACTTGTTCTTTTTTAATAATGATTATTTTGATGTAATTTTATTAAAATCCAAGGTGTATTTTGTGGCAGAGCAAATTATACAGCACTTGGTAAAGCAGCCATGAAGGCATTGTAAACCACAGCCAAGAGGGAAAAAATCCCAAACAAAGCAATCCAAAGTTCTCACCCAAGGCACAAATAACTAGGCTCAAATTTTAAATAAAATATAAACGTTTAAGCCTTTAAGTATGGTTTGAAAATGAAGTCTCATCTACTAAAAGAATGAAAATATCATTCCAAGTAATCAGAGATAGCAAATTTAAGGCATTGCACAATGGATTTTGTCAGTATTTAAGTTAAAAAGCAGCACAAATTGTGCAATGCAAATGTGTGCAGTTCTTTAGAAACCAGATTTTTTTCTGCAGAATTTAAATTATAACTTTAGTAAATGTATATGGAAATTTTCAGTTATCCAGATCATGGTTGTCCCCAAAGTGCTTTGTTTGGTGGGGGGGGGGGAGTGCCACCATACACCAAATTCTGGTTATTCGCTGTACTAAGTATTAAAGTTATACTAAAGATGCTTTTTAAAGAGGCAACTGGATTTTTCGTTGCCTCTTGAAAGAAGGTCGTTGCCTCTTGAAAAAGCATCTTTAATATAACTTTAATACTTAGTACAGTGAGTAACTGTATGCTGGCACTCCCAAAAAATACTGAGGATGACCCCAAATGCTTTGTTCTGTTTATAAGTGAATATTGGTAATTGTGCTTTGTGACCTAGACTCCTTCAGATTTAATGGTACGAAGGGGTGGTAGAGCATGCAAAAGCATTCATGTTTAGTAGCTAGCTAGATCTTTTCTCTGGATTCTGATGGTTGCCCACCACAGCATGTTTCTGGTAAAGGACATATTTGTTTAAGGAACTGAAGGCTGGTTCTGTGTAACCAGCTACAGACTGTACATCTCAAAGAACCTTTTTATATTAAAATCTCAGGTGGTGTACAGCCCTGTTGTACACGAATGTCATTGTGTAACCAGGTTTTCACTTATGCCTTGTTTAAAAAGTTTTCAAACACCAGTTCACCAGTTTACATTAGACTTATATAGTAGAATGTTAGAAAGCAGGCAGTGTTAATGGGAATTATCTCAATTTTATGTTTCATTCTAGATATAGTATATAAGTCATTTTGTGGATATTTACTATTTTTTAATTTGTTTTATAATTTTAGAATTGTAAGCTGCCCAGAGTTGCTTGGTTGAGATTTACTTGGCTATACAAACTGAATAAATAAACAAAGTCATGTGCAATATGTTTTGTTTTTGCTTTGTGCATTGTATGAACTCAGTTTTCGTTTTTGTTTTATAAACCATGGCTTATAGCTTAGTATAAAGTATATATTCAAATACTTCAGCATACAGCAGTTTAACTTCTGCATGCCACTATCTACAATTTTTACTTCTCAATATTTTTTTGTACTGAGGGACACAGTAATGTAGAGGACATAGGCAACAAGGAGAACTACAAAATGCTAATGGAATAACTGCAAGGGATAGAAACTGGAAAATCACTGGTTTCCACCTGGCTTGCTACTAAACCATTTTCTTTTGAAAAGCAATATAGTGCTCAGGCATTGCTAGTTTAAACATAAATGAAGAATAAAATCCAGGAGGTTGCAGTATAAGGGGTCTCAAGACCAAGGCATTGATGTTCATCTCAATGTTTTCCCATCAAACTCTGTTATTTTAGGCTGGTCAATTATCTAGTTCACCTATCTTCTAAGCCAGGGGTAGGCAACCTCGGCTCTTTTATGACTCAGGAATTCTGGGAGTTGAAGTCCATGAGTCATAAAAGAGCCGAGGTTGCCTACCCGTTCTAAGCCAAGGTTTTTTTTTCTCACCATGGCTCTTTAAATAAAATACAATTGCTCATGTTTGGAGTAATCCTCAGTATCAAGCCATGATATGGTGTGTGTGTGTTTGCAGAATATTCAGCCAAAACAACTTTATTATCGTTAGCCTAGCATGTAAATTCAGCCTGAGTTCAGAAGCTAGGTGTTTGCCTTAATGGAATTTCACGTTGCTTATTACTGAATAAATATTAATAGGATTACATTGACTATAACTGTACCACAACTTAGGTTTAGGTTTAGGTTTATTAAATTTTTATACCGCCCTTCTCCCGAAGGACTCAGGGTGGTGAACAGGGCATATCATAAAACTACAAAAATACAAAAGTTAAAAAAAGAATTAAATTATTGCTCACAGTAAAAACAATAGAAAATATATATAAATATTAAAACCCTAAGTAACTCCCCATCAGGCCAGGCCAGCTTGTTCAAATAAATGGGTCTTTAACCCGCGCCGGAAGGAGCGGAGATCCGGTGCCATCCGGAGCTCAACCGGCAGCTGATTCCACAAAGCCAGAGCACCCACAGAGAAGGCCCTCCCCCTGGGGGCCACCAGTCGACATTCTCTGACTGGAGGCACCCTGAGGAGGCCCTCTCTGTGGGAACGCACGGGGCGGAGGGGAGTCGACGCCGGCAGCAGGTGGTCCCCGAGGTATTCCGGACCCATGCCATGTAAGGACTTAAAAACCATCACTAAGACCTTGAACCTCACCCGGAAGACAACTGGTAACCAATGCAGCTCGCGGAGCAAAGGTGTAACATGGGAGTACCGGGAAACTCCCAAGACAACTCTCGCGGCCGCATTGTGTACCAGTTGGAGCCTCCGAGTGGTCTTCAAGGGAAACCCCATGTAGAGAGCATTGCAATAGTCAAGACGAGAGGTCACGAGCGCATGAGTGACCGTACACAGGGCATCCCGGTCTAGATAGGGCCGCAACTGCCGCACCAGGCGAACCTGTGCGAAAGCCCCCCTAGTCACGGCTACTACATGATCTTCTAAGGTAAGCCGTGCATCTAAGAGGACTCCCAAGTTGCGAGCCCTATCTACGGGGGGTAAAGACTCACCCCCCATAGAAACTTAACTCAGAGGCAATTTACCCATGCCCGTTACTAGCATAAATCTCTGAATTCGGTGATATTTTAAAGTCATACACTGACTTAATTACAATTCAAATTTAAAAATAAATCTTAATTACTTTTTACAGAAAACAAGATTCAAAAGATTCAACAGAATTTTTTTAATCGAAGAGTTGATAATCATGTTGTACCCCTTTTATAGTAATCCATATACCGAGATGCACCCCACCGATCCCACATTGACACATTCCTTTGCTGTTTCATTTTTTTAAGGAAACCCTGGCCGGTAGGGACAATGGCATCAAAGTGATGGAACCAGGCATTTCTTCTTTCAGTGAATCTTTAATATTCCCCTACTTTCAACCACAAACCAACGTATAGGTTTTCCCCGCATTTCATGTCTATTTAGCGGGGGGGCGAGAGAGAGAGATGGGCGGAGTGTATTTAACTCTACCACACTCAAGATGACCGGAGCGCACAGAAACCGACTCGTCGATAGCCATATTTGGGAGGTCTATGACTTCTCTTAGGACATATCGCGAGATTTCCAAACGCAGCTCCCGCCCTATTGAGCGCCACTGGTATTCTGAAGCTTGAGTCCCGGCGAGTGTGACTCAGTTGGCGAGCGGGTTGTGGGCGTTTATGCCGTTAAAACGACTTGGGGGGGGGCACGCCTCCGCTTCGCCGCAGCGTTCTATTCCGAAGACTTGCGGGATGAGCCAACGAGCTCGGTCGGCGCCAGGAAGGAGGAGAAGGAATGGAAGCGGCGTTAGAGCAGGTGAGGCGGCTCTCCAATTGTGGGGAGCCCTCCAGCTGAAACCCAATTGGGGGCTTATAGGGAAAGCGAGAGAAACTTGACAGGATTTCCGGCTTTCGGCTCCTGGGATTCAGAAGGGGGTGACCCGCTGGGAGGCTGTTTTCTACTAGCCCGTTTCGGAGTTTGTACCTCTTGTTCGTCCTGTGGCCGCCCCCTTTTCCGCACTCCATTCCGCTGCACTTCGGCCTGGGTTGTCACAGCTTCTTCCTGGTTTAAAGGGAGGAAGCTCGGTTATGACTTAGATTCCCTGAATTAAAAGAAGTGCCTCCCTCCTACCTCTATTTTCAGGCCATTATACTGCAAGAATCCAGAATGAGCTAAATTTATTTGACTTCCAGAAGAGTTATGAGTTTAAACTGTATGAGATATAAAGAGATGGGGGAAAAGTTATTCAGAGGGGAATGGTTCTGATAATTATTTAGAGGAACTAGCCTGAAATACAGATACTGAATATAGTTATTTTTATGCATTCCCATAAGTGCTAATGGCACAAACTCATATGCACTTGTGCAAACTAACATAAGGAATAAGGTAAGGTTTTCTCTCCAAGGAATTTACTTCTTAGCCCTATTACATTTTAGTCTGCTTCAGCAAAAGAGACATATTACAGGCTCAGAGTCAATACAGGCAGTCCTCAACTTACAACCACAAATCAGCCCCAAATTCCTGTTATTAAGTGACACTGTTGAGTTTTGCTCCATTTTACGACCTGTTTTGCCATAGTTGTTAAGTGAATCACTTCAGTTGTTAGATGAATCTGGCTTCCCCATTACCTTTGCTTGTCAGAAGATTGCAAAATGTGATCACATAACACTGGGACACTGCAACTGTCATAGATATGAATCAGTTGCCAAGTGTCAGATTTTTAGTCATGTGACGGGATGCTGCAATGGTCATAAATGTGAAAATAGTATAAGTCACTCTTCAATGCTGTTGTAACTTCAGATGGTCACTAAATGAACTGTTAGTTGAGTACTATCTGTAGAGTTTAACATCCTCTGTCTTTCAGTCTCCAAAATGATACAAAGAAAGTACAACTAAAGTGAGTTCTTAAGTTCTTGAAAAATGGCATGAGATTTTCTTTATCCTTCGGTGAACACATTAACATGGTAGTGAGAATCATATTGCTCACCAATAGAGGTAATCTTTGATTTACAACAGTTTGTTTAGTGCCTGTTCGAAGTTACAATGGCAGTGGGAAAATGACATATGACAGTTTGAAATGTGTTTGAATATTAGTAGCTCAGGTTGGTAGTTGGGCTGGTGGTGGTGGTTTGAGCTCCTAGTTTGGCAATCTGGTTGCAAATGTTTCATCACCATTCGAGGAGACATTGTCAATGCGCTTTGAATTGTGCTCATCTGTCAGAAGACTGGCCTTTAAATACCTTTTTGACAGCTTTCCACACTTGCAACTGTAGCAGCTTCACCATCCTCACAAGATCAAAATTAAGATGCTTGGCAACTGGCATGTATTTATGATAGTTGCTGCGTTTGGAGTTATGTATCAATTTTGCAACCTTCTGACAAAGAAGGTCGATGGGGAAGCCCGTTTCACTTAACAGCCGTGTTACTAACTTAACAAATAGTTAACAATTCGTTAACAACCATGGCAAGAATGGTTGTAAAATGATGCAAAGCTCACTTAACAAATGTTTCGTTTAGCAACAGAAATTTTGGGCTCAATTGTGGTCATAGGTTGAGGACTCTATACTCAGCTCATAGGGAAAGTAGAAATACATTATGGGCAGCCTACTCACAGAATGAAGGCAGGATATTTCCCCATGCCCCATAGGACGGGCAGCCCTGTTGGGAGGTAGCAGGTGACATCTGTTGTTGCATGCTATGTTTGAACACGGGGACTATTTGTAATTGTCTCACCTAATAGCTGTAGACCTATTTTCCATGTTTATCTAATTCATACCATATTTTGGAGCAGTGAATTTCATAAATCATGTGGTAGAAAATTTATCCATTTGTATGTGTTCAATTGGCTAATACATTTCATTGGATGATTGTGTCAAAAGCTATTTGCTAATCAATATTATCTGTTGTATCATGGTGCCAGGATACCTTTATTTCTCTTTGAAAATTCTAAATGGTTGGGGAGAAAGTATCCCATAGAATGGATGTTATAGAATATACCGGTAATGAGAAATGTTACACTGGATGCATAGTGTTAATTTGCAGAAAGCTGTAAACTAGCCAAATATAGGAATCATTAATAAAAGGTATTTTCAAAAATGTGGCTATGGCTCTGGGTTTGCTGAAAATTAAAAGCTGTTTTGTAGAGAGGATTTTGTGGTAAAAATCCAAGTAAGAATCAATCTCATCTCTAAGGTTTTCTTTTCTTTTCTTTAAAAAATAAATTCCTAGCTTTATGATTGGCTTCTCTTTAATGACTGAAAATATTTCTGCCCCCCCAAAAATAAGTTAAAATCAAGTTGATTTTTATAAACAGTCCACACTTTGAGGAAAGAAAATAAGTTCAGCAGAGACAGTATTAACAAATTCTACATTTATAAAATGAATTGTGACTTTTTAAAAATTCTTGTCTATCACTATTTTTATTTCAGGTTAGTTTTGACTGGAATACTCTATTGCTTTTGATGATGGGAGCTAGTTGTATTGTTTGAATATCACCTTAACATTTTGAGTTAAATTTCTGCTGTTAAGTTAACCAGGGATTTCTTTGAAAATGAAAAATGGGAACTTGGTCAGTGCCAAGGAAATATTGTATTAATCGGTAATCTTAGTTATCTGTTTAACAGTTGGAAAACATATGGGGATGATCTGGACAGTGATCTGGATAAAGAGCTGAGAAATGATCTGTAATGTTTTTATATAGCATACAGTATTTCCCACTTAGCCATTTTTGGTCATGTATGATATGAACACAGTCTTAGATTCATTGATTATTCCTTTGATGTGATATATGCTATCTGCTAGAGGTGCTTCTCTGGATTCTGTGAAAGAAAGAGGGAACAAACTTTGGGGAAAAAGAATAAGTTTGACATCATCACTCAAGTTTTATATCAGGACTCAAAACAGGGACAGTAAAATCAGATTTTATTTAATTGTACGTATTGATTATCCATAGCAGCTTTCTTTTTTCATTGTCTCATCTTTTATAAGTATTCCTTCTTTCATAAGCCAAAGCTATATTTTCTGGACAATCTTTACATTATTTCCTATCTGTATTTTTATTTAGCATGTCTTCTCTACTATGTACCCTAAGTAGACACACTTCATTATATTTCTGAGTTGATAAGATGTGAGCAAATAGTACAATGCTTGCAAACTCAAAAACATAGCTTGATAATTTGGTTTTAGCATACATGGGGTAAGACTGGACTTTGCTTGCAAGTAAGTCCAAAATGTGCCAAAATTGATTGGTACTCTAGCAAGTAATGTTACATATGGCAAGTATTTGAGATACATAGGTATTTGACAGCCTGTACGCTTACTGGCCAATGAAAATTAAACATTGTACAGTAGTCATTTCTCAAATCCGTATGATGAGTTTATATTACTGAAAATAAAAAAAATATTTTAAAAACATAGAAAACTTGTAATTTTTAATCAAGGGCAAATTTCAAAGCCTAGTTCTTTCTTGCCTCTCTTCTAGCAATTTCTCCTTTTTGTTTTAAAATCTGTTTTCCTTCCTACCACAAACAAAAGGATTGTGAGTACCGTAATCTACCCTCATAAATAAATCAGAGCATGCTTTTGCCACTTTTATGCAGATTTAAACCCAGATTTAAATGATTCAGGAAATTTGCTGCTTGACTGGTATGCAGATTATCCACAATATACTGTGAAGACAGGTTGGTTTCTTAAGACCTAATCTAACATTTCTGTCTTATTAATATAGATAAGGAAGTGAAGATGCAGGTCTGGTTAAGGCTAAGGACTAACATAAAAACACGAATTGGTATGGAATATTGAAAAAAAAGTTAGATAACTTGAATAGATGGGTTTGAACAAGATTATAGAATACAGAAAATGGACTATTTAGGATGAATGACAATGGTGATAGTTCAATGAGGATCTGTTTAGGGAAAAGTCTGTTTTAAACTTAGTCTTATATTACACACGGCAAAGTAATAATTCTAAAATTAATTTGATTGTTTATGATGAAAGATTAGAATATATATAGTCCTCACTTAACAACGGTCCTGTTTAGCAACCATTTCTAATTATAATAACACTGAAAAAGTAAATTTAGGACTGGACCTCACATTTGCAACTATTGCAGTGTCCCATAGTTATATGATCAGTATCTGCGTACTTTATAGCGAACTTCCAAGAAGCAGAGTCAATAGTGTATCCAGATGTAAAATTGCAAGTCACGATCATGTGATGTTTCACTTAACAAGCATGTCGCTTAGTAAATGGAATTCCATTTGTTCCATCAAAAAGTTTCAGGCAATTTTAAAAGATCTCAACAAGCACAATAGTTTTCAGCACACTATTCTTAATGAATGTGCCTACAAGTATTTTGTTTTTTGCATACTCCAGTTTGCATTTGCAAATTGTCTTCCTCTTCCTTCCCTCCACCTTTCCTCTTCCCCACCTCGGTCTATATTATATATGAGTCTCCCCAGTGATGGTGACCCTTTTGGGCTTGGCATGTCACAAATTTGGAAAAACCTAACTTGACTCTGCTAGCATGTCACACACTCCCCGCCCCCCACAACAAAAGAGAAAATTCGCTTTCTCCCTTTAGGCCACCCTTAACAGTGGCACTCAGCAGCAGCTCTGAGGCTGGGCCAGGAGGACCTTGATTTCAGTCCTAGCATCATCACCGCTACTCAAAAAGGTGCATGAACTTTGGGGAATGGTATGATTGCCCAGGATCTACCACACTGCTTACCTTTTAGGCGGTGGTCTTTCTGTTAACAGCCTTTGTCATACAAGTCCTTTTTCATGAAGCGGCTTTGGAGAATGCTCTTGTGTGGCTTCTGCAGCCTTCAAAAATTATGTGAAAGGACACCCCATTCTTGTACAATTTTCTGAGGCTCCAGGGGCTGCACAGTCTTCGAAAATTATGTGAGGATGAAAATTGTTGTCAGAAGTTGGTGAACACTGCCATAAATAGTGGTGTGTCAGCTTTGACACGTATGTCACAGATTTGCTTTTACAGCCATGCTATACATCTGATGAAGTGAGCTGCAGCTCATGAACGCTTATACCTTTTAATAACATTTGCTAGTTGGATTTTTGACTGCAGAAGTACAAAAATCTCCTTTGCGTCCTGAGAATTTTAGAGATTAATATGCAAAGAATTTTATTGTTTCCAGGCAAATCTTAAAAAATCTTCAGTGAGTGAAATACTCCAGATGACATTATAAATATACCCAGGAATTTTTTTAAGTAAAAGAATGGTAAGAAAAAAAACCACCCCAAAACACAGAAAAATAGTATGTTTTTTATTATGAAAGAGTCAAGTTTTATGTTGGCTAGGTCTGTTGGCAGTTTCACACTGGATATCCCAGCATACATAGATTTCCCTTCCCTGTTTGGGTAAGCTCTCTGTCAGGAAGATTTCTCTCCCATCAGTCAGTTCTCTGAGACATGTTACTGTCCTGTTTCATTTGGATTGATTCTTCTGTTTTGTGTGCTTTTCCTTGTCTAAAATGCAGGGTAGAAAATTTGCCTTTGTCTTTCTTTGCCCTTGTTATGTTGTGCTAGTTGTCCCTTCTTCATAAATTCTGTGACCTCCTCCAATACGTCTGTTTGAAGTAGTGATTTTAGCTCTTGAAGTTTGTGTTCCACTCTTTCCTTCAGTACCTAAATTGTAAAATTATCTTGTTTTATTCTTTCATTGAGAAGACAGACCAGGTCACCTTAAACAGTCCCATTTGTTTATTAGAGCCCAGCTTTTCATAAAATCAGTAATTGGAGCATCCCTTATAAAAAGCACAAAAGTCTGCTGAATAGTAGTGGCCACTCCGCAGCTCTGCCCTAGTTTGTGACTGATGGTGTATCCAAAGCTCAGATGGGCTCACTTCCATATCCATCCAAGTTTCTGGTTACAGGTCGTCCTTGACTTTCAATCATTCGTTTAATGACTGTTCGAAGTTACAGTGGCACCCAAAAAAGTGACATATGACCATTGAAGCGATATAGCCTTCCCCTTTTTAAGCAAATAGTTCATTATATAAGAAGGTAGTCTTTTTCTTCTAAAGTATATAAATTTGTAAGTTACCATACTATTGTATTTACTAGTTTATTACATAAATGTATAAAGTAGTTTAAAAATGCTTATATAAAGTATTATATTAAAAAAATTAAAAGCTTGGTTAATGGCAGGATTATTATAAGTGAGACTTCATATAAGCAACATAATTTTGGATGCTGGGTAAAAATTGAACATTAAATATAATTTGGTTAGTGTGTACAGTTTTCACACTGAATAATCTGTTGAATTTGACTTGAAGTAAAATATTTTGCAGGTTCAGATTTAGCTTTCTATGCTAATAAACTTCAAAATAATACTGATAACTTACAAGGTATGTGTATGAATTTCTCTTAGATATTTCAGTAATCATTTATCTTTATGTTATAGGTGAAGTAATAGAATGTGGAGGAACAAAACAAATGAGTTTCCCTTACACAATCCAAAATTCCCCCAAAACAGGAATTCCACCAGAGGTACAAATTTATTTAATTTTTATCTCACTGGGTGCAAAGAATTTTATCTGACTTTCTAAATTTTAACAGAACAAAAATTTGTGTTAAACTGAAATGATATCTGTTGGGAAGAATGGTCAGATAACAAGATCTTTCTTATTCCCTAACTTCTGCTAGCAAACATTCTGGTTTCTATTTGCAAATTTGTTAGGTAAAGGTAAAGGTTCCCCCGCACATGCGTGCTAGTCGTTTCCAATTCTAGGGGCCGGTGCTCATGTCTGTTTCAAAGCCGAAGAGCTTTGTCTGAGGATGTCTCTGTTGTCATGTGGCTGGCAAGACTAGACACCAAAGGCGCAGGGAACGCTGTTACCTTCCCACCGTACTGGTCCCTATTTTTCCTACTCAACCTTGGCATTTTCTTGACCATCATCACAAAAACACTTCAGCTTGGGACAACCTTATTTTGTCTGAATCAATGCTTCTGAAACATCCATATCTCAGTTTTGATGTAAACCACCTGAAACAAACTGTTTTATATACAAAATCATTTTGTTCGTGAACCATTTTGTTTTGCCCTCGATTGGGTTCATACAACATAGTAACCCCAAACCAGATAAACCTACATTATGGTTTATTGTGATGTGTAAATCTGGCCACAGTGAAGTAAGTATATTCAGAGAAAAAATAATGTAAATATATTGTTTTAAATAGTATATAAAACTTATTGAACCTTGCAATATGTTTATCACACAGGTGTTGCTTGAATTTATTTAATAAGTGCCTCTTTTCCATTTTTTTCTACAGATTTTTCACAAACAAAGGCAGCAGTAAGTAGTATTTTAGCATTGAGTTAAATTAAAAAGAAGCCATACAGGAGACTGTATTTAAAAATGAAAAATATTAAGTGTTATGCTTATCCTGGAAATGTTCTAGTAAAAGATTAAGATGCTTTTTCAGTAAAATACAATCACTATCCTCCTAAAATGCACATAGAAGTAAGCCACCCACTAGTTTGTCCTATCTGGACACTGAGCTCTTTTTTTATGATCCTAGGATTCCCAAAATTAGGAAGCTACTGTCTTAATTCCAACAGACACTCTCTCCTCTTGTGTATACAGTTGCTGAAGTTTTTTTTCCTTTTTCTTCCTTCCTTGTTTCTGTCAGTCACCCAGATTTTAATGCTAGTTACCTGAAAATGCAGTTGATCTGCTAAGCTAAGGCAACTCTTCTCAATTCCTAATATACAGTTTGCGTTTACAAAAAAATTACTGTTAAGGAATTTGCCCAGAGTTTTCCAATATAATGAATTTGATGTGTTTGGTCTGATACATCACATTTTCATTTATCCTTCTGGTTTTCATTCATTTTCTTTATTTCAGGATTGAAAAATGTAATATAAATTGTTTCCTGCAAAGAAAAATGTTGCATTAATGTGTTTCACAATTGTGTGAAACTATTTTTGATTGTACAAAGGTGAAATTAAAATCTGAGCTCATTTTACTTGGGTTAGGGAATGTTTTGTCCAATTTTTGTAAGCCTTTTTTACTTTTTTTTTTTAAGTGGCAATATAACAAATTTAAAATGTTGATACCTTTCCTATCCCATTCAATCTATCTAGTTGCGGCATATGGAGAACAAATTGGAAGTAGCTCCTATTAGCATAGCCGGATTAGATTCTGTCATGGAAAAAAAGCCATCAATTAGTACTACCAGGAAAATAAGCAGGAAAGGTATGTATTAAGAGCTTTTGAAAAATGATGGTGGTGTTGCATTTTACTATTATTATTATTAATTTTATTTGTATACCGCCCTTCTCCAGAAGGACTTAGGGCGGTGAACAGGGCAATACATAAAAAATACAAGAATACAAAAATTAAAAAGAGATTAAACAAAGTGCCCAATAGCATTACAACAATAAGTTAAAATACATTAAAACAATAATAAAACCCAACCCATCATCCATCAGGCCAGGCCGGCTTGTTCAAACAAGTAGGTCTTTAGATCGTGTCGGAAGGCGTGAAGGTCGGACGCCATCCAGAGCTCAACTGGTAAACGGTTCCACAAATCCGGCGCACCCACAGAGAAGGATCTCCCCCTGGGGGCCACCAGACGACATTCTCTGACCGGTGGCACCCTGAGGAGGCCCTCTCTGTGGGAGCGCACTGGGCGGAGGGAAGCTGATGCCGGCAGCAGGTGATCCCTAAGGTATTCCGGACCCATGCCATGTAGGGCTTTAAAGACCATTAAGTGTTATGCTTGAATCTCACCCGGAAGACAACTGGAAGCCAATGTAGCTCACAGAGCAGAGGTGTAACATGGGAGTATCGGGAGACTCCCAACACAACTCTCGCGGCTGCATTCTGTATCAGTTGGAGCCTCCGAGTGGTCCTCGAGGGCAGCCCCATGTAGAGAGCATTGCAGTAGTCTAAACGAGAGGTCACGAGCGCATGAGTGACCGTACGCAAGGCATCCCAGTCTAGATAGGGCTGCAACTGGCGCACCAGGCGAACCTGGGCGAAGGCCCCCCTAGTCACAGTTACTATATGATCTTCTAAAGAAAGCTGTGAATCTAGGAGGACTCCCAAGTTGCGAGCCCTATCTATGGGGGGTAATAACTCACCCCCCATAGAAAGAGATGGAATATTCTGAATATCCCGAGATGCCAGTACGCACAGCCACTCAGTCTTGTCAGGGTTGAGTCGAAGCCTGTTCCTCCCCATCCAGACCCAAACCGCCTCCAGGCAACGGGACATCACGTCGAGGGCATCACTGGGGTGGTTTGGGGTCGAAATAAAAAGCTCCAAAACCACGAATGATCTCACCCAGCGGTTTCATGTAGATGTTGAACAGGAGAGGCGAGAGGACCGACCCCTGAGGAACTCCACAAGCGAGAGGCCTCGAGGTCGACCTCTGCCCCCCTGCCAACACCGACTGCGAACGTCCCAGGAGATAGGAGGAGAACCACTGAAGAACCGTGCCTCCCCCTCCCAGTCCCCTGAGACGCCGCAGCAGGATACCATGGTCGATGGTATCGAAAGCCGCTGAGAGGTCTAATAGGACTAGTGTTGTTATTAGTGTTATGCAGTGCATCATTTTAATTTAGGACGAAGTGCTTTGAGTACGGTACATAGTCATAAATCTGTTCCAGCAGTGCTTCATAAACATCCCATTATCATCCTCTCCATTCCATCACCATCACCACCCTTTTCACTCTGCATCATGAACCCTTCTTCTGCAGCCCTGGATATGCTCTCGACCCCTCCATCAAATATAATCCTTGGCTGTGACAAAATTGTCTCTGTTTTATAGACCTAAGCTTTTGGGCAGCAATTACTTTAGGCCAGATATCCTGAGGATTGTTATTGTTGTTACACCATGATGGGATCTCTCAGGAACTGTCAGAACTGTTTTTGTTCTCCTTAATGAAATTGCTTTTTTAAATTCCGCTTTTTGCTTCCTCTCATTTTTTGTTTCTTCATTTTGTCATTTTGGATATTTCAGGAATAAGGATGCCTTTTGTGGTTTTTTTTCACCATATCAATACTCTGTCTTTCTGTTATAAATTTTTGTCTATAAATGAAATTTTGTTCATTTTTTCTGGTGGTGACATATTGCGAAATTTAGTTTATTTTGTTAGGCATTTACAAAACAGATCAAAAGACATAAGTCATTAAAACTGAGACTACTATTATAAAAGAAAACAATTTGAGTAACATAGTTGTTAAAAACTGATCAGAGAGAGATATGATTTGGTGGAGCAGTGGGCTAATGCCTCCTTAAGTAACACCAGCTGCCTGCAGTTAGTGCAGGTTCGGGTCCCACCAGGCTCAAGGTTGACTCAGCCTTCCATCCTTCCGAGGTAGGTAAAATGAGGACCCAGATTGTTGGGGGCAATAAGCTGATTTTGTAATAATGCCGCTTGGGGGGGGCGAAAGCCCTAATAAGCAGGCATATACATAGAATGAAGGCTATTGCTAAGCACATTGATTTGTGCTTTAGATTGTAAGCCGCCCTAAGTCTTAGGAGAAGGGTGGGATATAAATGGGATTAAAAAAAATTATATTTAAGATTTTACATAAAGTAATGTTGTGATTCAGGGTCAGCCTGTGGGTTCGGCAGTTGGGTCGGATGATTCAGAGGAGGAGGAGGGGGGTGTTGGAGAGGTTGCTGAGGGTGTTGGAGAGCTTGCTGATGAGAGCCCTCAGCCAGGCCCCTCCCACCTGGTTACGATGCAGACCCAGCTGTGTGAGCCTGACAGTGTGGATGAAGATGACCCACAGCTGGCCCTGTTCAAGGACGCCAGACGCAGGAGGCAGTCAATCAGGAGTAAACAGAGGAAGGCAATGGGGCACCTCGGAAGGAGGCAGAGAGAAGCCACGCCTTGAACTATTTAAAAGGGGAATGCGTGGGAGGGCTGGTTTGCTGAAGGCAACCGTTTGAATAGCTCCTGTTTCATGGTTCGTGTCTTGTTTTTGCTCTGTTTGCTTTTGTGTCCATAAATTTGGCAGGCTTAGTTCCAGCCTCTTGCCTTCTTGTAAATGGGTTGTCCCTGCCTTATCTGCAGGGCCGGTAGTAGGCTGGTACAGAACAAGTAAAAAATCTAAACAAAAAGAGAAAAATCCTAGACAAAAATTAAGAAAGAAAAGCAAAGTTAAATGTCTATGGAGATTCTTAATCATCCAGGTCATAGTTACTCAAAGATGCTTTTTCACGAGACAACTGGATTTTTTTTGTTTTTCTTTAAAGACATTTCGCTTCTCATCCAAGAAGCTTTTTCAGCTCTCCACCATCCAATCAGAACTGAAGAAGCTTCTTGGATGAGAAGCGAAATGTCTTCAAAGAAACACAAGAAAGTTCAGTTACCTTGTGAAAAAAAAGTATCTTTGGGAAAAGCAAAGTTATGAAATATAATGATTTCCAACCTCTTCAGTAGATACTGTTATTAACAGACCTATCATTTCTCTTCCCTCTTAACTCTTCCAGAAATCTCTTCATCCCCTTATTTAATTTTCATCTGTTTGAATCATTAAACACATACATCATTTTATTGTTTTCTTCTTTTAGCAAAATGTTTATAGAAGATTTCTATTCTTTTAAAAATATTTTTTTCTCTCCTTTTTGCCATTTCCATGAGTTCTGACATTTTTTTTTATTAAAAATTTTTACAATACATTTTTAAATACAAAAAACTCCCTCCTCCCCCTCCCCTCTCCCCAAGCCTCCCGTCCCCTCCCCCCTCCCCGACTTCCCAGAGCTGAATACAGGGTATAGTGATACAAACATAAGCTAAAATATGCTAACAAACAAAAGTAAAACATTAAATTCTATCGCACTTTAACTCTCCACAGTCATAATATTAATAAAATAACAAATAACTAATTATGCATCATAAAAATCCACTACTTATTCAAATGCTAAATGAAACTTTTTAGTTCCATATTCTGAATATATTCAATCCATCTTCTCCATTCCACGATATATCTCTGTTGCGATTGGTCTTTCAAATATGCTGAAATCTTTGCCATTTCCGCCAAGTTACCCCTGCGTTAGACAGTTAGAGCTGCTATTAAGAGTTACTTTGTAAAGCGTTTCTCCGTCCTTATACCGATTGACACCTAGTGGCATTGTTTAAAGTGACCGGGCTCTCCTGGATAGATCAGGCTTGGAGGTTTATCTGCAAGGCTGCTCAGATAAATATGATGCAGTGGCGTAGCGTGGGTTGTCAGCACCCGGGGCAATTTGCGCCCCCTAACCCGGTGACGTCATGGCACCGCCGAAAAGACGCGCCCCGCAGCGGCGTAGACTTTCCAAGAAGAGTCGCGCGCATGCGGGATGCTTCCGGGTCCCTCTCGAGGGCGGCTGGGCGGGGCTCCGACCTGCAAGAGCCGCTGCATTCAAGCTCGCACGTGAGCCCCGCTAAATAAAGCCACGCATGCGCACGAAGCTAGGCCAGCCGGCCGGCGGGTCCGTCTTCGCTTGGCCAAGCCTGCCGGGGCGCCTGCGGGGCGCTTGCGGTTGGCCTGAGCCTGGGCGGAGAGTTGGGCGCTTCTATTTATTTTATTCAGTTTATGTGGCCGCCCATCTCACCTGCCGGACTCGTTTCGCTTTGCAAGAAAGAGCAGCTCGAGAGCGGAGCCAAGCCGACTCTGTGCAGCCCTTGGGGCTCCCTGAGCAGCTCAGTGCGAGCGCGCCCCCCCAGATGTTGCGCCCGGTGCGGCCGGCCCCCCCTGCACCCCCCACGCTACGCCACTGATATGATGGACATCAGTCAGACAGAATTGCTTACATCTGCTCCCAGTTGAATACCAGTTGTGGGGCAGGACCTATAGGATAACTAGAGTATAGTTTTGCTTAGTTATTTGGGAGAAGTTTGAACCGGTTGAATCTGATGAAGTGGCCACTTCTCACAATTGTGAACTTGGTTATCTGTGTACTAGATCAATGCCTTCTGGCCGACTAAGGCCTCCAGGGAGGTGATATGTGGTTGAGTTTTTGCAGAGGTACATTTTTTTGAGAGAGGGCCATCCCACCATCCCTTAAAGAGGTGGTGGTTCACCCTCTCCTCAAGTAGCTATTGCTAGACTGAACCAGACTGAACAGCTTTTACCTTTTTACGGAATGTAGTTAAAAAGATTCCAGAATATCTAGAAGAAACAGATTATCTAGACTCTTTCAGCCTGGTTTCAGGCTTTGATATGGGACCAAAACAATATTAGTTGTAGGAGGCCTTTCTGCTACTACTTCTTGTGCACCAGTTGTACCTGTCACTGGACCAAGAGACTCAGCTCATAGCCACTGATACCCTCGTCGCCTCCCATATGGATTATTGTCATGCACTCTACATAGGGCTGCCCTTAAACAGCACCCAGAAGTTAAGCTGGTTTCAGAATGGTGGCTGTGCAGGCACGTTATAGTGCTCCTTCTATCAACACACATTCCATCTCTACTCTGTGAGTTGCATTGGCTACCAGAACATTTCCAGGTTCACTTCAAGGTAGTAGTGATTCCCTATAGAACCTTTCATAGCACGGGACTGGGTTATTTGAACGATTGCCCCTCCTCAGTTGCATTTATCCAGCAGGAGAGGCGTAATCTAGGTCCTGTCTACTAGGAAATACTTTCTGCTAGGTTCAGGAAAAAAAGCCTTTTCTGTTGTGGCACCTGTCCTTTGGAATATCCTTTTCTCAAGAGAGCAGATGGGCCCCAACACTGTTGGCCTTTTGCAAGGCCTTAAACGTGTGGCTTTGTGACTGGGCTTGGAAAACCGGGTGTGCAGTAGAGCCTTTGCAGTGCTTATGTTGACTGTTGTTTGATTTTATAACTTGGCTGGGGATTGTGTTATATTGTTTTCTTATGTGGTTTTCTATGCTTTTTATATTATATTAATATTACTTTTAATGGTTGTAAGCAGCCCAGGGCCATGTACAGATAGTCCTTACAGCCATTCATTTAATGGTTACAACAGCGCTGAAAAAGCTGACCTACAACCTGTCCTCACGCTTATGACAATTGCAGCATCCCCATGGTCATTAGATCAAAATTTGGGCACTTTGCGACCAGCATGTATTTACAACAGTTGCAGTGTCCCAGGATCACATAATCACCGTTCACATCCTTCCCAAGGGACTTCCGACAAGGAAAGCCAGTGGGGGAAAGGCAGATTTGCTTAACAACGGCAAAGAGTCTCAGCAAAAAGTTGTAAAATTAGGTGCAACTCACTTAGTGACTACATCATTTAGCGAGGGATGTTCCATTTGTAAGTCAAGGACTTTGAGGTGGCTTTGAGATAAGCAGTGATATCAATTGAAATAATATACAAACACTGGTTTAAAAATCTACTGAAATGTATCTATTAACACTAAAATACATTTATTTAATTCTCTGTAAATAAATGCCAATATACTTATTTTTGCTTGTTTGCTCCACAATTTTCCTGCATGGGATCAGGACGTCCTGCAGTGAGTATCTCTCTCCTAATCAGTATAGAGGCTAACTGGAGAAAGTTTTGACAGTGCTTCCGGTTGGGGAAAAGAAACATTTCCTTTCAGAGTTTTGGCCCTGCCTTGCTGCAGAGTACACACTTACTCTACCTAGAATTAACAGCCAATATTCTCCCTTCTGTTTTTCTCCCCAGTCCTTTCTTTTTACTGTCCATTTCATGATTCAGTCTTGCCACGGCCACCAAGCAAATAAGGAGCATTTTGCTGTTCAGTGGTATATCAGAAGACCACTCCAATATCTGGGGCTGAGGACTAGCTCTGTTGGTGCTCTAGTGTGCTTTTTTGTTTACTTGACATGTTAACCTCAAAATAGACAATACTGTGGCTACGCAAGCTGCACAATTCTTAGAACTACTAGAACTCCTATTGCTACTCCCTTAGGGACCTAGATGGCCAAGCATCACAAAGGATCGGTTTAGTAGTTCCAGGTCCCCTGTTTTCCTTTCCACCCTGTGCCAACTTCTGATCTCCTCAGTTCAGGAGGAGCTAATTTCTCCGATCAGCTCACATTTTTCCTGCAAGAGGAGCATGGAAATCTTTATAGATTTACCCAATGGAATAGGACAGAGTTCCTCTCTTATTATCAATTGTCACATTTTAATTCACACTGCCCTAGGTTATCTCAACCACCTGTAGTGGGTGGCCTACCTCGATAGCACTGGTTTTGGAGAGCATAATAAAAATAAATCGGAGAAGAACAGTTTAGTATGGGACTCACGTGTCCATAGCTTTGACATAAAGTATGAGGCTGAAGAAGTGGATCATATCGTCAACCTGGAGAATCCAGCAGGCATTCAGATAGCTGAGGCAGTTCCTAAAGACTACCTGAGAAGGTGGGGGCTGTTAAACACTCCCCCCCGAATTCTTCTCAAGAGATGATGGTGGCAGTTCACCTGATTAAGCCACATCAGTAACTGGGTCACATAAGAGTATATTCCAGGCTCTTTCTCCTTTATTCAAAACAACTCTTAAAGCTTTGGATTGTGACATCCTGTTTCAGGTCCTTGCCGCTCATTGCCCTGCATTCAGACCACCAGCTTGACTCATGGAAATATGTTAGGAACTCTCTTGTTTTAGCCTTTTTGATTGCTTGGGCCTCTAAATGATTCCTGCTGGCAGATTGCAAACTACTCAAGTAAAAGATAGCTAAAAAAATTTCTAACTCCAAGTTTTAATTACCCTCTATTAAAATATTTGTCTTATCACCACTGGTTATGTTTTCAAGATGGCAATAAAGACTCTTTGAGTTATTGTTCTGTTTTCTCTCTTACCTACCTTGCATAGGACAAATTGTTTCCAAGCCACAAAAATCTTAGAATGTACAATTTCAGTGCCATGAGGTTTTGTTATTAATCTGGTAACTGGCCCAGTAATGAAATGGGCTGCTCCGTTGCCTCTGCTACAAAACCCTTGGCTGGCTCATTTGGATGAATTCATAAGCTATAGTTAAAAATAGTGTTTGAGGATCCTACCAAATTAGCAACCAACAACCCTTGCACCTGACAGTTAGAGCAGGGGTGCCACCTCCAGCTGTGGATGTGAACGACTTCAGGCTGTTGCTCAAGATTCAGAATGGAATGGAGCCATATCGGTAGGCTTAATTTCAGGAAGGCTTAATTCATGTGAAATACCAGATGATTTGCCTACAGCTATTGTCCATCTGTGCTGCAAGATCTGATCCAACTTTGCTTGCGGGTTGATAGGAGCCTGGAATGGTGATAAAGTCCTGCTTTGTTCCATCAAGAAACGTTTAGGCCAGAAATGTTGCCTTTGTGAGCCCCTGGAAGAAAAATATTATTGTCTTACGAAGAACCCATGCAGATTCGGAGAGCCTGATTTCATTTGTCTCTGAAGAAAGCTGAACCACAGACAGGTTGTCTATGCCTCTACCTCAGAGGCTAGGTCTCTTGCCTCCACATATTCATTGAAGCAATATTGCCATTCCTCTTGCCTGGGAAGCAGCACTACCCAGTCTAGATGAATTTCCCATGCTAGAAAAGGACATAGTGTCTGGCAAGCCCAAGCTATAGATTAGTTTCCAAGCCAAGACCTTGTAGTAAGTATGACTGCAGGTTTGTGGCCAGAGGAACATTGATTTAGGAGCAATCATCAGCTTCAATGACTTAATTGTACTAGAGCAGACGTCAAAAACAAGGCCCGGGGGTGTGTGTGGATCCGGCCCGCAAAGTGGTTTCATGTGGCCCGTGAAGCCATCCTGGAAACAGTGAGGGAACGGCCCCTGCTGCCTTGGCCCTGGCCCAGCCCAGCTGGGAGCCAATGTACAATTTCATGATGGTTATCTATGCTGAAACACATTCAGTCTTAGCTTCACAAGGCCGTCTGGAAACAGCGAGGGACCGGCCCCTGCCGCGTCGGCATTACCCCCTGGGCACACGCTGGGGAGGTATCACCCTTTGTGCGGAATGAAGAGATGCACCATCGCCTGGAAGTGGCCAGCACATGGCCCTGCCTACTTTGGGCAGGCTAGGGGCTGGGCAGCGTTGCACTTCTCTTCAGATTCATGCCACCTGGCTCAGCATCTCAGCACTGTGAGGAAAGTGCCCTGCTGCCTGCCAAAACTGGGCAGGCTGGGGGCTGGGCAGCATTGCGCAGGTAACATCGACTCTCACGCTGCTCATGGCATCCCCTCCCCCAGAGCCCACCAAGCCGCATATGTGAAGTAGGTGAGGGCCATGTGCTAGCCACTTTCAGGCGATGGTGCATTTCTTCATTCCTCACTAATGATGACACTTCCCTAGTTGCATTTCTTGCCTGTTTTTCTTCCTCCCTCACCTCAAATATTTTCCCACCATTCTGTAGTAAGGAAGGAAGGAAAGGAAGGAAGGAGAGGGAGGGTCTGAGGGAACTCCTGCCTTAGTCCTGTCCTGCTGCCCTTTAACCATCCCCTTGCCCCCTCCTCCAGGCCTATCCTGGGGGGTCTCCCATCCTATTGCTTTGGATACAAAGCCAGGTCTCCTCACATGGAGAGGGATCCTCCCTCTTGACTTTGCCCTCATACCCATCATGAGCAACCTGGCTAAAGAGAACAAGCACAGCAGCAGCAGCAGCCTTGAGGAGGAGGTAACTGCAGCTGGGCGCCCCCTTGGGAAAGTGGGGCTGGGCTTAGTGCTGTGGGTGCTTGAAGGTTGGGCTGGGCATTTGACCTCCACGCCACTGTCTGTCTCCCCCCCCCCGCATGACCTGAGAGGAACAATGAGGCTCCTCCAGTGGACCATGCCTTGGCACTTGCCCTGGTCCATCTCCTTGTGTCAGAGACCCTCAGATCTGTCCCACTCGTGCCCAGGCTCCCATAGGTACCCTTGACACGAACAATGTAAAGCTGGCCATGCCCACCCAGTAGGCCACATGTACTCCAGCCACGCCCACCCAGTAGACCATGCCCACCCTGGCCACACACCCCGAGGGCAACCACAATGCTGATGCGGCCCTCAATGAATTTGAGTTTGACACCCCTGGCGTAAAGGCTGGGTGGCAGAATTAATGGGACCCGATCAAAGCTCCCGCCCATCAATGGTCTCTACCCTCAACGGAGGGTCCACCGGAGTCAAGGGAATGCCAAAATGAGCCGCAAAGGCCTGGTCCATAAAATTGGTCGTGGCCCCCGAATCCACCAGCGCATGCGCCTGGATCCTCCCTGGTCAGTCAGACAAAAAGACCCGAGTGTCCAAAATCAGATGGCGAGGGAGTCCAGAGTCCATGTCTGCTGTTCCTGGCGGGGGTGTAGTGCGTACCCGGCCTAGGCCGCTTTCCTTGCCGGAGGTCTTTGATGCATCTGGCTACAGTCTGAGTGCGGATGGGGTCCTCATACATGAGCCTCATGTGTTGCCAGAAGCCCTGGTAATCAGTCAACAAGGGGCTGTTCTGAGTCAATAACGGTGTGGCCCATCGGGCGGCAGAGCCAGAAAGAAAGCTGATTACAACCCCCCCCCCCCAGCTCGGTCATCAGGGAAACCCTCCGGCCTCATAGACATAAACAATTGGCACTGTCCCATGAAGGTCGAGAACATCTCAGGCTGTCCAGAAAACTTCTCCGGCACTGCTACCGGGCATTTCCGACGGAGAGGAGGGAGTGCAGGAGCATTCAGCAGAGCGAGTTGTGCAGACAATTGGCCTACCTGCTGTTGTAGGAGTTGATTGCCTGCAGCTGCTGCTGCTGCTGCTGCTGCTGTTGGTCCATCTTAGGTAAAAGATGGTCTGTCTGTTGGGGTGACGAACAAGTTGTTCTGTTCCCCCCTCTCCGAGCACAGACAGACAAGCAGGCACGACTCGCAAGAGTTAATACAGGCTTTAATTAATTGCCTACTGAACGTCTTGGCAGCAACATAAGCTCGTTACCTCAAACTTCAGCTGAAATGAGATAACGTCCAAGCAAAGAGTTCATTAGCAGATGTACAGAAGCGTTGCCAAGAATGCAGACCAAGGTTTCAAACAAGAAGCAGAGTTCCCAAAGACGTGACCCGAAGTTGTTGAAACTATTGTTCGTCACAAAGTTCTGAGTGCAGCCACACCCCCTATATACCTTATGGGGTGTGGCTCAATGGGTGTGGCTCAGTGACTCAGCTACTCCCTGACCCTCTTTCCCAACCTACGTTGCTGCAGACGCTTGGCCCTGCGTCTTTCTCGAGGGTCTAGCCATGACTCATCTTCGCTAGACTGCTGCAGCTGTTCAAGCACCGGCTGCTCCTCTCGGCCTCCCGATGGAGACAGAGGCCTTGCCAGAGAGGAGGGCCCCTGAGAGGGAGGCCTTGCCAGTTCCTCCCCATCATCCTCAGAGTCTTCATCCTCAGTTAAGACAGGCGCAGGGGTCAGGGCCACAACAAACACACAACACTGTGTGGAGAAAAAAAGGCACAGCACACCAACATCAAAACCTCATCCCCACTGTAAAACATGGCGGAGGGAGCATCATGGTTTGGGGCTGCTTTGCTGCCTCAGGGCCTGGACGGATTGTTGTCATTGATGGGAAAATGAATTCCAGAGTTTATCAGGACATTTTGCAGGAAAACGTACGACCATCTGTTCGCCAACTGAAGCTCCGCAGAGGATGGGTGATGCAACAGGACAATGACCCAAAGCATGCAAGTAATTCAACAAAACAATGGCTTCAACAGAACAGAATACGCCTTCTGGAGTCGCCCAGTCAGAGTCCTGACCTCAACCCGATTGAAATGCTGTGGCATGACCTTAAGAGAGCGATTCACACCAGACATCCGAAGAATATTGCTACACTGAAACAGTTTTGTGAAGAGGAGTGGTCCAAAATTACTCCAGATCGTTGTGCAGGTCTGATCTGCAACTACAGGAAACGTTTGATTGAGGTTATTGCTGCCAAAGGAGGGTCAACCAGTTATTAAGTCCAAAGGTTCACATACTTTTTCCACCCTGCACTGTGAATGTTTCCATCTTATGTTCAATTAAAACATGACAACAGCTAATGTTTGTGTAGTATTATTTTAAGCAGACTGTGTTTTTCTATTGTTGTGACTTACATGACGTTTAGAGCGCATTTTATGGCCAATTCATGCAAAACTCCACGTAATCCCAAAGGGTTCACATACTTTTTCTTGCAACTGTAAAAGGCTGAGCATCAAAGAATTGAGGCCTTTGAACTATGGTGCTGGAGAAGACTCCTGTGAGTCCCTTGGACTGCAAGGCAATCAAACCGGTCAACCTAGAGGAGATCAATCCTGACTGCTCTTTAGAAGGCCACATCCTGAAGCTAAAACTCAAATATTTTGGCCACCTAATGAGAAGGAAGAATTCACTGGAGAAGAGCCTAATGCTGGGAAAGATTGAGGGCAATAGAAGAAGGGGACGACAGAGAATGAGGTGGCTGGATGGAGTCACTGAAGCAGTAGGCGTGAGCTTAAATGGACTCCAGAAGATGGTAGAGGACAGGAAGGCCTGGAGGAACGTTGTCCATAGGGTCGCGATGGGTCGGACACGACTTCGCAGCTAACAACAAAGCTTCCGTTAGTGGTTCACAAATATATTACTATATTTTACTAGTTTCATTTTTAACTAAGGTTTTAAAAACCAAAAAAAAAATAAAACAAATTTAATTTTTTAATATAATTATTATAAATAACGTTCAGTCCTGGGGCTTTTTCAGTTACCACGCTAATTAAACTAGGCCAGCGTAAAAATCTTTCACCAAGACATGAATGTGTCTAGGAAATTTCTCTGTTGCTCCCAATTCTGTATAAGTGAACTTATCCCAAACTTGTCATGTTTTTAAAACCCAGAAATGTTATAAATTTGAGAGAAAATGATAAGACTAGAAGTTTTCTACTGGAACCCTCTTCAGAAGAATTTATAATTATCTACCATGATTAACAAAGCTACTCTATCACAGCAAAATTCATTGCAAATAAAAATTAAAAATAGAAAACCACTTTCAAGCCTCAGTTGAAAGTGACTAGGTCTCTTAAGTATTTGGTTCAGATGTTTCCTACCATTGTTTCAAAAACTTTAATTGTAGCTGGAAATAAATGAAATACCACTAGACTCCCCCCCAAGTTCTTTCATCTTTGAAATTTTACTTTTAGCTATTATAATATTGCTAGCACTGATTTGTGTTTGTATGTGTTTCATTGATGCATTATTAAAAATAAACAGGAAGAAGGAATAGCGTCATACTTTGTCATTACAGGTAGTTCTCATTTAATGAACATAATTGAGATTGACTGCTACAGTGCTAAGCAAAGTGATCACTAAGTGTGCTTTCCAGCTAGAAAGAGACAAAATTTTTGATGTTTAGAAAAACGAACAACTTACTCTGTTGTCTGACAAAGAAGAGATTACCTATAGCAGTGATGGTGAACCTTTTAGAGACCATGTGCCCAAACTGCAACCCAAAACTCACTTATATGTCGTCGGGTGCCGGGTGGGCGTGGCTGGGTGTGGCCCATTGGCTGGGCGTGGCTGCGGTGGTAACGGCAGAATGGGTGGGACTAAAAAGTTTAATCAATTCCAACTTTGTGCGATTTTTTTTTCCGGTGAGAAGTTGAAATTGATTGATTGAACCTCTTTTTTTTTTGCACACGGCAGTGGAGGCCGAAATCAAAAAGGTTTTATAAAACTTAGCTGAAGGCCTAGTACTGGGGCAATGGCATGTGTGCCCACAGAGAGGGCTCTGTGTGCCACCTGTGGCATGTGTGGTATAAGTTCGCCATGGGCCTATAGAAATAACTTGTTTCTCCCTACACTCGCACACACAGCAGACAGAGTACTTGCGCAAATGGAGCTATGCGCACCAGCTGTTTGCGTGAAACCATCCCCTCTCCCCCTCGCCCACCGTTGCCGATGGTCTGCAAAGCCAGAAAGGTTGAAGACCACTGCTCCAGTCCTGAGCTCCTGCATGATTGCATTGGTTTTGATATGTAGAAGAGCAAACATATCTCTTGCAATCTCTTCCTCTCCAATCACTGTAGAAGGGGGGGGGGAAATCATAAGTCAACCATAGGCACAGGACAATATGTACTGACTATAATAGAGATCATCATGTGACTGAAGTTGTAAATGGTTGTAAATTAGTTGTAAAGTTATTTTTTCAGAAACATCAGAACTTTGAATAGTTGCTAACTAAGTGGTAAGTAAGAAAGCACTACCTGTCCTTTGATTATCGTGTTTCATTGCGATGAAGTAAGAGTATGGAAGTGCAAAACAATTGAAACTGAGTAGAGTCCAAACTTCTGGACAAATGTAGAGTAAAGCATAGAGCAGCATTTTAAATTTAAATATGTCTTTTAAGTTCCAGACACTGCTAAATTTGAAAGCAGTGTTTTGCACACTGGAAACAGTGTTCCCGCTACCACAAACTTCTAGTAGTCACAATATATATAGCATAATTTATCTTTTATTGTGTAACTGTCTTGTTTGTAATTTCATGAAAAGTCTCAAATTTGTGCGTGTATTTGTGTATAATTAATGCAGCTCTTTTATCTATTACTTTTCAGTGGGTATTCGCAAGCTTGAAATTATATTGAAAGTCTATCTAATGTTAATTTTTACCATGGTTCTTGACTTCCTATTGAATCCTTAGAGATGCATGAAAGACTTCTTGATTTTTGTTGCAGAGTGCAGGTCTTCCAGTCAAAACAAGGAAAGTTGTTTCCGCAAGCCTCTTCGTGTTACCGCTTTGGATAGCAATGTGAGTCCGAATGGACATGTGGAATTTCGTCAGCCCCTGGCTTCTTTCAGGTGAGTTTGATTAGCTTTGTCATTTTACTATTGCAGGGATTATAGAAGTAAACTGTAAGCATAATTATTTACTGTTTTTGAAGAACTTAACACACATTGATAACGGTTTCTGTTTCACCTTAATGAGATTTCATGAAGTAGAGCTCTTGCTTGTGTTATTGCTTGCAATTTAGGAGGGAAGACAATGTTTTTACCAAGTTACCATGATACTAGCTGCATTGTAAAGACAGTAATCACCTCTATTCTAAGAGTGAGGGAAAGGCGTTAATGGTTCTTGGAAGAGGAAAAATATACTAAGTGAGGAAATTATCCTACTTGAACCTTTTGATGCTATTTTATGCGGGAGAACAATACAGTTCATGAAATAAGGTTTTTTTCCCTGTATCATATCCCCTGCCTTTCTATAGCAAAGACTAGGGTGCTTTCCCCTCCTCCCTGGTTTGGTGGAAGCAAGTACCATGTATCACATTCCCTCTATGTTCTTATGGGAAAGTGAGGGAGCATTCTTGTTTTAGCTCATTATATCGGAAAAGAGATGTGCTTAGTAGGTCTACATGAACTGCAATATCATGACTATTAAGGAAGTTACTATGCTGTTTCATACTGTTGACCTAGAAAGGTTACTGAAGGGGACTTTTTGGTTTGGCTTTTTATAGCCAAGATCCTTTGGATATCTGATAGTGAAAATGCCAATCCATGTTTCTGTGTTCGTGAAATCTTGGAACTGGAGAGGAAAAAGGAATTATTATCTTGCTTAGAATTATAGTTTCAAAATGAAAAGGCCTGGATGACAGGACATTCTCAATGACAGGAGAAAAAAAGATTTTCAAATTGCTTATTTCTTTCTCTCAAGTTCAAAGTTGTTTTTGTTTTATGACTAACATAGGTTTGTTAGAGTTCTTGTTTTCATTTTAATGTTTAATGTGCTTCTGTTAGAGATTCTCGGTGGTCACCATCTTACAAAACCTCTTGCCAATTGGCCAGACGTCTGAAGTATAAAGAAGCAGGGAATAAAGCAGAAGGAATTGGTATGATCTATGATAAAGGAGAACCAGATTTGCATGGCAGAGATTTGAAAAGCTCATCTTCTACAGATGAAACTGTTGTTCGCTATTTGAATGACCATCCAGCAATTAACGCTTTGCAAAGTTCAGATGTGGTGAATCCTACAAAATTAGAAGAAAAACGTGAGGAATCCAAAGGCGATGAGTATACAAAAATATCTCCAAGTTCATTAATCCAAAATGAACTAAAAGTATTACAATTGGTAGAATCTTCTTCTTCTGCCAGTACCTCAAGAGCCCGTAGATTAGATATTTTAAAGCAGCATCAGCATGATGATAAACTGGAAAAACTGAAGGAACGAATTAGAAAGCAACGGAAGTGTCCAGAAGAACTGACTACCAGAGGACATGATCCTGAGCATTCTGATCATCCTATAACTGTTGCAGCTCCTGAAAATATAGTGACTCCTAAAGTCAGAAAAGTGGCAACAGCACCAATGGTTCCCTCCTATAAAGGTACATAGTTTCTAAAGAAAATGTATATATGGGAAAAAATCTCTGGGTTGTGTAATAAAGGCTAAGATTTCCACTGTTCCCTTCTCGGGATCAATTAAAAACCCACCTAAGATTATTTCAAAATTAAAGTTTTTAATTTTTTTTCTACCTTCCAAACTTTAATCTGTTGTCTAACATCATATATTTTCTCCTCTTTTTTGTCAATAATATATTGTGACAAACTCTTTGTGAATAGTATTTGTTGTTGAATTATATGCAGTTTTTTTTTAATGTGTACTACTACTTCACCTAGAAAACTTTTTCCGGAATTGGTAGCTGAACATGGAACTGATAACAAATAATTGGCTACAAATGAACCACAGATGTATAATATAGTGGTTGTATTCTAATGGTTTTGTAAAGATTTGTTAATTGTGTGCATAAGGATTGGGAATTTATACTTCATTTTGTTTTTTATCTTTGTTTTTAATATTGAATGTTTTTAGACAGAAACTTCTCAGCTACTTTCAGGTAGTAGAGACTTGAAATCTAAATAGCTTTGTATTTGATAACCAATATATCAGATGCCCAAGAGAAAACTAACTTCCTCAATAGAACGTCATGAGTATTTTAATTTGCTAAAGTTAAGTGTATTGTTCTTTTAGGTTTCAATCTATCAGAAGCCAAAATTCGTACTCCTGATGGAAAGGTATGGTGTGAAGAGGAATTTCTGAACCTCAGTAGAGAGTTATGTCGAGATTTAGAATTCCAGTTGGCAGGTAAATAGCCAGAGTAATTTTGTGAGTATTTACATGAAAAGCAGTGCTTAACCTATGAGCCTGTAATTAATACTTTGAAGCCCTGTTTCTCAGAATTCCTATACATATAAAGAAAAAAATTCTTTAACTTAATTCATACCTTGTTTCAATGAGTTCTTATTTGCAAATTAATAATAGTTGCTATAATATCCTCCTGTAGTTTTGATGGGAGTTTCCTTGATGCACTAATGGTTCTTCAACACATTTTTCAGAAGAGGATTTGCCTGCAATAAAGATACCTACTGAAAGAAAAGAGAAAAAAGGACACAAACCAGTGCGGAAAACCCAGAAGATTGCCCAACTCTCAAGTCCTGATTTTAAATCAGGTGCATTTTATTGTAATTTTTTGTTTAAATATTGTGAGCTACCAAGAGTCATTGACAGTCAGGTGGCATACAAGTTTTATCATTCATTCATTCATTCATTCATGACTGACTGACAATCATCAGAGTTGGCTTGTTATACTTTTCAAATAATGTACATGAGAGCTGCTTCCATGTGTCTGAGGACTACAGTCATATTCTCTCACTATCCTCATGCTTGCTTACTGTTTCCTCAAATATGACATATTAATAGCATGTGTCATGTTAACCAAGCATTGCAGATACATGACCCTATGCTAAGGTGAAGATCTTAAGTTTCACTGCAAGAGTTCTGTAGATTTTCTCAGTATTACTCTCTGTAGAACACATTGAAGGATATAAAGAGAGACTAAGAAAAGTAAGCAAAGTTTAAAGGCAAGGATAGCTTTAATTTAAGAATGCAAGAAATTATTATTGTTATTATTAAATTTAAAATACAAAGATAAAAAATAAAGCTAACAAAAAAAATGCCGTGACCTGAAGACCTGGTTGTTCCAACAAGCGGGTCTGGACTGACTACGATTTTTAATTAGGCTTTTTACTGGGTTAAATTGTCTCGTAATTATTGTATCTATTGTTTAATTCTTTTTTACATTTTTTACTCTATGTTTTTTAATTTTTATTGTTGTGAGCCGCCCTGAGTCCTCAGGGAGAAGGGCGGCATATAAATTTAATCAAATAAAATAAAATCAAAAAAAGGGAGAAGGGGAAAAAAAGTTACACAAGAAAATATTTCTCCCGATCACTTCCGGTAGCGCTGCCGCGCCGAATGGCGGCGTTTTGAAGCCGCCTGATCCTGGGAAGTGTCAAAGCGCTCGGAGGCAGCGAAAATCAGCTGTCCCGCGGCGCTGGAACTTCTCCCTCGGGAGAAGAGGGAGAGGCGAGCCTGCCTGGGTAGAGGTAGAGCTCCCCTGTGATTCTCCCAAGTAGTTTGGGGGATAACAGGGTGAGCCCCCTCGGAGCCCAGGCTTTCTCCGCTCTCAGGATGTTTTCGCTCCAAAAGGAGTGGAACCAGACGCGACAACTGCACCTGCTGCTTAGATGGGACTGTGAATATTTTGTTTCTTTGAGAAGCAGGCAGAGCAAAGCAGGAAGATTTCAAGTTGGATTTTAACTTTAACTCAGATTCATTATCTTCTTCAAGTTTTAAGTTTGAAATGGAGTAAAAATGGCGCTGGAATGTTTCTTTCCTGTGTGAAGTGACTGCGTTGGAAAACTGTTATATTTTGCTACATAGCAAGAGATACAATTTGCAACTGACTTTACCCAGTACCGGATTTGGTTTATTGAACTTTGGGAGAATTTTTTTTTTTCCCTTTCCCTTCTTTTTCTGTCTTTTTTTTCTCCTTTTTTATGAATTTTGATTCTGCTGGGTGAAAGAGGAAATCGAAACCTAAGAGATGGCTGCGAGACGTGGGGGAGGGCCTCCAATTTCTAAGAATGTTATTTCTTCACCTTTACCACAAGCTGTAGGGCAGACTTCGATGAAACCTACAGTACAATCACCCTCCCCCCCACCTCCTGCATTTAAAATGACAGACATTCAGCGAGTTGTGATGCAGTCAACACAAGTTTTACAGCAGGAAATAAAGGAAACAAGGGAAGAATTTGTTAACCAAAACAACCAGATGAGGGAAGATATAGTGCTTGCACTCCAGGGTTTGGCTGCACATATAGAACATCTGGATGTTCGTGTGCACTCAGTTATGGAGTATGGAGAATTTGGAAAACAAAATCTTGGATACTGAACAGAAGATTGACAGAGCAGAGGCTAAGATTGACAGAACAGAGGACGAAGTTACTATATCACAATATAAGAACATGGAGTTTGCTTTGCGTATCACAGGCCTTAAAGAGAACCCTAAAGAAGATTTGGAATGGGAAGTAATTTTAATTTAATTTAATTTTAATTTAATAATATTTGTATACCGCCCTTCTCCCTGAGGACTCAGGGCGGTTCACAGGGCAGAATAAAATACTAAATACAAACATTAAAAAGAGATTAAATGATTGCCCGAGTTAAAACAATTGGAATAAAATTCTAAAACACCAAGTTAAAATTAAGACACCAAAAATAAAAAACCCCACCAAACCCCATCAGGCTAGGCCGGCTTGAACAAACAGAAACGTCTTGAGATCGCGACGAAAGGAGCGAAGATCGGGCGCCATCCGGAGCTCTACCGGTAGCTGATTCCACAGCTCCGGGGCGCCCACAGAGAAGGATCTCCCCCTGGGGGCCACCAATCGACATTCTCTGATCGGTGGCACCCTGAGGAGGCCCTCTCTGTGGGAACGCACAGGGCGCAGGGAGCTTGATGCCGGCAGCAGATGTTCCCTAAGGTACTCCGGCCCCATGCCATGGAGGGCTTTAAACACCGTTACCAGTACCTTGAATCTCACCCGGAAGACAACTGGCAACCAATGCAGCTCACGGAGCAGAGGTGTAACGTGGGAGTATCGGGAGACTCCCAACACAACTCTCGCGGCTGCATTCTGTACCAGTTGGAGCTTCCGGGTGGTCCTCAAGGGCAGCCCCATGTAGAGAGCGTTGCAGTAGTCCAGACGAGAGGACACGAGCGCATGAGTGACCGTGCACAAATCATCCCGGCTGAGATAGGGCCGCAACTGGCGCACCAGGCGAACCTGGGCGAAGGCCCCCCTAGTCACAGCTCCTATATGGTCTTCCAAGGTGAGCCGTGAATCTAGGAGGACTCCCAAGTTGCGAGCCCTATCTACGGGGGGTAATAGTTCACCCCCCATAGCCAGAGGTGGAATGTCCGAATAAACCCGGGATGAAGGTATGCAAAGCCACTCAGTCTTGTCGGGGTTGAGTTGAAGTCTGTTCCTCCCCATCCAGACCCGAACCGCCTCCAGGCAACGGGACATCACGTTGAGGGCATCACTGGGGTGGTTTGGGGTCGAAAGAAAAAGTTGGGTATCATCAGCGTACTGATGATACCCAACTCCAAAGCCACGAATGATCTCACCCAGCGGTTTCATGTAGATGTTGAACAGGAGAGGCGAGAGGACCGACCCCTGAGGAACTCCACAAATGAGACCTCGCGGTCGACCTCTGCCCCCCTGCCAACACCGACTGCGAACGTCCCTGGAGATAGGAGGAGAACCACTGTAAGACTGTGCCTCCCACTCCCAATCCCCTGAGACGCCGCAGCAAGATACCATGGTCGATGGTATCGAAAGCCGCCGAGAGGTCTAATAGGACTAGAACAGAGGAATATCCCCTGTCCCGAGCCCTCCAGAGATCATTCACCAGCGCGACCAATGCCGTCTCTGTGCTGTGCCCGGGCCTGAAACCCGATTGGTACGGGTCCAGATAATCCGCTTCATCCAGGACCAGAGGGAGCTGATGCGCCACCACACTCTCAACAACCTTCGCAAGAAAGCGAAGGTTGGAGACAGGACGAAAGTTGTTCAATACAGCTGGGTCCAAGGCAGGCTTCTTGAGGAGAGGCCTCACCACCGCCTCTTTCAAGACGGCGGGGAAGCTACCCTCACTCAGAGAAGCCGATATAACTGCCTGGAACCAGCTGCGTGTCCTCTCCCGGGCTGCATAGACCAGCCAGGAAGGGCACGGGTCCAATAAACATGTGGTGGTGCTCAGCCTCCCCATGATCCTGTCCACTTCCTCCGGAGTCACAGAATCAAACTCCTCCCAGGTGATATCGACAAGACCGCCCGTGTCCTGATCGTCAGACTCTGCCCAGTCAGAGTCCAGACCGGTCCGAATCCGAGCGATTTTGTCCGACAGATGTTGGTTAAACTCCTCGGCACGACCCTGCAAGGGATCCTCCCTCACCTCCTGATTTAGGAGGGAGCGAGTCACCCTAAACAGGGCGGCCGGGCGATTATCTGCGGACGCGATAAGGGTGGCGAAGTGGTTAGACCTCGCCTCCCTTATCGCAGCGAGATAAGACCTAATGTAGGCTCTTAGTCGCAATCGGTCGGATTCGGATCGGCTGGACCTCCAACCGCTCTCTAGGCCCCGTCTCCGACGCTTCATCTCCCGGAGCTCCGCAGAGAACCATGGAGCTCGACGGGATCTGCACCGGGTCAGGGGCCGCAGGGGTACAACCCGGTCAAGAGCCTCAGTGGCCGTCCTTTCCCAGGCTTCCACTAAGGCATCTGCCGAGCTGTGAGCAAGGGAGGCAGGTGGGGACCCCAGCGCTGCCTGGAACCTCTGGGGATCCATTAAGCGTCTGGGGCGGTACCATTTAATTGGTTCCAAACACCCACGGCGGGGGGTGGCAAAACGGAAGACCAGCCGCAGGAGATGATGATCGGTCCATGACGGGCATAATAATTGGAGAGCCCCCACCAAGATCATCTAACCACCGTCCAGATAAGAAAACTAGGTCAAGGGTGTGGCCTCCCTCATGAGTCGGTCCCGAAATTACTTGCGTCAGGTCCATGGCCGTCATGGAAGCCATGAACTCCCGAGCCAACTCAGATGATCCTCCCAGCGATGGTAGATTGAAGTCCCCCAAAACTATAAGTTTCGGGAACTCAACCACCAGCCCAGAGAGGACATCGAGCAGCTCAGGCAGGGCTGCTGCTGCGTGACTAGGTGAAAGGTACACCAGCAGCAAGCCCAACTGCGCACCAGGGCCGCATCTCAGAAAGAGAGACTCACACCCGACTATCTGAGGAACAGTGGCCTCCCGCGGACATAAGGTCTCCCTCATAACAACAGCCACACCCCCACCCCTACCCTGAGCTCGAGGCCGGTGTAGCACCCGGAAACCTGGTGGGCAAAGGTCAACCAGAGGAATCCCGCCCTCTGGGCCCAACCAAGTCTCCGTGATGCAAGCCAGGTCCGCCTGCTCACCCTCGACCAGATCACGGACGAGAGGAGCCTTATTAGAGACAGACCTGGCGTTCAAATACACCAGCCGGAGCTCAGGGGGCTGCACACCCTCACTCCCGGGACCTTGGGGTAGAGCCAGAGGGTCGGAGTGCCCCACCGCTTGTAAGCAGCGGAGAGGCCTTCCCTGAGATCGATACGGCCCTCTGCTCCTACATCTGCTGCCATTCCCTGACGTCGTGGGAATAGGTAGCCCCACAACCAGCCCTGGAGCCCCGGAGGTAACCGACCCCCGCTCCTCCCCCCTGCGATCTACATCGGCACTAGCCAGAACAGCGGTTGTTGGATAGCCCCCCTTGTCCAAACAACCAAAAGAACCCTCCCGCCTCCCTAACCCCCTAAAAAATTTTGACAGAAAAATAATCAGGGGCCTCTTATTAGGTCTACGTCGAAGGCCCCTACCCGTGCCCAGCCAACTCTCAGGGTCCCAATAAATGGGCCCTTCCTCGAGGTTATAATCGGCTGGCAAGGCGGGTCGCACCCAGGAGGGGGGGGCACCCCTGAGGGCGAACAAGTCCGTGCTAGTATAGCGAATATAAGGCATGTCCCGATAGGTCCAGCAAGGCAGTCCCATAGACAGTCAGGAGGATCTAAAACAGAAGGTCAGCAATATCCAGTCCACCAGCTCCTCTGCCACTTGAGCTGGGTACCTTCTGGGTAACTGCCGAAACAGATCGGGGACCGCCCTCTCACAGCGGTCCCAGGCCAATCCGGCAGCGGAACAGGATAGAAACCCAGAGGAAGCATACCTCCCTAGATCTCTCACCTCTAGGGAGGCAGCAGATGGTATAACTGAGCCACCCTCTCACAGTGACTCATCTCCGGGACCTTCTGAGTCCGGTGGGGTCGTGGGGGAAAGAGGGGTTTCAGCAGCAATTGCCAGGCATAAAAAACCTGGAGATAACAAATGTTCAAGTTGTAGAGGTTCTTCTCCAGAGCGAGGAAGGTTGGATAATAAATGGGACCAAAACCAGCTGGGGAAGTTCAGCAGCTCGAGTCCAGCTGGCCCCATAA
Organism: Vipera berus; assembly: GCF_964194415.1. NCBI lineage: Eukaryota > Metazoa > Chordata > Lepidosauria > Squamata > Viperidae > Vipera > Vipera berus. Next base: position 110,583,528 of record NC_138204.1, read on the forward strand.
AACACGGGCGACGTGAGATAACCTGTGCCGTCCGACGGCCAGCAATATGCACCGCCAACACTCCAACGCCAAGCCATGGGGTCTCTTGTCGAAACGGCCGTAAAACAGCCACCGAGCAGTCACAACACATCAGCTCGCCTCTCTGCCTGCCGCTCCACATCAACGCCATTGCATCCTCCATTTCACAGTCTTCCGGCGTTCCGGAGGTCACTCTAGGCTGCGACTCTAATGGCTCCGAAATCAGCTGTTCAGAGCCCTACAAGCCGCGATTCCTCCCGACTCCGCAGAGGGCCTCCGAAAAACGGCTCTATCGGCTCTGTCTACTCGACTCCGAAGATCAGCTGTTCCGAGCCCTACAAGCCGCAGTTCTTTCCGGCTCCACAGAGGGCCCCCGAAAGACGCCGGAGCTCACGAAGACAATCCAAAACGGAGGAGTGTGTAACAAAAAAGGCGTTGACCATCTCTCTTCTTCGTTCTTCCATCTCACCAAACCCCAACATAGAGGGAAAAGCAGCTCTGCAGACCCTACGGACTCCCGAAAACTCCAGGGACGCCGAAACAGCTGGAACTCTCCACGGAGCTCAGCCAAGCACGTCCGCCATCTTGGGCATGCGTATCAAGTCCATCAAGTAGCACGAGCAGTGGCTCCTGTTTTGAAATGTGAACCTGAAGAACTACTTAAAGAAATGGATAAGACATTTAGGGTTAACTCCTGGATTGCTAGGCAAAAATTTTTTACCTAGAGATGTAGTGATTTATTTTTCCAGGAGATTAACCAGAAATTCTATTATCCAGGTTTTTATCGGGGAAAATTTCAAATTGCAGGCCAAGACATTATGTTTTTAAAGGAGATACCTCCAAAAATTCTTAGAAAAAGGAAAGATTTTGCCTTTCTGTCCGATGAGCTTAAGAAGCGACAAATCCAGTTCAGATGGGAAATACCTAATGGAATTGTGGTAAATTACGCAGGAACCAGATACAGATTGGATACAATTTTAAAAGCAAAAGATTTCTACACTAAGGTCCTGAAAGCAGGCTCACCACCGTCTCCTTGAATCAAAAGAACAGAAGCAAGACAAGAAGATAAACAATTGAGTGAAGGGGCAATGTCATTGCCTCTTGAGGAGATGCGGCAGGCGGAGGTTACGGAGCAGAGTTTGGCATTAAAGGAAGACCCAAAAGAACAGAGGATGACAAGAGCTACATATAAGCGTATGGAAAAAGAGCAAAAACAAAAGCCTGTACCTGGTCCAACTACACAAGATGCGGCTGTCTCAGAGCCTGTGGGAGGAGCACGTCCGAAGAGAGCAACAGCTGATCTTCAGGCCATGTTCCAAAGGCTCATGGTCACCAGAGATGGTGAAGTTTCTGACATGGAATGTTAATGGCTTAAATTCACCACAGAAAAGAAAGAAAGTATTTTTTTATCTGAAACAACATAAAAATGTCATTGTTTGCGTGCAAGAGACACATATTGCATTAAAAGACCAAAAGTATCTGATTAATTCCCGATTGGGAACACATTTTGCATCCTTTGCTCCAGACAAGAAGGCTGGAGTGGCCATTTATTTAAGAAGAGACTTTTCGGCAAGATTGATTGAATCGGATAAACAAGGGAGATATGTTAGTATTGAATTAATACTACAAGGAAAGAAAGTTCTTATTGGATTATATGCTCCAAATCAACAACAGCAAAAATTCTTCAAATTTTTACATCAGAGACTAATCGAATTGGATTATAAATCTGTTATTATGATGGGGGACTGGAATGGAGTTTTGGTGCCATCTGAAGACAAGAAGGGATCCTCCAAAAACTTTTTTAATTCGAAACTGCCTAAAGCTTTTTTTTTATTTGAAGGAAGATCTGGAATTAAGAGATGTATGGCGGGAAAGGAATATGAGAGACAGAGATTTTACTTTTTTTTCGGATAAACAAATCTTTCTCCAGGATTGACTTTATTTTGATTACTACTGATCTTTTTTCTTTGGTTAAGAACGTTAAGATTTTTCCTAGGACAATGTCTGATCATAGTCCTGTTTGGTTGGAGTTTTTTGCTGAAGATGGTAGTAGAAGATCCTGGAGGCTGAATGAGAATTTATTTACAAATGACTTGTTCTTGCAGAAATGTAGAGAACATATGAAAGAATTTTTTGTTACAAATATGCATAAAGGTACATCGATGGAAATGGTTTGGGATGCTAGTAAAGCTTATATGAGAGGGGTTTTGATTTATATGAACAATGCTTATAGGCGTAAACAGATGCAAAAACGTTTAGATCTTGAAGAAGAGATTAAATCTAAGGAGAAAAGGCTTATTTTGAATCCATTGGGTAATAATTTAAGGATTTCAATACATTTACTGAAAGAACAATTTAATATGCTACTGGCTGATCAAGTAGCAACTAATTTGCACTATGCTAAATATAATACTTTTTGTAACGCTAATAAGCCTGGTAGATGGTTGGCTTATCAATTAAGGAAGAAACAGAAATCACGTACTATAGATAAAATAGAATATAAAGGAAAAGAAGTCTACCAACAAAATTTGATTAAGAGGAGTTTTTTAGATTTTTATTCGAAATTATATTCTAAAGAAAATATACAAGCTTTAGATATAGACAAGTATTTACAGGGAGCTCATTTTCCGAGACTCTCAAAAGAACAACAACTTGAGATGAATTGCCCAATTACATCAGAAGAAATTTCTTTAGCTATTAAACAGTTGAAATTGGGCAAGGCTCCGGGAACAGATGGATTAACAGCAATTTACTATAAAAAGTTGTTGCTCGAAATGATTGAACCCTTAAAGATTTTGTTTAATGAAATTTAGACTGGAGGTGCAGTTCCTCCATCATGGAGGACAGCTTTTGTATCATTGATTCCAAAGGAGGATCAAGACCTTACTCAACCTAAAAATTATAGACCTATATCGCTTTTGAATACAGATTATAAGATTTTTGCTAAAGTATTGGCTAATAGATTAATGCAAGTTTTGAAACAAATGATTCATAGTGATCAATCGGGATTTATATCTGGGAGGTATATGAAATATAACGTAAGACAAATTGTAAACTTGCTTGAATATTTGGATAAGAACAACCAAGTCTCCGCAGCATTGATATTTTTGGATGCAGAGAAAGCCTTTGACCAATTGAATTGGCAATTTTTATTGAGAGTTGTTGAGGAGATGAATTTTGGAGAAGGTTTTTTACATGCTATTAAAGCTATATATCAACAACAAACTGCACAAATTATAGTTAATGGGGGGCTAACAGAGACCTTTAAAATTGAAAAAGGTACAAGACAGGGATGCCCCCTATCACCATTATTGTTTGTTTTAACATTAGAGATTTTATTAATTAAAATTCAAGAGTCCTCTATGATAAAGGGAATTAAAATAAAACAAAATGATTATAGATTGAGAGCTTTTGCTGATGACTTGGTTGTGACAGTATCTCAACCGTTACAGTCGGTTATAGACTTGATGGAAATTATAACTCAGTATGGTAAGGTTTCTGGGTTCAAGGTGAATAGTAATAAGACTAAGATATTATCTAAGAATTTATCTATGAGTGAAAGGGATATGTTATCTAAATTAACAGGTTTTGAAATAGTCAAAAAGGTTAAATATTTAGGAGTATATATTGCAGCTTCAAATGTAAAATTGTATAAGAATAATTATGAAACACTATGGTTGAAGGTACAAAGGGATTTAAATAATTGGAAAAAATTACAATTATCATTACTGGGAAGAATTGCAGTTGTTAAAATGAATGTTCTGCCAAAGTTTCTCTTTTTGTTTCAAATGATACCTATATTGAAAAAGGATGCCAACCTTGATCAATGTCAGAAGGGTATTAATAAATTTATTTGGGCGGGGAAAAAACCAAGAGTTAAATTTAAGATTTTACAAGATGCTAGGGAAAGAGGGGGACTCAAGGCGCCAAATTTGAAATTGTATTATGATGTGGTTGCCTTGACGTGGGTTAGTGATTGGCTTAATTTAACTAATAAGAGAATACTTCATCTTGAGGGTTGGGATTTGGTATATGGATGGCATGCATATTTGCTTTACGATAAGAAGGACAGGGCTTTTAAATCCCATATTCTTAGAAGTGCTTATTGCGTGTCTGGAAAAAGTATTATTATAAGTTAAATTATAAAATACCGATTTGGGGAATTCCTGGACACGCGATAGAGGGCGTATCTATGGGAGTGAGTTTGGATATGGTTTCTTATAAGGAATTACTTAGATTGCAAGGCAATGATTGGCAACTTAAATCATTAGATGAGTTAAGACAAGAAAACATAAGTTACTCTTGGTTTCAATATACCCAATTGAAAGCTAGGTGGAAGTTAGATCAAAAGGTTGGCATCATAATTATAGATCAAAATTTAGTAAAACAAATTAAAGATTTAAATTGTGCACATATATAGAGGATATATAATGCTTTAATTGAATTGGATTCGGAAACGGAATTAGTTAAAGATTGTATGATAAAGTGGGCACAAAACATTCAGGAACCAATTTCGTTGGACACCTGGGAGATAATTTGGGTCAGAAATGTTAAATTTACTCAGGCTCAAAACTTAAGAGAAAATTTTTATAAAATGTTTTATAGATGGCATCTGGATCCGAAGAAGTTGTCTAACATGTATCCTAATTTACAGTCTAAATGTTGGAGATGTGGTAGTTTAGAAGCCACCTATTTTCATATGTGGTGGACTTGTAGAAATATAAAAGCTTTTTGGATTAAAATTTGGTGGAACATTCAAAAGATTTTAAAGAGAAAGATAAAGTTTTCTCCGCAATTGTTTTTATTGGGTATTGTTGTAGATTGTGATGTTAAAGAAACTAATTTGATGTTGAATATGATAACAGCAGCACGGTTACTGGTGGGACAATATTGGAAGAAGGATAGTTTGGCTACTATAGAAGAATGGGTGTTTAAAGTTTCGAATCTTGCAGAAATGTCTAAGATGTCTGCTTACTTGAAAGATCATTCACAGGAAAGATATATTTCAGTTTGGAAGAGATGGATAGATTATGTTCAGAATAAATATGGGACTAAAAAGTTCCATTTAGCTTATGAGTAGATTTTAGAGGGATATTGTTATTGGTACTTTGTATGTAGTTATGTTAAAGGGGAGTTAAAGCACATTATGAATTTGGTTAATTGTATATTATGCATAATTCTTATTTATAATATGATTATTATAACTATAATCCTGTATTTAGCTCTGGGAAGTGGGGGGGAAAGTGGGCGGGTTTGGGGTGGGGGGTTTTTGGGGATATATTGTAAAATCTTGTAAAACTCTTTAATAAAAAAAAAGAAAATATTTCTCCCTTCATCAAGACAAGTACAACAATTTCAGCAGGTTATCACCTTTCAGCCAAAGGTTTGCAAACAATTTCAGCCAAAAATCTGTTCATCTCATATCTCCTCTTTTATCATTTGCTAATAAAGCCTTGTTCTGTGGTCTCCTCATGGGGCCCACTGTAAGGAGCTCTTGTTCTAGAGGGGGGTTTGAGGAGCTGATCCATTCACTGGCTTCTCTTTCTGCCACGGTCATCAAATCCCCACAACGATAGGGAATGGCAGCAGGTGGTTGCACGGAGGGCCATATCAACACCTGGGATCGCGCCCCCGCTATCTTCGAGCAGTGGCGCGCTCCGACCCTCCGGTTAGCACCTTCTTACCCGGGGATGAGCTCAGGCTGGTTTATTTTAACGCCAGATCCGTCGTTAACAAGGCTCCCCTCATTCATGATTTGATCGAGGAGGAATGTGCGGATCTGGTGTGCATTACGGAGACTTGGTTGGGCTCGGAGGGAGGGGTGCCTCTGACCAAGTTATGCCCTCCAGGTTTCCGGGTGCTACACCAGCCACGGGCTCAGGGCAGGGGTGGTGGGGTGGCGGTGGTTGTTCGGGAGACTCTGTGCCCGCGGGAGGCCACCATTGTCCAGATGGCCGGGAGTGAATCCCTCCTCTTGAGATGTGGTCCTCGGGCTCAGTTGGGCTTGTTGCTCACATACCTGGCGCCCAGCTGTGTGGCAACAGCCCTGCCCGAGCTGCTCGACACTCTCTCAGGGCTGGCGGTGGAATTCCCCAGGCTTATAGTCCTGGGTGACTTCAACCTGCCTTCACTGGGAGGGTCGTCTGAATTAGCTCGGGAGTTCATGGCCTCCATGACGGCCATGGGCCTGACCCAAGTTATTGAGGGCCCGACTCATGTGGGGGATCATACTGTCGACCTGGTGTTCCTATCTGGACAGTGGTTGGATGATCTGGGAGGGGGTTCACCAACCATCGCCCCCCTGTCATGGTCAGATCATTACCTCCTGCGGCTGGTTTTCCGTTATGCCACCCCCCGCCGCTGGGCTGCGGAACCGACCAGGTGGTTCCGCCCCAGGCGCCTAATGGACCCGGAACGGTTCCAGAGGGCGCTTGGGCCTATACCCATCACCCTTACCCACAGCCCAGTCGATGTTCTGGTGGATGCCTGGGAAAGGGCGGCCGCCGGGGCACTTGACTGCGTTGTACCCTTGCGACCTCTGACCCGGCGCAGATCCCGTTGGGCTCCATGGTTCTCTGCGGAGCTCCGGGAGATGAAGCGTCGGAGACGAGGTCTAGAGAGCGGTTGGAGGTCCAGCCGATCCGAATCTGACCGATTGCAGTTAAGAACCTTTATAAGGTCTTATCTTGCGGCGATAAGGACGGCGAAGTCTACTTTGCTGCCCTTATCGCGTCCGCAGATAATCGCCCGGCCGCCCTGTTTAGGGTAACTCGCTCCCTCCTTAATCAGGAGGTGAGGGAGGATCCCTTGCGGGGACGAGCCAAGGAGTTTAGTCACCATCTGGCGGACAAAATCGCTCAGATCCGGACCGGTCTGGACTCTGACTGGGCAGAGTCTGGTGGAGGAATCGGACGGTCTTGAGCATGTTATCTGGACTGAGTTCGACCCTGTTTCCCCTGATGATGTGGACAGGATCATGGGGAGGCTGAGCACCACCACCTGTTTGTTGTATCCGTGCCCCTCCTGGCTAGCTTATGCGGCCCGGGAGGGGACACGAGGCTGGTTCCATGCAGTAATAACTGCTTCTTTGAAGGAGGGTGTCTTTCCTGCCGCCTTGAAGGAGGCGGTGGTGAGACCCCTCCTCAAGAAGCCTGCCTTGGACCCGGCTGTTTTAAATAACTATCGTCCAGTCTCCAACCTTCGCTTTTGTGGCGCATCAGCTTCCTCTGTTCCTGGAGGAAACTTATTATTTGGACCCGTACCAATCGGGTTTCAGGCCTGGATACAGCACGGAGACGGCATTGGTCGCGCTGGTGAATGATCTCTGGAGGGCTAGGGACAGGGGTTGCTCCTCTGTCCTGGTCCTATTAGATCTCTCAGCAGCTTTTGATACCATCGACCATGGTATCCTACTGTGGTGTCTCAGGGGGTTGGGAGTGGGAGGCACCGTTTTACGGTGGTTCTCCTATCTCCTGGGCCGTTCGCAGTCGGTGTTGACGGGAGGGCAGAGATCCGCCTCGAGGCCTCTCATTTGTGGAGTTCCTCAGGGGTCGGTTCTCTCGCCCCTCCTGTTCAACATCTATATGAAGCCGCTGGGTGAGATCATTCGTGGTTTCGGGGTGGGGTATCATCAGTACGCTGATGATACCCAACTTTTTCTTTCCACCCCGAACCAACCCAGCGATGCCCTCGCCGTGATGTCCCGGTGCCTGGAGGCGGTCCAGGTCTGGATGGGGAGAAACAGGCTTCGTCTCAATCCCGCCAAGACTGAGTGGCTGTGCATATCGGCATCTCGGACAACCAGACTATTCCATCTCTAACGATGGGGGGTGAGGTGTTACCCCCGTTGATAGGGCTCGCAACTTGGGCGTCCTCCTGGATTCACGACTCAATTTTGAAGACCATATAGGAGCCGTGACCAGGGGGGCTTTTGCCCAGGTTCGCCAGTTGCGACCCTATCTGGACCGAGATGCCCTACGCACAGTCACTCATGCGCTCGTGACCTCCCGCTTGGACTACTGCAACGCTCTCTACATGGGGCTGCCCTTGAGGACCACTCGGAGGCTTCAACTGGTGCAGAATGCGGCCACGAGAGTTGTGATGGGGGTCTCCCGATACTCCCATGTAACACCTCTACTCCGCGAGCTGCATTGGCTTCTGTTTGCCCTCCGGGTGAAATTCAAGGTGCTGGTGATGACCTATAAAGCCCTACATGGCTTGGGTCCGGGATATCTGAGGAAACACCTGCTGCCGGCATCAAGTTCCCTTCGTCCAGTGCGCTCCCACAGGGAGGGCCTTCTCAGGGTGCCACCGGTAAGAGATTGCCGGCGGACGACACCCAGGGATAGGGCCTTCTCAGTGGGGGCGCCTGCCCTTTGGAACCAGCTGCCAGTGGAGCTGAGGACTGCCCCCGACCTCCGTTCATTCCGCCGGGGCCTGAAGACCTGGCTCTTCGAGCTCTCTGGCCCAGGCTGAGGATTAATTTTATTTTAACTGGGGTTTTTACTTATACAGGGATAAATTTAATTTTTTTTAAACTTGGTTTTTTAACTTTTGTATTTTGGTTTTTAATTGCCCTGTAAACCGCCCTGAGTCCTCCGGGAAAGGGCGGTATATAAATGTAATAATAAATAAATAAATAAAAATCAGCTCTGCTCTCTGTGGAGACGCATTCCGTCCACCACTGCTTCCCCGGAAGTCGGTAACGTTAGTTCAATAAAAACCCATGAAGAAGGAACTCTGGGAGAATAGTAAAAGAGTGCTACTAGCCAAGTAATTTCAGGTGGTGATGTCATTCTGTGAAAGGGTGAGACAGCAGTGCATTTCCTTTTCTTGCCACTTCTATCCATGTATTTGCCTTGAAAGATAGAGTAGTGGTGTGTTTTTCAATAAGAAATGTTAAATGGTTTTTTTTCTTGGTTTAGATGGTGCCAACACAATAAGTACAACATCCTGGCGAGATGGACAAAGACTAGCAAAGAAAATACTGGGTCCAGTGCCTAAACTAGAGCAGCCAAACACTCAGATATTGTCTAGTGACAGGAGTGAAAAAGATAAATCTGTTAAATCTGGTAAGTTAAATCTCTCTCTCTCTCTCTCTCTCTCTCTCTCTCTCTCTCTCTCTCTCTCTCTCTCTCTCTCTCTCTCTGCGTGTGTGTGTGTGTGTGTGAGAGAGAGAGAGAGGGAATTTTTCATGCCAATGAATACAGTGAACAAAATGGAACTAATTCTGAACAATTATTCTTTAGATCATATTGCACACAGAATTCTTTAAATCGCAAAATAAAAAAAGTGGTAGCTTCACTTTAAAGGCTGAATGAATACCGTACAGCAGGGGTCCCCAACCCCCAGAGTGAGGCCCAGTACTGAGCCACAGCCTGTTGGGAACTGGGCCAGACAAATGGCATGCAAGTGCACGCAGCTGCATTTGCGCAAGCAGTGCATGCGAAACCATCACCTATCCCTGGAGCAAAAAAGATTGGGGACTATTGTTGTACAGCACAGAATTACTAATTCATTCCTTTTTTAAAAGACACAAAATGGTAAATGTAAATAAAACTTAAGATTTACCATGCTTGAGCACCCAGCAATAATTCATGAAATATTTTGCTACCAATAAAAGAATCTTCAAGGAAAAAAATGTAAGAATTTTTATCATTTTTAGACGAAGGCAGTTGTCAAGTATTTTTTCTATTCCTAAAATAAATGATTCCATTGCTGATCACACCTAGTTTTGCAAAATTGTAATTTTGTAAGAGAAGCTTTATTCTAGAGCCTATATACAGTCTGATTATGCTATAAATAATTTCTGTAATATTTATTTATTTATTTATTTATTTATTTATTTATTTATTTATTTATTTATTTTTATTACATTTATATCCCGCCCTTCTCCGAAGACTCAGGGCGGCTTACAAGCTTAGCAGTAGCCTTCATTCTATGTATATGCCTGCTTGTTAGAGAGTTAGCAAACTCTCGTGGATGTTCCAGTTGAAAATCTGAGAACATGAAAATTATAGCTATAACTAATTCTCCATTACCCGTTTCCAAAGTTCTATATATTCTTTTTCAGATAATGGTTAAAAAAAATTACATTGCAGTTGCATATTATTTTATTACCCAACATTAATTCCAACCTTTTAAAAGCAATTTTTCCTTCTGTATTAAAGAATGTAGTTTCTGGATAAAGTGTTCAAATCTCGTAAAATAAGATAGATTAAAAAATAATGCCCATCAAATAATGTCCCACATAGTGGATATCGAGATGAATGTGCTAATTTAATTCTTAGTTACTTACTAATGTTAAATTCTGATCTTCTCCCTCCGCTTCCCTCTAGTATCCTCAGCTCAAGTAAAAGAAACCGACTGCAATGTGCCCGTGGATGTAAAACCCCTCACAAAATGTCCTGAGCTTTCATGGAGCAAAATAAGAGCAAAGAACCTGAAGAAAAAAGATGTTGCTCCTCACAATGGGAGACTAGGAAATGATCGTGTAAACAAGGATTTCTTGCCAGTAGAAATCCGTGGGATTCTTGATGATCTGCAACTGGATTCTGTAGTTCAGGATTCAGAGAAGAGGAATGAAGAATGTCAGAATCAGGAATCAGAAGCATCTCCCTTTTCTAGAAGTCACAGTCCAAGCAAAAGAAAATCAGACAAAGTTCCCATCAGTGAAGACACTCAGTTTATCTTAAAGAAACGCCACTATGATGCAGATGAAGTGCGCCAGTATATTGCGAGACAGCGAGAGGCTAGGAAGAGGAGACAAAGTGAAGAAAAGAAAGCACAAAAAGAGGCAACAGAGCAAAAAAATAAAAGACTCAAGGAACTTTACAAGAAACAAAAAGAAGCTGTTGCCAGTAAAACAAAGACAACGTCAACATCTGAAACGGTCACTAAACAGTTACAAGAAACTTATTCTAAATCGTTCTTGGAACAAACATTGCTGGAGAATCCAGCACACTCTGTGCAAGAAGTTCAGGTATCTTGATAAGAGTTGGAATAGTTTCTGTATTTTTTCCATGTTACTTTTAAAAAAATGCATACAATAAGCAGAAATAGCTGTTATTTATTCATTTGTTGCATTTGTTCATTTGTTGCATTCATTTGTTGCCCTTTCCTTGATATTAATGCCTGGGTAATTTTTTTGAGATCTGAAGGTGAGTTATATCACATTAGGTAGGGTTTAGGTTTTATCCCCTTAATACTATTAAACTTGTTGAGGTAATTCAAGCTAAAAGAGACTAGTCAGAGTTATCTATTAAATTCCACGGTTGCCTAAAGACGGAATCAGGAACAGGGTAAGTAAGAATAGAATTAGCAAGATGTATAAGAATTGCCAACAGCTCTTGTAGTCTGCAACTGTAGTATGATATACAATTTTTAGCATAGCGTAAGATGTGAATAGACATTAGCCAGATTAAAGCATTTTTAAAAACGCAGACAGACACAAAATAGATAAGGGCCCTGTATTCTTTCCTGGTCGTCAACATGTGTTAATCCTAGCTGCTCCTGCTCCTTCCACATTAAGGAAGTGTCTGAAGATTCATTCTAGATATGTTTAGTTGAACACATTTAGAAACCATCATGTCGCTGGAAGCCTTGATTATACAACTGTAATACTCATGGAGTATAAGCCTTGGCTATTTATTCGAGTCATTATATAGTTGTTACTTTATTTAATTATATTGAAAAGATTCATGTTCAAATCCTCAGTCATGAAAGTCATGGGATAGTATAGTTCATAGTCCAATACATAATTGATTCAGTTTGCCCTTATTGTATAAAACATGTCAATTTTTCTTCCCAGTCCAAACCTGGATATCAACCATCTGGAGAATCTGATAAAGAGAACAAAGCTCAGGAGCGTCCTGTTAGTGCATCATCCAGTAGCGATATGTCTCTCTCTGAGCCTCCTCATCCTCTTGTAAGGTAAGAAAGTAAGAAGGCATTCAGGGCTAGGAAAGTGGTACACACTAGACATATGATTTTACATATGATTTAGCTGTACAGCTTTTGTAGCAGCTGAGAATTTTAAAATATTTTTCCAAAGCTTTTGAAAATATATTTATTAAAATTCAGTGCTCGTAAAATTCTTAAATATGTCATGAAAAGCAAGATGCCTCTTCATGGATCATTACAAGACAAGGATAATTTCTTCTGTATATTCAAGGCTATATCTGTACCAAGATTTTGCAGGAATGCAAATGAATAGTACAAGATTATATTGTATGAAGAATTCAGATTCACTTTAAAACATTCAAATTTGGGGCTGGTAATATGTTTGATGTTTATCTATACTGGGTTTTTTCAGATTTTAGTTAACTATTTTTATGTATCTTTTATTAATTTTTACAGTAACAATCTTTAGTATTTAGTAAGCAACACATCTGGGTTTGTATGTTTGACATTAAAAGTAATACAATATCCATTCCTACCCTTTATTCCATTTTTCTAACCATTTATAAAAATTTTCCCATGTTTGAAAGTATTCTGAATCTTGCTTCCCCTTCATTTTCAATGTGAGCCTATCCATTTCTGCACAGTCCAAAATTTTCTTTATTATGCCTTCTACAGATGGTACTTCTCCTTTTTTCCAGTATTGAGCAAATGTAATTCTCGCTGCTGTTAATATATGTAATATTAAGTATACACATTTTTCATCATAATTTTCTGAGATTATATCTAAAAGAAATAATTCCGGTTTATGGTTTACATGCTCCTATTGTCTTTTCTAGCCACCTATGTATTTTTGACCAATAGGGGTGTCAAACTGCCAGCCCGCGGGCCGGACGCGTCATCCCAAAACCGCTCTCACCCCATTGCTGGCAAAGGAGAAAAAGCTCCAATACTTTGCGCGACATCATGTGACGTCGCAGGTTTGACATGTCTGCTTCAGGGCATGTCCACCAAGATTTTGTCTGCATTTCCAAATATTGCTAGACATATTTTTAAACATTTTTGCTAGTCTTGTAGGTGGTGAATGCCATCTATACAACATTTTATATAAATTTTCTTTATAAGTAGCTGCCCTTGTTATTTTGTAGTTTCTTTCTCAAAGTTTTGTCTTTTTTCTAACTTTACATTGTGCCCCAAGCTTTTTGCCCAAGTTATCATTGTTTCTTTAGCTTATTCATCATCCATCTTTAAATTTAACAGAAAGCTGTACAGTTTCATAATCAATTTGTCATCTGATGACAATAGTATCTGGTCTAACGCTTTCTGGTCTTTGTTAAAACCATATATTTTTGCATCTTTCTCATATCTCATTTGCATTTGCAGATGTGGCCACCATGCTAGCTCAATTCTTTTAACCATGTTAGTGTGGTTGCAAGACCCAGTCTGGTAGCGCAAACCCTCCATTTCCTTTTGCTTCTTGTAACATTTTCAGTCTGATTCTAGCTTTTTTCCCTTGTCAGATAAATTTCAATATCGATGTACTTAATTCATTGAAATTTTTTTTGTCAATTTTTATCGGTATTGTTTGAAATAAAGTAGTTTTGGTAAATGTTCATTTTCACAGTCGCTATTCTTCCCAAGATTGATTGTTGTAGATTTTTCCATTTTTCCAAGTCTAGTTTTGTTTTAATAATTTTACATAATTATCTTCTTTTATTGTTGCACACCCTGCTGTTAAATATATTTCCAGGTATTTAACTTTCTTAAGTAGTTGAAGGTCTGTTTTTTTCTGATAATTCTTTTTGTTTATCTGTGAGGTTTTAAACTATAACTTTAGTCTTTTCTCTATTGATTTTCAGTCCTGCTAATTCTCCAAATTCTTCAATCTTTGCTAATATTAGGACTTGTCTCTAACAGATCCTCCAATATAAAGACCAAGTCATCTGCAAATGCTTGTAGTTTGTACTTTTCATCTTTTATCTCCATTCCTTTGATTTCTGGATCCTGTCCAACATTCCTGTTCAACACTTCCAGATTTAAGATAAATAATAGTGGGGATAATGGACACCCTTGTCTTGTGCCTTTTTAAATGTTGAAACTCTCTCTGTGAAATTCCCATTCACAATTATTTTGGCCATTTGTCTGTGATAAATTGTTTGGATTATACTCATAAAATTTTCTCCGAAGTCCATATAGTTGTTAAACCATAATTGCCAATTGACATTATCAAAGGCTATCTGTCTAAAAAACTCAAAGCCATTTGTTTTCCTGGGTGCATTTCATAATACTCCAATGTGTCTAAAATCATTCTTAAATTATTTGTCTCTGGTAAAATTCATTTTGGTCTGAATGTATAAATTCAATCAAGAATCTCTTTAGTCTTTCTACTATTATTGAAGCAAAGATTTTATAATCCAGATTTAGTAGAGATATTGGTCTGTAGTTCTTTATCGGGGTCAGGTCTGAGTCTTCTTTGGGTATTAGCATAATATTGGCATCTATCCACGTATTTGGGTATTTGGCTTTTAGTAATACCCCGTTACACACTTTTTGCACTGGTAAAATTAATGTATCTTGTAAATATTTGTAGAATTCTGCTGGTAGCCTGTCTGGGCCTGGTGTCTTATCATTTTTTGGTCTTTTTATACTCTACTGTTGTTAAACCTTATTTAAATGTTAAATTCATGTATGGGCTGTTAGTGGTCTTGATGGTGGATGGAGTATTTAGTTACTTGGACAGGAATGCTGAAGAGAATTGGAGGAAAACAAGAACCCAATAATCCACAAATCTATCTGAGAGTCTTTACACGTAGGGGTGGGCTATTTGTGTGTATCAAAACTCTTTTCCAAAGACACCTTAAACTATAGTGCCAAATTTCAGTTTCCCATCATTTTTAGATAAGTGAAAAATAGAGTGTCAATAAAAACCAAATCAAGTTTTAAAAAATCAAGGAACTTCCTGCCCAAAAGAACAATTGATTAACAATCCACATAATTTTCATTGCCCTCTTCACTGAAGCCATTCCTCCAAAATACTTAAACACTTGGCCACCATCAATTCTTACTACAGGTGACTATTTTATAATTAAATGTCTAAACTTTATTTCTGTAAACTGATGACAATTCAATGGGTTATTTACAGGGATAATACACTGGAGCCTTTAAGGATTCATCCAGAGAAGCTGAATTCAGTAGCACAGGTTCCTTGCTCAAAATCTGTTTTGAATGGAGCTCTTTTCTCTCAGCTTTTATCTTTGGATAACATGGGTATCTTGCAAAAGGATTTTGAATCTGTAACATCAAGCAGGAGGAGCCATAACACAGCTATGGGATCCATGTCTTTGACTCCTCAGCCATTTATGTCATCTACTGTACAAGCCACCATTAATCATTATAAACATAAATTGGACCGTATTGAAGCCCTAAAGGCAACTGCAGCCTCTCTTTCAAACAGAATTGAAAGTGAAGCCAAAAAATTAGCTGGGGCTGGCATTAACTATGAAGCAGCATGGGATACTGAACGTGACTTGTTGCAAAGAGATGAAGGTGAGACCTGCTGGGCAAAAGCCAGCAGCCCTCCTGTGAGAGAAGATGATGTCTTTTCAGCTAGGCTTCAGAAAATGTTGGCAACCTGCAATTCACACAAAACTTTTGATGATAACCTTCCTGGAATGGGAAATCTCAATGAGTTTAAAAAGCTCCCAGAGACTATTAGTTCTCACACAGGTGCTCTCGGTCTTCCAGGCAATAATACATCTGAAGGAATATTGGGAAACCTGTCTCAAAAGCAAACATGCCCTGCTGGGCCTGAAAACAAACCTGCGGTTCTGAATGATAGTGGGAGTTCCTTAAGTGAAGGTCTACTCAGCACTGGCTTTCTCTCTGAGGAAGAAGGTGAAAAATCTAATCCATCCTTGAAGATTGCCGAGGCATTAAATGAAAAAGAGTTCTGTGTTGCAGATAAAACTGCTTATGAACCCATAAAAGAAGTTCAGAAGGAGGCAGAAAATTATTTACCTATTTTCACACAGATTAGGAATGGTCCAAAACCATGGGAAGAACTTGTCAAGGGAAGTCCACATAGTGTCATCAACATCTTTACAAAATCTTATCAGTTGTGTGGGAAAGGTGAGCAAATGCAAACCTTTTGATATTTCTGATTTTTCGTTAGGTAAACAATTAAATGAATATGTGTTGAAGTCCTGTGTTCTATATGCAATACCTGAGCCTAGTTTTGCTGATATCAGTACCTGCCGATATGTACAACATTTTTAATTTGTTTTGGAAATGTTGGCTGCTATACTTTTTTGGAATGAAGTCAATCATTTGTTAAAAAGTTCCACCTCTTTGCATTGCCAGAGAAAGAATCTTTTTTAGTTCTTTGTGTAGGCGTTTAGAATTTTCCGAGTTGTTTTGTATGATTGGTCTTTCGGTCATGATCATTTTACCTATTTGCATACTCTATGTTAATCTTTTTGTTGAAATGGAAATTCTTCTGAAATATTGGTTGTATTTCATTTTTCACTTTTCTCCTTCTGCCAGAATCTGAAGAACATGCAGGGCAGGGATCATCAACACATCGACCTTTACTTCCTGCCATGAGCCCTCCAGATAGTATTGCTTCTTATGAGGATGGGTTCATCTCATCACAAGGATGTGGTACATCGATGGACAAAAAGTCTACCCCTGAGCACAGGTATATATTTTTCAAACGGGTAATGAAGCTATAAAATAAGAGGGGAAAAGTTATTTTCATTGGATAATATGTGGTTATATATATATATATATATATATAAGTGTATTTTAGCTAATGTCTCAATACCCTTAGTCTAGTATTCTTTAATGATACAAATTGCTGTCTGAAAATTCTGAATTCTCAGGTTTAAAATTTTGGTATTTCAACATTTTTGTTAGGATGTTTTAAATTGGGACTGCGACAGGTAGACCTTGACTTACAGCCAGCTTTTTAACGACCATTCCACAATAATGACTGCCTTGGAATGGATGCCTTATGACTCATAAAGCACTTCTGGCCATCGAAAAACATTGCACTCCCCCCCCCCCGGCCCTTGGTCACATGTTCACATTTTGGGCTGTTGGCAATAAGTTGCCAAGTGCCTGGCAATCCTGTGATCAGCATTTGCAATCTTCTCTTGTCGGTTTCCTGAGAAAGCCAGGGGAGAAGCAGGCTGGGGAGACTTCAGGCGGAGGGGACGTAGGATTTGCGGTCAGTTCCCCGAGTGCACCAAGGGATTTCTCCTCTTTTCTGTGCAAGGAGAGGAAATCTTCCTGCACGCTGGAGGAATGGAGCTCAAATCCAGTGGGAATGGTAGGGAACACAGCGAACGCCTGTGGAGATTCTCAGTCAGCCAGGTCATAGTTGGTTGGAAGGTGCTTTTATCAAAAGGCAATTGTACTGTGTTTTTCTTTCTCCTTGAGGAAGAAGAAGAAAACATTTCACTTCTCATCCAAGAAGCTTCATCAGTTGTGACGATGGAGGGATAGAAGGATAGGTAGTGAACACAGTGGTCTCATGATTGTTCTTGCTGATGGAGTGAGGAGAGGGCCCAGACCTCCTGCATAAGGTGGGAGGCCTGTGCCGTCTCACTGCCTTATCGTGCCCTGGAGGCTGCAGCCCTCTCCCTGATGCTCTGCTTAACAACCAAAATCATCCTTTAATGACCACAACTGAGAAAGCTGAATTTGCAGTCACTGAGCAAAGCGGTCATATTTAATAACCATTTCACTCAACAACCGAGATTCCAGGCCCAATTGTGGTGGTTAAACGGAAGCCTATTTGTATACTATTTATATAAATATGGCATTATGAAATTCCAGCATAAAGCCCTTTTTGAGGATTCTGGAGCATGAGAACTCACACTTAAAGAAATTGAAACTAGTGCATGCTTTCTACCAGATTAAAGTATTCAGTATTTTTTTTTATCTTGAAGAGTTCCTGAAATGGTATAAAATTCAGAATTTTTATATTTTAAAAGCAGTTAAAATATTTAGCATGATATTATAAGAGATTATTAATATAAATTTATAAAAACCTGGAGGCCACAAGGTAATGAATGGCAGATCACCAGAGAGCACTTTTCTCTGAAGTCCGTAAATGGCATCTGCCAGGACTCTCTGTAGAACTGGGACACAGAATTCTTCCCTCAATGTGACTGTGGGGCTCCCACGTCAAATTGTAGATCAATCGTGACTGCCTGTAAGCTGAGGGCATATACCAGTCCATTATCTGATTTTTTAAATATAAACGATGCTGCGCCTCAGTGGTTAGATGGCCTAGACATTGGTATTTGAACATAGATCTTTTTGACATTTATATTTTATTGTGTTTTACTAATCTAGGTGACGTATTAATATATTGTTAGTCCGTATATGATATGTCATATGCTACATAAATAAATCCAAAGTGCTTTCTAAGCAGGCTTATTAGTTTGAAAATTATACTGAGGGCAAAGCAACTTCTAGGTTCCAGACCCCTGAGTATTCTTTGTTTTTTATCATATTGGGTTTGCCTTTCAAAAAAGGAACGATCATGTTCGGAGAACACAAAGCTTCTCTACAAAATAGATCATCTGACCTGACCCTTACTCTAATAAATATGCAGAGACGAAATGCAGGACTGTGAGGCTATGGTTAGGAGAATATTGTAAGGAAGGGTTTTTATAAACAAAGCAACAGGCTAGAAGGAAAAGAGACGATGGACTGTGATTGCTATTCCAATATAGCCAGGCTAGGAGAAGGAGCTCCAAAAGCAGTTTACAGACTGCTAGTGTTTTGTAAGATGTCACAAAAAGTCAGCAAGGTCATTTTCCTTATTGAAATACTGGTTTTAAATTTTATTGTAAATCTCCATTGTATACAATTAATTCTTTTTTATACACTTTATTGTAAAGTTCATTTGATATAGGTAAGTTAAATTTAACAGATAAAAGTAACTGGTACATTTATTTCTTATTAAACTCTTAACTCCAATTAAGTCATTAGTTTTATTCATGGTGGGGGTTCCATAATACGTTTCCATTTCAAGGGAGCTATGATATCAAAGGGTTTGAAAATCCCTGTGTAAAGGAATTAATTAGCCATAATTATATTTATTCACAAAAATCTAGATGGATTTCACCATGAAAATAAAAATATTAATGATGTGTAATTCTGTGCTTGAATTGGCAGCGGCACAAGTAGTACCAGCCTGAAAGGAGAGCTTGCCAGTAAAAAATTGCCTTATGAACACCAAACTATGGAATTAACCCATCATTCCTCAAGATCGCCATCTTCAGGTTCTTCTCGTGCATCCGCATCTTCTAAAAGAAGAGGAAAAAAAGAAAGTAAGAGCTTTTCAGCTGTTTGTTTATTACAAAGATAAGTTTGTTGACCAGTTCATCACGATATACATACATCAAAAAGGCTTTCAGGCCAGTACCAATTACAAAGATTAATTAATCTAAGTCAAATATTAAGCGACCCTTAAGGTAATTTTAAAGGGACGCGGTGGCTCAGTGGGTTAGGACGCTGAGCTTGTCGATCAGAAGATCGGCAGTTTGGCGGGTTGAATCCCGAGTGCCGCGTAACAGAGTGAGCGCCTGTTACTCGTCCCAGCTTCTGCCAACCTAGCAGTTCGAAAGCAGGTAAAAATGCAAGTAGAAAAACAGGGACCACTACAGTGGGAAGGTAACAGCGTTTCGTGCGCCTTTGACGTCTAGTCATGCCAGCCTCATGACCACGGAGACGTCCTCGGACAAGCGCTGGCTCTTCGGCTTTGAAACGGAGGTGAGCACCGGCCCCTAGAGTCGGAAACTACTAGCACCCATGTGCGGGGGAACCTTTACCTTTACCTTTAAGGTAATTTTAGTATTTGTGGAGAGTCCTACCACATTCCAGACATCCAACTTCACAGATTTTGGGGAAAAATTGGAACGATTACTAAAATCACCACGAGCAATCAGAGGAACACTATCCAGTTACTATTTTTTGTTTCTAGTGTTACTACCATTATATAATATCGGGTTTGGTAAAATGTATTGTTAAATTTCACTTTTTGTTTGTTGTTGTATGAAGAGTTTTATCATGATTTGAACCATAATCCAGTACAAATACAGGTAGGCTTCAACGTAGGACAACTTGTTCAGCAATCTTTCAAACGATCGTGGTGCTGAACCAAGGGTCCTATGATCCATGCCCAAAGTTATGGCTGTTGTAGCAGCCACATGATCAAAATTCAGCCACTTGACGGCCCACCTGCACTTAGAACTGCAAGGGTGCTGCAATTCCCCCCACTCACCTATCTCCCCCCACTTATGCTTTTTTGGTCCCCTGCCATCCTGCACTTCACAACCCCAGCTGACCTTTTCTGCCATCTTCTTGTCTCTGCTTCTAACAAAGCATGCCTGGTCTGGTTGCTACGCCATATGAGGCTGACTTTGCGCTGTAAAAAAGAGGAGAAAGCACAGAACAGCCCCGCCATGAGGCAGTCACTCCTTTGTGCCTCTTCCTGCATCTTATGGGACTGGCTTTATGATGGAAAAAAATATGAAAAAACAAAAAGCCATTCCGTATGGCTCAGGAGCATGGTGCCAAAAGTATATTTTGGCATGCTCTGGCTTCTTAAAGCTGCTTTGTGGGGGGTTTTTCCCATTGCACAAATCGGCCCCATATTGTGGCTAGGCTGGCACACCTCGCCAGCAGCAAGAGCAAGAAGATGGTAGCAGAGCACAAGGCAGCAGAGGTCTTGGAGTGCAGGGTGGCAAGAGCAACTGGGTCTGTTACGGTTACAGTTTTCCAGGGCATGGCAAGAAGCCCCAGACCCACGTGGTTCTGAGGCTGTTCAGGACTCTGTAAGGCAGGGTGCAAGATGGCCAGAAGGGCAGAGATTGGAGGAGGTAGGTGGGGGGAGTCCCTTACCTGACTGAGGCTCAGAGTTGGGAGGGATCAAGCCCAGAATGGCTTGGATTGGGGTGGATCTTTGGCTAATGATTGGTAAAGTTTGCTTAATGATGGCCACAGGGATTGCTGTAATAGTGGCCACTAAGCAATATGGTCTTGTGGTATCTTGCTTTACGACTGCACTGCTTAGCAGCTAAAATTCCAGGGTCAATTGTCGTAAGTCAAGGACTACCTGTTAATGTAGACTGTGACATTATTTCTTTCAGACTTTCTCTTTCTTGCCAAATATTGCTTTTCTTTAGCTATTATTAAAATCTAATCTCCTCTTCCTCTCTCTGCTTAATTTTTGTTCTCACACTGAATAAAATAGGTTAGACGGAGAACGATTAGTTCAAGATAGTCAAGGAAGTTTTATGAATGGGATTTAATGGGAGAGTGGCATAACTCTCAGATACAAATATATACTGCACCTCTCTAGTTCTGGCTTAGAATCTCATATTTTTAAAATCTAAAAACATTCACTGTGTTTATCAGTTGGTGGTGGAATTCTTATTTTTTGTATTCACTTTTAAACATGCTTTTCTCAAATACATTACAGAGACAGAATCATTAAATGGATTTCCAAATGCCTCTCTCTGGGAAGAAAGCAAAGTGTCTCCAAAGTGTCCCCAAAGTGACTATGGTTTGGAACAAGCAAAGCACTTACTGTCTAGTAACACAGTGACCAGCAGAGAACAAGAAGCGAACCCAGATTCTGACAATAGTTTAGAGGAACTATCTGGTCACTCATTAATGAGGTAAAATACTATCACCAAACTTTGACTTTAAATCGTATAGCATAGTTTATAATTCAGGTAAGTACTGTAGTAGTACAACAGCATATTATATGGATATATTTAGGGAGTAGGAACCAGTGTTTTTGGAACATTAGACATAATTTATATTTCCTTTCCTTATGCAAGTTTTCAAAATAGTCACATAAGTTTAATACAGCTTTCACTGATATTTGTGAAAGCAGTGAGTGGCTTAAGGGGCCAAGCTCTGAGTGCAGAATTTTGCATTTATTTGGTTGATTGATCTAGATCTGATTTGATCTGTAATCAAAAACTTTTTGCAGTTTACAACATCCATCAATACAAACGATAAAACATCCACTATAAAATCATAAAATAATAAAAGAGATCTAACATACCAAATGCTTAAAAGATAATGTCAGCTCATATATCAAAGACTTTATGAAAATGGTTTAGTTTTAATAGCTTACAGAAACGCATAAGATATGGCAGACTGAATTTCGAGGAGAATAAAGCTATCTCAAATATCCCAAAATTCTGAATTTTGAGTTAGTTTGATTTCTTTGGAATCATTACTGAAAATAAACCCTCATCCTAACTTCCGTTGAGTGATATGACAGACAAAATAATTGTCAATATCAAATCATAACTATTCCCTCCCTTTTTTTATTGAAAAGTTTTACAATACATTTTTGAATACAAAAAACTCCCTCTTCCCCCTCCCTCTTTAACCTTTTTACAAGTCCACCATATATGAAATACGTTGTATCCTCACAACCACACCTCCAGCATTTGGGCTGGCAGTTCGAATACATACTTGCTAATTTTTTAGGGTCTAAATGCCACCTATAAAACATTTTATAAAAATTCTCTCTTAAATTTTGGGCCTGCGTAAATTTTACATTTCTAACCCAGATCTTTTCCCAAGTATCCATTGTTATAACTTCTTGGAAATTCTGGACCCACTTTATCATACAATCTTTAACAAGTTCCGTTTCTGAGTCAATTTCTATTAATGCATTATATACCCTTTTAATATGTGCTTGACCTTGATCTCTAATTTGTTTTACCAAATTTTCATCAGTCGTCGAAAAGCCAGCTTTCTGATCCTCTTTCCATCTTGCCTGTAATTGCCCATACTGGAACCAAGTTTGTACAATCTTTTCTTCTTTTAAAATATTATATTAAAATATTAAAATAATAATATTAATATTAATAATAATATTAAAATATTATATTAAAATATTATATGGCTCCTTAAGTAACACCAGCTGCCTGCAATTAGTGCAGGTTCGCATCCCACCAGGCTCAAGGTTCACTCAGCCTTCCATCCTTCCGAGGTAGGTAAAATGAGGACCCAGATTGTTGGGGGCAATTAAGCTGACTTTGTAATGATGCCGCTTGGGGGTGTGTGAAAGCCCTAATAAGCAGGCATATACATAGAATGAAGGCTACTGCTAAGCTTGTAAGCCGCCCTGAGTTTTCGGAGAAGGGCGGGATATAAATGGAATTAAAAATAAAAATAAAAAAAAATTGCCATACATTCCTTTCTAAACTTAAAATTTCCTTATATGTAGTCTCATCCTGTTTGAATCCCACATTTATATTTTCTATTGCATGTTTAGGTATTGTCCAAATTGGTATCTTAGAATTTAACTTATGTCTATACTTTTTCCAAACTCGCAACAGAGCATACCGTATATACTTGAGTATAAGCCGACTCGAGTATAAGCCGAGACCCCCAATTTCACCCCCCAAAACTGGAAAAAGTTATTGACTCGAGTATAAGCCGATCCGCCGTTCTGCAAGCCTCTGCCGCCAGCAGAGGCTCGATCCGCCATTTTGCAAGCCTGAATACACAGGAATACCCTGTGTGGCCGCGGCTCTCGGGGAAGCCCTGGCTGTCCGCTTCCTCGCTCCACGCTGCCATTCGGGGCCCGCGCGTTCCCCGGGCAAATCGCGGCGCCCAGCAGGCGAGGAAACACGCCCGCTCCAGTCGCCCCCCCTTCCCTCAGGAGACGCGAAGCAAGTGACCGCCCGGAGCTTACCTAGGACTTGCGCGCGGCCGAGGCTTCGGTGCTTCCAGGATCGCGCGCACCTCCCCAAACCTCCCCAAACGTCGGCAGGTCTCCGTTCCTCCTGCCGACGTTTGGGGAGGTTTGGGCGCCTCCCCAAACCTCGGCAGGTCTCCGTTCCTCCGCGCAGACCTGCCGACCTTTGGGGAGGTTTGGGCGCCTCCCCAAACCTCCCCAAACCTCGGCAGGTCTCCGTTCCTCCTGCCGACCTTTGGGGAGGTTTGGGCGCCTCCCCAAACCTCCCCAAACCTCGGCAGGTCTCCGTTCCTCCTGCCGACCTTTGGGGAGGTTTGGGCGCCTCCCCAAACCTCGGCAGGTCTCCGTTCCTCCGCGCAGACCTTTGGGGAGGTTTGGGCGCCTCCCCAAACCTCCCCAAACCTCGGCAGGTCTCCGTTCCTCCTGCCGACCTTTGGGGAGGTTTGGGCGCCTCCCCAAACCTCGGCAGGTCTCCGTTCCTCCGCGCAGACCTGCCGACCTTTGGGGAGGTTTGGGCGCCTCCCCAAACCTCGGCAGGTCTCCGTTCCTCCTGCCGACCTTTGGGGAGGTTTGGGCGCCTCCCCAAACCTCCCCAAACCTCGGCAGGTCTCCGTTCCTCCTGCCGACCTTTGGGGAGCTTTGGGCGCCTCCCCAAACCTCGGCAGGTCTCCGTTCCTCCGCGCAGACCTGCCGACCTTTGGGGAGGTTTGGGCGCCTCCCCAAACCTCCCCAAACCTCCCCAAACCTCGGCAGGTCTCCGTTCCTCCTGCCGACCTTTGGGGAGGTTTGGGCGCCTCCCCAAACCTCCCCAAAGGTCTGCGCGGAGGAACGGAGACCTGCCGAGGTTTGGGGAGGCGCCCAAACCTCCCCAAAGGTCGGCAGGAGGAACGGAGACCTGCCGAGGTTTGGGGAGGCGCCCAAACCTCCCCAAACGTCGGCAGGTCTGTGCGGAGGAACGGAGACCTGCCGAGGTTTGGGGAGGTTTGGGGAGGCGCCCAAACCTCCCCAAAGGTCGGCAGGAGGAACGGAGACCTGCCGAGGTTTGGGGAGGTTTGGGGAGGCGCCCAAACCTCCCCAAAGGTCGGCAGGAGGAACGGAGACCTGCCGAGGTTTGGGGAGGCGACCAAACCTCGCCAAAGGTCGGCAGGAGGAACGGAGACCTGCCGAGGTTTGGGGAGGTTTGGGGAGGCGCCCAAACCTCCCCAAAGGTCGGCAGGAGGAACGGAGACCTGCCGAGGTTTGGGGAGGTTTGGGGAGGCGCCCAAACCTCCCCAAAGGTCGGCAGGAGGAACGGAGACCTGCCGAGGTTTGGGGAGGTTTGGGGAGGCGCCCAAACCTCCCCAAAGGTCGGCAGGAGGAACGGAGACCTGCCGAGGTTTGGGGAGGTTTGGGGAGGCGCCCAAACCTCCCCAAACGTCGGCAGGTCTGCGCGGAGGAACGGAGACCTGCCGAGGTTTGGGGAGGCGCCCAAACCTCCCCAAACGTCGGCAGGTCTCCGTTCCTCCGCGCCCTGCCTGCCTGCTTCTTTCCGCTGCGGAAAGAAGCAGGCAGGCAAGGCGCGGAGGAACGGAGACCTGCCGACGTTTGGGGAGGTGCGCGCGCACCTCCCCAAACCTCCCCAAACTTCGGCAGGTGTCCGGATGGCGGTGGCTTGGGAGAGGTGCGCGCGATCCCGGAAGCACCAAAGCCTCGGCCGCGCACAAGTCCTCGGTAAGTTTTTTTTGTTGACTGGAGTATAAGCCGAAGTGGAATTTTTCAGCCCAAAAAGTGGGCTGAAAAATTCGGCTTATACTCAAGTATATACGGTACCTTAAAATATGTATCTTAAACACATTATCCACCTTCTTATCATACAATAAATATGCATGCCAACCACATAACAAATCATGACCCTCAAGATTTAATAATCTCCCTTGTGTTAAATTAAACCAGTCACTTATCGATGACAAAGCAGCAGCCTCATAATATAATTTAAAATTAGGCATTTTAAGACCACCTCTTTCACGCGTATCTTGCATTATCTTAAATTTAACTCGTGGCTTTTTCCCTGCCCAGACAAATTTATTAATTCCTTTTTGCCATTCCTCCAAATTTAAATCCTTTTTAAGTATAGGTATCATTTGAAATAAAAATAAAAATTTCGGCAAAACATTCATTTTCACTGCTGCAATTCTTCCCAATAAAGATAATTGTAGTTTTTTCCAACTATCTAATTCTTTTTGTATTTTTCCCCATAACATTTCGTAGTTATTTTTATATAACTTCACATTTGAGGCTGACAGATATATCCCCAAATATTTAATCTTTTTAACTATTTCAAATCCCGTTAGCTCTTCTAAAACAGCCTTTTGTTCTATGGTCATATTCTTAGACAATATTTTAGTTTTTTGTGTGTTTATCTTAAATCCAGAAACTTTCCCATATAACATTATTATCTCCATCAATTCTACAACTGAATAATCCGGCTGAGTTACTGTAATAACCAGGTCGTCCGCAAATGCCCTCAATCTATAATCCTGATCTCTTATTTGAATTCCCCTAATTTTATTTGAATCTCGTATTTTAATCAGTAATATTTCCAATGTTAAAACAAACAATAAAGGTGACAGCGGACACCCCTGTCTTGTATCCTCTTGTACGCTCTTCCCTCTTGAGGCAGCATCGCTCCCCGGCTCCTAAGGAGTCCTCGGGGATGCTGCCTCCAGAGGGAAGAGCGTCGGGCAGGAGCCGGCAGGGCAGTCCTGCACACGCGCGCACTCCCCGGTTGCTAAGGAGTGCTCCTTAACAGCCGGGGAGCGCGCGCGTACGCAGGACTGACCTGCCGGCTCCCGCCAGACGCCAGCCTGCCCTGCTTCCTCCACAGTGAGAGGGGAGGGCGTGCCTTCCCGGGCTTGCTGATTTTCCGGCATATAAGACGACTGGGCGTATAAGATGACCCCCCAAATTTTGAGATGATTTTCATGGGTTAAAAAGTTGTCTTATGCGCCGGAAAATATGGTAATAGAAAAGCAGATTCAATTACTACCCCACCAGGTAAAGAGGAGACAAATGACTCAAAACAATGATTTGCATACATTTGATAGCTATTCAGAATCATCAAGATCAAAGGCACATTATCAGAGGTGAGACACAAAATTTATAATCACTATATTAAGTATAAATTCAACCAAGTAAGATTATTTGGTTTACTTAATTCAGGTATTGATAGCTAGTATTTATCGCGAATAGTATTTTCAGTAACCTATATCTCTTTTTGTGTATTAAAACTAGCTCAAAGTATTCTTAAACCAATTGCTATATTTATAAATTTATTATTTATAAATATAGCAATTGATTTAATGCTTTGAGTTAGTAAATAATTCATTAAATTTATGGGGTTGTCAAATCAAAAGATTCGAGGTAGTATACAGAGTTTTTAAAAAATAATACATAACTAGAAATGCTAGCTAATTGGGGAATAAGTTTCTAAAAAGTAGTTTGCAGAAATTTTTGAATATGTAATATTTTGGACTTGAAATACCCCAATTCGGTCTTGAATGGAACAGTTACAAACTGTTGACATCTGTTTGGAGTTAAGATGAGTTTGTTTGAATTTTGAATGGTGAGATTTACAAATGATGTAATTTGAGGAGGATGATCTTGAAAATGAGCGAGAGTTCTGGATTCCTAGTACATCTCTGACTCTTCATGTTCTCTCCAGCTGAAATTAATCAGTTTGGACAAATACTTTTAAGAAAGACAAATATCAGTTTTCACTTCTGGGAGATGATTATTTTTGCTGCTTGCACCCCTTACAGGAGCAGTTTTGCAAATGGGCTCCCTTGATAACAGATATTGACATTTTTTTCAAAATTCCTAATACACTTACAAGCCCTAAAATTATGGAAACTCCAGATCCTGAATTTTCAGGCATGAAGTATCAAGAGCAAATGGAAATTATGCAAAAGCAAAACTATGTGCTTGAGGAACTTGTTTCTCAATGGACTTTACAGTTCTTCTTAAAATAGTTTGAGCCACCGGTGTGTACATATTCTACCAGTTGTATATGTTAGCCTTTATAGCTAGCTCTCCAGGACTGAAAACATTTGCCGTCACTAGGTTATCGAAGACCTTGATTCCGCTTCTTGTAAAAATTTTGGGACCCTGGATTTTAAAAGATTTAATTTTAATGTTATACTCTGTGATGTGAAAGTGAATTCCTAGGGGGAAAGAGTGTAAAGAGTACACAACGCAAGCACATATTTTAGAGTTCATTATTTTATCATATTTATATATAACACTGAATTAGAAATCAATAAGCATACATAAAACAATGACAATTTAAAAATACTACACTAAAAATACAGAGCAGGCGAGGATGATATTAATCACAGTAAGGGAGCCATCACAAAATTTCCCCCGTCCTCTGGAACCCGCAGTCCTGATAACATAGTGAAAGACTTG
Organism: Vipera berus; assembly: GCF_964194415.1. Lineage (NCBI taxonomy): Eukaryota > Metazoa > Chordata > Lepidosauria > Squamata > Viperidae > Vipera > Vipera berus. Next base: position 110,611,630 of record NC_138204.1, read on the forward strand.
CAAAATGTTGAAAAAAATGAAGCTGATGTCATTTCCAGAGGGAATAGATTCCATAATGAGCGTACCATAGCAGAGAAGATCTTTTTCTTGGGACCTGCCAAATATAATTCCGTAGCAGTTGGGTTCATAGCATGCCTTCTCTGCAGATCCTATGGGATGGGCAGATATAATTGTGGACAGATGTCCCCTCAGATAACCTGGTCCCATGCCATGAAGAATTTTAAAGGTAAAAAACAGTACCTTGAATTGGAGCCAGAAGCAAACTGGCAACCAGTACAACTTGTGGAGCACAGATGTAATGCATACCACTCTAGGGACACGCACAAAACTGCCCATGCTGCTGCATTCTCCACCAGTTGAAGTTTCTAGTTACTTTTCAAGGACAGACCCATATAGAATACATTGCAGAAGCCCAAAGCAGAGGTGACTAACACCTGAGGGACTGTGAGTAGAGCCCGTAGGTCCAGGAATGGGTACAACTGGCACACAACATCAAGTTGCCCAAATTCATTTTGTGCATTACATCAGTATTCATTCAGAACACCTGTATGTCTTTTTATAATGCAGTAGTAGCAGCAGTCGGCAGGAAAGTCCATCTTCAAAGGAAGCCAAGAAACTTTCTCATCATGAAAAACCAAGCAGCTCCATTGAGGAGGAAGCTCCTACAGCAATGAATGATTCATTGCAGAATAACAGTATCCCATCCGTTCCTGATGAGAGAGGTTAGTTTTCAGATCAGTATTTAATTAAAATAATGCTCATTCAGTTTTTGTTTCATAATGATCTGTATTCTTTCCATTGCTGTGTCAGTGGTTTTGCTGATGGGTTACGTGGTAATAATATAAAAATAATTCCCTACCCCTTCTCACCATTCTGCTTTCTTTATGTTTATTTCTGAGTAACCATCTGTTGGACTCTGGGGAACTTGCAGTCTGACAGTATCCACTGCCAGATTGTCCCTGGCTTGCTGTTGCTTTCGTCCTCTTTATTCTTGAAACTACTGGCTGGATAACTCTTTCTCTTCTTGTTGCGCTAGTTATCATTTTTAAGGGGAAAAAATGGTAAACTTAATCTCTACAGGCACGCATACATGTATGAATGCTGCGAAACGAATGTTCAGAATTATTTCGGTTGCTTTCTCTGGTATTTCCAAGAAATGGAATTCTTGGAAATGAGGTGGGGTAGGGAAAGATGTACATTTCAATCACTGTAGCCTTAGTTTTCAGTAGATTCCAGGAAGAGCTATTGTTAGAGAATAGTAACGTTTATTTCTTTATCCCAAGATATACAAGCTGACAGAAGGCAAGGTTAGTTCGCAGCCTAATTTTTTTTTCTGCCATCCCTTCAAAGAAGAAAAAAAAGTATTTTGGAAATAGCTTTCCTAACATTGAATGTTCTGACTCCTTTTGGCAGGACATTTATATATTTATGTACTAGAATTGAATGAATCCTTTAGGAGAAAATGTTTCAAAACATAAATGTGTGTACACAATGTCTTTTTAAAAAGCTACAACTTTTTTCTGGTCTGTTCAGCTGCTATGAAAGTTGTTCCAATATCTGCAAAGGCTTCTGTAGACACAAGCAGTGTATGTGCAGAGTAGCTGCTAGAGAGCCAAGAAACATTTCAGTAGCTTTGATGGTTCGAAAAGAGCTACTATGGGTAGTCCTTGCGTTACAACCACTTGTTCATTGAGCATTCAAAGTTATGAGGGTGCTGAACAAGAGGGACTTAGAATTGGTTATTGGAGTTCCAGCCATGTCCCTACAATTGTGTCATTGCAATCTGGGTACTCGGGCTGGCGACTTGCTGAAAGTTGTGGTCACGTGATCAACAAGCGAAGTCAGTGGGGAGGCCAGCAGAAAGGTTGCAAGTTGCTCCCAAAATGTTTTTCTCCCCACTTTTTTCCTGAGGTGCCCCACTACAGAGTAAAAGATCCCAAGGACCACTTCTCATTGCCCTTCCTGACCTACCTGCCCATTTATAACCCCTGTGGCACCCTGTGGCTCCCACTGGCCAGTAGCACCCATCCACAGCACCCACACACCTTCTCACCCATCAGCTTGCTTGCCTAGGGCTCAGGATATATGAGGTCCTCTCTCAATAACTCAGGTGGTCTCTGGGTTACAACAACCTGGTCTGTTGCTAAGCAATGAGGTTAACTGATGTCACGCTTTACGACTCTTATCACTTAGGGATGGAAAGTCTGATTCCAGTTAAGGTTGTAATCCAAAGACTACTTGTACATATATACTCTTGCATCTTCCCAAAACATGTCTCTCAAAGGGTTTACCCAGCTCTATTATGTAATAGTTATGCAAAGAGTCCATGTATATATTTATTGTTTTCATAATAAGGTCGGGAATTTTGATAGTTAGGCATATCTATATTTCTATCCATTCAGTCAATATTTACTCATTCTATGTTTGCAACATCATCTTATTTTGTAGTGTTTTCTGTTCTGTAATGTAATGTAATGAATTCTATGTATTTTTTTCTCCTTCTTGTATTGTATCTTTTCAGATTCTACCTCTATTGCCACGGAATATTCCCTAAAATTTGATGAGTCTATGGCAGAAGATGAGATTGAAGAGCAATCATTTCGGTCTTTGTTGCCTTCCGAGAGCCACCGCCGGATCAATCTGAAGAAACGAAGTCACCAAGTTTATTCTGATGAGGAAGCTTCTCCTGAAAAGCCTACACTGTCACCTGTTAAGGCAAGATTTCAATAGGCTGTTCCTGTTCATTTTTTGGAGTCTCAGAATTTTTATTGGCCTGTTTTCCAATTTCCAATTGATTATGTGGGAATTTTATTCCTGCATATGTTCTAGTTATTTTAGCTTTTTAAAATTGGTTATAGATTATGCAGTATATGTGTAACTGCTCTTAGAAGAACATCCATCATAATCAGCAGAAATAAATATGTTGCTCACTGAAGGTGACATTATCTGACATTCTTTGCACTAATCTGACTGCTGGATAAATATCTGCAGAGGTTCATCATTATGTTGACTGCTAAAAATTCAACATTTTGCATAAGTTGTGGTTTTCTTCCCATAAGTCTTTTCATGGAGAATAAAAAGAATCATCTCATTCAATGTAGTGTGAATAATTCAGCAAATAATAGGCATAATTCATGAAGACAGTTTTAAAAATATGAAAATCGGTGGGTGAGGTGGATTTATAGAGATCTCTGGAAGTGGTAATACATGTATTAAAACCTGTTTTAGATGCATCATTTTGCCAAATATCGTTTGCTGAATTAATAATTTTAGTAACATATTTTTTAAGGACAGAAGTACAAGAGGCCAGTTTCTACTTGTGGCCTTCCTAGAAAGCATGTTTCAGATATTATTGTAAATAGGCAACGCATATGAGTTAATAACGGGATTCTTCTCAGGTGCACTGGGGAGGATAATAGATGCCGGAATAATACCTTTGTACCTGGAAAAACATATATTTCCCTGTCCTCTTCTGCCTCAACTGTAACTCTGTTAATGCTCTTATTGTCTGTTATTCTGTTGCTGCTTGTCTCAAGTTACTGATTTTCATATTCTCACAGATAAATTTATTAAATGAATAAATGAACATACTTTATACATAAAATGTCCATGTATCTTCACTGTAGAAAACAGTATTTCTACATAACAACAATGGAAATCTAGTAACAATTAATGTAAAAGTACATCAATAGTTTGCAAACATTTTGACCAGTAAAGAGATTGTGAATTCTGGGTAAACTTTTTTTTTCATCAGGAGCTAAACCTGCCATTTTCAGGAAGACAAGACAGTTTTTCTAAATTTACAATGGAAATGGTACGGCAGTACATGAGAGAAGAAGAAATGCGAGCAGCTCACCAGTCTTCACTGCTCCGATTACGTGAAAAGGCACTTAAAGAGAAGACTAAGGCTGAACTAGCTTGGCTAGAACACCAGAAAAGGTAAAAGTTGGAAACCACACGATGTATAACATAGCCAAGAGTTTTCCCATCCTAAGGATTTCAGACTTTTTTGATTTATGTTACATTCTTATTGCAAATGTTTCGTGAATATCATGAAAGAGATAGCAAGAAAAGGAGAGTTCTTTGCAATTTTAATATGATCACAAAGTCTTTAATATAATTTTGTTTTGTTTGTATTCGCACCCAGCCACTCCATTTTTGTATTTATGACCTTAAACATTACATCATAATGTTATTTTCTCAAATGAAGTCTTTTTTTAAAAAAAGGTTCAAATGCAGTTTTGCTTCTTTGATTTCTGATACTTTTCCTACAATTATATATAATATCATATATTTAATTATCTCACCTACTTCACATCTAAGGTTTTTAAATAAATGTTGAATAGCTCCCAAATTTCCTTTATGCATTTGCTGACATTGAAATAAAACTCATATGTTTTATCAAGTGTAAAAAAAGAATAAAAAGCAACACCAGCACCCCCAAAGAAAAGAAAATAGAGGGCAAAGTAATTCAGTGCCAAAGTGGAAGAGATTTAATTTTCCTGCTACTTATTTTTAGACATTTACGAGATAAAGGAGAAGATGATAAAATGCCACCTATCCGGAAAAAACAACGTGGCCTGCTTCTTAAACTTCAGCAGGAGAAGGTAAACACTACTTTTACATTTGACTGCTTTGAGCTGCCGCATATGTAGGGGTATCTGGCTAATCTTGGCTATTCTCAGAAGGTAAAGAAGACTGGCCAGAATTTGGACAGAGGATCTCCCAAGTATTCCAGGGATGTAGACTGGATTGGGTAGGAAACAAACAAACCTCCTCAAAGCACTTCTTTTATCCTGTCAAGAAATTAAAATGGATGCTCTCACCAAGAGCTGGAGTAGTTTGAGGTAGTTCTGACTCAGTTAATTCTCAAACGGGTTATTAATTGGCTATAGACATACTGTATTCTGAAAATCATATTAAATATTCAAATATTTAAAGTCATAATTAGTGCAACTATCAGTACAAATAATAGATTTATTAAGATTTACAATAGATTTATTGGGGGAGGGGTTAATTAATGTTGATCCAAAATACTACCTTATCTTGCGTTTTATTTAGTGTGTCCACATACATAACGATCATTGCCAAGAGGCTTTTTTCTGGGATGCTGGAGAAGCTAGATCTTGTAATAATTTGTACTAATGTCATATATATTTATTTAAAGAAATATAAATTTTAATAGACTGTAGTGTATTAATAATTTGAATTGACATTTATATGAATACATATTTTCTCAATTAAATTGACTGTGTAGGATGGTATACAGTACTGGCCATGTCTAAGTAGGGCATTTATTGTAAAATAAATGGTGAAAAATTATCAATTTTGACCTGTAAAGTGACAATTTTGATACAGTACAGCACTTATTATTCTAAAAGTGAAGACTGTGCACTGTGGCAACCCAAAATTAACAACTGTAAATTATTATGTGCACAATCATGTGAAATCACAGCTGTCCATTCTTTAGCTGGTATTGACCTTCATGTGCGCTGAATTCTTCCCAAGAACCTAGGATATCATAATGTATCAGTGTAGAGTATGTGCAGATTCAACTAGTGTGGCCTTTTGTAACTGCAGATGGAAATGTTGTCAATGCACAGATTTTCTAAGTGACATCTAGCACTTAGCAACCATTGGGACCATTGGGTGGTTTTTGCCATAATCTTTCAACTTCAAGGTTCAATTTTGGATGCTTTGTGATCTTCTCCAGTTCTTTGTCTTCTGTTCTAAATCCCCTGGTATTGCCACATCAATTATCCAGTTAAATTTGGTGTCTTGTGCATCAAGACTTTTATCAGTTTGTATTTGGAAATCCCACAATATTTTAACCTACTCGTTTTCAACTACTGTTTCAACTGTTTTTCATTTTTACAGATGATCCAGTGAATCTTTTTAGCGACTGTGTTATGTCTTGGATTATAATCAGTTTACGTGATCTTGCACATAAACTGAATATATGATCTACTCTTTTTTAACAGAATAACAGAATAACGGAAAAGACCTTGGAGGTCTTTTAGTCCAAGCACTGCTCAGGCAGGAAACTCTATACCATTTCAGACAAATATTTTCTGCCTCTTTGCACCATTTGCACTTTGAATCATTTGATGATCTTTCGTTTGTGCCTTTGATTCCATTAGCTTACTCTTGAGCATCCAAAATCAAGACTTCAGTTTCATTTTTTAATGTTCCAGTTATAGGCCATTGCCAGGTTTTATCTTTATCCACTTTGCCCTCAAATCTTTGTAGAAATTGACCATGTAATACTTTCCCCTTCCAGCATTCAGTTTGTGTTTTTTATTACATTATTTCAACATTCATATTTTGTTTCCTGTCCATTCAGTAAGTTCTAATTTTTACTTGCATCAATCCTTGTTCTTGGCTGTGTTTTACTTAATCAGCCAATGCAAGCTTTTCTTCTTTGACAGTTTATTTGACTTGAAGTGAACCTCTGCCTCCATTTCTATAAGGCAGGTATAATCTATCAATATCACTAGAGGGATGTCATGCATAGTGACTAGTCATGTATTTTTTTCTCAATCCAAACTGTTCAGATGAGCTTATATCCAATTAATAATTCCAACAGGTATCATGTCACAGGTATTGATGGCTTTGGTGATGTTTGAACCATTCATATTTAGCAATTTTCTCACTCTTTGGATGTATTCTTTACTAATCACATTTTTAACTTATCCATACTTCAGGTTATCCAACTTTAAAATGCCCAGATGCTTGTAGGCTGCTTATATTACTATTATTATGATTAGCTCCAAAGTCAGTCTGATGTTTAGATTGGCTTTGGGATTTTTATCCACTTACTGAGTCCTTTCCAAGGACCTGAGTTAAGCAGATTTTGTTCTTTTATGATGTTAAAAGTACGGTCACAGGATGTTAGCTATTTTCAGTAATAGTGCCTTTTGCAATTGACTGATGGTGATTTTATCAATGGTGTTCAAATGGTGCTCCAGATGTCCTGGGATTGCACCTAAGGCACTTATTGGTACTATCTTTGCTTTCTGTTGCCACAGTTCTTCTACTTCTATTTGCAGGTTTTATACTTTGTGATTTTCTCCAGTTCTTTCTCTTCTCTTCTGCTGTCTCCAGGTACTCATTATCCATCATCCAGACTTTTTTGTCTGTCTTACTGAAATTGTTAAGCCTGAGTGTTATGTGGCAGGTGCTTGTCCGTTTGAATTCTGAAATCCCAGAGTACTTTAGCTTCTTCATTTTCTATTACTTAATCTATTTTGCGGTCCCACCAGTTCTTGCTTGTAGGCAAATTGTATTTCTTGCAGATATTTCAGTGCATCTTCCATTCTTTCTGCTTCATCGTGCTATTGTTTGTAGTCAGTCTCTGTGATCTTCTTGCAGTAGTTAATTAGTGCTGAAAAGCAGAAAGCCAAGCACAGAGGAGGCCTTGGGAAGCCCAGGGCAGGTAGGCCTAGCCCTGCGCTAGGCCTTTAAGGGCTTCTCCCTTATATGAGGCACCCTGTGCTCTGCTTAATGGCCCATGCAGTTGCTTAACAACCACACCAGGGAGAGAGGAAAGATGAGGGTTGTTAAGCAAGGCAATCATGTGGGCTTAACAACCATCATGACTTGCGACTGTAATGGACAGTCATAAGTTGATGACTATCTGTACTACTTAAAAGCACTGGTAAGTGGCTACAGAGTGCAAGAAGACCCAAAGGGCAGAGATGGGAGAGAGAGAGGTGGGAACTGAAGTAGAGGTAAAGTGGCTGTGCAGGGGAAGTATGAGGTACTCACCTAATGACTGTGTGGTCCTGATCGCAACCAGGACTATTGATACTGCCATTCCTAAGTGGTGCAAATACATGATCTTCCACCTCATGATGGCTTTGCTTAGCGATGGAAATTCCCAATTAGAGTCATTTGTGGCTAAAAGAAAAGTCACTTGTCGAAGAATCCTAGTGCAAAGGTTAGGAAGATTTCAGTCTTTGTGCCAAATCACACATTTGCACCCACAAAGCAGGACAAATTATTTTGGAAAAAGCAAACAGATAATAAACTCAAATACAGGGAATACTATTCCCCGCCCAACATTAATCATAACTATCACAGGGATATGAAGGAAAGTTCTTAATTAACCTTTAAAAAAAGTCATAGACTAGGAAAATTGCCTTTTGCAATGGGAATTTCCTGAAGCAAACTGCTACCTATAAGCGCTATTTGGGGGCAAACAGACTTCAGTAGATGTTGTCCTTGCTCACAAGCTTTGGATCTGAAGTAACCAAGCAAGAAGGAAATTGAAGAGCAGAGAGTAAAATTGAAAGCTGGGGATTCTACATTTTAATTTTAGTTTTAAGAAATTTATTATAAATTTCTATTGCTAGAAGTTTTCTTAGGAAAATTGTTTTAAAAATAACAAAAAAAGATAGCAATACACGAAATTCAGAAAAAGATACAATAAAAAGGGAGAAGCCAAATTCATAGTAACTTCTAACTAGTAACTAACTAGAGAAAATTGGTATGGGAAAGAAGAGAGAACATTTATATTTTTAGAAAGAAGATTAGATACAGTAGTAAAAGATAATAATAAAATGACAGTATAAAATTAGAAGAAGGAAACAGTGGAGAGTTCTTTAGGGATTGGGATAAACTTCTAATAAACTTTGGATGAAAGCAACAAGCAGGAAATTGTCAGTTGTGGCAGAGCATAAAATAAAATGAAAAGTTAAGGTTATTTAAGAGGTAAGCTAATGAGGAAATAACAGTTCTTTTTTTGTTTTGTTTTATCCTATTTACCCATAAAGGCAGAAATTAAGCGCCTTCAGGAAGCTAATAAGGCAGCTCGGAAAGAAAGGCAACTGATTCTTAAACAGCAGGAAGAAATTGAGCGGATACGCCAAACCACTATGAAATTACAGGAAAAACTCAAATCTTCTGGTGAAAACAAGGTGATAAGTTACAATGCAACTAATCTGCTTATTTTATTTATCCGGTTGATATTGTCAAATGAAACAGCATTTCATTTGAAGAATAAAATTTGTGACGTTCTTAAGATACAAAGAAGAAATGAACTTTAATTTCCTTAGTGTAGTAATTGTAGCTGCAATAATCTTAGATTTGGGGCTAACCTTAACCTTATATTGTGTGTATAATTGATACAAGAAACATAACTCAGAAAGTGATATGACATCATCCTTCTCAATCCACATATGTATTTTGGTTACCAGCAAATTTTGGTTAAAAAAAAAGCCATTCCCTCCTAAGATCTAAGCAGTTAAATTTACTGGTTTTTAAAAAATAAAATATAAAATACTGGTGGTCCTCTATTAATGGCCACTCTTTCAGTGACTGTTAAAATTTGCAATACTGCTGAAGGAGTAGTATTTATGACTGGTGTCTGAAGTTTCAACTGTCACAGTGTCTCTGTCATCACATGATTGCAGTGAACTCGCCCAGATTTCCGACCATTGCATGTCCCTGTGCTCATATGATCAGGACATTTCCTGCCAGCTTCCCACTGGCAAAATTAGTGGGGAAACTGGCAGGTAGTCAGAGCTTGCAGTTATACGAGGTTCTCATTTAATGACGCACATGGTCCTTAAACAATGATAAAAGAGACTTCCAGAACTGTTGTTGCTAAGCAGCCTGATCATGTGATATTGTAATTTATGATCACGTTGCCTGCCTAAAAAACCTCAGTCCCATTACACGTTGCCTGCCTAAAAAACCTCAGTCCCAGTTACTGTGGTTAAGTGAAGGCTATCTATATAGAAGGTTGGAAAACTGTCAGACTTTGTTCCATGGCGTCTGGATTGAAAACATTTAATCTAGGGAACAAGAATCAAAAACCTCTGGTTTAATAATATTTATAAAAAAATATACTGCAACATTTCCAGCTTTAATTACAAATTAGAAATCTATAAATAGACAATTTTAGATAGGCAGAACTCTTGTCCATTTCCTTCTAGCCTTTCTGTCCAGAGGGCTTGTAAATTCACAGAGAGTTCTCGGTTCCCTGTCTTGATAACGCTCAACCTTTTTATTAGCATTAGGAATAACTCTTCTGCAGAAATCTGAAAAAAAATTCATTGACTCATTTGAGCAAATCTAAAACCTAATATTGTATTCATCTGACTTCTTAAGTGATTTCTGTTTGTTTATCTGTTTTAGGAACACCGCAGTGAAGATGATAAAAAACAAACACATTCCTCAAGCCCTCAGCCAACTGATGCAGAGGCCTATAGCCCTTCCTCCATTTCCAGCTCTGACACAAGTAGCATCATGCAGAAATTAAAGAAAATGAGGAGACGTATGGATGAGAAGTAATTTGTACTTTGTTTTATTCCTAATAGAAATGGCTTCCAATAGCTATTGTGGAATTTCAGTTTAGTTTTGATGGTGGTTTGGTAGCTTGAATATATTAATAAATATATTTATTTATTTATTTATTTATTTATTTATTTATTTATTTATTTATTTATTTATTTATTTATTAAATTTGTATACCGCCCTTCTCCCGAAGGACTCAGGGCGGTGAACAGGGCAATACATATCAAAAACAAGATACAAAAATTAAAAACGATTAAACAAAATGCCCACGAATAAGTTAAAACACATTAAAAGTAGGTTAAAACACATTAATAAAACCCAACCCCATCCCATCAGGCCAGGGCAGCTTGTTCGAAAAGGTAGGTTTTGAGATCGCGCCGGAAGGAGCGGAGGTCAGGCGCCATCCGGAGCTCGACCGGAAGATGGTTCCATAAATCCGGCGCACCCACAGAGAACGCCCTCCCCCTGGGGGCCACCAGTCGGCATTCTTTGACTGGTGGCACCCTGAGGAGGCCCTCTCTGTGGGAGCGTACTGGACGGAGGGAAGTTGACGCCGACCGCAGGTGCTCCCCAAGGTATTCCGGACCCATGCCATGTAGGGCTTTGTAGGTCATTACCAACACCTTGAATCTCACCTGGAAGACAACTGGAAGCCAATGCAGCTCACGGAGCAGAGGTGTAACATGGGAGTGTTGGGAAACTCCCAACACAACTCTCGCGGCTGCATTCTGTACCAGCTGGAGCCTCCGAGTGGTCTTCAAGGGTAGCCCCATGTAGAGAGCGTTGCAGTAGTCCAGAGGAGAGCTCACGAGCTCGTGAGTGACCGTACGTAAGGCATCCCGGTCTAGATAGGGCCGCAACTGGCGCACCAGGCGAACCTGGGCGAAGGCCCCCCTAGTCACAGCTACTATATGGTCTTTTAGAGAAAGCTGTGAATCTAGGAGGACTCCCAAGTTGCGAGCCCTATCTACGGGGGGTAATAACTCACCCCCCATAGAGAGAGATGGGATATCCTGAATATCCTGAGATGCCGGTACGCACAGCCACTCGGTCTTGTCAGGGTTGAGTCGAAGCCTGTTCCTCCCCATCCAGACCCGAACCGCCTCCAGGCAGCGGGACATCACGTCGAGGGCATCACTGGGGTGGTTTGGGGTCGAAATGAAAAGCTGGGTATCATCAGCATATTGATGATACCCAACTCCAAAACCACGAATGATCTCACCCAGCGGTTTCATGTAGATGTTGAACAGGAGAGGCGAGAGGACCGACCCCTGAGGGACTCCACAAGCGAGAGGCCTCGCGGTCGACCTTTGCCCCCCTGCCCCTATTCATGATGGGCTGCCTTTCCATCATGAATAGGCATGAAAAGCTAATGTTCCTGATACCTGTCATGTTTAACTGGTAAATGAACCTGGGGCTTTCTGCAGGCAAAGCATATGATCTATCATTGCATCTATGTAGGAACCCCTTCTTGTAATTGGTACAGCAATTACAGACCAGAGTTTTATATACACAAGTATATATTACTTTAATGCAGAATGCTTGCTGTAATACAGTGTTTGTATATAGCTTTTTACAAAGTTGGTTTTCTTTTTGAATTATCTTCAGTCAAAATGTATTCTCATGCCTGAAAATTTGACTTCATCAGGAGAAAAATGGATTCCTAGTATAGAATATTGGAATTTGAAACTGTATACTGAGCTAAATTTTCACAATTTTTCTGGGGGGGAAAGTTGGGTTTTGTAATATTATGCATCTCTATAGTAGTAAAATGTGTACCATTATGTGACATAGCTACTAATTGTAGTAGTGAAAAATTCAGTTGTAAAAATGTTTTTATTTATTGCGTGGCATTTCAGAATGCATATAGGACATTGGTATATGTTCCTGGGTTTCAGTAGTAGAATTGGATCTTTGTCAATTTTTCACAGCCCTTCGAGAAACTGAAAATGTGAAAATTCTGTGACTTTCGGAATATCTTAAGAGCCTGGGACTTCTAGTCACATTTTTTTAAGGAACTCAGTATATAATAGAAGAAAAATAATATGGTGGTAAAAAAACAATCTCTCTCTCTAGTTTTTAAGATTATGGAGGAACAGCAGTTACCCTCTGCTTTGTTAAAAGAAATGTATTACCAATATTTCAATTTAGTAAAGCTTTTGAACATGTATTTAGAGTGAGGATAGAAAGCAAGATGCAGATATAAATGCTGAATAATGCAGAATCAGGTAGGATATTGTATTAGTTTGGGAAGAATATATAAAAAATTAGCATAGTTTTTAAAAAATATTAAATGGTGATGAATTGGATAATGATGCCTCCAGTAAGATTTTGTTTAAATACAGATTCTCGGGAGTACCATAATTGATCTTTGGATAATGAAGATAAAAAAGCTATTGAATGGTTTGCATTTGAATAGGAGCATGCTCTGTCAAAGAATTAATCTCTTTTGATATTAATTTTAATGTTATGTTTGTACATTCTTAACTATCTTTCACTAGTAGTGGCTTCTATGTTCTAAAAGCTTTCTCACCTATTTTTCCCTCTTAATTTCCCCTTAAAATGAGAGCCTATAAACTCTTGAGTTTACATAAATATTTGAGCCATTTTTAAACTAAGCGATCTTATGAACTAAAACTGCTTTTGTTTGATTTTTAGAGCTTATTCATTTAGCTTACAATAGTTGAACATCGATATAAATACAGTTGAAATACAATAAATACAACACAACTTGAAACCTTGGAGTAATTAATTAAAATAGTGTAATGAGCTTTTTAAAAATGTAATATTGAATGAATAATTGGAATTGCCCTTAAATGTAGTTCTTTAAACAACTGGAGAATTATCTATAGCGTTATACCGTAATAAGGTAAAGTTGCTAGTGTAAGAAACGGGGAGCAATTAACAAGGAATAAAGAATTTTAAGTAATGCTTATCTTCTGTTGCATTTGAAAAATTCTACTTGTTGATGGATGATACTGTTTGACACTTGAGCTTCATTTAAAACTCTGCTAGACCTTTTCCTGCTCTTGCTTTCTGTCTGTTTCTTGCTATCGGCTTAAAACTCTTCCTCCTTATTTTGTAGACACTGCTCTCCTGTTCACTACTTCTTCTCTGTCTTTACGTCTCACCACTGGGCTTCTCTCAGTGTCTGTTTTCCCAACCTCCATCCCAAATTCCAGCTGTATATCTACAACCAATTGGTCAGGTAACTTTCTACCTTTTTCAGTGGTAGATTCTTTGATTGAGCATGCCTGTTCAATTTTAAATGATTAGGAGTTCTTTTAGAACTCTTTCTCCCCCTGTATAAAGTCAGGCATTCCAGCATAGATAGCTGACAATTTCTAACCAGTTAACCAGAGCAACAAAGATAATATTGGGTTCGGAGGCTAAATCACATGATGAACAGCTAAAAGAACTAGGTATGTTTAGCCTAATGAAGAGAAGGCTCCGGGGACACATGTTAGCAGTCTTCTAATATTTGAAGTGCTATCACATGTGAGAGGGCATCAATTTATTCTACCTGAGGGTAGGACAAGAAGCAATGGGTGGATGCTCGTCAGAGGAAGGTTCAACCTGGAAATAAGGAGGTATTTCTTGACAGTAATAGCTTGCCTCCAGGAGTTGTGGGTGCTATCTCACTGGAGGTTTTCAAGAAAAGATTAGACAACCGTTTGTCTAGAATATTATAAAGACTCCTCCTGTCCTAGGCAGACGGTTGCACTTGAAAACCTTCAAAGTTTCTTCCAATCTAACAGTTTTGGAAAGGATTTGGAATTTAATTTGTCTTTTAGTGTCATATTTGGTAGGAAAATCTGTTCCGAATGTTTTAACTATGTTCAGCACAAAATTATTCAACTGCATCTTTTATCTCTTTTAAATTAATTTTTAAAAATTGGCTTTGTATAAGGCCATAACAGCAGAAATTCTTATTTCCAAGAAAGAAAATTCAAATCCGTATAGGTGAGATCTTCAGAATATTTTTTGTTGTTGTTTTCAGTAATTTCATCTTCCCTGAAAGAACTTGGGAGTGTTTTCATGAGTTCGTATGATGTAAGAAATAGAGAAGAGAAGAGAGAGAAAATTGTAAGCTAACATGGAAGAAAAGGCTAGAATTACATAGATTTTGAACTTATTTCCTTTGTTCTTGATAGCTAATTGGCCATTACTTCAGTAGTTTTTGAGACTTTATAACATACATCGCTGGCATTCAGGCATTCAATTTTTAGTGAATATGGAGAATCTGAGGCACTGGTTTCATTTTTCTTTAAAAACTAGTGGTAAACTGCACCAACTACTGGAATGCTTTAAGCATTTTTCTATAAGAACTTGCAGAAATATGTCTTGTATTTGTAATGGAAATATACTGTATATTGTAGTGGCTAACCAGTAGTAAAGGTTTTTGGTTTTTATTTGTATTTGGAAAGGAGAGGAAGGAAGTTTGGGGCACTTCATAATAAATAAATGAAGAGAGTAAAGATTGGGATCACCTCTTTTTTGGGAATTATTACTATAAAATAATAAAATATAGCTCTATATTTAATAAGCTGTTTTAGGTCTCAAATCCTAAATGTGCCAAGATGAAGTGTCCATGTGCTAATAGATATCTTGTTGCTGCCTGCCCCAACTCTAAACAGACTTATTGCAATAAAAATATTACAAAGAAAAGCATCTGACATTATGTACATTGTTGGAAAGGTTGTTTTGTTTTTTGCAAGAATATTTCTGGTCCCATAGTAGACCCCATAAATTTGGTCAGTGACTTCAACCTCATAGTTTATTTCTAGAAAAATTCTTATATAGAAAAAAAGAGTTCTAAGTAGCCAAGAAAAGCATGCTTGTATTCACCTTGCTACACATAACTAGCCCCTTCATGGATTACTGCGTTGTCGTGGCGAAGGGGCTTGCGTAATACAATGAAGCTATGAGCTATGCCGTGCAGGGCCACCCAAGACGGAAAGGTCATAGCAGAGAGTTCTGACAAAACGTGATCCACTGGAGAAGGAAATGGCAAACCACTCCAGTATCTTTGCCATGAAAACCCTATGGACAGTACCAAAAGGCAAAACAATATGACGCTGGAAGATGAGCCCCTCAGGTCGGAAGGCGTCCAATATGCTACTGGGGAAGAGCAGAGGGCTAGTACTAGTAGTGCCAGAAAGAATGAAGCGACTGGGCCAAAGCCGAAAGGACGCTCAGCTGTGGATGTGTCTGGTGCTGAAAGGAAAGTCCTGGAATGTAAGATCCATGAATCAAGGAAAGCTGGATGTGGTCAAACAAGAGATGACAAGACTGAACATCGACATCTTAGCTATCAGCGAACTAAAATGGACAGGAATGGGTGAATTTAATTCAGATGACCATCAGGTATACTACTGTGGGCAAGAATCCCTCAGAAGAAATGGAGTAGCCTTCATAGTCAATAAAAGAGTAGGAAAAGCAATACTGGGATACAATCCTCAAAATGACAGAATGATCTCAGTTCAAATCCAAGGCAAACCATTTAATATCACAGTAGTCCAAGTCTATGCCCCAACCACCAGTGCTGAAGAGGATGAAATTGACCAGTTCTATGAAGCCCTACAGCACCTTATAGAACTAACACCAAAAAATGATGTTCTTATCATCATGGGGGAATGCTAAACTAGGAAACCAAAAGATAACTGGAATAACAGGCACGTTTGGCCTTGGAGTACAAAATGAAGCAGGGCACAGGCTGATAGAATTCTGTCAAGAGAATACGATGGTCATAGCAAACACTCTTTTCCAACAACCCAAGAGACGGCTCTACACATGGACATCACCAGTCAGTCAATACAGAAATCAGATTGACTATGTGCTCTGCAGCCAAAGATGGAGAAGCTCTATACAGTCAGTAAAAACAAGACCAGGAGCTGACTGTGGCTCAGACCAGGAGCTTCTTGTTGCAAAGTTTAGGCTTAAACTGAAGAAAGTAGGGAAAAGCACTAGGCCACTCAGGTATGAATTAAATCATATCCCTGTTGAATATACAGTAGAGGTGACAAATAGATTTAAGGAATTAGATCTGATAGACAGAGTGTGTGAAGAACTATGGACAGAGGTTCGCAACATTGTACAAGAGGTAGCAACCAAAACCATCCCAAAGAAAAAGAAATGCAAGAAAGCAAAATGGCTTTCTGAGGAAGCTTTGCAAATAGCTGAGGAAAGGAGGGAAGCGAAAGGCAAGGAAGAAAAAGAAAGATACGCCCAATTGAATGCAGAATTCCAGAGAATAGCTAGAAGAGATAAGAATGCCTTCTTAAATGAACAGTGCAAAGAAATAGAAGAAAACAATAGAATAGGGAGGACCAGAGATCTTTTCAAGAAAATTGGAGTGATGAAGGGAATGTTTAATGGAAAAATGGGCATGATAAAGGACCAAAATGGCAGGGACCTAACAGAGGCAGAAGAGATTAAGAAGAGGTGGCAAAATTACACAGAGGAACTATACAAGAATGAGCTTAACCTCCCTGATAACCACGATGAGGTGGTCATTGACCTCGAGCCAGACATCCTAGAATGTGAAGTGAAGTGGGCCTTAGAAAAGCTGAGCAACAACAAAGCTAGTGGAGGTGACAGTATTCCAGCTGAGCTATTCAAAATCTTAAAAGACAATGCAGTAAAAGTGCTACACTCAATTTGCCAGCAAATTTGGAGAACTCAACAGTAGCCACAGGATTGGAAAAGATCAGTTTACATTCCAATTCCAAAGAAAGGCAGTGCCAAAGAATGTTCAAACTATCACACCATTGCACTCATTTCTCATGCTAGTAAAGTCATGCTTAAAATCCTACAAGCTAGACTCCAGCAGTATGTGGATCGAGAACTACCAGAAGTACAGGCAGGATTTCGAAGAGGCAGAGGAACTAGAGATCAAATTGCCAACATACGCTGGATCATGGAGAAAGCTTGGGAGTTCCAGAAAAACATCTACTTCTGTTTCATTGACTATGCTAAAGCCTTTGATTGTGTGGATCATAACAAACTGTGGCAAGTTCTTAAAGAGATGGGAGTGCCAGACCATCTTATTTGTCTCTTGAGAAACCTATATGTAGGCCAAGAAGCAACAGTGAGAACTGGACACGGAACCACTGATTGGTTCAAAATTGGGAAAGGAGTCCGGCAAGGCTGTATACTGTCGCCCTGCCTATTTAACTTATATGCAGAGCACATCATGAGAAAGGCAGGGCTAGATGAATCAAAAGTTGGAATTAAGATTGCCGGAAGAAATATCAACAACCTAAGATATGCAGATGATACCACTCTAATGGCAGAAAGTGAAGAAGAACTAAAGAACCTCTTGTTGCGGGTGAAGAAGGAGAGTGCAAAACTTGGTTTGAAACTTAACATTAAGAAAACCAAGATCATGGCATCCGGCCCTCTCAATTCCTGGCAAATAGATGGGGAAGAAATGGAGGTAGTGACAGATTTTATTTTCCTGGGCTCCAAGATCACTGCAGATGGGGACTGTAGCCAAGAAATTAAAAGACGCTTGCTCCTTGGGAGGAAAGCCATGGCAAATCTAGACAGCACAGTAAAAAGCAGAGATATCACCCTGTCAACAAAAGTGTGTATAGTCAAGGCTATGGTCTTCCCAGTTGCAATGTATGGCAGTGAAAGTTGGAGCATAAGAAAGGCTGAGAGCCAAAGAATTGAGGCCTTTGAACTCTGGTGCTGGAGAAGACTCCTTCGAGTCCCTTGGACTGCAAGGCGATCCAACCGGTCAGTCCTAGAGGAGATCAACCCTGACTTCTCTTTAGAAGGCCAGATCCTGAAGCTAAAACTCAAATACTTTGGCCACCTAATGAGAAGGAAGGACTCACTGGAGAAGAGCCTAATGCAGGGAAAGATTGAGGGCAATAGAAGAAGGGGACGACAGAGAATGAGGTGGCTGGATGGAGTCACTGAAGCAGTAGGCGTGAGCTTAAATGGACTCCAGAAGATGGTAGAGGACAGGAAGGCCTGGAGGAACGTTGTCCATAGGGTCGCGATGGGTCGGACACGACTTCGCAGCTAACAACAACAACACATAACTAGATGAAGTCTTAAATCAGTATCATCAGACAAAATTGGCAAAGAATTGTATCTCTTTGAAAAAGTGTGTGTGTGTGTGTATTAGAATGTTTGCATGTGAAAATTATCACATATAAAACATACTTGTCTCTGTCTTGTCTATGTTATCTGTGTACTTGAAGCTTTAGAGTTGGAAATATTGGCTTCCAGTTATCTGATCACACTGAAGCATCCAAATCTAGCCAGCAAAATAGCAGAAGTGTACACTTACATTTTGTAGTATAATTTGACACTAAATTGTATCCTCAATTGTCTGTTGTCTTTCACTGGTTGTAAGTTATGTGAGTTTTTAAAAAGCATTGGAGATGAGGTTGATTTCAGATTGTGCTATGGTTCATTAGAATATTTCAGTATTTATTAGTCTCAAACCAGTCCCTTCAATTATGAGAGCTCCTGATGGAGAGCTTTCTGTTTTAGGCAGAAACCCTGGTGTTTAGAATCAGCGTGTGAATAGTGTTTTACACATAGCCCTCAAATTACAACCAGTCACCTAGCAACTGACTGAAGTTAAAATGGACCACGCAGAAGGTACTTAAGATCTGGTTCCAGAATCCCAACAGCCCCCATACCACAGCCATATGAATACATTTCAGGCAGCCAGCAACCAGCCTGTAATTTTGACTGTAGCATCCTGTGTGATGGTGATGTGCGATATTTTTGCTAAATTTGGCATTTATTTCCAGTTTTCATCAAAAACACTTCATAGCAAACAATGGGCTTGCTCAATGAGCACAGCATTCACTTTACAACTGAAAAAGGATATAAAATGAATCCAGTCATATGATGATCTGTTTTACAACCATCACAGCTTATGACCATAATGGGCAGCTTGTTAGATATACTAAATAAGGTAGCAGATAGTGACTTTAACAGGGAGAACAAGGCCTAGTACACTCGACTATATCTTAATCTCATATAACCTGATTATACTGGTAGTTTCATTTAAAGTTGGATATAGATGGATAGTGACCATACATCGCTTTTACTTCATAAGGGTCTTAGCCCCCAACTGACTTCTTTGGACAGTCCTTTGAAGGTTAAGGATAATGATGTAGGGTTAGTCAACCCTAGGATCAGGTGATCCAGAAAGTTTGTTAGAAAATCTCAGTATTCATTAGTTTACACGTATGTATTTAAATTCATTTAATTCTCATTTTGCAATCTCTGTTGGTTACAGTTATCAGAGACCATAGCATTCCATAATGTGCCTTTCTCTGATGGCAAGTTATAGGATACTGTTTCAAGTTAATTAAAATTCCAAAGGGAGATAGTTTTGGATTTTTTTTCACTTCACTCTTAAAAGACTATTTATTTATTATAAATGTGTTGTATTCATTTGTAATATATTAACTTACTATGTTTTGCCAGTAGGTTTTGATTATATAGTCATTAACTTGCATTTTTAATAACTTGCTCATAATTTACTATTTTAGAATAATTATTTTATTGCTTAAGTCACATGGAACAGTGGAAGGCATTGTATTGCAGTTGGTGGATGAAAATCAGTTCAGTACAGCTTAGGAGAAGGAAAACCACTATAAAGGGTTTAATGGAGATGGTACCTAGAAAGAGAGCCTGACATGCAGTTTATAATTTACAGTTTTTAATGAGAAGTATGTCCTGATTTTTACAGTGGTTTAAAAAGCATTCAGTCTTGAGGATGAATAACTCTCCATGGCTAAATGATAACCCCCGAAGCTTTCTTTCTAAATTGACCTAGAACTATTTTTCAGAATTCTGCTCTTCTTAATGCTGCTATCTGTTGATGCTGCTTAAATGTTAGTCTAAATAGAACAAAAATCTTTTTTTTCTTGAAGAGGAGAGGCAGTTTAAGAACTTTGTTTACGGTTATAGCGTGTGTGTGTTACTTCAGAGTTGAGGTTTTTAACAAAAAAATTCAGGTTCACATTCACAGCACGAGTAAAATACGAGTAAATACTTTTACCGAATAGGATAATGGAAGTTCAAATATTTATATCTCGGGACAATAGTGAACAGTTTCCCCTGTTTCTTCATCAGGTTCTTGACCAAGCGAGAGCAAAAACTGATGCAGCGGCGTCAGCACGCAGAGGAGCTGCTGCAGTGGAAGCAACGTTTAGATGCAGAAGAAGCAGAGATACGTCAGATAGAAAAACAAGCGCTAGCTGCTTGGGAAAAAGAGCTGCATAAAACCAAAGCAAATAAAAAAACAGGTGATCAGAAATCTGATCAAAAAGGTAGAAACTATGACACTTACCTTGTTGGGGCTCTAATTAAAACTTGGCAAACTTTTTCTTTAAAGGGCCAGATTCCCTTCCCCTACCTCTGCCTTCATGGGCAGAGCAGCCATTGGATAGCATGGTCCAATGATAGGCTGCTGCCACTGCCTGGGACACTCCATCTCCGTTCCCAGCCCTCATCATGGGAGTTCAGCTGAGACTTAGTTCCAGCAATCTGCTACCCATCTGTCCGTCTGTTCTTAGCCTGTGGGCTGTACAAAAAGAAATTGCAGACCAGATTTGGCCCTCAGACCATGGTTTTTTGACCCTTGCTCTAAATCTTGCTATTATAAATGTGCTGATCATGTGGAAAGGCTTTGGCTTATCCAAGTTATTTTGTTCAACAAAAGTCCAAGTGCAAGGTTAGATTACATTTCAGAAAATGGCTTTCATGTATTCAGAACCTGATTATGTCCAAAAGCTGCATTCAAACATACGTATTCCAAATTTTTAACTGAATGGTTTTGGCTTAGTAAAATCTTTTTCTTCTTTTTTAACATCTCAGCTGGTAGATGATCTTTTGGAATGATTAATGTCCAGTTGTTTGGAGATATTTTTAAATCCTTATCTAATCTCATGGGCTTCTGTAACCTTTCTGTCAGAATCCATTTATATCATATTCATAAATGTATGTTTAAAACATTATTCCATGGATCCTGCCATCTCCTGAGGAGTAGGGAACGGATGTGTATTGAGCCTGTATTAGGCATTTCAAAGGAAAAGAGAAGCCTTTTGAACTGGGGAAATAAAAGGGGGGTTAGGGTAGGAGCATCTGGCTTGTGTCACAGAAGAAAGCAATAAACATAAAAGGTCCTAATTTCCTTTTTCCCGAGAGGGATGATACGAGGTAAATGGTGGGGGTCTGACCAAATGGGGTTAAGGGGGGGTTGAACCGGGAACTCTTTATAAGGGTTTAGTTTGTAGTACAATATTAAGTCCTGTCTTGTATTCCTACAACCAAGTATGTCACAGTAAAGATTTCTTTTGGCCTAAGATTTGGCTCCAAGAGTTTTGTCTTCCTAAGATGTGGTTTGGGGTGCGTCCTGACACTTTCTGAAGTCTTTTTGAAGCTCTTTTAGAGCTCTTTCAGTCTAAACACAAGCTTCAGCGAAATAACAGCAAATCAAACTAAATATCTGGGGTTTAAATGAGACAGATTCTTCCCAATTCTTCTGTAACAATGTTCTAATTATTTGCACATCTCTAATTTAGGTATTTGAAATAGTGATAAATGTAGGGGTATATCATTTTTTTCCAGATGTGAAATTTCCTTTAATGTTTGTTTATAGTATGGACTACAAATGTAAACAGTGGATTATATTTGTTATATCCCCTTTATCAGTATTGTGGAAATTATTAAATACTGTATTTTGGACCTCCGGTTTGCCATCACAGGATCATGGATGCTGGAAGACGATCTCCATCTTTCGTGTCCAATTTCGTCCTGCTGGGGGACCTGGAAAGGGTCGAAAATTGCCCTGTAGGGGGGGAAAAGCAAGGAGGGGACCCCTGTTTGATCATGGAAGGGTGATGGCCCTTCCATTTGATCCAGGGAAGCCCTCCAGCGGGGAAAAGACTGGCCATAGCAATGTGGCTTGTCACTAAGCTGCTGACAGCCGAAGTCAAAATCACCACCAAGCACTTTTAAAGCAACATGGATGAAACTGGGTGAGATCTGATCTTCTCTTTAAGACTTTAAGTATTTTTTCCTGTAAAAGCTGCACAAAGTATTTTTCCCCCTGTAAGGAGAGAGGGAAGGGAGTTTCTGCCCCACCCTCTAAGAAAAGCGGCGACTACTCACCCAGGGGAAACAGAGCAACTATAAGAACAATTTTAATCTAATTGGATGTATATGCTTTTGAAACTTGGCGACTAAAAGTGTTCCTATTCTTACTGGAGATGTTTGTTTTTATCTAAAAAAAGAAATAAGACTTGAAAAACTATCATAAAAATTTTGGACTTAAAAAGCTTTAAACAGCATTGGTGACATCTTGTGGCAAAGTATGGCATTACAACTTGTTATTGTTTAAAAGAGACTTGGCTTGAAACCCAGACTCCAGAAAAAACTTCTTTGACCTTGAGAACTATCACCTGTGAAAAACTCAGCTACAAAGAAGGAACTTCTAGGCAGCATATCTGGCCTGTTTAAACTATGAATGTAAATTTTTATTGACTTTCAGAGGTATATGTGGGGACTTGCTTTCCTATTTTTTTACATGAGAATCATAAGTTATTATACGGGATGATGGAATACCTTGGACTATATACTCTTACTTGACAAACAATTTCTACTATAAAGACCACCTATAACATGTGAAATAGATGTCCCATACTTAGCTATAAAAAACAAAAAAAACTATTTTTAACGTTTGATTCTAAAGTCTTCATACTATCAAGAGAATATGGGTCCTTTCCATGTTGAAATCAATACACAAAACAATTATTTCAGCTTGTGACAAAATAAGATGCAACATAAAGGAACAAGATGCCAGCTTAAATATACAAACCCAGATTTTGACTACAACCAAAGAACTAACAATGCAGAAAATAACAGGAGAATTGCAACAACTAAACACTAAGACAGAGGACTCAATTGACCAACAGATCCAGACAACGGAAAAATCAGAACAGGGAATGACAATACTGAAAATGGAAAAGACTTTTTATAAAAATCAGAAGAAATTTGAGAGAAAAGAAGAACAGATTGAAGGGAAGATAAACCTATCAGGACAATTGTGGGAAATAGGGAGTAATAGGGAGGCGATCTAATAAATTCAAATGGGCTAGTTCAGGGGTAGACAACCTTAGCTACCAAGGCCAAGGTTGCCTATCCCTGGGCTAGTTATTCCAAAAAACCTGCAACCAAATGGTCTTTCTTATTCCAAATAATATATTTGATAACTCAAAAGAACTGACATGGAAGTTTAGTTGGCAAAGGAAGAAAGGCAGAATAAGGCAGAAGAAAATAAGGGTTTTGATTTATTAGAGGGGATTTCATATTACTAATTAGAGGATTAAATATGGTGGGAAATAGATATTTTTTAGAAAATAAAGTTACATTATAATTGAATAATAAGGGAAATTTTGGTTACCTAATATAAAATATTTGGAAAGCAGTTGAAAATAAGAATTCTGCTTGCCCATCATGCGATAATAAATATTACCAGAAAAAGAGAGGGAGTATTTGAGCTTTTAAAAATTAGACATAAATGAAAAAATTATGTATATTACTGATTTATTGGTTAACCCAGACAGTACATATAATGGTTTTGATTTATTAGGGGAGATACTGTATTATTAATTAGATTGTTTAATATGGTGGAAATAGATGGCTTTTAGAAAACAGAAGACTATATTTAAATAGATAAGATGTGTACTTAGAATATTAGATTTTGTTATGAAAAGGGAAAAAGGAAGAAGTTGAGATAAGAGAAACTTTGGTTACCTAAAGCATGGAAATTATAAATACCAAATGTTAATTTGAATATTGATTAGAAATTAAAGCTTGGGAAAAAAGCAATAACAGGACATTGATTGTATTTAAGGATTGAATGCAAACACAATATATGTATAAGCTAAAAATTATAAATATAACAAAGATGTTTTTACTTAGTTAATAATAACTGTATTTGCCTAATATGAGATAATACTTAATTGTAATTAGAAAACTAATAAAATATTATAAAAAAAATACTGTATGTTGAAATAAGTTTAAAAAGCCAAAAACTTCAGTGGGGTGTATTTAATTTTAAATATGACTGTAAGCATGAATCAAAATATTTTTAAAAGCCTGTCAGTGAAGTACTGAGAATTGAGGAATTGATCCTTTTCCATTTTTTTTCTCTCAGAGACAGCCAGTGAAGAAGACTCTTCAATGCCACCTTGTTCTCGTCTAAATAGCGAAAGCTCTGTCCCAGAAGAATTGAGCAATCTAGTTGTTAAGTCTGCTCCATCAAAGGTTTCTGAGATTCAAGGTGAGCCTGGAAGCCTAGATCACACACTAACTGAAGAAATAGTTTATACACAAGAACTGGAATCTGCTGTTTCTCCTGGAAAACCGGTAAGTGAATTTGAGGATCCATTTGCCATTCTTTGAAAGTAAATTGAAGGCTTAATTTAAATATGTTAACATTACTAATAAGTCAGATAAAATATCCAGTGTGTATTTATTGTAATACAACATGTTAATTTTGTTAAAAATGTAAAAAAAATACTATTAAAAGGTGGAAGAGATGCACTCCCAGTTCACACTTTTTATAGTTTACTTCTCAGCTTCATTGAATGGGGGCTAAACTGTAGTTTTCTCTGTTCAATTGTTTATTAGGAAAGGTCCTAATCTCCGAATACCATGGTGACATAATCTGGGTTATTTAAAGACTGGATGGATAAAGGAGATGAAGTGATTTTTTTTAATGCAATACTAAACCTGACTATGGAACTAACACCAAAAAATGATGTCCTTATCATCATGGGGGATTGGAATGCTAAAGTAGGAAGCCAAAAGATAACTGGAATAACAGGCACGTTTGGCCTTGGAGTACAAAATGAACCAGGGCACAGGCTGATAGACTTTTGTCAAGAACATACGATGGTCATAGCAAACACTCTTTTCCAACAACCCAAGAGACGGATCTACATATGGACATCACCAGACGGTCAACACAGAAATCAGATTGACTATGTGCTCTGCAGCCAAAGATGGAGAAGCTCTATACAGTCAGTAAAAACAAGACCAGGAGCTGACTGTGGCTCAGACCAGGAGCTTCTTGTTGCAAAGTTTAGGCTTAAACTGAAGAAAGTAGGGAAAAGCACTAGGCCACTCAGGTATGAATTAAATCATATCCCTGTTGAATATACAGTAGAGGTGACAAATAGATTTAAGGAATTAGATCTGATAGACAGAGTGCGTGAAGAACTATGGACAGAGATTCGCAACATTGTACAAGAAGTAGCAACTAAAACCATTCCAAAGAAAAAGAAATGCAAGAAAGCAAAATGGCTGTCTGAGGAAGCTTTGCAAATAGCTGAGGAAAGGAGGGAAGCGAAAGGCAAGGGAGAAAAAGAAAGATACGCCCAATTGAATGCATAATTGCAGAGAATAGCTAGAAGAGTTAAGAATGCTTTCTTAAATGAACAGTGCAAAGAAATAGAAGAAAACAATAGAATAGGGAGGACCAGAGATCTCTTCAAGAAAATTGGAGAGATAAAGGGAATGTTTCATGCAAAAATGGGCATGATAAAGGACCCAAATGGCAGGGACCTAACAGAGGCAGAAGAGATTAAGAAGAGGTGGCAAAATTACACAGAAGAACTATACAAGAATGAACTTAATGTCCCTGATAACCACGATGAGGTGGTCATTGACCTTGAGCCAGACATCCTAGAATGTGAAGTAAAGTGGGCCTTAGAAAAACTGAGCAACAACAAAGCTAGTGGAGGTGACAGTATTCCAGCTGAGCTATTCAAAATCTTAAAAGACGATGCAGTAAAAGAAAGGGAGTGCCAAAGAATGTTCAAACTATCGCACCATTGCACTCATTTCACATGCTAGTAAAGTTATGTTTAAAATCCTACAAGATAGACTCCAGCAGTATGTGGATTGAGAACTACCAGAAGTACAGGCAGGATTTCAAAGAGGCAGAGGAACTAGAGATCAAATTGCCAACATACGCTGGATCATGGAGAAAGCTAGGGAGTTCCAGGAAAGCATCTACTTTTGCTTCATTGACTATGCTAAAGCCTTTGATTGTGTGGATCACAACAAACTGTGGCAAGTTCTTAAAGAGATAGGAGTACCAGACCATCTTATTTGTCTCTTGAGAAACCTATATGCGGGTCAACAGTGAGAACTGGACACGGAACCACTGATTGGTTCAAAATTGGGAAAGGAGTCTGGCAAGGCTGTATACTGTCGCTCTGCCTATTTAACTTATATGCATAGCACATCATGAGAAAGGCAGGGCTAGATGAATCAAAAGTTGGAATTAAGATTGCCGGGAGAAATATCAACAACCTAAGATATGCAGATGATACCACTCTAATGGCAGAAAGTGAAGAAGAACTAAAGAGCCTCTTGTTGCGGGTAAAGAAGGAAAGTGCAAAAGTTGGGTTGAAACTTAACATTAAGAAAACCAAGATCATGGCATCTGGCCCTCTCAATTCCTGGAAAATAGATGGGGAAGAAATGGAGGTATTTTATTTTCCTGGGCTCCAAGATCACCACAGATGGGGACTGTAGCCAAGAAATTAAAAGACGCTTCCTCCTGGGGAGGAAAGCAATGGCAAATCTAGACAGCACACTAAAAAGCAGAGACATCACCCTGCCAACAAAAGTCTGTATAGTCAAGGCTATGGTCTTCCCAGTTGCAATGTATGGCAGTGAAAGTTGGAGCATAAGAAAGGCTGAGCGCCAAAGAATTGAGGCCTTTGAACTATGGTGCTGGAGAAGACTCCTGCGAGTCCCCTGGACTGCAAGGCGATCAAATTGGTCAGTCCTAGAGGAGATCAATCCTGACTTCTCTTTAGAAGGCCAGATCCTGAAGCTGAAACTCAAATATTTTGGCCACTTAATGAGAAGGAAGGACTCACTGGAGAAGAGCCTAATGCTGGGAAAGATTGAGGGCAATAGAAGAAGGGGACGACAGAGAATGAGGTGGCTGGATGGAATCACTGAAGTAGTAGGCGTGAGCTTAAATGGACTCCAGAAGATGGTAGAGGACAGGAAAGCCTGGAGGAACGTTGTCCATAGGGTCGTGATGGGTCGGACACAACTTCACAGCTAACAACAACAACAAACCTGACTAAAAGGGTGAAAAGGTGGTGACTTTTGTCACTAGCAGGAATAGGCAACATTTTGTGGGTGGGATCACACTAAACTATTTTTTCAGCCTTTAAACTCTGTTGAAGTGACATAGAGATGGTCTTTGTCTTATGGCCAAAGTCGGCACCAGCATTCCCATCATTAAGCGACAATGCTGTTAAATGAGTCACAATGCCAAGTGATTAAGCAAATCATACAGTCACTAAATGCATCTGGGTTCCCCCATTGACTTTGCCTATGAAGGTTGTAAATGGTGACCACACTAAAACTGTCGTAAATACATGTCAGTTGTCAAATGCTCAAATCATGAACAAGTGGCTGTAGAGATGCTGCAACTGGTTGTAAGGACAGGTCATAAGTCACTTTTTTAACACGATCAAACAAATAGTTGTAAGTTGAGAAGTACCCGTAACATCTCTGAAAAGCTAGCTTTTAGCACTTTTTTATATTTTGGGAAAGGTTTCTTGCCCTTTTTTTTATTAGTAAAATAGGATTGATACATCTGGTGCAGTGGTTAGAATGCAGTATTGCAGGCTGATTCTGCCCACTGCCAGGAGCTCAATCCTGAGCGGCTCAGGGTTGATTCAGCCTTCCATTCTTCCGAGGTCAGTAAAATGAAGACCCAGATTGTTGGGGGCCTTTTACTGACATTTGTAAACCACTCAGAAAGTACTGTAAAACAATATGGAATGGTGTATAAATCTTAGCGCTATTGCTGTCAGAAGCATAATACTATTTTACTGCTTACTGCTTTTTTACAAAAAAAATTATTACCATAGTTTGACTTTAGATTTCAGGACTACATACTTGAAGTACTTTGAGTACTGTTAGGATAAAAGTGCCAGAGGTCAAATTTTAAATGAGACCTTGAGAGAAATTGAGATTCTGTTGATTTACTGCTCATGAAAACCTTCCTAAGCAGATGGAAGTAATCTTGAATGTGAAATTGAGAATCCCAAGGATAATAACTTTCAGTCATCTTAATATTCAAAATCTTATTCAAGGATCACATAAAACTATTCAAGTATCAAAGTGGCATTCCAGGGCTGGTTTGAAAAATGGGTAGGGACAGGGCCCAACTTGGGACTGAGGTTCAGGTAAAACTGAATGCTTAAAAGAGACCCAAGACTTACAGTACCCAATTTGCTCCTTCATTCCCCATGGAGAAATGAAACTCCAAACCTTCTCTTTAGCTAAACCTTTTCTTTATCCCCCCCTCCCGCCTCCGTTTTCTTCGCTTTCCAAGATCCTTACCTATTCAGTACCTTTTCTCTATGCTTTTCTTATCATTTTATATTTACTGCCTTCATTTTATTTATTTCTCTGCATTTCAGTTTCCTTCAGGTCTTCTTAGATCTAGGTCAAAAATAGCTGTTTTTAAGTATAGATGAAATGAAACTATAGATAGTCCTCAAATTATGGCTACAATTGAGCCCAAAATTTCCATTGCTAAGCAAGGCAATTATGCTGCATTTTACTAGTTTTTCCCACATTGTTAAGAGAATCACTGCAGTTATTAAATGAATCATGGGGTTGTTAAGTGAATTTGACTTCCCCCATAGACTTTGCTTGTCAGAAGCCAGCTGGAATGATTACAGATGGTAATCCCATGATCCTGGGACAGTGAATCTGTCATAAATGCTTGCCAAAACATAAATTTTGATCACTTGTCCATGGAGATGCTGCAGCAGTCATAAGTCACTTTTTTCAGTGCTAGTGTATCTTCAGTCACTAAATGAATGTATCAGTTTTTCTGGACATGTCGTCAAGGTCCTTTTCAGATCAAAGGGAAACGTTTCCCTGTGTGTTTCCCTTTCCGTGTCCAACTCTAAAGCGCAGTGCTCATCTCTGTTTCTTGGCCGAGGGAGCCAGCATTATCCAAAGACATTTTCTATGTTCATGTGGCCAGCATGGCTATACGTCAGAGGTGCACAGAACACTCTCACCCTTCCCACAAAAGCGGTGCCTGTTGTTCTAATCGCATTTGCATGCTTTCAAATTGCTAGGTGGGTAGGGGCTGGGTAAGGTACGGGAGCTCACCCCATTGCACAGTGCTTGGGTCTCTAACCGGGGCTGTCAGCTCCAACTGACAAGCTCAGCATCTTTAACTGCTGAGCCATGGTGCCCCTGATCAAAAGAGTACTGGAGAAAAGGGGCCATATTGATTTTGGAACAATTCTAGAGGAGAAATTCTTTCCACTTCAGAGTTGCAAGCGTATGATTAGAATGTGGAAAATATAAGATATATATTACCTACTCCAGCTTCCAACCTTAGAAAAGATTCTCCAGGAATTGATTCTTGCCATTCTGTAAAACCTTTAAAAGAAAGAAAGAATAGAGATATATGTTAGGTCTTAGACATAATAGGATTAAACTGATATCTTGGAAAACCAGAAATCCAGAAAGTCTCTCTTTCTAGTAGTATATGTCATAGGCAAGCATCTGTTTGAAATCTTTGCTTGGTATCTGAGAGGGCATCAGAGGCCTTGCCATTTAAGAGAGACAGGATTCCAAATAAGTGAAACATTTCTATTTCCATGCTTGTAAATAGTGTGAGGGGTGTCTGTGTGTGTGTGTGTGTGTGTGTGTGTGTGTGTGTGTAATATATATTCCTTATTTACTCTTTTTCATCTTGATACAGTCTCCTTGCAAAAGCAGTGCATCCCTATCGAAGCAAGAATCAAACAAACAAACACAGAAGTCTGGAGGTAAACAACTGTCATCTACAAAATGTCAGGATATATCCTATAGTTGGTCTGATGAGTCTTTATCCATGACCCAATCGGGTAAGTATTAGAGCTTCAACTTCCTTTTTTATAATTTTTAAATTATTTTTAATGAGTCTCGGTTTTCCATTGGAATTGATGGGGCTTGAATGCCATGTAATTACAGCATTAAGTGTAACATATTTGGAATTTTCCACCAATCTTCAATTTTGGAAATGAAAAAGGCAAGACCTCTTATGAATATAAAATATTATTTTCTAAATAATATGTTTTATCTTTTTTAGAAACTACATCGGATCTAAGTGACATTGAAAGTCGAATCTGGGCTCTGAAAGATGAAGTACGGGAAAAAAAATCTGTTGTTTATAGGTTGAAAAAAGAACAGAAGAAGAGGCTCAAAGAGAAACTTAAGGCTCAAGAGGCAAGTTTGATCAAGCAGTTAGAGGTAAGAATTTGAAAGAAATGTTAAAATAGAAATTGTGTAACTATTACATATTGATATTCCCATGTTTTCTTTTGCCTTATTTTCTCTGAATATTTTTTTCCTTTTGAGTTTGCTCTGATACTGATGGGAATATAATAATATT
Organism: Vipera berus; assembly: GCF_964194415.1. Classification (NCBI taxonomy): domain Eukaryota; kingdom Metazoa; phylum Chordata; class Lepidosauria; order Squamata; family Viperidae; genus Vipera; species Vipera berus. Next base: position 110,642,414 of record NC_138204.1, read on the forward strand.
GACCAAAAAAAGAAAAGAAAAATATCTTCATAGATTAAATTATATAATTTAGGTACTTACACGCACACAATTCCAAATTTCAATATTCAGTAAGTTTAATACTTGAAAACAAATTTAATAAAAAATAAGATAATGTTCAGGTCTTCCTAATATGTTATTTTTTTACATCATCAGACTTATGATGAATTCATCAAGAAAACAGAAGAAGAATTGAATCGAGATTTGGAGACAACCCCAACAGCTAAACCTCAAATCAAAACTCCATCCACAGCTACTGAGAAACCAAAGATCAAACCCCCACCACTCCATAGGTAAACTGCTTAAAGTTAATATTGCATGGTGGCCTTTCTAAATGTACATCTTTAATAGCCTAGAAAGGGTTTGTATCTCTTTCAAAGGGAGAAAACTATCTTATATGCATGCATATTTAAGAGACACTGGTCAAAAGAAATACTTGGATGAATTCATGTTTGACCAAGCAATTTTTTGGTCTATAATGTTTGTATAAAGAAAAACACCTTCCAGAGGAAATAAGTTGTTATAAATTAATATGGTTTTAATTAAATTATTGGTGTTAATTAATAATACTTAACACTTATTCATTACTATAAAGAAAAATGTATCAAAATGAATATTTTAACACTGCAGTTTAATGAACAAAATCATGCACTAAACTGCACTAAACTCACAACATAAAGTCATGCCCAAACCCCATGCTAAAAAAAATGACTTGTGTTAGACACTTGTGATGCAACTCCGTAAAAAGCAGTATCTATATGATGATGTTACCTTTATCTGTCACCATTTTGATATTACTGCAGGTTACTGCAGAGGCTGCCACCAATTTATTTAAGAGGGTAATGCCAGGTATTATTGTATGAGAATATGGCAATATAGATCATTATCTTTCATCTCATGGTCAGAGTATTGTCATATGCTCTACATGAGGGCTACCCTTGAAAAGCATCCAGAGGCTACAGATGGTGCAGAGTGAAGCAACGTAGGCAGTTTGGGGGCCCCAACAATGGCCTCTGGGACACCATTTCTCAGCGAGCTGCATTGGCTGTTGGCCTGCTTCCGGGTGCAATTCAAGATGTTGGTGATCTCCTTTAAAGCCCTTCATGGCATGGCTCCAGATTCCTTGAGGAGAAAGCCAGGACCACATTCTCATTGACAGATATTTTGCTATTCACTGCCCAGGAGTCAGTTATAGGACTTTAATTAGCTTTCTGATACGGTAACCAATGTCAGATTGAGAAAGAACTGTAAACAAAATCCTATTATCTCTGGTTCCCAATGCCATACCTTCCTCTGGAGTGGCAGATGTAACTATTATCCCACTCCCTAGCAAAAAACAAAAAGTAAAAGCTAACAGATGGGGAAATTACAACCTTCTCCTGGCATACTTTGTAATAGACATGTAACTATACCTAAAACATAGAAATCTTGTGGGCTACTGAATAGACTTGTGTGTTCTAGAACAGTGAGATTTGAATCTGATCTCAAATCCTAATTTAGCTATGGATTTTGGGTGGATTGCAATATTCAAATCTCTGGATTAAATATTGGATATAGTTTATATATATATGCTTTCTCTTTGTTTTATTTTGTTAATTCCAGTACAGTATACAATATTTTCAGAACGTTTACAATATCTGTAAGTACACGTGTCAGTAATCTATTCAAAACTTCTTTTTAGGTCTGAAACATCTAAAAGTTGGAAATCACTCACTGATTCTGAACATTCTAGAGGATCTTTGGAATCTATTGCAGAACATATTGGTATGTATCTTGGAAGTTATTTGTTTAATATTAAAATTATACAAGTTATTTTCATACACCTAATATAGTTAAAAAATTTCAATTAAAAGTATGGGGTTTTAAAAATTATAATTGAAAAACAAGCACGTGAATTTAATTAACACTTTTTTAAAAAATGGAAACTTTTTTCCATAGTATTGCAATAAGTAAGAACCTGCTGAATTATTTCCGATTCAATATAAATTCTAAAAATTATTTTATTTTCTAATTTCAATTTTATTTATAATACTTCTTCAAAAAAAATTCAAACAAGAATGCTAATGCTTGCTACCAGGCACTTTTGGTTCAGAGTGGCTAAATAAGTGTACGTATCTCTTCTTACACACTATTGAGTTTGGTTTGCCCTATGCCTGAACTGGAGTTGATAGCTTTTTAGAAAGAAACAAGATGGGATTCAGATTCAAAGTAACACTAGATAATTTATTTGTGTTCACTAAGTGTCTCTCTGCTCACATTTCATTTCAAAATTCTTTTAATAAACATTTAAGTTTAATAAAGTATCAGACATGGAAGTAAAAAATCAAACGTCTCAGAACAATCACCTTGTTTATTGGGAACATTTATACAATTTTATAATCTTCGGGTATATTTTGTGGTCCGTGTTAATTCCAGTGCATAGTGGCATTAAAGCATTTATGAAGTCTTATTGATTATCAATTTGATTGGGGTATTGCATTTAAGTTATACTTTAGCCATTTATATGTAAACAATGGAATATTCATGCTATTTGATGGCACAGGTTAGCATTTTCTAGTAAGAATTTCAGTTTCTTATAACAAACACCCAGATTTTTTATTTATTTAATAATGCTAAATAATAGTGCACAATTGTTTTAAGTATATGTGTTTGATGAAAGTATTACATCGGTTAAATCCTCTGATAGGCTGGGGAAAGATACACTGAAAGGTGATTCCCTGATTTCAGAACAGATTTCCATTTGCGAAGAGTTATATTCTAATGATTTTGAAGAGTCTTTCTTAAGAACAGATGTATCAAAAACTGAGATAGTTCTTACTGAATATCACAAATATATTTTTGATGCTTCTACATTATCTTTCAAACAAGATACAAAATCAGAGGGAGAGAAGTCTTTGTACACTAGACCTCCTAGGAGTGAATCCCCTAGTTTTGGAAGTGATGATGAAATAAGTGAATGTCTCAGTGAAAACTCTTTGTCCGTAGCTGATACCATTCATTCTGAAAGATTGTTAGAACTCAAATCACCAACAGAATTTGTGAAAAACAAAGAAAGTGGCAATGTGGAGAAAGTTCCAGCTGATGATGGTGATGATTCATCATCTCAGGCTTCCAGTTTCAGGGCATCATCAGAAAAACAAGAAGAAGATATATTGCTAGGTTTCAGCATTGGTGACAGAGTTCTTGTGAGTAATGTCCAGCCTGGAACACTGAAGTTTAAGGGTCGGACAAATTTTGCTAAAGGTTTTTGGGCTGGTGTAGAACTGGACGAACCTGAAGGTAATAATAATGGATCTTACAATGGTATTCAATATTTTGATTGTAAAGAAAAACATGGTATTTATGCCCCCTCACAAAAGATCTCTCGTTTTCCAGAAAGTTTTGGTAATGAGTTAGATTCAAATGAAAATTCTTTCTTTAATCTTGAACTAGATAATCAACACAAAACAAATCGGAAAGGCATAGAATGTCTTGAAGAAGAAAGGAATAAAAGAAATTCAAATGAGAAATCTCCAAGAGAATCATCTGCCTTAAAAGGCTTAATTGGAGCTGGAGATTATGTAAAATTCAATAAATCAAGCGACTGTGTGGCAGTTATTAGTACTGTTGATGAGTTTGATCAGGAAACCGGTGACTTTGACTCTCCCAAATCCTCTAAAAATGATAATGGTATGTTACCTTCTGCCATTTCTAATATCCACAAAGAAGATTCTGCTATTGAAGTAGAAGGGATTTTGGATAGCAGCTTACCTGAGAAATGGAAACAGCAGTCTGTTCGGCAAGAGCAAACCGAAAACAGATTTTCTCCCACTAATCTGGAGAAATCTGCAACGCCACTTCTGGACTTGTTGACAAAAGAAAGAAGCCAACTGGAAGCCCAGCTTAAAGTCCCATCCCAAGAAAAGGAAGATCTACTAGATCGACAGGAAAGAGTTGGTTTGTTGGCTGACAGTCTCTTGCAAGGTTTTGTGAAAGACACAGTCAGTCAATTTCAGCAAATCAAAAAGGCAAGGAGTGAGAAGATCCATTTTAGCAATCAAGAACTCGGTGCTGTCCAAGAAAAGAAGTTGGCAACTAATGAACAGCAGAGGTTTTTAGTCGCATATGAATTGGATGAAGGAGAAGAAGTGTCTTCCCCAGATATGTGTCCCAGACCAGTAAGTATAGTTCATAATTAAGATAAGTAAGACTAGATTAATGCTTCAGTCATGAAGTTTGACAGGCTTTGAGCTAGGGGCTCCACCTGCCTATATAACAGTAGGCGTGAGTCTACAAGGATCCCAATATTGCAAGTATCTCCTTTCTGGGGTATCAGAAATCCATCAAGAGACAATATGGGAGATGACAGCATATCGATGTACAAATATCAACAAATTTTCTTTGGGCAATTATATATATTTTTGTAAAAAAAAAACAAAAAAAGCTGATGACAATAAATTGAACTCACTGTTTTAAACAACAAATTATACATGCCACAAACTGCTTTTGGAACTCTAGTGTTTCAGAGGTGATTTATTAAAAGGCAAAAAGAGTCTTTGAGAAAATGAAATATAAAGATTTCATTGGATATTTTATAGTAGGTTTGGCTTGACCTTTGGGTTTAGAATATTTGCTTTACATTTTTTCAATTTGGGATCCTAACAACTGAGCTCACATTCCTATATTTCCATCTAGTTATATCCTCACAAGAATACAATGAAGATAATGACCATTCCAAAGTAGGATAATAATATAATTTAATGTGGGTCATTGTAATTCTAGTCAGTATACTTTTCCATGTTCTGTGTTTTAGTTTCCTGGGTATAGAACTGTATTCTTGAATATTGTTGTTTCTCTGTTAGGGATGCAATTCATGAGTTACTGCTGTTGTACCATTTCCATTTATCTAATTGGGGCTTCCACATGTGACTTGGTCTATATGGTCACCTACCAAGGGCGTACCTCAGGAGCTCTCCTAGAAAAAGCCATTAGACTTTCTCTATATCTCACTTTCTTGCACTCTAAGAACAAAAAAGAGTTTTAACAACCGAAAATATGATTATATGTCATTAAATATTAAAGCATTCATGGATAACACATATCAAAATCAGGAACATACTGCAGGGAATATTTAAGGTTCTAAGTAATAATTGCTTTCTTATTGTTTAGGAAAGTCCTATATTTGGTGCGAGTGGACAGGAAGAACTTGCCAAGAGGCTGGCAGAACTGGAACTTAGCCGGGAGTTTCTGAATGTGTTAGGAGATGACCAGGATTGGTTTGATGAGGATTTTGTCTTGAGTTCACACAAGCTCCCTCAAAACCAAGCTGAAGAATCAGCAGTGTTACCTAAGATAAAACTGCCAGAAGTGTCCCCAAAGCCATGTGAAGAACCTTTGGCTATACCATACGTTGCAGAAGAGGTGGAGGAGTTGGTGCACGCAGCAGCTGAGAAGCTATGGAAATGCAAAAGGTTGGGGCATGATCTTCAGGCCCTCAGCAACCCCAGAGACATGAATGAATCCCCCCAAAATGATGACATTGAAACCATTAGTAAAGAAATCTACAAACAGGTAGGGAAGTTATCTCAGATTATTGTGAAATGTATGAAAATAAAGGAAATTTACCCAACCTATTTTTAAAAAAGGAATGCTATTTTGGACTCTGGCATGATTAGTGATAGAATGCAGTATAAAACAAGGTATGGTGTGCTTGTGGAAGACAGATACAATGAAGTGTGAAAGAGAAAGGAGGGTATGGAAGCATTTTTCGAAAGGGTTAAAAATTATTGGTCCAAAGAATGCAATAGTGAAACAAAATTACATTCCACTTGCTGCAAAGCTAGTACTCAGTATAAATACTTTCATAAATATTTTTGTTTAGTTCTTTGAAAAATGATATAGTATTATAATAATATATAATGGTAATACAATGTTTCTTTTATTTTTATGAAGGTTGTGTTTGATTTAACAAGAGAGATTTTTGAAGAAATCTTTGCAGAAGATCCAAATTTGAATCAGCCATTATGGATGAAACCCAGCAGAATAATTTCTGGATACTTTCGACGAGTAAAAGATCCAAGTGATCTTGAAGAAATAAAAGTAGGAATAAGATAAATAGCTTAAACTTTAAATATATTTATAGAAATAAAGTGCAGTTCACCTAGATAGCAATTCTCAGATGTTTTGGTCTCAGGACGTCTTTATATTCTTAAAAATTATGGAGGACCCCAAAGAGCTTTGGTTTACATGGGTTATATTTATTGACATTTACTGTATTAAGGTTTAAAATTGAGAAATTTTAAAAGCTTTATTTGTCTTCATGGACCCTCTGAAAGGGTCTTGGGCACTCCCAGGAGTCCCTAGACCACGCTGACAACTACTGGTCTAGACTCTAGAACTTAAAGTAGAATGTGAAGTCTGGTGGAGTTTTGTTATGCATTTTTATCTGAAAACTAATTTTCTTACGCCATCAGTCATATTCCAAGATGAGTGTGCATGTGATACCATCTCTCATTTTTCCACTATAGTTTCTTCTTACTGCTGATTTCGCTTAAATATTAGTTTGAAATAGGATATGGATGAATGCTTCTATTTCTTAAAACTAAGAAAGGCTTTAACTGTCACTAATACTTAACACTGTTCCAGTTAGAAATCCATCCAAGAAGGCCTACATCTAACATGTAATATTTTTTAAAAAAAATACAATGAATTAAAATTGTATATAATGAATTAAAATTCTCCCAATACAACAACTAATGATAGCTATCCCTGAATTAATAGGTCTGGGGGAGGAGAATAGTTCCAAAAAGTGCCTGATGCTGCATTTATCCATATTCTGGAATGTACAAGAGTTGAATCAGTGTCATAATTCATAATGAATTTCATGGATATTTCTAGAGTTAGCTACCAGGTTGCTTTACTGTAGTTGTAATTGCCTAGCAATACAATGTGTTTTCTGTTGCATATATGCCATGTCTGTGTCCTCACTTGAAATGTTCTCCCTGAAAGCTGCTTGTAGAGATGATGTTGCAACTAGAGAAAATGTATTTAGTTAGCATTCATTATTCTTTTATTTCTCCTTTATCCAAGGTGTTTATAACAACTGAAGTTCTAAAGCTCTTAAATTTGAGAAAGGAATCAAATAATAAAACTGACTGGCAGAAAATGATGAAATTCGGACGGAAAAAAAAGGATAGAGTGGATCACATATTGGTTAGTAATTATTTTTTCTATTATGCATTGTAGTCAGGCATAAATACCTAGCAGCCTGCATGGTTTGAAAAAAATGGGTTAGATCTAATGTTGCTTACATATTAGCTTGTTCTTCTTTCCCAGATTTGCTTTCAGCCCTCCTAAGCAGAAGGATTGTAGATATGGGAAGAACTCCATTCCCCTATTGGGCAAACCATATTTTTCCTTATGTGTACTCATCCATATAAACTATGGATAAATGTCAACTAAAATTAGGCATTTCCAAATTTAGGTCTTTAAGCAGAAAATATATGTAAGCAGACTTGTATTATTATTATTTACAAGGGTATATAGACCACTTCAATCAGAACCAAACTAAGCAGAATATATTATATATATATATATAACCTCTAGGCCACAGGCTCTTTCTCGCTTTGTTAGCTGAGAGGCAAGGGAGATATGTGTTAAGTATTTGTTAAGTATTTTAGAATACCTTGCCAGGCCCAAATACAGGCCAAACCTTATTGCCTGTATCAGCCTAACCTAAGGCCATCCACAAGCTGTAGTCGCAACTGTGACAACTCATTATTTGTGTAAATTTTTTGGATTGCTAACAAAGAATTAAAGGGAGAATGATATGGCCATTTCAAACTCATTTGTTCTCATCAGTCAGCCATACCCTTCTGTGATTCGAACCTGGGCCGATTGCACCTGCCTGATGTGCAATCTCTTCTCATTGGCATCTGTCAGTCTCAAGAGACTATGGTATTGTGCTCTGGAAAGAGGTCCTAAAGCAGCATCTGGTGTGGCTAAAAGGGCCAATTCGAGAGTGGCAGTCCCTTCCGCACTGAGGGCAGGTACAATCTGTCCCCTGTCCAGAGGGATCTAAAGGCCTTGGGAATGGACATTAACAGCTGGGAAACCTCGACCTCTGATCACTCAGCTTGGAGGCTAAAGACACAGCATGGCCTTCTCCAATTCGAAGAGACACTTGTGCGGCAGGCTGAGGCCAAGAGGCAGTCCCGGAACCAGCGAAATCTGGGGGCTGGACAGGGGACAGATTGTATAATGTTGACTCTTAGTCACCTCATAAATAGTGATAAAGTCCTATTTTTACATTTTTGTTTAACTGTATTATATCTAGGAATTATTATTCATTTTCTTTTCTTTTCTTTTCTTTCCTGTGAGTTGTTGAAAAACTAAACGACCCCTGTAGCTTTTATATAATGATGGTTATATGGATTTACAATAATAATTTTTATTATATATGTTTACAGAGTAGTATATTAATAGTGGTGACTTTTCTTTCTCCCCTTTCTAATTCTAAGGTTCAAGAATTGTATGAAGAAGAGGCTCAATGGGTGAACTATGATGAAGATGAGTTGTATGTGAAGATGCAACTAGCAGATGGCATTTTTGAGGCCTTAATTAGAGAGACTATTGATCTCCTCAATCAGATCACTGAAAAAAAGAAATTGTTGCTTGTCTAACATCAAATCATATTTTTTTTTTCAAAATGATTTTCCCGGAGTACAGTATGATCCTGAGATTGGCTGAGAAGTGACACAACGTCTCCTCTTCCTGTGCTGCCTTTGGATCTCCTACGCTGGATTTGTTCCAAAAAGGCTCCCCCTTCCCCAACATGCTTTTGCCAATTCAGTATGTACAATAATACTTGGCACTTGTTCTTTCGATATCGGCAGTTTTTAAATGGTTGGGATGGAGCACCAAGTACCCAACGATGGAAACTCAAGTTACTAGTAAACATTCATTTTAATAACTGCTCTACTTTGTTTTATATGTAATTTATAACTCTGTTTTCCGACTTAACAGTGTATATGTCAGTCCAACCAAGTATCTATTCCTCGCTCTGATGTAATTTAAATCTTTTTGTCTCATTATGGATCTACTGTCATTGGATTAATGCATGCAGATCTGAGGAGTCATGCTCCCGTTTTTCAGCTACGTTTTTATTTCCATTTCTTAAATGATTAATCTAGGATACTTTTTCTACTTTTCCACTATATTTGTTTTTCCTCAGTAAACCACCAGCTGCTCCTAAGTAAATGGTACTCAGGATTCTCTCAGGATTTTAATATGTGAGAGATAGGAAAAAATGCTTACATAATGTGGGCCATTGATCCCTTTGATTCCTCCCTTGCTTACCACCTTACTGTAATGTACTGGTGAAACCATTACTTGAACTAGCTAGGGTTAGGAGTGTATGTACCAAAGAGAGTGATACTCAGTGCTTGACTCTGGACCTGATTTTTTTATGCTTGTGACATTTCTTATAACTTATTTTATAACTCATAAAAAATAATTGTTGAGTGCTCTTTGAACGCACTGTTACGGGATTTAAAACGTTGGAACATCTGTACATGAAGAATGCATCTCATAAAAATGAGGTATCATACTATGTGCAAGAAATGCATCAGAGACGAGAATCTACAAAGATCCAAATGTATGGGATTTTTTTTCTATTATGGGGTAGAAATGGATTGTGAAGAGGCACATGTTACGTCAAACTAATGTACTTGGAAAGGGAAATAGGATGTCAAGAGCCCTTTTGCCAAGATTTACATGACTGTTAGAATAGGCCACTGTCAAACACAGTGTGGCTCATACTGCCTCCATTTTTTCTCCCCCACCCCCTCAGTTTTCTCCAGGGAACAGAAAATAATCTAGGCTTGACTACTGATGCCTTAATTTGAAATCTGGATTACTTGAGGAACCATTGAATCAGAGTGGATTCAAAATCTGTTAATCTATCCCAGCAGAAACAGCGTTCCAAAGCATAGAAGGAGGCATTCCAAAGACTTTATTTATGCCCTTTTTCCTTTCATCTTTAGTTTCTTGGTCTTCCAGTTAGTATGTGTCTGCCAGTACTGTCTTTTGAAACTTTTATTGATTTATTTGCTGTTTGCACAGTGTAACACAACCAAGATAGCTCCTTTTAACCAGAAAATATACAAAAAAATAGTTATTGGCATACAATCAGAAATGCTCATAGGTAGATTGACAGAACCATATTTGTAAACTTGGCTGATTAATTATACCTAAATGGGCTAAAGGAACAAAAGACAGAATAACTAGCACATAGACTTTACTAGTATGCAAATGCCAACTTTAAACAAATCTGGTGGAGCAAGCTGCTATGAGTTAAGTACTTTTCATACTGAACCTCAGAATGTTTTTAATACATATAATACATACAACTTTAATACACTTTAATACAAAGTTGCTGTTTTTCTCTCTCTTTGTTTTGGAACAAATGAGGCCATTTGTTTACGTTTTGCCATTTTGGGATCATCCATGTCTTTTTCCCTACACATACAGCTAAATTATGAGAATCTAGGGAATATCCAAGCAAAGAGGATTGGGGAAGTCACCAGCCAAATTGGTAGCTATATTGATCAAAGAGAATATTGACATGCCCAAGGTGATTAAAGGTGATAAATTGCTTATCTCAGAGTTAATGCTGTGATCCATAGTGATGCAAAATTTTCACTGCAACCAAATCTAGAGAAACAGGGCCAACATATAGTACAGATTTAAACTCAGAGAACTCTGGCTATTATAGCATTTTTTTTTTGCTGGCAACAACTACTTGAGCATGAATCCAGGAACAGTCTAGCGACAACTTTGGCTGTTAAGAAATGGTCTTCAGTATTGCCTCATCAGCTCCACTTATACCAGAAAGAGCAACCCATTCAGGCCTTGTATGGCATTTTTCTTTGTATGTGGCAAGTTCTGGGAATTCACTTTATCTTTAAAGATACCTTTGACTGATCACTACTAATATCATACATCCAACTAAATTCCAGCTAAATCGATCTAACAGCTAAACTGCATGTTACCAAAGTTGTTCAATTTCTAGTATGGTATCTGGCTGATATGGTGTAGGCCTTTAAGGGCTGTTAACACTGGGATTCTTGAGAAGGAAATTCCCTTTTGGCTCAAGTGCAATTACCTAATCACATCTTGGCAATTGAATAGACTGGGTGAAGAGGGTGTCTGCAAAATGAGAAACCGAGTAAGGGGGAAAGAGTGAATAACTACTTGCCTTAAATAGATGTTCTGGGCAACCCTCTTTTTCTCATTGCACTGACACATTAAGGATGTGTTCTTCCCCAAATCCCCTTTCTGCTGCCTCCATTCAGATGACCCCAAATATTGATGCCTCTTTGTCCCCCCCCCACTAGAGAGAGGGGTTATACTGAGGTTCTCTTATCATAAAAAAGGGCTGGAGACTTGCACTCAAATACCTGTTGATTTCAGTGATTATGGCTACCAGATTCAACCTTTGTACCATCTTGCAGAAACTTACTATTATAGTTTTCTACAGTGCTTAATTATTCCTGCAAGTGAGATTGGAGGGCCATGTAGCTACTCTGGAAAAAACACCTGAAAACATTTTTTAGGATTTGCTATAATACCTCCAGCTCACTTTCAGAAAACCTATGTGTGTATGAATATATAATACATGCTGTTGTCACCCACAGATTCATGCATTCATATACCCGAGTGTCATTTCCCATTTTTTAATTTCCGTGCAAATACAGGCACGATCATTGTGTTTACTAAATGTAATTTAGTGTAAAGTGAAATTTTAGCACAGTGCCCAGTGAATCCTTTAGAAGCTTGTCCTTTTTCCATCAGAGTTCAGAATGGACTTAAGCAGCATAGAGGAGTTAATTATGACAAAGAATCACTAATTGTCTTGGAGAGTATATCCTGATTATATTATATTATGCCCAGCCATCAGAATTCACTTTGGAGAAAAACACTGACAATAATATATATATAGCACAGCTAGAAAATATGGACTGTGAATGCTGTTTTATTCTGTATTAAATGAATTTTTGAGGAAAATTGCATACCTCAAAATGTATGCAAATATAAAGAGCAACAATCTTTGTGGATCTGTTCCTGACCTATAGATTTAAGATAAAATCCTCAAGATGTCATATTAAAGCTCAATTTAAATGTAAAACCATCACCAAGAAAACTATTTTATATGCTCTTGTATAATCGCCATTTACTTCAAAGGGAGGCTTGAATAGGAAAGTGGTTCCATGGATTGTAACCTGTCGCCTTTTCAGTGCTCCAGTATTTCAGAAAATTTAACAGCAAGGTTTTATGGCCTGTTTGGCAAGGGGGAGGAGGACAAATGGATGATCTTCAAAAAAAAGTGGCCTTAGCATTTTTGCAATACTTGAATAAAAGTGTGTATTCACTAAACAAATACCATAGCACAGCATTCAGAGACCTTTGATGTCACTGCACAGTAAAGCCTTTTTTTCAAGCAAGTTTATTAATCAGAATTGAATTATGTTCCAGCAGCAAAAATAGTTTTTATGGTTGTAAAGTAATTCTTTGTAAATTGTACATTGTCAATATAAACAGGGAAAACTCATCTGAACTAATTTAAAATCTCATGGATAGAGTGAAAAACTGTACATTATAACACGTTGGAGTAAATAAAAGTTTTGAGAGAGCCTTTGCTTACATTTTCAAAGTTGTCTAGGAGAAAGTATTCTTCCTTGCATACTGTGCTGTGCAGATACTGTTCCTGCCTATGTGTTTATGTAAGTAACTTATTCATAGGTTTCCAGGCCAATTTCAGCCAATGTACACACTTCTTTGTGTAGTACGGCTTGGTAGAATACAGGGTGTTAAGGTTCATGTAATTTTGAAATGTAAAATAAACCAGAATAGTCTCTGTGTACACCAATGTAAATACCTTTGTTATTTTGAGATGTACTTTAAGAAAATAAAGTCTGTAAATGGTTTATAAATTATACAAATAGTTTATCGGTCTTTAAAATAAGGTACATTTGTTCATATGCTGTTTGTTCTGGGTAAATGTAGGTCCCAATTCCCTTTAAAAATATTCACCAGTGACAAGTGTGCTTTAATTACCCAGATTGTTTTCTTGATCAAACCAGTGTCTAATTAATCCAGTATCATGTTTCCAAGATCAAACAAAGACCTCTGGACATTCCAACATGAAGATATTTGATTATTCCCTTAATAATGGAGTCTCCTATATGCAGAAAATATGTTTACTAATATTAGCAAGGATTATTTCTTCTCAGTTGCCACTTAAGGTTCTTTAAGCCTAGAAAAGAAACAGAATAACTATAGCAAAAGGCCACATTGGTCTTCATAATCAATGTTCTGAGTCAATATTCTGAGTTTTCATTACTAATCATGGCTTAAATTAATAAATACAAAACTCTTACTAAAACAAATTTATTGTAAGAAGCAGCAGAACGTATATAAAATGAGAAAAGGTAGTGGGATGTATCATTTGTAGTACATTGTGATACAGTCACAAAATCACACAATACAAATTTTGTTCAGAGTATTTCAATAAGAGATTACCTGGTTCCAGCCAAAGCAGCAAGTAGAGGAATCATGGAAGAAAGGCTGAAGGGTAAAAGAAGAGTATTTTTTTTCAAAAGTAAATATTCCTTATTTGATTTTAAAATTTATTTTCATGTTATTCAGGCCAGTTAGAGAGTTAGCCTACTTAGAGTAGTCATATTTGGGAAGTCCATGGGGGCAAAGGATGCGAGTCTTCATACACATTCCTAGTACAGTATCTGATACGATTAAGCCAACACATAGCTGAAAGAACAGACTCAGAAGACAGGATGGGGCAAACTTGCATTTTCCCTCATACCTTGGAAGTCTGTTATTGAAGGGTCCTTAATGCTCTCTGAGCTTGGTTGTTTTCTTGCAGACATTTCATTACCCAAACTAGGTAATGTTATCTAATTTGGGTAATGAAAGGTCTGCAAGACAACCACCAAGCTCGGAGAACACCAAGGACTCCTCATTTCAACCCTCAGATACAAATATTTTCCTTTATTGATAGGTTTCTTATTTCCACAATATTTTAAATGGATGGCCATTTTCATATCTTATTATATGAAGTTATTTTCTCTTCTTGAGTCTGAAAACACTCCCAGTTAGGCTGCTTGGATGGCCTTTAATTCTAGAATTACGAAGAAAAAAAGGAAAGGAGTCAAGCAAATCCACAGTTTATAAAACAATGGTCCAATCTCTGAACATGCAGGACTTCCAGATTTGGATTAATTTCACAGCGAAACAAATGAAATATTTTTCACCTCCAGCTTTTCCCCCCCATTACTACTTTATGTACTGATATATGATTTCTATGCACTCATAAATATCATAGCTTCTATTCTTTTTATCCATATTCAGTATTCTTATCCCACAATGCTGAATATGGCATACTACGGTACTGTTTATGTGATTAGGTAAGAGGGGAAGACTATCACCAAAGCTGAATTCCTTCAAACAACTATGTGTGTCTAAGAATATATTAAAATAGTCCCTTAGTCAGAAAGGTGCTTTCTCATTTATAGTAGAAAATAAGTGTTAAGAAATACTGTGTTGGGTACATACCCAGATATTAGTTAGAAAGAAGAACTTAGGGCTGAGCTGAATGCAGATCCCATGAATCACTCTAATACTGATGGAAACCAAGGAAAATATTAATAAATGTACGAGAGCAATTCAGAAATAACCCTCTGTTTGGTTATCAATGACAGACACTCGCAGATACAGAACTTTTATGATATACAGTACATTAGAAAACTATAACATTACTTTTTGACATTATCACCATTCAAATTGAGGCACTTGTCATAATGTCTTACAAAGTTGGAAATTCCTTAGCTCAGTGCCAAATCTGGACTATGGAGGGGGAGGTGATCAAAAACATCCCAATGGAACTGCTTCAAAACTTCTTGGGTGCACCTAGCGGTGTGTGGGTGAGTATTATTGTGAACCAACACCACACCAGAAGTGGTGCCACAGAAAATCCCATCAAATGTGAAGATGCCAAAGGAGTACTGCTAGTGAGGTTCATGCAGCGTAGTTCAACCATCAGTTCAGAAGTCTACTGTGAAATGTTACGAAAACTCAGACAAGCCATTCATAACAAGTGTCGGGGCATGCTGACTCCTGGTGTTGTGTTGGTTCACGATAATACTCGCCCGCACACCTCTAGACGCACACAAAACATTTTGAAGCAGTTCCATTGGGATGTTTTCGATCACACACACACACACACACACACACACACACACACACACACACACACACAAAATTAGCCCAGATTTGGTGCCGAGCAACTACTACTAAAGAATTTTAAACCTTGTAAGATGTTATGACAAGTGCCTCAATTTGAACGGAGATTATGTTGAAAGTAACGTCGTAGTTTTCTAATGTGTATAATAAAGGTTTTGTATCTCTATATCCACTGATAATTTATTTCCAAATTGCCCTCATATTTAACTGATAGCCTGTATTTGCCTCATCAAGGGCAATCTTAATTCCTTCAGATTTCACTATTTTCCCCCTGTTGATGGTCAGTGTGGCACATTTTTTTCAGTCTAAAAGCCATTGCAATATCTTGGTTGTATATATGGATAATGTTGAGCAGCGATTCCATTTCAGATGATGTTTTTCCATATAGCTCCAGATCTTTCACATAAAGGAGGTGGGATAATCTGGCAGACATTTTTAATGTTTGATGGCCATGGCCTGACTCACATGACTTTCAATGACTCTGGGTGGCTCACAACATTTGAAGAATTTGCAATAAATTAAATAAAAGATAAAAGATGCCAGGTTCCTTCAGATTGTGCTCATAAAGATATCCTCAAGTCCTTGTGTCTTTTGTCACGTTGTTCTTAACCTATTCTGACATATCAATATCGTTTTGATAATTTAATATTTAGAACTGTACGCAAAACTTTAGGTGTGGGATTACTACTGCAGAATAGAAGGGAATATGAACTCCATACATCTTTGATACAAAGCTTTTAACACATCCCAAAATGGCATTAGTTTTTGTAGCAGCTATTGCACATTGCTGCTCATGTTCATTTGCTTCTAATGACCTACTTAAGTTCTTCTCAGATGTGTTTGCAAGTACTGAACTCCCCTTCTATTATGTTTTATTTTTCCTCCCTGCATGTAATATCGTACATTTCTACATGTTGAAAGACATCTTTTCCTTTCACCCAGTCTTCCATCTTGTTTAGATTAGATTACAATTTCATTCTACCATCTTAATTGTTGGCCAAATCTCCTAATTATATAGTTTATAGTTTATAGTTTATTTGATTTATATACCGCCCTTCTCCTTGGTGGGACTCAGGGCGGTTCACAGGGCATACATAAGAAACACTATACAAAAATTAAAAAGAATTAAATCCATGCCCAATTAAAACAGAAGTACAGATTAAAAACAATTAAAAGCCCATAATCCCCCATCAGGCCAGACCAGCTAATTCGAACAGATGGGTCTTCAGGCCCCGACGGAAAGTTCGAAGGTCTGGTGCCATCCGGAGCTCCACCGGCAATTGATTCCATAAAGCCGGAGCCCCCACAGAGAAGGCCCTCCCCCTGGGGGCCACCAGTCGACATTCCCTGACTGGCGGCACCCTGAGGAGGCCCTCTCTGTGGGAACGCACAGGGCGGAGGGGAGTCGATGCCGGCAGCAGGTGGTCCCTGAGGTAACCCGGACCCATGCCATGTAGGGCCTTAAAGATCGTGACCAACACCTTGAACCTCACCCGAAAGACAACTGGTAACCAATGCAGCTCGCGGAGCAAAGGTGTAACATGGGAGTACCGGGAAACTCCCAAGACAACTCTCGCGGCCGCATTCTGTACCAGTTGGAGCCTCCGAGTGGTCTTCAAGGGAAGCCCCATGTAGAGAGCATTACAGTAGTCAAGGCGAGAGGTCACGAGCGCATGAGTGACTGTACACAGGGCATCCCGGTTCAGATAGGGCCGCAACTGGCGCACCAGGCGAACCTGGGCGAAAGCCCCCCTAGTCACGGCCACTATATGCTCTTCCAAAGTAAGCCGTGAATCTAGAAGGACTCCCAAGTTGCGAGCCCTATCCACGGGGGGTAAGAGCTCACCCCCCATAGAAAGAGATGGAACATTTGGAATGTCCCGGGATGCCGGAATGCACAGCCACTCAGTCTTGTCAGGGTTGAGCTGAAGTCTGTTCCTCCCCATCCAGACCCGAACCGCCTCCAGGCAACGGGACATCACGGCGAGGGCATCACTGGGGTGGTTTGGGGTCGAAAAGAAAAGTTGGGTATCATCGGCATACTGATGATACCCAACTCCAAAACCACGAATGATCTCACCCAGCGGTTTCATATAGATGTTGAACAGGAGAGGCGAGAGAACCGACCCCTGAGGAACTCCACAAACGAGAGACCTAGGGGCCGATCTCTGCCCCCCTGCCAACACCGACTCCGAGCGTCCCAGGAGATAGGAGGAGAACCACTGAAGAACTGTGCCTCCCACTCCCAATCCCCTGAGACGCCGCAGCAAGATACCATGGTCGATGGTATCGAAAGCCGCTGAGAGGTCTAATAGGACTAGGACAGAGGAATGTCCCCTATCCCGCGCCCTCCAGAGATCATTCACCAGAGCGACCAATGCCGTCTCCGTGCTGTACCCGGGCCTGAAACCCGATTGGTAGGGGTCCAGATAATCCGCTTCATCCAGGACCAGAGGGAGCTGATGCGCCACCACACTCTCAACAACCTTCGCAAGAAAGCGAAGGTTGGAGACTGGACGAAAGTTGTTCAAAACGGCTGGGTCCAGGGCAGGCTTCTTGAGGAGAGGTCTCACCACCGCCTCCTTCAAGACGGTGGGGAAATAACCCTCACTCAAAGAAGCAGATATAACCGCCTGGAGCCAGCCTCGTGTCCTCTCCCTAGCTGCATAAACCAGCCAGGAAGGGCACGGGTCCAACAAACATGTGGAGGAGCTCAGCCTCCCCATAATCCTGTCCACTTCATCAGGGGTCACAGAATCAAACTCTTCCCAGATAACATTGACAAGACCGCCCGTGTCCTGATCGCCTGACTCTGCCCAGCTGGAGTCCAAACCGGTCCGAATCCGAGCGATTTTATCCGACAGATGATGACTAAATTCCTCGGCACGACCTTGCAAGGGATCCTCCCTCACCTCCTGATTGAGAAGTGAGCGAGTCACCCTAAACAAGGCGGCCGGGTGATTATCTGCGGACGCGATGAGGGTGGAGAAGTAATTACACCTCGCCACCCTCATCGCTGCGAGATAAGACCTAATATAGGTTCTTAACCGCAACCGGTCGGGTTCGGATCGGCTAGACCTCCAGCAGCTCTCTAGGCCCCGTTTCCGGCGCTTCATCTCCCGGAGCTCCGCGGAAAACCATGGAGCTCGCTGGGATCTGCGCCGGGTCAGGGGCCGCAAGGGTACAACCCGGTCAAGTGCCTCAGTGGCTGCCCTTCCCCAGGCTTCCACTAAGGCATCAGCCGAGCTGTGAGCAGTGGAGGCAGGTGGGGACCCCAGCGCCGCTTGGAATCTATCAGGATCCATTAAGCGTCTGGGGCGGTACCATCTAATTGGCTCCGTACCCCCACGGCGGGGGGTGGCAAAGCGGAAGACCAGCCGCAGGAGATGATGATCGGTCCATGACAGGGGCATAATAAATGGAGAGCCCCCACCTAGATCATCCAACCACCGTCTAGATAAAAAAATCAGGTCAAGGGTGTGGCCTCCCTCATGAGTTGGCTCTGAAATTACTTGCGTCAGGTCCATGGCCGCCATGGAAGCCATGAACTCCCGAGCTAGCTCAGATGAACCTCCCAGGGATGGTAGATTGAAGTCTCCCAAAACTATAAGTTTGGGAAACTCAACCACCAAACCCGAGAGGATATCGAGCAGCTCGGGCAGGGCTGCCGCTGTGAGACTAGGCGAAATGTACACCAGCAGCAAGCCCAACTGCGCCCCAGGACCAAATCTCATGAAGAGAGACTCACACCCGACTATCTGAGAAACGGTGGCCTCCCGCGGACATAAGGTCTCCCTAATGGTAACCGCCACTCCCCCACCCCTACCTTGAGCTCGTGGCCGGTGTAGCACCCGGAAACCTGGTGGGCAGAGGTCAACCAAAGGGACCCCACCCTCTGGGCCCAACCAAGTCTCCGTGATGCAGGCCAGGTCCGCATGCTCACCCTCAACTAAATCCCTAACGAGGGGAGCTTTATTAACCACGGACCTGGCATTCAGGTACACCAGCCGGAGCTCAGGAGGCTGCACATCCCCGCTCCCGGGACCTCGGGGAAGAACCAGAGGGTCGGAGTGCCTCACCGCTTGAAGACAGCGGAGACGGCCCTCCCGGTAACGATATGGCCCCCTGTCTATCCGCCTGCTGCCTTTCCCCGTCGTGGGAATTGGTAGTCCCACGACCCGCTCAAGAGCCCCAGATGTAACCACAACCCGCTCCCCCCGAACGCCGTCAGACCCAGGCCTGGCCTGCAACAAAGTTGTTTGGCTACCCCCCACCGCCAGACAACCACTACCCCCCACCCCCCTCCCCAACCCCCTAAAAAATTTAGCTAAAAAATTAACCAGGGGCCTCTTATTAGGTTTATATCGAGAGCCCCTGGCCTTTCCCGGCCATCTCTCAGGGTCCCAACAATTGGGCCCCTCATCGAGATTAGGGAAAGAAAAGAAGGCGGGACGCACCCAGGAGAGGGGGGCACCCCTGAGGGCGAGCAAGTCCGTGTCGGAATATTGATGCATCCAGTCAGCAAGTCCAGAGAGGGAAGTCCAATGATTGAAACCAACAGGAGGATCAAAGGAAAGGAGTGGGACATTTGGGCCATCCACCAACCACTGCCACTTGATTGGATGCTCCCAGAGGCATACCACAACCCGTCCTCTCACAACGGGACGCGAGTCTGCCTCCGGGGATGGTCCAAAATGCCCACCCTGGGTGGGGCAGCACCCACAGAGCTCCCACCTCTATGGGGCTGCCGATGTAAAACAGGCCACTCTCCCACTGTGGCCTGTACCCAGGTCCGTCCCAGTCCAAAGGGGAAAGAAGGAGGCAAATGGAAAGTTAATAAATAAGATAATAAATAAGTGAATAAATAAGTTGGCAGTCCGTTGTATCGCCATCGTTGTCACAAAAGTCGTTGCTGCTGCCATCATCTCAAGCAGCCAAAAACCAACGAATCGCTGTCGCCATGGTCGTCCTCTCCACCGCCCAAAGCAGCCCGAGGACGCCGCCGCCATCGCCACTTCCATCGTCAGCAATAACTCAGAACCCGCACAAAGGGCAGCCCTATCAGTAAAATAACAAGCAGCTGTCTTCTCCGCCGCCAAACGGCCCGAAGACGCCGCAGCCGCCAACAAACGGCACAAGCAGGTCCAACAATAAAATGTCTCCACCGCCGCCGCCGCCATTGCCACTGCTGCTGCTGCCGCCGCCGCCAGAATAATCTGCGAGCTTCTCATACAGGCTCTCCTCCCCTCTCACGGAAGCGCCGATCAGCTGGGGCTCTGAAGACGCCGCGAGCTCCAGGGACGCCGAGAACGCCGCCGAAAACGGCCGAAAGTCGTCCGAAGCAGCAGCGCCGACCCGACAGCCCAGGCAGCCCAGGACAGATGTAAACGCCCCCGCTGCCGACCGCAGCCTCCTAGGAGAGGTCCGGAGACACCAGGGCAGCAGGGACCGGCTAGCCGAAAAAGCCGAACCCAGCAACGCCGCGGGAGACAAACAGGCGAGGGAAAAGCGACGCGCAGATGGAACAGGCCAACAGCCGAACTGCCACCTCATTTGCCTCGTAATTCATTTCGTGGATCAAAATCCACATCCCCTACTCAGCGGGCCCAAAAAGACCCCCTGAGGGACTCCAAAAGGACGCCCCCATAGCCGGAGCTCACGGAGCTCAGCCTGACACGTCCGCCATCTTCAAAAGCCCTGGACTTCCTTGTAGTATCACACATTATTTGGACAGTTTAAATGTATGTGCTACAAGGAAGGGAAAGCTCTGTCAGGCTTTCAAGGTTCTCTTACTATAGACTGTCAAAAATGGATCTCCAGTATTTCTTATGGAATCAGTTTCCTGACCTGACCTACCTCAAAGGGGTAACCTGAATTTTGATAGACTGGCAGTGTTGTACCAAAGAGAATCAAGGCAGGAATAATTTTCTACTGTTCCATTGCTTAATAATTCTTACTATTAGGAAACTCCTCCCTATTTCCAAGTTTGGATCTGCCTCTGACAAGCTTCCACTCTTTGCTTCTTGTCCTATCTTTGGGTGCTATGAAGAATAAATTGACACCATCTTCCCTGATCCAGGATCCAATCTGGGTCAGTCACCGGGACCATGAGGTTTTGTCTTCCTAGCTTTCGGACTTGTGCTGGAGCCCATTTTCAGGGAACTTCTCTCTAGCAGAATGTGTGCTGTTCTGTGTGCGATATTTCTAGTGCCTGTTGTATGTGGCTTTTTAGATGTTGATTGGGGTGTATTGATGATTGGCTTTGAAGTCACTAACTGTTGTTTGCTTGTGTTGCCCAGCTCTCGCCTTCTAAGTACTTGATGCATATTGCTATGCATGCTCCATCAGCCATGTTAAAATCTCTTTAGGCTGAGCAATTATAATTACAGTATCAACAGCAAATAAATTCATTTTATGTTCTTGTGCAGTTATTTCTGTACCAAATTCTGTTATTTTGGTGTAGCTGAATTTCCAGTGGTTGCTGTGCCAGTAAAAACATAACAAGAAAGGGAAAACTTCCGGGTGGCAAGGTTCCGTCGATGGCGGCCGTTCCGGCCGTCAGCCCCGCTGCTTTCCATTGGAGCCACTAAAACAGCGATGATCAGCTGTTTTGCAGCTCGGAAACCCTCTCCTCGGGAGAAGAGGGGAGGGTGAGTGTTCAGGTAGGGGTAGAGCTCCCCTAGACCCCCAGAGTTTAAATTCTGGGGGTTGAAGGGTGAGAGCCCCCCCGAAGCCTGAATTTGCTCCGGACTCGGGGACTCCTTTGCTCCAAGGCTTTGGAGCGGAGCAGAACGCTGCAACCATCCCTGCAATCAACAATTAATTTTGGATTACTTGGATGCAGGTAGAGCTGTGCAGGAGAATATTGAAATAGCAAGTATTTGAACTTTAACTCTGGTTTACTTTGAAAGAAAAAGTTGCAAGCAGTGTGGAAAGTGAAAGTGCGCAACGGAAATTAACTGGGTGTTAAGATGGCTTCTAAATCAACCAAAGTTCCTAGAAGTGCTGGTGCTTCACCAGTTCAGCATTCTTCATTACAGGGTTTGATGCCTCCTCCTGTGGCACCCGCACCCGCATTAACATTAAAAGATTTACAAGATGCTTTAAAAATACAATCCCAGCAAATAGCTGAACTTATTGAGGAGAAGAATACTGAAATAAGAGCAGACATTTTAGCTGCATTTCAAGGGCTTGCAGTCTGTATTGAGCGCCTGGATGATCGTATGGAAGAGCTGAATCAAAATAATTTGAGACTGGATGCTAAAATGTTGGAAGCTGAAAATGTGATGGAAAAGATTGATGATGATGTAGTTATGATACAATATAGAGATATGGAGTTTGCTTTGAGGATTAGAGGATTGAAAGAGGACCCAAAGGAAAATTTGAAAGAGTTATTGGCACAAGCCCTTGAACCGATTTTGGACCGTCAAGCAGAAGATATTATGGGGGATATAGACAAAATATTTCATGTCAATTCTTGGATTGCCAGACAAAGAAAATTACTTAGAGATGTGGTGGTTTACTTTACAAAGAGATCAATCAGAAATGTGATTATCCAAGCCTTTTATAACAATAGATTTAAAGTTGCTGAGCAAGGGGTTTTAATTCTGAAAGAGATTCCTCCAAGAATTTTAAGGAGAAGAAAAGAATTTGCTTTTTTGGCAGATGAATTAAAGAAACGGCAGCTTCAGTTTTGATGGGAGATTCCAGTAGGCTTGGTGGTGAATTATGCTGGCACGACATATCGTCTTAATACAGTTTTGAAGGCACAATATTTTCATTCTAACATATTGAAGGCAGGTCCTCGGCCATCTCCAGAATTCAAAGGAAGGAAGGATGAAGGAGAGCATCAGACTCAAGTGGAGAGTATACAAGGAGCTGAAGGAGTTATTTTGCAGAAGGTTAAAGAATCTCAGCAAATTTTAGAAGTTGAGCAGTCCCAGACGTCATCAGAAGAGGTTAAAGAACAAAGAATGACACAGGCTGCAATTAGACGAATGAGACGAGAACAACAGAAAGCTACAATCATATCTCAAGAACCTACTTATAGTGAAGCAGTGGGAGGAGCGAAACCGAAGAGGCAGGTGCAGGTGGTTTTGCAAGAGGCGCTCCGAAAGCTTCAGGTCGCAAAAGATGGCGACAAAGTTTCTAACCTGGAATGTTAATGGATTAAATTCCCCGCACAAGAGAAAGAAAGTATTTCAGTATTTGAAACAATTTAAAAATGATGTTATTTGTTTACAGGAAGTGCACATTCGTGCAACTGATCAAAAATATCTGATAAACTCTAGATTGGGTACACAGTTTAGTGCGTCTGCTCCAGATAAGAAAAATGGAGTAATCATTTATGTGAAAAAGAATTTAACAGCTAATTTAATTGAAACAGATAAACAAGGAAGATATATTATAATTGAACTGTTAATAGAAGGCAAGAAAATACTTTTGGTTGGATTATATGCTCCTAATCAACAGCAAGGAGAATTTTATAAACTTTTACATAGTAAGATAATTCAATGGGATTATAAATCATGTATTTTGATGGGAGACTGGAATGGTGTCCTGGATACACAGAAAGACAAAAAAAGGTCTTTTTAAAAGTATACCAAATCATACTAGATTGCCTAAATCCTTTTTTGAGATGAAAGATGACTTGGAATTGAGAGATGTTTGGAGAGAAAGAAATTTGGAAGAAAAAGATTTTACCTTTTTTCCGATAGACATCAATCCTTTTCTAGGATTGATTTTGTATTAACTACTAATGATTTTTTTCTAGGATTAAGAAGATTAAGATATGTCCAAGAACTCTATCAGATCATAGTCCAGTATGGTTGGAACTGGAAAAAGAGAGTGGAGATAGGAGGTCTTGGAGATTGAATGAAAATCTGTTTAGATATCAAGAAAATGTGGAAGAATGTAAAAAACAGATGAAAGATTTTTTTAATATAAACATGCATAAGGGTACTTCTATTGAAATGGTTTGGGATGCAAGTAAAGCTTATATGAGAGGAGTGTTAATATATTTGAATAATAAACATAGGCGTAAATTGGAATATAAGCGAAAAGAGTGAGAGGAGGAAATTAAGAGGAAAGAGAAGGCTCTAATTTTGAATCCATCTGATAAGAGGATTAAAGAGGCATTTACTTTGTTAAGAGGTCAGTTTAATATGTTGATGGCAGATCAAGTGGCAACCAACCTAGGTATGTTAAACATAATACTTTTTGTAATGCTAATAAGCCGGGTAGGTGGTTAGCTTATTTGTTAAGGAAGAAACAAATGTCACGTAACATAGATAGAATAGAATACAAGGGTAAAGAGGTGTTTCAGCAAAATCTTATTAAAAAGACTTTTGTTGAATTTTATTCTAAGTTATATGTTAGGGATAAGATTCAAGTTGTAGATATAGATAGATATCTACAAGAAGTGACTATCCCTGTTCTTACACAAGAGCAAAGGGAAGGGATGAATCAACTGATTAATGCTGAAGACATTCTTTTAGCAATTAAACAATTAAAGGTGGGGAAAGCACCAGGAACAGATGGCTTGACTGTCGTTTACTATGAAGATTTACAGTTAGAAATGGTGGAACCTTTAAAAGAATTATTTAGAACAATCCAATCTGGAGGAGAAGTGCCTCCATCGTGGAAAACAGCTTTCATATCGCTGATTCCGAAGGAAGATCAAGATCTTACCCAAACCAAAAATTATAGGCCAATATCGCTCTTAAATACTGATTATAAGATATTTGCAAAACTTTTAGCAAATAGATTAATGAAGGTAATGCAGCAAATGATTCATAGTGACCAAACAGGATTTATAAGTGGTAGACAAATGAAGAATAATGTGAGACATATTGTATATTTATTGGAATTTTTGGAAAGAAATAACCAGGTCTCTGCAGCACTGATTTTTTTGGATGCTGAAAATGCCTTTGATCAATTGGACTGGCAATTTTTATTTAAGGTACTGGAGAAAATGAAGTTTGGGGATAATTTTTTACAACCTATTAGGGCAATATATCAGAAGCAAACAGCTCAAATAATAATCAATGGTAGTTTGACAGAAATATGTAATATTGAAAAGGGTACAAGACAGGGGTGTCCGTTGTCACCTTTGTTGTTTGTTTTAACATTGGAAATATTATTGATTAAGATACGAGACTCAAATAAAATTAAGGAAATTAAAATAAGAGATCAAGATTATAGATTGAGGGCGTTTGAGGATGACTTGGTTATTACATTAAGTCAACCGACTTACTGAGTTGTAGATTTGATGGAGATAATATTGTCATATGGAAAAGATTCTGGATTTAAGATAAATACGCAAAAAACTAAAATATTGTCTAAAAATATGACTATAGAACAAAAGGTTGTTTTAGAAGAATTAACAGGATTTGAAATAGTAAAAAAGATTAAATATTTGGGGGTATATCTTTCAGCTTCAAATGTAAAACTATATAAAAATAATTATGAATTGTTATGGTTAAAAATACAAAAAGAGTTAGATAGTTGGAAAAAATTACAATTATCCTTATTGGGAAGTATTGCAGCAGTACAAACGAATGTTTTGCCCAAATTTTTATTTTTGTTTCAAATGATACCTATACTTTAAAAAGATTCAAATTTGGAGGAATGGCAGAAAGGTATTGGTAAATTTGTTTGGGCAGGGAAAAGACAAGAGTTAAATTTAAGATAATGCAAGATGTACGTGAAAGAGGTGGTCTTAAAATGCCCAATTTTAAATTATATTATGAGGCTGCTGCTTTATCATCAATTAGTAATTGGTTTAATTTAACACAAGGGAGACTATTGAATATTGAGGGTTATGATTTGTTATTTGGTTGGCATGCATATTTATTGTATGACAAGAAGGTGGATAATGTTTTTAAGACACATATATTAAGGTATGCTCTGTTGCGAGTTTGGAAAAAATATCGACATAAGTTAAATTATAAAATACCAATTTGGGCAATACCTAAACATGCAATAGAAAATATAAATGTGGGATTTAAACATGATGTGACTACATATAAAGAAATTCTTAGGATGGAAAGGAATGTATGGCAATTAAAGCCATATAATATTTTAAAAGAAGGGAAAATAGTACAAACTTGGTTCCAGTATGGGCAGTTACATGCACGATGGAAAGAAGAGCAGAAAGTTGGTATTTCGATAACTGATGGAAATTTGGTAAAACAAATTAGAGATCAAGGTCAAGCACATATAAGAAAGATATATAATGTACTGACAGAAATAGACTCAGAAACGGAACTTGTTAAAGATTGTATGATAAAGTGGCCCAGAATTTTCAGGAGGTTATAACAATGGATATTTGGGAAAAGATATGGGTCAGAAATGTAAAATTTACACAGGCTCAAAATTTAAGAGAGAATTTTTATAAAATGTTTTATAGATGGCATTTAGATCCTAAAAAATTAGCAAGTATGTATCCGAACTGCCAGCCTAAATGTTGGAGGTGTGGTTGTGAGGATGCAACATATTATCATATATGGTGGACTTGTAAAAAAGTCAAAGCTTTTTGGATTAAAATTTGGTGGAACATGCAGAAGATATTTAAGAAAAAGATAAGGTTTTCTCCACAGTTATTTCTGTTGGGTATTATTACAGATTGTACTGTCATAGATACTAAATTGATGTTGAATTTAATTATGGCAGCAAGACTTTTAGTAGCGCAATATTGGAAGAAGGAGGAACTGCCTACTATAGAAGAGTGGACTTTGAAAGTTTCAAACCTGGCGGAAATGGCAAAGATTTCAGCATATTTGAAAGAACAATCGCAACAGAGATATATTGTGGAATGGAGAAGATGGATCGAATATATTCAGAATAAATATGGGACTAAAAAGTTTCATTTAGCATTTGAATAAGTATTAGTTTTACATGATGTATTATCAGTTATTCATTATTGGTTAGTAATTTAGTTATGTTTAAGGGGAGTTAAAGCGCGATAGAATTTAATATGTTTTTTTTAGTTAGGTAGCATATTTTAAGTTTAAGTTTATTATATTTGTATACCGCCCTTCTCCCAAAGGACTCAGGGCGGTGAACAGGGCACATATAAAATACAAGGTACAAAAGTTAAAAAGAGAATTAAATACAAAGCCCCAGCTAAAACAATAAATAATAATGTAAAAAACCACAATAAAAAACCCCAACACATCCCCCATCAAGCCAGGCCGGCTTGTTCAAATAAATAGGTCTTCAGATCACATCGGAAGGAGCGAAGGTCGGGCGCCGTCCGGAGCTCAACCGGCAACCGATTCCATAAGTCCGGGGTGCCCACAGAGAAGGCCCTCCCTATGGGGGCCACCAGACGACATTCTCTGACCGATGGCACCGTGAGGAGGCCCTCTCTATGGGAACGCACAGGGCGGAGGGAAGTTGATGCCGGCAGCAGGTGATCCCCGAGGTACTCCGGACCCATGCCATGTAGGGCCTTGAAAACCATTACTAAAACCTTGAATCTCACTCGGAAGACAACTGGCAGCCAATGCAGCTCGCGGAGCAGAGGTGTAACATGGGAGTATCGGGAGACTCCCAACACAACTCTCGCGGCTGCATTCTGTACCAGTTGGAGCCTCCGAGTGGTCCTCAATGGAAGCCCCATGTAGAGAGCGTTGCAGTAGTCCAAACGAAACTACGATAAGAAATATCCTGAAAATCAGATATTAAAAGCAACCATTGGATGTGCTACTTCATACTACTGTATATTTCTGAAGTTTCCAAGGAAGCTACCTGGCTGCTGGTGAAGGACAATGTTTATTAATAGTAAATCAGATGTATTTATTTTTGTGGAAGAACAGAAATGTCCTTTCAAACCAGAGGGTTAATCAGAATGACAAACTCTGCCTCTATTGTACACTCATGCCAAGATACACACATACCAAAGGAACAAACTAGATGCCACAATGTTGCAATGCATGCTTCTC
The DNA here is from genome assembly GCF_964194415.1 of Vipera berus. NCBI lineage: Eukaryota > Metazoa > Chordata > Lepidosauria > Squamata > Viperidae > Vipera > Vipera berus. The sequence continues at coordinate 110,670,676 of NC_138204.1, forward strand.
CCTTTCCTCCCTCACAGTCCCCCCCCCAGCAGATGCCCATTTTTTTTACACTTTTGCCTTCACCCCAGCATAGTATTCTAGCAAGAAAAAGTATAATGAAGTCATGGATACTTGTCTTCAGTTTCTATCCCTTATCTCTACAGACAACAAAAGAGATATTTTGAATTCCTCAGTTCCAGGGCCAAAAAAGCCTTTTGTAGAGATGTCCCCAGCAGCTATGCTGTGGGATATGATGCCAAATCACTGAGAGAGGAGCAAACATTGGTTTCAAATCTGCAAGGAAAAGCAACAGCTGCAGTCAAGATTTTTAGCCTAGCTTGGAATGTCCTTTGGCTGAAGACCAGCTTCTGATTTTGGCACAGACTGAATCCATTTGGAGAAGAAATTAACCCACATGAAGCTTTATTCTTGCTATCTTGGATTCTCAGCTATCTGAAAATGCAGCAGGGAGCAAAGTTCATCTTCAAAACATCTTCACATTTCAACAATAAGGAGAAGTGGAAAGTTCTAGACCAGTTCCCCCCCCCTCTTGGACTATGACAACTGAGAATTAGGAGAAATAAAATCCATATCGTTCAGTGTTGCAGGTTAGAGAGTGACTGCAAATCTCTGCCAAAAGTTGGATTTGTTCCTGAGCTCTAAGGTGAATCATTTTACCAAGACAATTTATAACAACTCTTTTGAACACACCAATAATATAATGGGGGATAGCAACAGCCTAAAAAGAAAGAAAAAAAGGTCTCATGTGTCCACTGAATCTGTGCTATTCCTTAAATGGCCCCAATTTTTTCAGGTGTCAAGGGAGACCAAAGAACTCTTGTAGCTGCTCTAAGAGTCACAATTGAATCTTAAAACAAAATCCCCTTCTTTAAGTTCAGACTGCCATATTCTACCCCATGCTCAATAGAAAGAAAGCAAGGAAGAAAAATACAGGTAATCCTCAATTTATAACCGTTTGTTTAGTGACCATTCGAAATTACAGCATCATTGAAAAAAGTGAGTTATAGCCATTTTTCACACTTACAATGGTTGCGGTACTCCCATGGTCATGTGATCAAAATTCAGACACTTGGCAACTGACTCATATTTATGACGGTTGCAATGCCTTGAGGTTGCATTGCCTTTTGTGACTTTCTGACAAGCAAAGTCAATGGGGAAACCAGATTCACTTAACAATCATGTCAATAACTTAGCAACTGTAGTGATTCACTTAACAACGGTGGCAAGAAAGTTGTAAAATGGGGCAAAATTCATTTAACAATTGTCAAATTTTGGGCTTAGTTGTAACTATAAGTCGAGGACTACCTGTAGAAGCCAGTTGTTGGCCTCCTACTCCTGGCTTCTCAAGAAGAGAGGATGCCTAACAACCATTCATTGATTTGTTTGTTTGTTGATTTATTTATTTATCACCCATCTGGTTTCAAAGCAACTTTGGCTTTGTAGGTGGAGATGCAAAGTCCATAAGCTCACATTTCTCTTGAGGACAGAACTTCCTCCAGCAAAAATATGGCTGGTTCTAAATAAATATAAGGCCTTTCAGAGCAGCTTGTACTACCCTGAAGTTGAACTGCAAATAAATCAGCTCAGCTCTGCTGGCTGGATAAACATCCCTCTGGAGTTGCTTTCAAAGTGGCACAGAAATCCACTAATTCAGAAGGCTGTTGGTGTCTGAGTTTCCACAGCATTATTCCTGACTGACAAAACAAAACTGCTGTGTTCGTATGACACGCTGCACCTAAAGGCAGAAACTATTACAACTTATTGTTTCTCTTGGTTTGACATGGTGGGTTCAGTAGTATGGTTTAGTGCAGGAGTTGCAGCTTGTCAGGAGGGGAGGGGGCAGAAGTTCCCCCCCCAAAAAATAACTTATTTAGTCAAGAGAGAACAACTCACTTTGCACGGTTGCCTTACTGCCATATTTAAGCTGCCCAATGATGTATCACTTAAAATGTAATGGTTAAAAATGTGTTATTTCTTGGCCAGTCCTAACACCAAAGAGACATCAGATCACGAAAATGTCTCTGTCTGTAGCCCTAAATACAGATCCCCTTCCTTTCAGGTTTTTGTGATGACATTTAGATGCCTTCAACATGCCTCTATATTATTTTTACCTTTTGTTGATCTTACTGTGATTTATTTGTTTGGCTCTTGTGAGCAGCCCAGAGTTGGGCAGCATATATGTTTTATGAGTTGTTGTTGTTGTTATATTGTACAGACAGTGTTGAAGGCAAAACTTAGGTCTTAAATTTATCTATTTTTACAACAACTGAAAAGAGTTCAGGATAAACAGTGAAATAAATTGCTGTTATTTGAAGACAACCATCCATTTGAAGGAAGCCAAGTTCTTCAAATTTAGCTTAGTTTTTACCAAGTCTGAAGGTGCATCCATGAGGTTTTCTTGGCAACGGTATAGAAGTGATTTGTTACTGCTTTCTTCTATGTCCCAGACCAGCTTATAATGTTGGGATCCTTTGGTCATCCCCATTTAAGTCGAGGACTACCTGTAGAAGCCAGTTGTTGGCCTCCTACTCCTGGCTTCTCAAGAAGAGAGGATGCCTAACAACCATTCATTGATTTGTTTGTTTGTTGATTTATTTATTTATCACCCATCTGGTTTCAAAGCAACTTTGGCTTTGTAGGTGGAGATGCAAAGTCCGTAAGCTCACATTTCTCTTGAGGACAGAACTTCCTCCAGCAAAAATATGGCTGGTTCTAAATAAATATAAGGCCTTTCAGAGCAGCTTGTACTACCCTGAAGTTGAACTGCAAATAAATCAGCTCAGCTCTGCTGGCTGGATAAACATCCCTCTGGAGTTGCTTTCAAAGTGGCACAGAAATCCACTAATTCAGAAGGCTGTTGGTGTCTGAGTTTCCACAGCATTATTCCTGACTGACAAAACAAAACTGCTGTGTTCGTATGACACGCTGCACCTAAAGGCAGAAACTATTACAACTTATTGTTTCTCTTGGTTTGACATGGTGGGTTCAGTAGTATGGTTTAGTGCAGGAGTTGCAGCTTGTCAGGAGGGGAGGGGGCAGAAGTTCCCCCCCAAAAAATAACTTATTTAGTCAAGAGAGAACAACTCACTTTGCACGGTTGCCTTACTGCCATATTTAAGCTGCCCAATGATGTATCACTTAAAATGTAATGGTTAAAAATGTGTTATTTCTTGGCCAGTCCTAACACCAAAGAGACATCAGATCACGAAAATGTCTCTGTCTGTAGCCCTAAATACAGATCCCCTTCCTTTCAGGTTTTTGTGATGACATTTAGATGCCTTCAACATGCCTCTATATTATTTTTACCTTTTGTTGATCTTACTGTGATTTATTTGTTTGGCTCTTGTGAGCAGCCCAGAGTTGGGCAGCATATATGTTTTATGAGTTGTTGTTGTTGTTATATTGTACAGACAGTGTTGAAGGCAAAACTTAGGTCTTAAATTTATCTATTTTTACAACAACTGAAAAGAGTTCAGGATAAACAGTGAAATAAATTGCTGTTATTTGAAGACAACCATCCATTTGAAGGAAGCCAAGTTCTTCAAATTTAGCTTAGTTTTTACCAAGTCTGAAGGTGCATCCATGAGGTTTTCTTGGCAACGGTATAGAAGTGATTTGTTACTGCTTTCTTCTATGTCCCAGACCAGCTTATAATGTTGGGATCCTTTGGTCATCCCCATTTAAGTCGAGGACTACCTGTAGAAGCCAGTTGTTGGCCTCCTACTCCTGGCTTCTCAAGAAGAGAGGATGCCTAACAACCATTCATTGATTTGTTTGTTTGTTGATTTATTTATTTATCACCCATCTGGTTTCAAAGCAACTTTGGCTTTGTAGGTGGAGATGCAAAGTCCATAAGCTCACATTTCTCTTGAGGACAGAACTTCCTCCAGCAAAAATATGGCTGGTTCTAAATAAATATAAGGCCTTTCAGAGCAGCTTGTACTACCCTGAAGTTGAACTGCAAATAAATCAGCTCAGCTCTGCTGGCTGGATAAACATCCCTCTGGAGTTGCTTTCAAAGTGGCACAGAAATCCACTAATTCAGAAGGCTGTTGGTGTCTGAGTTTCCACAGCATTATTCCTGACTGACAAAACAAAACTGCTGTGTTCGTATGACACGCTGCACCTAAAGGCAGAAACTATTACAACTTATTGTTTCTCTTGGTTTGACATGGTGGGTTCAGTAGTATGGTTTAGTGCAGGAGTTGCAGCTTGTCAGGAGGGGAGGGGGCAGAAGTTCCCCCCCCAAAAAATAACTTATTTAGTCAAGAGAGAACAACTCACTTTGCACGGTTGCCTTACTGCCATATTTAAGCTGCCCAATGATGTATCACTTAAAATGTAATGGTTAAAAATGTGTTATTTCTTGGCCAGTCCTAACACCAAAGAGACATCAGATCACGAAAATGTCTCTGTCTGTAGCCCTAAATACAGATCCCCTTCCTTTCAGGTTTTTGTGATGACATTTAGATGCCTTCAACATGCCTCTATATTATTTTTACCTTTTGTTGATCTTACTGTGATTTATTTGTTTGGCTCTTGTGAGCAGCCCAGAGTTGGGCAGCATATATGTTTTATGAGTTGTTGTTGTTGTTATATTGTACAGACAGTGTTGAAGGCAAAACTTAGGTCTTAAATTTATCTATTTTTACAACAACTGAAAAGAGTTCAGGATAAACAGTGAAATAAATTGCTGTTATTTGAAGACAACCATCCATTTGAAGGAAGCCAAGTTCTTCAAATTTAGCTTAGTTTTTACCAAGTCTGAAGGTGCATCCATGAGGTTTTCTTGGCAACGGTATAGAAGTGATTTGTTACTGCTTTCTTCTATGTCCCAGACCAGCTTATAATGTTGGGATCCTTTGGTCATCCCCATTTAAGACCTAAACAGGTGCAACATTGCATAGCTTCTCAGCCCCAACAAAATACCCCACATGCTGCCACTTTCTGGCAAAAAACAATTTCAAAAAGGAAACCATTAGATTCAGAGTGGACAGAGAAGCTGTGGAGGCACAGCAGCTGGAATGCAGTATTGCAGGCTTATTTTGCCAGCTGCCAACAGTTCGATCCTGACCAGCCCAAGGTTGACGCGACCTTCCATCCTCCTGAGGTTGGTAAAATGAAGACCCAGATTGTTGGGAACCATATGCTGACTCTGTAAACCACTTAGAGAGGGTCGTAAAGCACTGTGAGGCGGTATATAAAGCTAAGTGCTATGGATACCACTGGGGTTGGTTGGGGCATATCCACACTTTTTTAAAAATCTTGCAGTTTTATTATGAAACTTTCTGTATTATAATCAACATTTGCACACATTTTACTTGTCTGTGATTAAATTGTCATGCAATCAGATAGAAATCTGACTTTTTAAAAATGTAATTATTCATCACCTAAAGCAAATGTATTTTTAACTTAAAATATTCCCTGCACAGCCTTATGCACTCACACGAATAATTTATAATTATTTATAAGGAACAAGATTAAGCATACTACCTAAGCTGCTCCTGTTCTGGGCTCATAACATTGATTCAAAATTGGCTTAAGAAAATCTTATATGAATTGAGGCCTTTAGAGCCAACAGGTTGCAAAGTATGGAGTTTCAATAATAGACTATCATGTCCTTTCCACATTTCTTTTCCAGGGAAAAAATAACAATTGTTTTCCCTTCTTGTGGATGGGTCTTTCCAAAAGAAACCAGTTCAAAATCCTAAACGTTTTTCCCCCTCATTATTATTTTCCCTGACAGGTACTTTCCCTGCTTACTTTTGTTTTATGCTCCAAGGATTTATCGTTATACTGTTTTCCTGTCCTGGGAGGTAGAAGAGTTTTACCTCCAGATCCCAAATAGCTCAAACAAACCTATGATCTACCTGAGAACTGGAAATGAAACCCTTCTACCTTGCATGACTACAAAAAAGATAAATCTGTGGACTTATTTTAAAAAAATACAAAGGAAAGCCCAGGGGAAGGTTACCTACTCAAAAAAGGGGGGAAATGTCAATTTTCTCTATGTTAGAGAAAGATCTTAATAGCTATGGTGTTTCGTCGGTACTGATGAATGGAAATATAGAAATATGATAAGCATAAGTTTAATTAAAAGGGCAGACTTTTTTTGGTCAAAACAACCAATGAACTATGGGGAGTAGCCTACAAACTAAAGGAATCTAACCCCAAAAGACAGGATCACTCAATATGACCTAACAGAGAAAAGTGTTCTTCAGAAGTAGAGCAGAGAAACATGCCCTAAAGTCATTTTAAATATCAGTATAGGTGACACCATCTATTTTTCATTTCAAAAAATAGTTCCCCCACCCCCAGCAACCCCCATTCTGCGATGGGGTAAATGGGCAGTGCACGGAAGTCCTTGATAAATATTACCAGAATTGTTGAATTGATTGGAAAACAAAAGTTATCATATACATGTAGTCCTTGACTTATGACCACAATTGAGATCAAAATTTAAGTTGCTAAGCAAGACACTTGTTGAGTGAGTTTTGCTCCATTTTATGACCTTTCTTGCTACAGTTGTTAATTGAATCACTGCATTTGTTAAATTAGGAACATGGTTGGTATGTGAATCTGGCTTCTCGATTGACTTTGCTTGTCAGAGAGCTGCAAAAAGTGATCTCATGACCCCTGGGACATTGCAACCGCCGTAAATATGAACCAGTTGTCCAGCATCCAAATTTTGATCATGTGACCATGGGGATGTTGCAATAGTGATGTGAAAAATGGTTATAAGCCAATTTTTTTCAGTCCTGTTGTAACTTCGAATAGTCACTAACATTCCAGGTTCTCCCCTGTTCATCCCTTTCTGCCTGCTATACTGTAGTTCCTGAATACCATGTGGCCTTTTGAGGTAAAAGCATAGCAGTTTTCTGTTGTAGACACTTACTTCCAGGAAGACAGTTCCCAATGTCAGAATCCATTTATATTTCATTTCTAACTCTCTTTCTGTGCAAACCCAAATCTCACCCCACCCCTCTTGGATTCTGCCATTCCCAAGGAGGAAAGGGAAGAAACATGGGAGTTTATTGCCTCCATTTCCTCTCCTTAGATTTAACTTTTTGTTTATCTAGACTGCCTGTTGCCCATTACAATAAGTTCGATGAGAGGCATTCTCTCTCTCTGATCTTACGAGCAACTAAGAAAGGGGGTGGGGAGATTCTGGTTTGTTTCTCCGGATGGAGTGTGAAGGGGAGGGAGTGATTGTGCTACGAATGGACTGATGGTTCTCCCTTTCCCATGAGGGGCTTACCACCTGAAACTTGACTGATCCAGAACTGACTAAATGAACTGAGGAGTGGGGTTTTGCTTGGGGACACTTTAAAAATATTGATCTGTGAGGAGATTTTTCAGATCTTGTCTACTATACCTTCTATCATCTATGTCTTTAAAAAAGTTCCTGCTTGGACAATCTTGTCTCCAAGAGTCTTTCTTTCTTAAGATGTGGATTGGAGTGGGTTCTGACAGTTCTCAGTAAAGCAAGCCATAGGAGGTAAAAGACTTAGCTTAACTTCTTTTCATCTTTTGACATTGTAATTGCCACTAAAAAATTACCGTATATACTTGAGTATAAGCCGAATTTTTCAGTCCACTTTTCGGGCTGAAAAAATCCACTTCGGCTTATACTCCAGTGAACAAAAAAAAAGAACTGTCCCTTCGTTCGGAACAGGCTGCTGAGAGAAGGGAGGGCTGGGCTCCCCACGGCTGCCTCAGCAGTTGGCGCGGCTGCGGGTCCGGCGTTCGCCTGCCGACCAGCTGATGGGCACGGGTGTGGCCGGGCTGTCCCCAGAGCCGGGCGGGTTCCACCGGCGTTCGGCGTTCGCCCGCCGAACAGCTGATGGGCGCGGGCGTGGCCGGGCTGTCCCCAGAGCCGGGCGGGTTCCACCGGCGTTCGGCGTTCGCCTGCCGAACAGCTGATGGGCGCGGGAGTGGCCGGGCTGTCCCCGGAGCCGGGCGGGTTCCACCGGCTGGGCTCCCAACGGCTGCCTCAGCAGTTGGCGCGGCTGCGGGAGCTGATGGGCGCGGGCGTGGCCGGGCTGTCCCCAGAGCCGGGCGGGTTCCACCGGCGTTCGACGTTCGCCCGCCGAACAGCTGATGGGCGCGGGCGTGGCCGGGCTGTCCCCAGAGCCGGGCGGGTTCCACCAGCTGGGCTCCCCACGGCTGCCTCAGCAGTTGGCGCGGCCGCGGGAGCTGATGGGCGCGGGCGTGGCCGGGCTGTCCCCAGAGCCGGGCGGGTTCCACCGGCGTTCGGCGTTCGCCCGCCGAACAGCTGATGGGCGTGGGCGTGGCCGGGCTGTCCCCAGAGCCGGGCGGGTTCCACCGGCTGGGCTCCCCACAGCTGCCTCAGCAGTTGGCGCGGCTGCGGGAGCTGATGGGCGCGGGCGTGGCCGGGCTGTCCCCAGAGCCGGGCGGGTTCCACCGGTGTTCGGCGTTCGCCTGCCGAACAGCTGATGGGCGTGGGCGTGGCCGGGCTGTCCCCAGAGCCGGGCGGGTTCCACCGGCTGGGCTCCCCACGGCTGCCTCAGCAGTTGGCGCGGCCGCGGGAGCTGATGGGCGCGGGCGTGGCCGGGCTGTCCCCAGAGCCGGGCGGGTTCCACCGGCTGGGCTCCCCACGGCTGCCTCAGCAGTTGGCGCGGCTGCGGGAGCTGATGGGCGCGGGCGTGGCCGGGCTGTCCCCAGAGCCGGGCGGGTTCCACCGGCTGGGCTCCCCACGGCTGCCTCAGCAGTTGGCGCGGCTGCGGGACCTGATGGGCGCGGGCGAGGCCGGGCTGTCCCCAGAGCCCGGCGGGTTCCACCGGCGTTCGGCGTTCGCCCGCCGAACAGCTGATGGGCGCGGGCGTGGCCGGGCTGTCTCCGGAGCCGGGCGGGTTCCACCGGCTGGGCTCCCCACGGCTGCCTCAGCAGTTGGCGCGGCCGCGGGTCCGGCATTCGCCCGCCGACCAGCTGATGGGCGCGGGCGTGGCCGGGCTGTCCCCAGAGCCGGGCGGGTTCCACCGGCTGGGCTCCCCACGGCTGCCTCAGCAGTTGGCGTGGCTGCGGGAGCTAATGGGCGCGGGCGTGGATGGGCTGTCCCCAGAGCCGGGCGGGTTCCACCGGCGTTCGGCGTTCGCCCGCTGAACAGCTGATGGGCGCGGGCGTGGCCGGGCTGTCTCCGGAGCCGGGCGGGTTCTACCAGCTGGGCTCCCCACGGCTGCCTCAGCAGTTGGCGCGGCCGCGGGTCCGGCGTTCGCCCGCCGACCAGCTGATGGGCGCGGGCGTGGCCGGGCTGTCCCCGGAGCCGGGCGGGTTCCACCGGCTGGGCTCCCCACGGCTGCCTCAGCAGTTGGCGCGGCCGCGGGTCCGGCGTTCGCCCGCCGACCAGCTGATGGGCGCGGGCGTGGCCGGGCTGTCCCCGGAGCCAGGTGGGTTCCACCGGCTGGGCGCCCCACGGCTGCCTCAGCAGTTGGCGCGGCTGCGGGAGCTGATGGGCGCGGGCGTGGCCGGGCTGTCCCCAGAGCCGGGCGGGTTCCACCGGCTGGGCTCCCCACGGCTGCCTCAGCAGTTGGCACGGCTGCGGGAGCTGATGGGTGCGGGCGTGGCCGGGCTGTCCCCAGAGCTGGGCGGGTTCCACCGGCGTTCGGCGTTCGCCCACCGAAAAGCTGATGGGCGCGGGCGTGGCCGGGCTGTCTCCGGAGCCGGGCGGGTTCCACCGGCTGGGCTCCCCACGGCTGCCTCAGCAGTTGGCGCGGCCGCGGGTCCGGCGTTCGCCCGCCGACCAGCTGATGGGCGCGGGCGTGGCCGGGCTGTCCCCAGAGCCGGGCGGGTTCCACCGGCTGGGCTCCCCACGGCTGCCTCAGCAGTTGGCGCGGCCGCGGGAGCTGATGGGCGCGGGCGTGGCCGGGCTGTCCCCAGAGCCGGGCAGGTTCCACCGGCGTTCGGCGTTCGCCCGCCGAACAGCTGATGGGCGCGGGCGTGGCCGGGCTGTCCCCAGAGCCGGGCGGGTTCTGTTCTGAACCAGCCCTCTTCTCGCAACCCCTATTCAAAAAGAAGAGTCTGGAGAGCGTCCAAGGCTAAAAGGCTTCTGCCAAGATTTAATTACGCAGTTAACAAAAACACTAGAGCTTGTCTTCTCAAGCGGAAAAGTTGCTTTCAGCAACCAGCCCCTCCCCAAACACTCCTTTTATAGAGAGCTCAGGGCGTGGTCTCCCTGTGCCTCCTCCCGAGGAGTCCCATAGCCTTTCTTTGTTTGTTCCTGCTCGACTGCCTCCTGCGTCGGGCGTCCTTGAACAGGGCCAGCTGTGGGTCATCATCCTCCGCACTCTCGGGCTCACACAGCTGAGAAGAGGTCCCCGGCTGAGGACTCTGCAAAGCCTCCAAATCATCATCAGCCGGTTCGTTTCCCTCCTCCCCCACATCTGAGTCATCCGATACATCGGAGCCGGCTGTCGGACCCACAGGCTGGCCCTGAGTCACAACACTATCCCGCACCGCAGGGCCCTTCCCCCGGGTCTGCCGATCCGGATGCGGTCGGGATGGGAACTGTTCGTGAAAAGCAGTCACCAACGCAGGGGCATGAACGGCGGTCGCGTCTTCCCATGTGAAGTCCTCCGGCCCGTACCCTTTCCACTCGATCAGGTACTGGAAGCGACCTTTCAGCCAGCGGGAATCCCTGATGCTGGCGACCTCGTACTCGGGGGTGCTGTCGCCATCACGAGGTCCTGATGGGGGAGGTTCCGCTTGGCGAAGTGGACAAGCCGGTTGTTCGGGGACCAACAAGGACCGATGGAAGACGGGGTGCACGCGCAGGGAACGTGGCAGAGTTAAACGATAGGCGACCGGGTTGATGACGGCCTCGACTGGGAACGGTCCAAGGTAACGGTGGTCCAGCTTCCTCGCCGGCCGAGTGGATGGTAGGTTCCTGGTGGACAGCCAGACCCGATCCCCCACCGATAATGGAGGCGTATCCCTTCTCGACCGATCGGCGAACCTCTTGTAGTCGGCCTTGGCCTTCTCCAGCTGCCGTCGCACCAACCGATGGATCGCCTGTAACTCCGCCATGAATTCGTTCACTGCCGGCTCCGGTGAGTCCACGGGAGAAAGGGGGAAAAACCGGGGGTGATAACCCACGTTGGCCAAGAACGGTGTCATCTGCGTAGAGGTGTGCTGCGAGTTGTTAAAGGCAAACTCGGCTATGGCCAAATAGTCCACCCAATTGTCCTGCTGCAGGTTAACGTAGCAGCGCAGATACTGCTCTAAGATGCCGATGACCTTCTCAGTACCCCCGTCGGTCTGAGGATGATGCGCGGACGAGAGGCAAACCTTAATGTCCAACGCCCGCATCAACTCCTGCCAGAAGCGGGCTGTAAACTGGGCCCCCCTATCGGAGACGACTCTATCGGGAAGGCCGTGCAGCCGGAACACCTGTTGGATGAACATGCGACTAGTGGCGCGAGCTGACGGTAAGCCGCGACAGGGGATGAAGTGCGCCATCTTGGTCAACATGTCCACCACCACAAACACTGTCGTGAAGCCGGAGGATGGGGGTAGATCCGTCAGAAAGTCCATGGACACAGCCCCCCAGGGTCTCTTGGGCGTTGGCAAAGGCTGCAGTAAACCAGGCGGGGCCCCTGTCGCTGACTTGGCCTGCCTGCATGGGACGCAGGAGGTGACATAAGACTGGACATCGTGTCGGACTCGGGGCCACCAGAATGTACGGGAGACCAGGTTCAGAGTCTTGAACAGGCCAAAATGCCCCGCAGCCGGGTTATCATGACATTGGCTGAGGACGAGTCCCCTGAGTGGCCCTCCTGGAACATAGAGCCGGTCACGATAATACAGGAGTCCATCCGTGACCGACCAAGGCGAATCTGGCCCCACCTCTCCCTTCCGCTGAGCCACCCACGCCTCCTGCTGCTGCGCCTCCCGGATCCGAGCTCGTATATCCACCGGCTCCTGCACCGCAGCAAAAGACTCGACGGGGATCACTGTCCTGGGCGGAAGCTTGTCTTCCACTCGGGTGTACTCGGGCTTCCTGGACAGAGCATCCGCTCTCTGGTTGTGCCCGCTTGGTATGTACCGCACCCGGAAATCAAACCTCGCAAAGAAGAGGGACCACCGGATCTGGCGTTGGTTCAAATTCCGAGCGGTCTGCAGGCTTTCCAGATTCTTGTGGTTCGTCCGGACCTCGATTTGATGCCGCGCCCCCTCCAGATGATGCCTCCAAGCCTCGAACGCCGCCTTGATGGCCAGCAGCTCCTTCTCCCAGATGGTATAGTTGCGCTCCGAGGGATTCAATTTCCGAGAGTGATACGCGCAAGGGAAAAGGGTACCGTTGGGCGTCGCTGCCTGGAGTAACACGGCCCCAATGGCAATGTCGGAGGCGTCCGCCTCCACGACAAACGGCCGTTGCGGGTCAGGATGCTTCAAGATGGGCTCCTTCATGAAGGCGTCCTTCAAAGCTTGGAACGCCTGTTGTTCGGGGGCGTTCCACTGGAACCGAGTCTTCTTCTGCAGGAGCCGGGTGAGGGGGGCTGTCAAGGCAGCAAAGCCAGGGATGAATGTCCGATAGTAGTTGGCAAATCCAAGAAGTCGCTGAACATCCTTCACGCGACGCGGGGGTTGCCAACTCTGCAACGACTCAACTTTACTCGGTTCCATGGCGATGCCCTCAGGAGAAATGCGGTGGCCCAAGAAATCAATGGTCACCTGGTAGAACTGGCACTTCTCCAACTTGGCAAACAGCCGATGTTTCCGGAGGCGCTGCAGGACCTGACGGAGATGCTGATGATGCGCTTCACACGACGGGGAGTAAATCAGGATGTCGTCCAGGTAAATCACAACAAACTGGTCCAACAGATCCCGAAAGATGTCATTCATAAAATGCTGAAACACAGCGGGGGCGTTGGTCAGGCCAAACGGCATCACCGTGTACTCGAAATGTCCATAGCGAGTACCAAACGCCGTCTTCCACTCATCACCCGGCCGAACCCTGACGAGGTTGTAAGCTCCACGCAGGTCCAGTTTCGTGAAGATCTTAGCCTCCCGGAGTCGGTCCAAGAGCTCGGGGATGAGGGGCAGCGGGTAGCGGTTACGCACCGTGATAGCGTTGAGTTTCCGGTAGTCACAGCAAAGCCGTAACTCGCCCGACTTCTTTTTGACGAAGAGCACGGGCGCAGACACTGGCGAGGACGAGGGCCGGATGAAACCACGAGCCAAGTTCTTTGTCAGGAAGTCCCGCAATGCAGCCAACTCGGGCTCCGACATGGAGTACAAACGCCCCACTGGGAGAGGCGCATCAGGGACTAGGTCAATGGAGCAGTCGTAGGGCCTGTGCGGGGGTAATTGGTCCGCCTCTGACTCACTGAACACGTCAGCAAAGTCGGACAGTTCGGGAGGCAAGGAAACCCCTGGGGAACCCTCCACCTGGCCGGCACAGATATGGCGGGTGTGGTCCACGCACTGCAAACTTGGGAAGGTGACCAAGTTCTGAGACCAATAGATCTGTGGATCATGCGCCCGGAGCCACGCCAGTCCCAAGACCACGGGGAAGTGCAGTTCCGAAGTGACGTAGAACTGAATGGCCTCCACATGGGTACTGATGGCCATACACACGGGTTGCGTGGCGGCCGTAATAGGCCCGGACAGGAGCACTCGACCATCGATGGTCTCCACAAGCATGGGCGGATCCACTGGACACTGGGGAACAGCCCATTTGGCCACAAAGGCCGAATCCATAAAGTTAGTGGTAGCCCCAGAGTCAATTAAGGCATGGACCGGAATCCCCTCTGGCTTGCCAGGAAGGATCAGTCATGCCTCCAAAATCAAATGCCGTGGAGGTTCACAGGCACCGTCGGAACGGCGTCGCTCGGCGTGGCCGTTGTGGTTCGCCCGATCGTTCACACCGTCTAGATCGGGCTCGGGCCGTTTCCCGACAGCAAAGCAGGGGACTTTCTCAGGGCCGGCTTGGTCACTGACGCCCGCTGACGCTTCTTCGGGCAAGAAGCAGCCAAATGTCCAGGGTCCCCACAGTAAAAACACAACCCCTCCGATCGTCGTCTGTCCATTTCCGTCACCGATAGACGGGACCTGGCGGCACCCAGCTCCATTGGCTCCTCCCTCTGGACTGGGGGCTCACGCACAACAGGGGCGGCAGGGGTCTGTGGGGTGGCACGGCGACTCTTACGCTGCTGCAGCCGGGCATCGATCCGCAGACAAAGATGGATCAGCCCATTCAGGTCTGAGGGAATGTCCACGCGGGCCAGCTCATCCAACATCTCCTCTGACAAGCCATCCTGAAAGGCATCCACGAGCGGAGCCTCATTCCAGGCGGAATCCTGGCTAAGCAGCCGGAAATCGCTGATATAGGCCTGTAGAGGGCGCTGACCCTGCCTCAAAGCTTTCAGGCGTCGGGTGGCAGTCTGCGCCTTAATCAGGTCCTCGTACATGAGGCGCATATGGTCACAAAACCCCCCAAAGTTATCCAACAAAGGGCTAGGCTGTGCCAACAGAGGCGTGCCCCAACGAGCTGCATCTCCCGACAGAAGGCTCAACACGAATCCCACCTTATCTCGGTCAGTGGGGAAATCAGCTGCTCTCACGCTGATATAAAGCTGGCATTGTCCCAGGAAGGCAGGAAACAGTTCTGGTTTACCAGCAAATTTATCCGGCATAGCTATCTGACATTTCCTCCTGGGTGGGGGGGCAGCATGTACCTGAGCCTGCAGTTGTGCCACCTGAGTGGCCAGCAAGGTGAGTTGCTGGTTGAGCTGGGCAATCTCGGCAAGAAGCTGCTCCATCGTAGTAATAAGGGGTGGGTGGCTGAAAGCAAACTGTTCTGAACCAGCCCTCTTCTCGCAACCCCTATTCAAAAAGAAGAGTCTGGAGAGCGTCCAAGGCTAAAAGGCTTCTGCCAAGATTTAATTACGCAGTTAACAAAAACACTAGAGCTTGTCTTCTCAAGCGGAAAAGTTGCGTTCAGCAACCAGCCCCTCCCCAAACACTCCTTTTATAGAGAGCTCAGGGCGTGGTCTCCCTGTGCCTCCTCCCGAGGAGTCCCATAGCCTTTCTTTGTTTGTTCCTGCTCGACTGCCTCCTGCGTCGGGCGTCCTTGAACAGGGCCAGCTGTGGGTCATCATCCTCCGCACTCTCGGGCTCACACAGCTGAGAAGAGGTCCCCGGCTGAGGACTCTGCAAAGCCTCCAAATCATCATCAGCCGGTTCGTTTCCCTCCTCCCCCACATCTGAGTCATCCGATACATCGGAGCCGGCTGTCGGACCCACAGGCTGGCCCTGAGTCACAACAGGTTCCACCGGCTGGGCTCCCCACGGCTGCCTCAGCAGTTGGCGCGGCTGCGGGAGCTGATGGGCGCGGGCGTGGCCGGGCTGTCCCCAGAGCCGGGCGGGTTTCACCGGCGTTCGGCGTTCGCCCGCCAAACAGCTGATGGGCGTGGGCGTGGCCGGGCTGTCTCCGGAGCCGGGCGGGTTCCACCGGCTGGGCTCCCCACGGCTGCCTCAGCAGTTGGTGCGGCTGCGGGTCCGGCGTTCGCCCGCCGACCAGCTGATGGGCGCGGGCGTGGCCGGGCTGTCCCCGGAGCCGGGCGGGTTCCACCGGCTGGGCTCCCCACGGCTGCCTCAGCAGTTGGCGCGGCTGCGGGAGCTAATGGACGCGGGCGTGGCCGGGCTGTCCCCAGAGCCGGGCGGGTTCCACCGGCGTTCAGCATCCGCCCGCCGAACAGCTGATGGGCACGGGCGTGGCCGGGCTGTCCCCAGAGCCAGGCGGGTTCCACCGGCGTTCGCCGTTTGCCCGCCGAACAGCTGATGGGCGCGGGCGCAGCTGGGCCTTCTCTGATGCTGGGTAGTTGCCACCGGTCGTGCTCCCCCGATCCCCACTGTGTTGTCGAGCCCGTAGGGCTTGACACCTGGCAGCACATCCCGCAGGGAAGGTCTGCTAGGGAGGTGGCAGTCCAGCGTTGTTTCTCCCCCTCGTGCGTGCGTGTGTGTGTCAGACCCACGGGAATGGCTGGTAGGGAAGCGGCATTCTGGCATTCCCCCCCTTCCTGTGTGTCGGGCCCACGGGGCTTGACACACAGAGAAACGCAAATGCCGGACTGCCGCCACCTTTACTAGCCATTCCTGCGGGTCTGACACACACACACACACACACACACACACACACGGACGAGGGGGAGAAACAACGCTGGACTGCCGCCACCTCTGCCAGCCCTGCAAGCCTCTGCCGCTTCTCCAACGTGGAGATTTCCAGAGGTATTGGACTTCCAAGGAGACGCAGACTGCAGGGCAAGTCGGCCGAGTGCCTTGGCGACATTCCGGCAAGGCAAAAGGCACAAAGGGGGCAGGGGTCCCTCAGGCCGGCTGGGGAGGGGGAAAGCGCGTGCTGTCGGCTGGCTTAACCCAGTTCCATTTTGCAAGGCAAAAAGGAGCCGGGAGAGGGAAGCAGGGAGGAGCTCTCCGCCCACCCTCTCTCCCGCCTTTCATTCCTCGCGCTGTTCAACGCGAGTACACACGCTACGTGACTGGAGACGCATCCCTCCCTCCGGCCAGCTTGTTCTGCTCTCGCTCCGTCCGTACAAAACAACTGTTATCCAGCTTTATTTACTCCTGCCCGAGCCAGCAGGGCTTACGTTCTCCTCTTCTCCCCCTCCCCCTCACTGGAGCGCTGCCTGCCGCCTTTATTCCCCCCCGCCCCCTCCGCAGAACAAAGGAATGCGAGGCGCCGAGGCAGCGCCCTCCAGCCAGCCCCTTCCAGCGCACGCGCTTCTCGCCCAGTCATAACAACCAACGCCTTAAGGACTGCTGCGAATCCTCCGGCTCCCTTCTCCGATCGCCGCAGCCGCCGTCACCCTCCGCCCCGGCAGAGGCTTGCAGGGCTGGCAGAGGTGGCGGCAGTCCAGCGTTGTTTTTCCCCCTCGTGCGTGTGTGTGTGTGTGTGTGTATGTGTGTCAGACCCGCAGGAATGGCTAGTAAAGGTGGCGGCAGTCCGGCATTTGCGTTTCTCTGTGTGTCAAGCCCCGTGGGCCCGACACACAGGAGGGGGGGGACGCCGCTTCCTTACCAGCCATTCCCGCGGGTCTGATACACGCACGCATGCATGAGGGGGGGAAACGCCGGACTGCCGCCACCTCTACCAGCCGTTTCCGCAGGTCTCACACACACACACACACACACACACACACGCACGAGGAGGGAAACAACGCTTGACTGCCGCCTCCCTAGCAGACCTTCCCTGCGGGATGTGCTGCCAGGTGTCGAGCCCTACGGGCTCGACAACACAGTGGGGATCGGGGGAGCACGACCGGTGGCAAGTACCCAGCATCAGAGAAGGCCCAGCTGCGCCCGCGCCCATCAGCTGTTCGGCGGGCGAACAGCGAACGCCGGTGGAACCCGCCCGGCTCCGGGGACAGCCTGGCCACGCCCGCGCCCATCAGCTGTTCGGCGGGCGAACGGCGAACGCTGGTGGAACCCGCCCGGCTCTGGGGACAGCCCGGCCACGCCCGCGCCCATCAGCTGTTCGGTGGGCGAACGGCGAACGCCGGTGGAACCCGCCCGGCTCTGGGGACAGCCCGGCCACGCCCGCGCCCATCAGCTCCTGCGGCCGCGCCAACTGCTGAGGCAGCCATGGGGAGCCCAGCCGGTGGAACCCGCCCGGCTCCGGGGACAGCCCGGCCACTCCCGCGCCCATCAGCTGGTCGGCGGGCGAACTCCAGACCCACGGCCGCGCCAACTGCTGAGGCAGCCATGGGGAGCCCAGCCGGTGGAACCCGCCCAGCTCCGGAGACAGCCCGGCCACGCCCGCGCCCATCAGCTGTTCGGCGGGCGAACGCCGAACGCCGGTGGAACCCGCCCGGCTCTGGGGACAGCCCGGCCATGCCCGCGCCCATCAGCTGTTTGGCGGGCAAATGGCGAACGCCGGTGGAACCCGCCCGGCTCTGGGGACAGCCCGGCCATGCCCGTGCCCATCAGCTGTTCGGCGGGCGAACGCCGAACGCCGGTGGAACCCGCCCGGCTCTGGGGACAGCCCGGCCACGCCCGCGCCCATCAGCTCCCGCGGCCGCGCCAACTGCTGAGGCAGCCGTGGGGAGCCCAGCCGGTGGAACCCGCCCGGCTCTGGGGACAGCCCGGCCACGCCCGCGCCCATCAGCTGTTCGGCGGGCGAACGCCGGACCCGCAGCCGCGCCAACTGCTGAGGCAGCCGTGGGGAGCCCAGCCGGTGGAACCCGCCCGGCTCCGGAGACAGCCCGGCCACGCCCGCGCCCATCAGCTGTTCGGCGGGCGAACACCGGACCCGCGGCCGCACCCACGGTGGGGGGGGCGAACGGGGGCGGCCATGAACGGCCACGGAGCACACGTGCCGGCAGGGATGGCTGGGAGAAGGCTGGAGACGGCTTCCGGTGGTCGCGCAGTTCCATCAGCTGGGAGGCAGCAAGAAACAGCCGCCGGCGGAGTCAACGAGCAGCTTGTCGTGGCACAGAATATAGATATGTTGCTAAGAAGGGGCCAAGCTTATACTTATACTCGGCTTATACTCGAGTCAATAACTTTTTCCAGTTTTGGGGGGTAAAATTGGGGGTCTCGGCTTATACTCGAGTCGGCTTATACTCAAGTATATACGGTACCTTCCTACAGCTGGCAGAACCTGTCATGCAGACTTACTTGGTGGAGTCTTAGGGTGTAATATGCTGAACGAATCAACACAGCTGAGGAAAGACAAGATGCACGAACAAGGATTAACAAGTCCCATGAGCACAATGGCTGGGCGGAGATGTTGAAGGACAGACTTGGATGTTACCTTAGTCGGATCAAAGTCTCCCAAGGAAAGGATGCACAATTAGCAAGAGCAAATCATGACCCAGGTAGAGAAAAGTTGTGGGCCATAGGTGTCTTGGAAAAGGCTGGTACAGGACCAAGGACAGCTACAATGAGCAAGTAATTGGACTGCAAACACTTTTCAAAACATACTTGATCATGTCATAAGGATGATAAGAATGTGGCATAATGGATCTTTCAACATTGTTTGTATTACTGCATTTAGCTTATTTTAGGATTTGGGTAACTCCAATGGAACGTGCATGAAAATATCAGAAATATATTTTGAAAGAATAATTTGCTATCAATACCTTAGAAATGATTCAAATGTTGTGACCTGAGCTGACACTTTATCTGACTATGGAGTTTAAAATGTGACTACATTTTACTTCCTTGCCAACTATTTCAATTATCTAACTATGGCAATTGAGAGAGACAGTTTGTTCTAGTCTAGGCTAAAAACCAGAGGAGTGTGAGTTTTAGTCCCACTGTAGGCATGAACTCAGTTAGGTGACCTCAGTCTTAGCCTTAGAAATAAGGCAGTAACAAACCACTTACAAAATTAAGCAGTTACTAGCAATCAAGCTTAACTCAAAATCTCTCTCTCTCTCTCTCTCTCTCTCCCCACCCATCCACCCTCCCTTTCTCTCTCTATCCCCTAGGTCAGGCATGTCAAACTGCCAGCCTGGGGGCCAGATGCATCATACTGAAACCGCACCCACCCCATTGCCGGTAACGGGGAAAAAGTTGTGATATGTCACACGATGTCACATGACATCACGAGTTTGAAATGCCTGCCCTAGATGATCTGATCTCCCTATTGCTTAAAACATTTTTTGATTATACAAGTCAAAATCATATTACTTTATTACTCTCAGACTATAATCTCATTATAATATATAAAGCTACTGTTTTGTGCTGGATTCTACAAAATCTCTGAGAAACTGATTGCAAATAAGAGCCAACAAAAGACAGTAGATTAAAATGTCAAACTATACTTTTGCATCTGTGTGTCACTAAGTCCTCTAAGTTTTAATTTTTATTACCATCAATCTTCTCTATATCACAGCTGTTATAGTTGTAATATTAATTTTGAGTACTACATACAGTATTTTTTTTCTTCTGTTCAATCATGTCTGAAACTTGGAGATTGCCTGTACAAGTCTCTGACGTTTTCTTGGTAAGGTGTTTCAGAAGAGATTTGCCATTGCCTCCTTCCTAGGGTTGAGAGAGAGTGACTGGCCCAAGCCTGGCTTGCTTTGTGCACAAAATGGAATTAGAGCTTTTAAAAATGTTCATACTTTGTGCTAGTAGTGTTATCATTATTTTTGTATTTTTGAACTTAGTCCATTTCTGTACAGCAGTTGTTTTCTTACTGTTTAGTAAGTTGTTATTTTATCAATTTGTTACTATTTTTTTAATTGAAAAGTTTTAAAATACATTTTTAATAACATAAACTCCCTCCCTCCCCCTCCCCTCCCCCTTGCCCTCCCTAACCCTCCCCCCAACTTCTCAGAGCTGAATACAGGGTATTAACTTTACAAACTTAAGCTAAAATATGCTACCTAACTAAAAAAAATATATTAAATTCTATCGCGCTTTAACTCCCCTTAAACATAACTAAATTACTAACCAATAATGAATAACTGATAATACATCATGTAAAACTAATACTTATTCAAATGCTAAATGAAACTTTTTAGTCCCATATTTATTCTGAATATATTCGATCCATCTTCTCCATTCCACAATATATCTCTGTTGCGATTGTTCTTTCAAATATGCTGAAATCTTTGCCATTTCCGCCAGGTTTGAAACTTTCAAAGTCCACTCTTCTATAGTAGGCAGTTCCTCCTTCTTCCAATATTGCGCTACTAAAAGTCTTGCTGCCGTAATTAAATTCAACATCAATTTAGTATCTATGACAGTACAATCTGTAATAATACCCAACAGAAATAACTGTGGAGAAAACCTTATCTTTTTCTTAAATATCTTCTGCATGTTCCACCAAATTTTAATCCAAAAAGCTTTGACTTTTTTACAAGTCCACCATATATGATAATATGTTGCATCCTCACAACCACACCTCCAACATTTAGGCTGGCAGTTCGGATACATACTTGCTAATTTTTTAGGATCTAAATGCCATCTATAAAACATTTTATAAAAATTCTCTCTTAAATTTTGAGCCTGTGTAAATTTTACATTTCTGACCCATATCTTTTCCCAAATATCCATTGTTATAACCTCCTGAAAATTCTGGGCCACTTTATCATACAATCTTTAACAAGTTCCGTTTCTGAGTCTATTTCTGTCAGTACATTATATATCCTTCTTATATGTGCTTGACCTTGATCTCTAATTTGTTTTACCAAATTTCCATCAGTTATCGAAATACCAACTTTCTGCTCTTCTTTCCATCGTGCATGTAACTGCCCATACTGGAACCAAGTTTGTACTATTTTCCCTTCTTTTAAAATATTATATGGCTTTAATTGCCATACATTCCTTTCCATCCTAAGAATTTCTTTATATGTAGTCACATCATGTTTAAATCCCACATTTATATTTTCTATTGCATGTTTAGGTATTGCCCAAATTGGTATTTTATAATTTAACTTATGTCGATATTTTTTCCAAACTCGCAACAGAGCATACCTTAATATATGTGTCTTAAAAACATTATCCACCTTCTTGTCATACAATAAATATGCATGCCAACCAAATAACAAATCATAACCCTCAATATTCAATAGTCTCCCTTGTGTTAAATTAAACCAATCACTAATTGATGATAAAGCAGCAGCCTCATAATATAATTTAAAATTGGGCATTTTAAGACCACCTCTTTCACGTACATCTTGCTTTATCTTAAATTTAACTCTTGGTCTTTTCCCTGCCCAAACAAATTTACCAATACCTTTCTGCCATTCCTCCAAATTTGAATCTTTTTTAAGTATAGGTATCATTTGAAACAAAAATAAAAATTTGGGCAAAACATTTGTTTGTACTGCTGCAATTCTTCCCAATAAGGATAATTGTAATTTTTTCCAACTATCTAACTCTTTTTGTATTTTTAACCATAACAATTCATAATTATTTTTATATAGTTTTACATTTGAAGCTGAAAGATATACCCCCAAATATTTAATCTTTTTTACTATTTCAAATCCTGTTAATTCTTCTAAAACAACCTTTTGTTCTATAGTCATATTTTTAGACAATATTTTAGTTTTTTGCGTATTTATCTTAAATCCAGAATCTTTTCCATATGACAATATTATCTCCATCAAATCTACAACTCAGTAAGTCGGTTGACTTAATGTAATAACCAAGTCATCCTCAAACGCCCTCAATCTATAATCTTGATCTCTTATTTTAATTTCCTTAATTTTATTTGAGTCTCGTATCTTAATCAATAATATTTCCAATGTTAAAACAAACAACAAAGGTGACAACGGACACCCCTGTCTTGTACCCTTTTCAATATTACATATTTCTGTCAAACTACCATTGATTATTATTTGAGCTGTTTGCTTCTGATATATTGCCCTAATAGGTTGTAAAAAATTATCCCCAAACTTCATTTTCTCCAGTACCTTAAATAAAAATTGCCAGTCCAATTGATCAAAGGCATTTTCAGCATCCAAAAAAATCAGTGCTGCAGAGACCTGGTTATTTCTTTCCAAAAATTCCAATAAATATACAATATGTCTCACATTATTCTTCATTTGTCTACCACTTATAAATCCTGTTTGGTCACTATGAATCATTTGCTGCATTACCTTCATTAATCTATTTGCTAAAAGTTTTGCAAATATCTTATAATCAGTATTTAAGAGCGATATTGGCCTATAATTTTTGGTTTGGGTAAGATCTTGATCTTCCTTCGGAATCAGCGATATGAAAGCTGTTTTCCACGATGGAGGCACTTCTCCTCCAGATTGGATTGTTCTAAATAATTCTTTTAAAGGTTCCACCATTTCTAACTGTAAATCTTCATAGTAAACGACAGTCAAGCCATCTGTTCCTGGTGCTTTCCCCACCTTTAATTGTTTAATTGCTAAAATAATGTCTTCAGCATTAATCAGTTGATTCATCCCTTCCCTTTGCTCTTGTGTAAGAACAGGGATAGTCACTTCTTGTAGATATCTATCTATATCTACAACTTGAATCTTATCCCTAACATATAACTTAGAATAAAATTCAACAAAAGTCTTTTTAATAAGATTTTGCTGAAACACCTCTTTACCCTTGTATTCTATTCTATCTATGTTACGTGACCTTTGTTTCTTCCTTAACAAATAAGCTAACCACCTACCCGGCTTATTAGCATTACAAAAAGTATTATGTTTAACATACCTAGGTTGGTTGCCACTTGATCTGCCATCAACATATTAAACTGACCTCTTAACAAAGTAAATGCCTCTTTAATCCTCTTATCAGATGGATTCAAAATTAGAGCCTTCTCTTTCCTCTTAATTTCCTCCTCTCACTCTTTTCGCTTATATTCCAATTTACGCCTATGTTTATTATTCAAATATATTAACACTCCTCTCATATAAGCTTTACTTGCATCCCAAACCATTTCAATAGAAGTACCCTTATGCATGTTTATATTAAAAAATTCTTTCATCTGTTTTTTACATTCTTCCACATTTTCTTGATATCTAAACAGATTTTCATTCAATCTCCAAGACCTCCTATCTCCACTCTCTTTTTCCAGTTCCAACCATACTGGACTATGATCTGATAGAGTTCTTGGACATATCTTAATCTTCTTAATCCTAGAAAAAAATCATTAGTAGTTAATACAAAATCAATCCTAGAAAAGGATTGATGTCTATCGGAAAAAAGGTAAAATCTTTTTCTTCCAAATTTCTTTCTCTCCAAACATCTCTCAATTCCAAGTCATCTTTCATCTCAAAAAAGGATTTAGGCAATCTAGTATGATTTGGTATACTTTTAAAAAGACCTTTTTTGTCTTTCTGTGTATCCAGGACACCATTCCAGTCTCCCATCAAAATACATGATTTATAATCCCATTGAATTATCTTACTATGTAAAAGTTTATAAAATTCTCCTTGCTGTTGATTAGGAGCATATAATCCAACCAAAAGTATTTTCTTGCCTTCTATTAACAGTTCAATTATAATATATCTTCCTTGTTTATCTGTTTCAATTAAATTAGCTGTTAAATTCTTTTCACGTAAATGATTACTCCATTTTTCTTATCTGGAGCAGACGCACTAAACTGTGTACCCAATCTGTGTACTTGAATGCCAGGTCCGTTGTTAATAAGGTTCCTCTTGTCCTGGATCTGGTCGAGGGTGAGCATGCGGACCTGGCCTGCATCACGGAGACCTGGCTGGGCCCAGAGGGTGGCATTCCTCTGGTTGACCTTTGCCCACCAGGTTTCCGGGTGCTACACCGGCCTCGGGCTCAGGGTAGGGGCGGGGGAGTGGTGGTTGTTATGAGGGAGACCTTGTGTCCGCGGGAGGCCACCGTTCCCCAGATTGTCGGTTGTGAGTCTCTCTTCCTGAGATTTGGTCCTGGGGCGCAGTTGGGCTTGCTGCTGGTGTACGTTTCGCCTAGTCACACAGCAGCAGCCCTGCCTGAGCTTCTCGACATCCTCTCGGGGTTGGTGATTGAGTTCCCCAAACTTATAGTTTTGGGTGACTTCAATCTACCATCCCTGGGAGGATCATCTGAGTTAGCTCGGGAGTTCATGGCTTCCATGACGGCCATGGACCTGGCGCAAGTAATTTATGCACTGACTCATGTGGGAGGCCACGCTCTTGACTTGGCTTTTTTATCTGGCCGGTGGTTAGATGATCTTGGTGGGGGCTCCCCAATTGTTATGCCCCTGTCATGGACTGATCATCATCTCCTGCGGCTGGTCTTCCGTTTTGCCACTCCCCGCCATGGGTGTGTGGAACCTATTAGATGGTACTGCCCCAGGCGCTTAATGGACCCTGATAGGTTCCAGGCAGCGCTGGGGCCCCCACCTGCCTCCGTTACTCACAACCCGGCGGATGACTTAGTGGAAGCCTGGGAAAGGGCAGCCACGGAGGCTCTTGACCAAGGTGTACCCTTGCGGCCCCTGACCCGGTGCAGATCCCAGCGAGCTCCATGGTTTTTCGCGGAGCTTCGGGAGATGAAGCGTCGAAGACGGGGCCTAGAGAACTGTTGGAGGTCCAGCCGATCGGAATCCAACCGATTGCGACTAAGAACCTATATTAGGTCTTATCTCGGAGCGATAAGGGCGGCAAGGTCTAATCACTTTGCCGCCCTTATCGCGTCCGCAGATAACCGCCCGGCCGCCTTGTTTAGGGTGACCCGCTCCCTCCTTAACCAGGACGTGAGAGAGGAACCTTTGCAGGATTGTGCCGAGGAGTTTAGTCAACATCTGTCAGACAAAATCGCTCAGATTCGGACCGGTCTGGACTCTGACTGGGCAGAGTCTGACGATCAGGACGTGGGCGATCTTGTCGATATTACCTGGGAGGAGTTTGATTCTGTGACTCCGGAGGAAGTGGACAGGATTATGGGGAGGCTGAGCTCCACCACATGTTTATTGGACCCGTGCCCTTCCTGGCTGGTTTATGCGGCTCAGGAAGGGACACGAGGCTGGTTCCTGGCGGTCATATCTGCTTATTTGAGTGAGGGCAGTTTCCCCACCGTCTTGAAGGAGGCGGTGGTGAGACCTCTCCTCAAGAAGCCTGCCTTGGACCCAGCTGTGTTAAATAACTTTCATCTGGTCTCCAACCTTTACTTCCTTGCGAAGGTTGAGAGTGTGGTGGCGCATCAGCTCCCTCAGGTCCTGGATGAAGCGGATTATCTAGACCCGTACCAATCGGGTTTCAGGCCCGGGTACAGCACGGAGACGGCATTGGTTGCTCTGGTGAATGATCTCTGGAGGGCCCGGGACAGGGGATATTCCTCTGTCCTAGTCCTATTAGACCTCTCAGCGGCGTTCAATACCATCGACCATGGTATCCTGCTGCGGCGTCTCAGGGGATTGGGAGTGGGAGGCACAATTTTTCAGTGGTTCTCCTCCTATCTCCTGAGACGTTCGCAGTCGGTGTTGGCAGGAGGGCAGAGGTCGACCCCGTGGCCTCTCGTTTGTGGAGTTCCTCAGGGGTCGGTCCTCTCGCCTCTCCTGTTCAACATCTATATGAAACCGCTGGGTGAGATCATTCATGGTTTTGGAGTTGGGTATCATCAGTATGCTGATGATACCCAGCTTTTTATTTCGACCCCAAACCACCCCAGTGATTTGACAAGACTGAGTGGCTGTGCATACCGGCATCCCGGGATATTCAGAATATTCCACCTCTTTTATGGGGCTGAGTTATTACCCCCCGTAGATAGGGCTCGCAACTTGGGAGTCCTCCTAGATTCACAGCTTACTTTGGAAGATCACATGGTGGCTGTGACTAGGGGGGCCTTCGCCCAGGTTCGCCTGGTGCGCCAGTTGCGGCCCTATCTAGACTGGGATGAACTGTGTACGGTCACTCATGCGCTCGTGACCTCTCGTTTGGACTACTGCAACGCTCTCTACATGGGGCTGCCCTTGAGGACCACTCGGAGGCTCCAACTGGTACAGAATGCAGCCGTGAGAGTCGTGTTGGGAGTTTCCCGATACTCCAATGTTACACCTCTGCTCCGTGAGCTGCATTGGCTCCCAGTTGTCTTCCGAGTGAGATTCAAGGTACTGGTAATGGTGTTTAAGGCCCTACATGGCATGGGTCCGGAGTACCTTAGGGAGCACCTGCTGCCGGCATCAACTTCCCTCCACCCTGTGCGTTCCCACAGAGAGGGCCTCCTCAGGGTGCCACCGATCAGAGAATGTCGATTGGTGGCCCCCAGGGGGAGGGTCTTCTCTGTGGGCACCCCGGAGCTATGGAATCGGTTGCCGGTTGAGCTCCGGACGGCGCCCGACCTCCGCTCCGTCTGACGCAATCTGAAAACGCATTTGTTTGAACAAGCCGGCTTGGCCTGATGGGGGGGTGGGTTGGCTTTTTTTATTGTTCTTAATATTTGTATTTATTGTTTTTTACTTCGGGCATTATGTTTAATTCCTTTTAACTTTTGTATTTTTTGTATTTTATACATCTGCCCTGTTCACCGCCCTGAGTCCTTCGGGAGAAGGGCGGTATATAAATAAAATTAATAAATAATAAAATAAATCTAGAGTTTATCAGATATTTTTGATCAGCTGCACGAATGTGCATTTCCTGTAAACAAATAACATCATTTTTAAATTGTTTCAAATACTGAAATACTTTCTTTCTCTTGTGCGGGGAATTTAATCCATTAACATTCCAGGTTAGAAACTTCGTCGCCATCTTTTGCGACCTGAAGCTTTCGGAGCGCCTCTTGCAAAACCACCTGCACCTGCCTCTTCGGTTTCGCTCCTCCCACTGCTTCACTATAAGTAGGTTCTTGAGATATGATTGTAGCTTTCTGTTGTTCTTGTCTCATTCGTCTAATTGCAGCCTGTGTCATTCTTTGTTCTTTAACCTCTTCTGACGATGTCTGGGACTGCTCAACTTCTAAAATTTGCTGAGATTCTTTAACCTTCTGCAAAATAACTCCTTCAGCTCCTTGTATACTCTCCACTTGAGTCTGATGCTCTCCTTCGTCCTTCCTTCCTTTGAATTCTGGAGATGGTAGAGGACCTGCCTTCAATATGTTAGAATGAAAATCTCGTGCCTTCAAAACTGTATTAAGACGATATGTCGTGCCAGCATAATTCACCACCAAGCCTACTGGAATCTCCCATCAAAACTGAAGCTGCCGTTTCTTTAATTCATCTGCCAAAAAAGCAAATTCTTTTCTTCTCCTTAAAATTCTTGGAGGAATCTCTTTCAGAATTAAAACCTCTCGCTCAGCAACTTTAAATATATTGTTATAAAAGGCTTGGATAATCACATTTCTGATTGATCTCTTTGTAAAGTAAACCACCACATCTCTAGGTAATTTTCTTTGTCTGGCAATCCAAGAATTGACATGAAATATTTTGTCTATATGCCCCATAATATCTTCTGCTTGACGGTCCAAAATCGGTTCGAGGGCTTGTGCCAACTCTTTCAAATTTTCCTTTGGGTCCTCTTTCAATCCTATAATCCTCAAAGCAAACTCCATATCTCTATATTGTATCATAACTACATCATCATCAATCTTTTCCATCACATTTTCAGCTTCCAACATTTTAGCATCCAGTCTCAAATTATTTTGATTCAGCTCTTCCATATGATCATCCAGGCGCTCAATACAGACTGCAAGCCCTTGAAATGCAGCTAAAATGTCTGCTCTTATTTCGGTATTCTTCTCCTCAATAAGTTCAGCTATTTGCTGGGATTGTATTTTTAAAGCATCTTGTAAATCTTTTAATGTTAATGCGGGTGCGGGTGCCACAGGAGGAGGCATCAAACCCTGTAATGAAGAATGCTGAACTGGTGAAGCACCAGCACTTCTAGGAACTTTGGTTGATTTAGAAGCCATCTTAACACCCAGTTAATTTCCGTTGCGCACTTTCACTTTCCACACCGCTTGCAACTTTTTCTTTCAAAGTAAACCAGAGTTAAAGTTCAAATACTTGCTATTTCAATATTCTCCTGCACTGCTCTGCCTGCATCCAAGTAATCCAAAATTAATTGTTGACTTCCGGGGCTGAGGTCACAGCAGACAAGCGGGTCGTGGAATATCTCTTCGGATCGCAGCTTGTTTTCCCGATACTGTGCGGCTCTACATAGCCATCGCCAGCTGGGGATCAGCAGGCGAAGAAGAGAGGACGCTCGGCAATTGTAGGGAACTTGCAAAATCCCTGCTTAGCAGTGAGAAATCCTCCCATGTTGCCGGTATTGAGAGAAGGCACCTGAAGAATGGCTGCCCTGGAGCTGTGACTCAGCAGTTTAGAAGGAAGCTACTGACGTTCCAGGCAGAGTTAGGAGTGAATATCAAAAGAGAATGAGAATCCCCCCCTTCGTTTGTTGATCATTTGAGAGGTGAGCAGCGTGAAGTATTATCCAGCCTTAATTGATTAAAGCGGCAGACAACAATACAGGCTTTTAACAATAGCCGCCTTAGAGAGACTCACAGGCTGATTTGAGGATTCCAGTTACTTCTTTGGTGTTCTTCGATGGACAGACTCTTTCTTTAAATTTTGATAAGTGTTTTTTTTTCTCCTTTTGAAATATCTGGGATCTGGATGGTGATTTGTTAATTCGTTAATGCATAACAGCCTGGAGACCCCCTTTTCTATTTGATCTGGCATCGGGTTTTTTCTTTCTGCTTCTTTCTTGGAGGTTTAACATCGTAACATTTGTCAGCAGAGAAGAGAAGAGGAACTGAACTGAACTGAATTGTACTGCCACGCTTCTTTGAAGAATAAGGAATTTAAATATACTGAACTGGGTTACATCCCCTTTTTTTGAATATTGGCTTATTCATATTATTACTTATTTTCTTTCTTTTTTGCCATTGATAGGGCCTATTTACTATATTCTGTCTATATTTTTCTTTTTATGCCTTATATAATAACAACATATTTAACCCCTACTTTAATAAACTTAGAGAAGAAATTGGGTGATTAGGATAATATTGAGAGTACGAGGTGCTTGGGGAGGAGTCTTGGAGATTGAGTGAGTGTAGGCTATTTTGGAAGAGCACCAAAGAATAACAGAAATGGCGACCATAACAACTTTTGCCAAGAAGAAGACCATAGTGCCTGTGCCCACACAATCCCTGTCAACTACACCCCTGACAGCTCGCAAATTTCCGGATGAGACAGTGACAGGGAATAAAGATGCTTTATCTATACAGGGAGTTCAGGATATGTTTAAGTCACTTCAAGACTTAATGTTGAAAAATCAGGAGACTACAGCTATAGGATTTGAGGAGTTAAAGAGGGAAATGAAGGCTGAGATGGGTAACCAGGTGGAAGGTTTAAAGGGAGAAATAAGGAGTATACATACGAAGCTCCAGGAAATGCAGACAATGGTAGTGAGTCAAGAGGAACGGATCCAGGTGGTAGAAACGAGAATGGATAAGAAAGATGTAAAAGTAGAAAGTATGGAAAGTATGATTGGTGGTCATATTCTCAAATGAGCTCAAGGTTTAATAGGGATAAGCAGGAATTTGGAATCAATATAATCCCACAAGAATTAGACAAAATTTTATGGGGAAGTGATGCTAAATTTTTATCTAAGACCTATAATCTACTTTTGTTCCATGGGATGGAAGGGGGAACAATAAATGACGTAATGATTGCCTGGGGGAGAAATATTGGTCGCACTATAGAATTAGAAGAGTGGGAACAAATTTGGAAGAAAAATATAAAATTAACGTTAGCAACGGCATTTAAAGAAAATATGTACAAAATGCTGTATAGATGGTACTTAGCTCCCGCACGAATTTCAAAAATGTTTCCCAATGCAAATGACAAATGTTGGAAATGCTATTCTGCCAGGGGCACTTTCTACCATCAATGGTGGACTTGTCCAAAGGTTAGGCGTTACTGGACCAATATAAAAAATTGGTTATTTCAAATAACAGGATATGATCTTCAATTGGACCCAGCTATTTTCCTCTTGGGGATGAAGCCACAAGAAGTACCAAAAAATGTTTGGTATCTAGTAATACATATTACAACAGTGGCGCGTATGATTTATGCGCAATATTGGAAGACGAAGGAAATCCCAACGGACTATCAAGTAATAGAGAAAGTATTACTATGTGCAGAGTCAGATCGAATGACATATATTCTCAAAGGGAAAAGTGAATCACTTTTCAATAAAAGTTGGGACTCCTGGTATTCATGGTTACAAAATAGAATATTTAATCTCAACGGGGGAAATACCAGATGATTGTGTATTATTATTTGAGGTATAGAATCTGGAGATATATACAATTATAGATTTCTAATATTTGGTAATTAAAGGTTACTTAGCCTGGGATGCACGAGAAAAAGAAATTAGGGGTAGTATTACACTCCCCGGTCCTGTCTAATGTTGTTGTTTTTGTTTTTTTGGTGTCTAGGATGTTTTGGTGTTTTTCTATTTGATGCACTTTTCAGTACTTTGTAATAATATTCTTGGTTTTTTATTTAAAATTTAATAAAATTTATAAATAATAAATAAAAAAAACAAAATTAATTGTTGATTGCAGGGATGGTTGCAGCGTCCTGCTCCACTCCAAAGCCTTGGAGCAGAGGAGTCCCTGAGTCCCTGAGTCTGGAGCAAATTCAGCCTTCGGGGGGGCTCTCACCCTTCAACCCCCAGAATTTAAACTCTGGGGGTCTAGGGGAGCTCTACCCCTAATTGAACACTCACCCTCCCCTCTTCTCCCGAGGAGAGGGTTTCCGAGCTGAAACAGCTGATCATCGCTGTTTTAGTGGCTCCAATGGAAAGCAGCGGGGCTGACGGCCGGAACGGCTGCCATCGACGGAACCTTGCCACCCGGAGGTCCTCCCTTTCTTGTTTTGTTTTTACTGGCACAGCAACCACTGGAAATTCAGCTACACCAAAATAACAGAATTTGGTACAGAAATAACTGCACAAGAACATAAAATGAATTTATTTGCTGTTGATACTGTAATTATAATTGCTCAGCCTAAAGAGATTTTAACATGGCTGATGGAGCATGCATAGCAATATGCATTAAGTACTTAGAAGGCGAGAGCTGGGCAACACAAGCAAACAACAGTTAGTGACTTCAAAGCCAATCATCAATACACCCCAATCAACATCTAAAAAGCCACATACAACAGGCACTAGAAATATCGCACACAGAACAGCACACATTCTGCTAGAGATAAGTTCCCTGAAAATGGGCTCCAGCACAAGTCCGAAAGCTAGGAAGACAAAACCTCATGGTCCCGGTGACTGACCCAAATTGGATCCTGTATTACCTTGCCAGCTGCTTAACATGAATTTCAGAATAGGTTATATCTCCATATGGTTTTATAACCCCAAAAGAAGTGGAAGGGCTGCTTACATATCTTCAAGGTGATACAGATAAAAAATAGAACAACAAAGATGATAAGGGGTCTAGAAACTAAATGATGAACATGAAGAACCGTTAAGAGAACTAGGTATGTTTAGCTTAAGAAAGAGCAGACTGAGGGGAGGTATGATAGCAGTCTTCCAATATTTGAAGGGCTGCCTCAGCGAAGATGGTGTCAATTTATTCTTCATAGCACCCAAAGATAGGACAAGAAGCAAAGAGTGGAAGCTTGTCAGAGGCAGATCCAAACTTGGAAATAGGGAGGAGTTTCCTAATAGTAAGAATTATTAAGCAATGGGACAGTAGAAAATTATTCCTGCCTTGATTCTCTTTGGTACAACACTGCCAGTCTATCAAAATTCAGGTTACCCCTTTGAGGTAGGTCAGGTCAGGAAACTGATTCCATAAGAAATACTGGAGATCCATTTTTGACAGTCTATAGTAAGAGAACCTTGAAAGCCTGACAGAGCTTTCCCTTCCTTGTAGCACATACATTTAAACTGTCCAAATAATGTGTGATACTACATCATATAATTAGGAGATTTGGCCAACAATTAAGATGGTAGAATGAGATTGTAATTTAATCTAAACAAAATGGAAGACTGGGTGAAAGGAAAAAGATGTCTTTCAACATGTAGAAATGTACGATATTACATGCAGGGAGGAAAAATAAAACATAATAGAAGGGGAGTTCAGATGTGTGAGTTCTTCTCACACATCTGAGAAGAACTTAAGTAGGTCATTAGAAGCAAATGAACATGAGCAGCAATGTGCAATAGCTGCTACAAAAACTAATGCCATTTTGGGATGTGTTAAAAGAAGCTTTGTATCAAAGATGTATGGGGTTCATATTCCCTTCTATTCTGCAGTAGTAATCCCACACCTAAAGTTTTGTGTACAGTTCTAAATATTAAATTATCAAAACGATATTGATATGTCAGAATAGGTTAAGAACAACGTGACAAAAGACACAAGGACTTGAGGATATCTTTATGAGCACAATCTGAAGGAACCTGGCATCTTTTATCTTTTATTTAATTTATTGCAAATTCTTCAATTGTTGTGAGCCACCCAGAGTCATTGAAAGTCATGTGAGTCAGGCCATGGCCATCAAACATTAAAAATGTCTGCCAGATTATCCCACCTCCTTTATGTGAAAGATCTGGAGCTATATGGAAAAACATCATCTGAAATGGAATCGCTGCTCAACATTATCCATATGTACAACCAAGATATTGCAATGGCTTTTAGACTGAAAAAAATGTGCCACACTGACCATCAACGGGGAAAATAGTGAAATCTGAAGGAATTAAGATTGCCCTTGATGAGGCAAATACAGGCTATCAGTTAAATATGAGGGCAATTTGGAAATAAATTATCAGTGGATATACAGATACAGAACCTTTATTATACACATTAGAAAACTACGTTAGTTTCGACATAATCTCCGTTCAAATTGAGGCACTTGTCATAACATCTTACAAGGTATAAAATTCTTTAGTAGTAGTTGCTCGGCACCAAATCTGGGCTAATTGTGTGTGTGTGTGTGTGTGTGTGTGTGTGTGTGTGTGTGTGTGTGTGTGATCAAAAACATCCCGATGGAACTGCTTCAAAACTTTTTGTGTGCGTCTAGAGGTGTGCGGGCGAGCATTATCGTGAACCAACACAACACCAGGAGTCAGCATGCCCCAACGCTTGTTATGGATGGCTTGTCTGAGTTTTCGTAACATTTCACAGTAGACTTCTGAACTGATGGTTGAACTACGCTGCATGAACCTCACTAGCAGTACTCCTTTGGCATCTTCACATTTGATGGGATTTTCTGTGGCACCACTTCTGGTGTGGTGTTGGTTCACAATAATACTCACCCACACACCACTAGGCGCACCCAAGAAGTTTTGAAGCAGTTCCATTGGGATGTTTTTGATCACCTCCCCCTCCATAGACCAGATTTGGCACTGAGCTAAGGAATTTCAAACTTTGTAAGACATTATGACAAGCGCCTCAATTTGAATGGTGATAATGTCAAAAAGTAATGTTATAGTTTTCTAATGTATATCATAAAAGTTCTGTATCTGCGAGTGTCTGTCATTGATAACCAAATGGAGGGTTATTTCCGAATTGCTCTTGTACATTTATTAATATTTTCCTTCGTTTCCATCAGTATTAGAGTGACTCATGGGATCTGCATTCAGCTCAGCCCTAAGTTCTTCTTTCTAATTAATATCTGGGTATGTACCCAACACAGTATTTCTTAACACTTATTTTCTACTATAAATGAGAAAACATCTTTCTGACTAAGGGACTATTTTAATATATTCTTAGACACACATAGTTGTTTGAAGGAATTCAGCTTTGGTGATAGTCTTCCCCTCTTACCTAATCACATAAACAGTACCGTAGTATGCCATATTCAGCATTGTGGGATAAGAATACTGAATATGGATAAAAAGAATAGAAGCTATGATATTCATGAGTGCATAGAAATCATATTTCAGTACATAAAGTAGTAATGGGGGGGGAAAGCTGGAGGTGAAAAAAAAATCATTTATTTCGCTGTGAAATTAATCCAAATCTGGAAGTCCTGCATGTTTTGAGATTGGACCATTGTTTTATAAACTGTGGATTTGCTTCACTACTTTTCTTTTTTTCTTCATAAGTCTAGAATTAAAGGCCATCCAAGCAGCCTAACTGGGAGTGTTTTCAGACTGAAGAAGAGAAAATAACTTCATATAATAAGATATGAAAATGGCCATCCATTTAAAATATTGTGGAAATAAGAAACCTATCAATAAAGAAAAATATTTGTAGCTGAGGGTTGAAATGAGGAGTCCTTGGTGTTCTCCGAGCTTGGTGGTTGTCTTGCAGACCTTTCATTACCCAAATTAGATAACATTACCTAATTTGGGTAATGAAATGTCTGCAAGAAAACAACCAAGCTCAGAGAGCATTAAGGACCCTTCAATAACAGACTTCCAAGGTATGAGGGAAAATGCAAGTTTGCCCCATCCTGTCTTCTGAGTCTGTTCTTTCAGCTATGTGTTGGCTTAATCGTATCAGATACTGTACTAGGAATGTGTATGAAGACTCGCATCCTTTGCCCCCATGGACTTCCCAATATGACTACTCTAAGTAGGCTAACTTCCCATCTGAGCAGGTGAATGCACTCTCTAACTGGCCTGAATAACATGAAAATAAATTTTAAAATCAAATAAGGAATATTTACTTTTGGGGGAAAAACCAATACTCTTCTTCTACCCTTCAGCCTTTCTTCCATGATTCCTCTACTTGCTGCTTTGGCTGGAACCAGGTAATCTCTTATTGAAATACTCTGAACAAAGTTTATATTGAGTGATTTTGTGACTGTATAGCAATGTACTACAAACGACGATACATCCCACTACCTTTTCTCATTTTATATACGTTCTGCTGCTTCTTACAATAAATTTGTTTTAGTAAGTTTTGTCTGTATTTATTAATTTAAGCCATGATTAGTAATGAAAACTCAGAATATTGACTCAGAACATTGATTATGAAGACCAATGTGGCCTTTTGCTATAGTTATTCTCTGTTTCTTTTCTAGGCTTAAAGAACCTTAAGTGGCAACTGAGAAGAAATAATCCTTGCTAATATTAGTAAACATATTTTCTGCATATAGGAGACTCCATTATTAAGGGAATAATCAAATATCTTCATGTTGGAATGTCCAGAGGTCTTTGTTTGATCTTGGAAACATGATACTGGATTAATTAGACACTGGTTTGATCAAGAAAACAATCTGGGTAATTAAAACACACTTGTCACTGGTGAATATTTTTTAAGGGGATTGGGACCTACATTTAATTTAATTTAATTTAATTTAATAATATTTATATACCGCCCTTCTCCCTGAGGACTCAGGGCGGTTCACAGGGCAAAAGTCAAATACAAAGTACAACCATTAAAAAGAGATTAAATAATTGCCCAAGTTAAAACAATTAATACAATAATTTACCCAGAACAAACAGCATATGAATAAATGTACTTTATTTTAAAGACCGATAAACTATTTGTATAATTTATAAACCATTTACAGACTTTATACTCTTAAAGTACATCTCAAAATAACAAAGGTATTTACATTGGTGTACCCAGAGACTATTCTGGTTTATTTTACATTTCAAAATTACATGAACCTTAACACCCTGTATTCTACCAAGCCGTACTACACAAAGAAGTGTGTACATTGGCTGAAATTGGCCTGGAAACCTATGAATAAGTTACTTACATAAACACATAGGCAGGAACAGTATCTGCACAGCACAGTATGCATGGAAGAATACTTTCTCCTAGACAACTCTGAAAATGTAAGCAAAGGCTCTCTCAAAACCTTTATTTACTCCAATGTGTTATAATGTATAGTTTTTCACTCTATCCATGAGATTTTAAATTAGTTCAGATGAGTTTTCCGTTTATATTGACAATGTACAATTTACAAAGAATTACTTTACAACCATAAAAACTATTTTTGCTGCTGGAACATAATTCAATTCTGATTAATAAACTTGCTTGAAAAAAAGGCTTTACTGTGCAGTGACATCAAAGGTCTCTGAATGCTGTGCTATGGTATTTCTTTAGTGAATACACACTTTTATTCAAGTATTGCAAAAATGCTAAGGCCACTTTTGTTTGGGTTTTTTTGAAGATCATCCATTTGTCCTCCTCCCCCTTGCCAAACAGGCCATAAAACCTTGCTGTTAAATTTTCTGAAATACTGGAGCACTGAAAAGGCGACAGGTTACAATCCATGGAACCACTTTCCTATTCAAGCCTCCCTTTGAAGTAAATGGCGATTATACAAGAGCATATAAAATAGTTTTCTTGGTGATGGTTTTACATTTAAATTGAGCTTTAATATGACATCTTGAGGATTTTATCTTAAATCTATAGGTCAGGAACAGATCCACAAAGATTGTTGCTCTTTATATTTGCATACATTTTGAGGTATGCAATTTTCCTCAAAAATTCATTTAATACAGAATAAAACAGCATTCACAGTCCATATTTTCTAGCTGTGCTATATATATATTATTGTCAGTGTTTTTCTCCAAAGTGAATTCTGATGGCTGGGCATAATATAATATAATCAGGATATACTCTCCAAGACAATTAGTGATTCTTTGTCATAATTAACTCCTCTATGCTGCTTAAGTCCATTCTGAACTCTGATGGAAAAAGGACAAGCTTCTAAAGGATTCACTGGGCACTGTGCTAAAATTTCACTTTACACTAAATTACATTTAGTAAACACAATGATCGTGCCTGTATTTGCACGCAAATTAAAAAATGGGAAATGACACTCGGGTATATGAATGCATGAATCTGTGGGTGACAACAGCATGTATTATATATTTATACACACATAGGTTTTCTGAAAGTGAGCTGGAGGTATTATAGCAAATCCTAAAAAATGTTTTCAGGTGTTTTTTCCAGAGTAGCTACATGGCCCTCCAATCTCACTTGCAGGAATAATTAAGCACTGTAGAAAACTATAATAGTAAGTTTCTGCAAGATGGTACAAAGGTTGAATCTGGTAGCCATAATCACTGAAATCAACAGGTATTTGAGTGCAAGTCTCCAGCCCTTTTTTATGATAAGAGAACCTCAGTATAACCCCTCTCTCTAGTGGGGGGGGGGACAAAGAGGCATCAATATTTGGGGTCATCTGAATGGAGGCAGCAGAAAGGGGATTTGGGGAAGAACACATCCTTAATGTGTCAGTGCAATGAGAAAAAGAGGGTTGCCCAGAACATCTATTTAAGGCAAGTAGTTATTCACTCTTTCCCCCTTACTCGGTTTCTCATTTTGCAGACACCCTCTTCACCCAGTCTATTCAATTGCAAGATGTGATTAGGTAATTGCACTTGAGCCAAAAGGGAATTTCCTTCTCAAGAATCCCAGTGTTAACTGCCCTTAAAGGCCTAAACCATATCAGCCAGATACCATACTAGAAATTGTACAACTTTGGTAACATGCAGTTTAGCTGTTAGATCGATTTAGCTGGAATTTAGTTGGATGTATGATATTAGTAGTGATCAGTCAAAGGTATCTTTAAAAATAAAGTGAATTCCCAGAACTTGCCACATACAAAGAAAAATGCCATACAAGGCCTGAATGGATTGCTCTTTCTGGTATAAATGGAGCTGATGAGGCAATACTGAAGACCATTTCTTAACAGCCAAAGTTGTCGCTAGACTGTTCCTGGATTCATGCTCAAGTAGTTGTTGCCAGCAAAAAAATGCATGCATTAATCCAATGACAGTAGATCCATAATGAGACAAAAAGATTTAAATTACATCAGAGCGAGGAATAGATACTTGGTTGGACTGACATATACACTGTTAAGTCGGAAAACAGAGTTATAAATTACATATAAAACAAAGTAGAGCAGTTATTAAAACGAATGTTTACTAGTAACTTGAGTTTCCATCGTTGGGTACTTGGTGCTCCATCCCAACCATTTAAAAACTGCCGATATCGAAAGAACAAGTGCCAAGTATTATTGTACATACTGAATTGGCAAAAGCATGTTGGGGAAGGGGGAGCCTTTTTGGAACAAATCCAGCGTAGGAGATCCAAAGGCAGCACAGGAAGAGGAGACGTTGTGTCACTTCTCAGCCAATCTCAGGATCATACTGTACTCCGGGAAAATCATTTTGAAAAAAAAAATATGATTTGATGTTAGACAAGCAACAATTTCTTTTTTTCAGTGATCTGATTGAGGAGATCAATAGTCTCTCTAATTAAGGCCTCAAAAATGCCATCTGCTAGTTGCATCTTCACATACAACTCATCTTCATCATAGTTCACCCATTGAGCCTCTTCTTCATGCAATTCTTGAACCTTAGAATTAGAAAGGGGAAAAAGAAAAGTCACCAGTATTAATATACTACTCTGTAAACATATATAATAAAAATTATTATTGTAAATCCATATAACCATCATTATATAAAAGCTACAAGGGTCGTTTAGTTTTTCAATAACTCACAGGAAAGGAAAGAAAAGAAAATGAATAATAATTCCTAGATATAATACAGTTAAACAAAAATGTAAAAATAGGACTTTATCACTATTTATGAGGTGACTAAGAGTCAACATTATACAATCTGTCCCCTATCCAGCCCCCAGATTTCGCTGGTTCCGGGACTGCCTCTTGGCCTCAGCCTGCCGCACAAGTGTCTTTTTGAATTGGAGAAGGCCATGCTGTGTCTTTAGCCTCCAAGCTGAGTGATCAGAGGTCGAGGTTTCCCAGCTGTTAATGTCCATTCCCAAGTCCTTTAGATCCCTCTGGACAGGGGACAGATTGTACCTGCCCTCAGTGCGGAAGGGACTGCAACTCTCGAATTGGCCCTTTTAGCCACACCAGATGCTGCTTTAGGACCTCTTTCCAGAGCACAATACCATAGTCTCTTGAGACTGACAGATGCCAATGAGAAGAGATTGCACATCAGGTAGGTGCAATCGGCCCAGGTTCGAATCTCAGAAGGGTATGGCTGACTGACGAGAACAAATGAGTTTGAAATGGCCATATCATTCTCCCTTTAATTCTTTGTTAGCAATCCAAAAAATTTACACAAATAATGAGTCGTCACAGTTGCGACTCCAGCTTGTGGATGGCCTTAGGTTAGGCTGATACAGGCAATAAGGTTTGGCCTGTATTTGGGCCTGGCAAGGTATTCTAAAATACTTAACAAATACTTAACACATATCTCCCTTGCCTCTCAGCTAACAAAGCGAGAAAGAGCCTGTGGCCTAGAGGTCATATATATATATATATAATATATTCTGCTTAGTTTGGTTCTGATTGAAGTGGTCTATATACCCTTGTAAATAATAATAATAATACAAGTCTGCTTATATATATATATATATATATATATATATATATATATATATATATATATATATATATATATATATATATATATATATATATATATATATATATATATATATATATATATATATATATATATATATATATATATATATATATATATATATATATATATATATATATATATATATATATATATATATATATATATATATATATATATATATATATATATATTCTGCATTAAACCCGAATGACCAGAGATCCATACATATATATATATATATATATATATATATATATATATATATATATATATATATATATATATATATTAAGGGACGTGGTGGCTCAGTGGGTTAGGACACTGAGCTTGTCAATCAGAAGGTCGGCAGTTTGGCGGGTCGAATCCCGAGTGCCGCATAACAGAGTGAGCACCTGTTACTCGTCCCAGCTTCTGCCAACCTCCTAGCAGTTCGAATGCAAGTAGAAAAATAGGGACCACTACGGTGGGAAGG
Organism: Vipera berus; assembly: GCF_964194415.1. NCBI lineage: Eukaryota > Metazoa > Chordata > Lepidosauria > Squamata > Viperidae > Vipera > Vipera berus. The sequence goes on from NC_138204.1 coordinate 110,710,888, forward strand.
TAACAGCGTTCCGTGCGCCTTTGGTGTTTAGTCATGCTGGCCACATGACCACGGAGATGTCCTCGGACAAGCGCTGGCTCTCCGGCTTTGAAATATATATATATATATATATTCTGCTTAAAGACCTAAATTTGGAAATGCCTAATTTTAGTTGACAGCTCATATTTGTGTAAATTTTTAAATTGCTAACAAAGAATTAGGGGAGACTGATATGCATTTCAAACTTATTAGTTTTCATCAGTCAGCCATACCCTTCTGAGATTCGAACCTGGGCTGATTGCACATTAGGCAGTTGTTTTCACCTCTAGGCCACAGGCTCTCTCTCGCTTTGTTAGCTGAGAAGCTAACAAAGCGAGAATATATATAACAAATATATATTATAACAAAGAATATAACAAAGAATATATATATATATATTCTGCTTAAAGACCTAAATTTGGAAATGCCTAATTTTAGTTGACATTTATCCATAGTTTATATGGATGAGTACACATAAGGAAAAATATGGTTTGCCCAATAGGGGAATGGAGTTCTTCCCATATCTACAATCCTTCTGCTTAGGAGGGCTGAAGGCAAATCTGGGAGAGAAGAACAAGCTAATGTGTAAGCAACATTAGATCTAACCCATTTTTTTCAAACCATGCAGGCTGCTAGGTATTTATGCCTGACTACAACGCATAATAGAAAAAATAATTACTAACCAATATGTGATCCACTCTATCCTTTTTTTTCCATCCAAATTTCATCATTTTCTGCCAGTCTGTTTTATTATTTGATTCCTTTCTCAAATTTAAGAGCTTTAGAACTTCAGTTGTTATAAACCCCTTGGATAAAGGAGAAATAAAAGAATAATGAATGCTAACTAAATACATTTTCTCTAGTTGCAACACCATCTTTACAAGCAGCTTTCAGGGAGACGTTTTCTAGTGAGGACACAGACATGGCATATATGAAACAGAAAACACATTGTATTGCTAGGCAATTACAACTACAGTAAAGCAACCTGGTAGCTAACTCTAGAAATATCCATGAAATTCATTATGAATTATGACACTGATTCAACTCTTGTACATTCCAGAATATGGATAAATGCAGCATCAGGCACTTTTTGGAACTATTCTCCCCCCCCCCCAGACCTATTAATTCAGGGATAGCTATCATTAGTTGTTGTATAGGGAGAATTTTAATTCATTATATACAATTTTAATTCATTGTATTTTTTTAAAAAAAATATTACATGTTAGATGTAGGCCTTCTTGGATGGATTTCTAACTGGAACAGTGTTAAGTATTAGTGACAGTTAAAGCCTTTCTTAGTTTTAAGAAATAGAAGCATTCATTCATATCCTATTTCAAACTAATATTTAAGCGAAATCAGCAGTAAGAAGTAACTATAGTGGAAAAATGAGAGATGGTATCACATGCACACTCATCTTGGAATATGACTGATGGTGTAAGAAAATTAGTTTTCAGATAAAAATGCATAATAAAACTCCACCAGACTTCACATTCTACCTTAAGTTCTAGAGTCTAGACCAGTAGTTGTCAGCGTGGTCTAGGGACTCCTGGGAGTGCCCAAGACCCTTTCAGAGGGTCCATGAAGACAAATAAAGCTTTTAAAATTTCTCAATTTTAAACCTTAATACAGTAAATGTCAATAAATATAACCCATGTAAACCAAAGCTCTTTGGGGTCCTCCATAATTTTTAAGAATATAAAGACGTCCTGAGACCAAAACATCTGAGAATTGCTATCTAGGTGAACTGCACTTTATTTCTATAAATATATTTAAAGTTTAAGCTATTTATCTTATTCCTACTTTTATTTCTTCAAGATCACTTGGATCTTTTACTCGTCGAAAGTATCCAGAAATTATTCTGCTGGGTTTCATCCATAATGGCTGATTCAAATTTGGATCTTCTGCAAAGATTTCTTCAAAAATCTCTCTTGTTAAATCAAACACAACCTTCATAAAAATAAAAGAAACATTGTATTACCATTATATATTATTATAATACTATATCATTTTTCAAAGAACTAAACAAAAATATTTATGAAAGTATTTATACTGAGTACTAGCTTTGCAGCAAGTGGAATGTAATTTTGTTTCACTATTGCATTCTTTGGACCAATAATTTTTAACCCTTTCGAAAAATGCTTCCATACCCTCCTTTCTCTTTCACACTTCATTGTATCTGTCTTCCACAAGCACACCATACCTTGTTTTATACTGCATTCTATCACTAATCATGCCAGAGTCCAAAATAGCATTCCTTTTTTAAAAAAAGGTTGGGTAAATTTCCTTTATTTTCATACATTTCACAATAATCTGAGATAACTTCCCTACCTGTTTGTAGATTTCTTTACTAGTGGTTTCAATGTCATCATTTTGGGGGGATTCATTCATGTCTCTGGGGTTGCTGAGGGCCTGAAGATCATGCCCCAACTTTTGGCATTTCCATAGCTTCTCAGCTGCTGCGTGCACCAACTCCTCCACCTCTTCTGCAACGTATGGTATAGCCAAAGGTTCTTCACATGGCTTTGGGGACACTTCTGGCAGTTTTATCTTAGGTAACACTGCTGATTCTTCAGCTTGGTTTTGAGGGAGCTTGTGTGAACTCAAGCCAAAATCCTTATCAAACCAAACCTGGTCATCTCCTAACACATTCAGAAACTCCCGGCTAAGTTCCAGTTCTGCAAGCCTCTTGGCAAGTTCTTCCTGTCCACTCGCACCAAATACAGGACTTTCCTAAACAATAAGAAAGCAATTATTACTTAGAACCTTAAATATTCCCTGCACTATGTTCCTGATTTTGATATGTGTTATCCATGAATGCTTTAATATTTAATAACATATAATCATATTTTCGGTTGTTAAAACTCTTTTTTGTTCTTAGAGTGCAAGAAAGTGAGATATAGAGAAAGTCTAATGGCTTTTTCTAGGAGAGCTCCTGAGGTACACGACCATATAGACCAAGTAATTTTGCCACCTCTTCTTAATCTCTTCTGCCTCTGATAGGTCCCTGCCATTTTGGTCCTTTATCATGCCCATTTTTGCATTAAACGTTCCCTTCATCTCTCCAATTTTCTTGAAGAGATCTCTGGTCCTCCCTATTCTATTGTTTTCTTCTATTTCTTTCCACTGTTCATTTAAGAAGGCATTCTTATCTCTTCTAGCTATTCTCTGGAATTCTGCATTCAATGAGGCGTATCTTTCTTTTTCTCCCTTGCCTTTTGGTTCCCTCCTTTCCTCAGCTATTTGCAAAGCTTCCTCAGACAACCATTTTGCTTTCTTTTTCTTTGGGATGGTTTTGGTTGCTACCTCTTGTACAATGTTGCGAACCTCTGTCCATAGTTCTTCAGGCACTCTGTCTATCAGATCTAATTCCTTAAATCTATTTGTCACCTCTACTGTATATTCAACAGGGATATGATTTAATTCATACCTGAGTGGCCTAGTGCTTTTCCCTACTTTCTTCAGTTTAAGCCTAAACTTTGCAATGAGAAGCTCATGGTCTGAGCCACAGTCAGCTCCTGGTCTTGTTTTTACTGACTGTATAGAGCTTCTCCATCTTTGGCTGCAAAACACATAGTCAATCTGATTTCTGTGTTGACCGTCTGGTGATGTCCATGTGTAGAGCCGTCTCTTGGGTTGTTGGAAAAGAGTGTTTGCTATGACCATCGTATGTTCTTGACAAAAGTCTATCAGCCTGTGCCCTGCTTCATTTTGTACTCCAAGGCCAAAAGTGGCTGTTATTCCGGTTATCTTTTGGCTTCCTACTTTAGCATTCCAATCCCCCATGATGATAAGGACATCTTTTTTTGGTGTTAGTTCCATAGTCAGGTTTAGTACTGCATTAAAAAAAATCACTTCATCTCCTTTATCCATCCAGTCTTTCAATAACACAGATTATGTCACCATGGTATTTGGAGATTAGGACCTTTCCTAATGAACAATTCAACAGAGAAAACTACAGTTTAGCCCCCATTCAGTGAAGCTGAGAAGTAAACTATAAAAAGTGTGAACTGTGAGTGCATCTCTTCCACCTATTAATAATATTTTTTTACATTTTTAACAAAATTAACATGTTATATTACAATAAATACACACTGGACATTTTATCTGACTTATTAGTAATGTTAATATAATATTTAAATTAAGCCTTTAATTTAATTTCAAAGAATGGCAAATGGATCCTCAAATTCACTTACCGGTTTTCCAGGAGAAACAGCAGATTCCAGTTCTTGTGTATAAACTATTTCTTCAGTTATTGTGTGATCTAGGCTTCCAGGCTCGCCTTGAATCTCAGAAACCTTTGATGGAGCAGACTCAACAACTAGATTGCTCAATTCTTCTGGGACAGAGCTTTCGCTATTTAGACGAGAACAAGGTGGCATTGAAGAGTCTTCCTCACTGGCTGTCTCTGAGAGAAAAAAAATGGAAAAGGATCAACTCCTCAATTCCCAGCACTTCACTGACAGGCTTTTAAAAATATTTTAATACATGCTTACAGTCATATTAAAAATTAAATACTCCCCACTGAAGTTTTTGGCTTTTTAAACATATTTCAACATACAGTATTTTTTTTATAATATTTTATTAGTTTTCTAAAGCAATATGGTGACTAGGTTAATCAATAGTTCAATAACATACATAAATCTTTAGTATAAATCTTAAGTTACAACATCAATTATTTCCTCTCTTTTTCTCTTAATATCTACTATCTCATATTAGGCAAATACAGTTCTTATTATTAACTAAGTAAAAACATCTTTGTAATATTTACAATTTTTAGCTTATACATATATTGTGTTTCCATTCAATCCTTAAATACAATCAATGTCCTGTTATTGCTTTTTTCCCAAGCTTTAATTTTTAATCAATATTCAAATTAACATTTGGTATTTATAATTTCCAAGCTTTAGGTAACCAAAGTTTCTCTTATCTCAACTTCTTCCTTTTTCCCTTTTTGTAACAAAATCTAATATTCCAAGTACACATCTTATCTATTTGAATATAGTCTTGTTCTGTTTTCTAAAAGTTATCTATTTTCCATCATATTAAACAATCTAATTAATAATACAGTATCTCACCTAATAAATCAAAACCATTATATGTACTGTCTGGGTTAACCAATAAATTAGTAATATACATAAATTTTTCATTTATGTCTAATTTTTAAAAGCTCAAATACTCCCTCTCTTTTTCTGGTAATATTTATTATTGCATGATGGGCAAGCAGAATTCTTATTTTCAACTGATTTCCAAATATTTTATATTAGGTGACCAAAATTTCCCTTATTATTCAATTATAATGTAACTTTATTTTCTAAAAAATATCTATTTTCCACCATATTTAATCCTCTAATTAGTAATATGAAATTCCCTCTAATAAATCAAAACCCTTATTTTCTTCTGCCTTATTCTGGCTTTCTTCCTTTGCCAACTAAACTTCCATGTCAGTTCTTTTGAGTCATCAAATAATCCTCTATTATAATATCTATCATCTATCTATCTATCTATCTATCTATCTATCTATCTATCTATCTATCTATCTATCTATCTATCTATCTATTATTTGGAATAAGAAAGACCATTTGGTTGCAGGTTTTTTGGAATAACTAGCCCAGGGGTAGACAAACCTGGCTCTTTTATGACTCGTGTACTTCAACTGCCAGAATTCCTGAGCCAGGAATTCTGGGAGTTGAAGTCCACAAGTCATAAAAGAGCCAAGGTTGTCTACCCCTGAACAAGCCCATTTGAATTTATTAGATTGCCTCCCGATTACTCCAATTTCCCACAATTGTCCTGATAGGTTTATCTTCCCTTCAATCTGTTCTTCGTTTCTCTCAAATTTCTTCTGATTTTTATAAAAAGTCTTTTCCATTTTCAGAATTGTCATTCCCTTTTCTGATTTTTCCGTTGGCTGGATCTGTTTGTCAATTGAGTCCTCTGTCTTAGTGTTTAGTTGTTCCACTTCTCCTGTTATTTTCTGCATTGTTAGTTCTTTGGTTATAGTCAAAATCTGGGTTTGCATATTTAAGCTGGCATCTTGTTCCTTTATGTTGCAGCTTATTTTGGCACAAGCTGAAAGAATGGTTTTGTATATTGATTTCAACATGGAAAGGACCCATATTCTCTTGATAGTATGAAGACTTTAGAATCAAACGTTAAAAATAGTTTTTTTGTTTTTTATAGCTAGGTATGGGACATCTATTCCACATGTTATAGGTGGTCTTTATAGTAGAAATTGTTTGTCAAGTAAGAGTATATAATCCAAAGTATTCCATCATCTCGTATAATAACTTATGCTTCTCATGTAAAGAAATAGGAAAGCAAGTCTCCACATATACCTCTGAAAGTCAGTAAAAGTTTACATTCATAGTTCAAACAGGCCGGATATGCTGCCCAGAAGGTACTTCTTTGTAGCTGAGTTTTTCACAGGTGGTAGTTGTCAAGGTTAAAGAAGTATTTTCTGGAGTCTGGCTTTCAAGCCAAGTCTCTTTTAAGCAATAACAAGTTGTAATACCATACTTCGCCACCAGATGTCACTGATCCTGTTTAAAGCTTTTTAAGTCCAAAATTTTTATGATAGTTTTTCAAGTCTTATTTCTTTTTTACATAAAAACAAACATCTCCAGTAAGAATAGGAACACTTTTAGTCCCCAAATTTCAAAAGCATATACATCCAATGTTCTTATAGTTGCTCTGTTTCCCCTGGGTGAGTAGTCGCCGCTTTTCTTAGAGCAGGGGTGTCAAACTCAATTTCATTGAGGGCCACATCAACATTGCGGTTGCCCCTGGGAGGCCGGCTGGGTGTGGCCAGGGTGGGCACGGCCTACTGGGTGGGCATGGCTGGAGTGGGTGTGGCCTACTGGGTGGGAATGGCCAGCTCTACATCGTTTGTGTCAAGGGTGCCTGTGGGGGCCTGGGGAGGAGTGGGACAGATCTGAGGGTCTCTGGCAGAAGGAGATGGGACTGGGGCAAGTGCCAAGGCATGGTCCACTGGAGAAGCCTCACTGTTCCTCTCAGGCCATGGTGGTGCTGGTGGGGGCTCAATGGTGGCACGGAGGTCAAATGCCTAGCCCAGCCCTCAAGCACCCACAGCACTAAGCCCAGCCCCACTTTCCCAAGGGGGGGTGCCCAGCAGCACTTACCTCTTCCTCAAGGTAGCTGCTGCTGTGCTTGCTCTCCTTAGCCAGGTTGCTCATGATGGGTACGAGGGCAAAGTCAAGAGGGAAGCCCACGCCCTCTCCTTGTGAGGAGACCTGGCTTTGTATCCAAAGCTTCCTTAGCAATTGGATGGGAGACCCCCCCCAGGATATGCCAGGAGGAGGTGGCAAGGGGATGGTGAAAGGGCAGCAGGGAAGGTCTAAGGCAGGACTTCTCTCAGACCCTCCCTCTCCTTCCTTCCTTCCTTCCTTCTTTCCTTCCTTCCTTCCTTCCTTCCTTCCTTCCTTCCTTCCTTCCTTCCTTCCTTCCTTGAGTGGTTGGAAAATATTTGAGATGAGGGAGGGAGAAAAACAGGCAAGAAACGCAGCTGGGGAAGGGTCATCCTTTGTGAGGAATGAAGAAATGCACCATCACCTGGAAGTAGCCAGCACATGGCCCTCGCCTACTTCACATATCCGGCTTGGTGGGCTCTTGGGGAGGGGATGCCATGAACAGCATGAGAGTCGATGTTACCTGTGCAATGCTGCCCAGCCCCCAGCCTGCCCGATTTTGGCAGGCAGCAGGGCGCTCTCCACACAGTGCCAAGAGGCTGAGCTGGGTGGCATGAATCTGAAGAGAAGAGCAATGCTACCCAGGCCCTAGCCTGCCCGAAGTAGGCAGGGCCATGTGCTGGCCACTTCCAGGCAATGGTGCACTTCTTCATTCCTCACAAAGGGTGATACCTCCCCAGCGTGCACCCAGGGGGCAGTGCCGATGCGGCAGGGGCTGGTCCCTCACTGTTTCCAGATGGACTTGTGGAGCTAAGATTGAATGTATTACAGTATAGGTGGCCACCACGAAATTGTACATTGGCCCCCGGCCGGCCTGGGCCAGGGCCATGGCAGTGGGAGCCATTCCCTCACTGTTTCCAGGATGGGTTCGTGGGCCACATGGAACCACTTTGCGGGCCAGATCCGGCCCCGGGGCCTTGTGTTTGACATGTCTGTCTTAGAGGGTAGGATAGAAATTCCCTTCCCTCTCTCCTCACAGGGGGAAAAATACTTTGTGAAGCTTTTACAGGAAAAAATACTTAAAAGTCTTAAAGAGAAGATCAGATCTCACCCAGTTTCATCCGTGTTGCTTTAAAAGTGCTTGGTGGTGATTCTGACTTTGGCTGTCAGCAGCTTAGTGACAAGCCACATTGCTATGGCCAGTCTTTCCCCCGCCGGAGGGCTTCCCTGGATCAAATGGAAGGGCCATCACCCTCCCATGATCAAGAAGGGGTCCCCTCCTTGCTTGCCCCCCCTACAGGGCAACTTTCGACCCTTTCCAGGTCCCCCAGCAGGACGAAATCAGACACGAAAGACGGAGCTCGTCTTCCAGCATCCGTGCTGCTGCAATGGCAAACCGGAGGTCCAAAATACACAGTATTTAATCTTAATTTCCACAATACTGATAAAGGGGATATAACAAATATATTCCACTGTTTACAGCTGTAGTCCATACTATAAACAAACACTAAAGGAAATTTCACATCTGGAAAAAATTGATATACCCCTACATTTATCACTATTTCAAATACCTAAATTAGAGATGTGCAAATAATTAGAACATTGTTACAGAAGAATTGGGAAGAATCTGTCTCATTTAAACCTTAGATATTTAGTTTGATTTGCTGTTATTAGATAAGGATTTAAAAATATCTCCAAACAACTGGACATTAATCATTCCAAAAGATCATCTATCACCTGAGAAGATGTTAAAAAAGAAGAAAAAGACTTTACAACGGGTATACTTTTTTGTTGAACAAAATAACTTGGATAAGCCAAAGCCTTTCCACATAATCAGCACATTTATAATAGCAAGATTTAGAGCAAGGGTCAACAAACCATGGTCTGAGGGCCAAATCTGGTCTGCAATTTCTTTTTGTACAGCCCACAGACTAAGAATAGATGGACAGATGGGCAGCAGATTGCTGGAACTAAGTCTCAGCTGAACTCCCATGATGAGGGGTGGGAACGGGGATGGAATGTCCCAGGCAGTGGCAGCAGCCTATCATTGGACCATGCTATCCAATGGCTGCTCTGCCCATGAAGGCAGAGGTAGGGGAAGGGAATCTGGCCCTTTAAAGAAAAAGTTTGCCAAGTTTTAATTAGAGCCCCAACAAGGTAAGTGTCATAGTTTCTACCTTTTTGATCAGATTTCTGATCTCCTGCTCCTTTTTTATTTGCTTTGGTTTTATGCAGCTCTTTTTCCCAAGCAGCTAGCGCTTGTTTTTCTATCTGACGTATCTCTGCTTCTTCTGCATCTAAACGTTGCTTCCACTGCAGCAGCTCCTCTGCGTGCTGACACCGCTGCATCAGTTTTTGCTCTCGTTTGGTCAAGAACCTGATGAAGAAACAGGAGAAACTGTTCACTATTGTCCTGAGATATGAATATTTGAACTTCCATTATCCTATTTGGTAAAAGTATTTACTCGTATTTTACTCGTGCTGTGAATGTGAACCTGAATTTTTTTGTTAAAAACCTCAACTCTGAAGTAACACACACACGCTATAACCGTAAACAAAGTTCTTAAACTGCCTCTCCTCTTCAAGAAAAAAAAAGATTTTTGTTCTATTTAGACTAACATTTAAGCAGCATCAACAGATAGCAGAATTGAGAAGAGCAAAATTCTGAAAAATAGTTCTAGGTCAATTTAGAAAGAAAGCTTCGAGGGGTTATCATTTAGCAATGGAGAGTTATTCATCCTCAAGACTGAATGCTTTTTAAACCACTGAACTGATTTTCATCCACCTACTGCAATACAATGCCTTCCACTGTTCCATGTGACTTAAGCAATAAAATAATTATTCTAAAATAGTAAATTATGAGCAAGTTATTAAAAATGCAAGTTAATGACAATATAATCAAAACCTACTGGCAAAACATAGTAAGTTAATATATTACAAATGAATACAACACTTTTATAATAAGTAAATAGCCTTTTAAGAGTGAAGTGAAAAAAATCCAAAAGTATCTCCCTTTGGAATTTTAATTAATTTGAAACAGTATCCTATAACTTGCCATCAGAGAAAGGCACATTATGGAATGCTATGGTCTCTGATAACTGTAACCAACAGAGATTGCAAAATGAGAATTAAATGAATTTAAATACATACGTGTAAACTAATGAATACTGAGATTTTCTAACAAACTTTCTGGATCACCTGATCCTAGGATTGACTAACCCTACATCATTATCCTTAACCTTCAAAGGACTGTCCAAAGAAGTCAGTTGGGGGCTAAGACCCTTATGAAGTAAAAGCGATGAATGGTCACTATCCATCTATATCCAACTTTAAATGAAACTACCAGTATAATCAGGTTATATGAGACTAAGATATAGTCGAGTGTACTAGGCCTTGTTCTCCCTGTTAAAGTCACTATCTTGCTACCTTATTTAGTATATCTAACAAGCTGCCCATTATGGTCATAAGCTGTGATGGTTGTAAAACAGATCATCATATGACTGGATTCATTTTATATCCTTTTTCAGTTGTAAAGTGAATGCTGTGCTCATTGAGCAAGCCCATTGTTTGCTATGAAGTGTTTTTGATGAAAACTGGAAATAAATGCCAAATTTAGCAAAAATATCACACATCACCGTCACATAGGATGCTACAAACAGTCAAAATTACAGGCTGGTTGCTGGCTGCCTGAAATGTATTCATATGGCTGTGGTATGGGGGCTGTTGGGACTTTGGAACCAGATCTTAAGTACCTTCTGCATGGTCCATTTTAACTTCAGTCAGTTGCTAGGTGACTGGTTGTAATTTGAGGGCTATGTGTAAAACACTATTCACACGCTGATTCTAAACACCAGGGTTTCTGCCTAAAACAGAAAGCTCTCCATCAGGAGCTCTCATAATTGAAGGGACTGGTTTGAGACTAATAAATACTAAAATATTCTAATGAACCATAGCACAATCTGAAATCAACCTCATCTCCAATGCTTTTTAAAAACTCACATAACTTACAACCAGTGAAAGACAACAGACAATTGAGGATACAATTTAGTGTCAAATTATACTACAAAATGTAAGTGTACACTTCTGCTATTTTGCTGGCTAGATTTGGATGCTTCAGTGTGGTCAGATAACTGGAAGCCAATATTTCCAACTCTAAAGCTTCAAGTACACAGATAACATAGACAAGACAGAGACAAGTATGTTTTATATGTGATAATTTTCACATGCAAACATTCTAATATAGATAGATAGATAGATAGATAGATAGATAGATAGATAGATAGATAGATAGATAGATAGATAGATAGATAGATAGATAGATAGATAGATAGATAGATAGATAGATAGATAGATAGATCTTTGGTCATTCGGGATTTTTCCCCACGTAGAATTGGAGGTATCCGTCATCCTCAGGCTTCAGCTTCGTTCTTCTGGGAGAAGTGTGTGGGAGTGGCTGTTTTTTCTTCCTTTTTAAACTGCCAGAGGGGTGTGTGTTCTGTGGGTGGAAGTGTGCTCTGATTGGGTGGGAGGTTAGCTGAGTTCTGATTGGGTGGGAGTGTGTTTTGAATGGGGGCTGTGTTCTGATTGGGTGGGGATGTGTTTTGAGTGGATGGGCTGGTCTCAGCTGCCAGCCTTAGACCTGAACTGGTGAGTTGTGCTGCTTTTGTTCGGCTCCGTGTTTGTGGTGGTGCCATGTTTTTATAGTGGGTGTCAGTTTGCTTACTGTGTGGTTTGGAGGGGTTTAAAGTAGCTGATGTTGCAGCTGTAGTTAGGTTTCTAATCTCCCACCCAATCAGAGCACACCTCCACCCACAGAACACCCCCCCTCTGGCAGTTTAAAAAGGAAGAAAAAACAGCCACTCCCACACACTTCTCCCAGAAGAACGAAGCTGAAGCCTGAGGATGACGGATGAGATTTCGTCGAAACGTTGCCCTGATACCTCCAATTCTACGTGGGGAAAAAACCAGAATGACCAAAGATCTACATACAAACACCCGCGAAAACCTATCTATATCTATATCTATATCTATATCTATATCTATATCTATATCTATATCTATATCTATAGATGATAGATAGATAGATAGATAGATAGATAGATAGATAGATAGATAGATAGATAGATAGATAGATAGATAGATAGATTGCTAACAAAGAATTAAAGGGAGACTGATATGCATTTCAAACTTATTTGTTTCCATCAGTCAGCCATACCCTTCTGAGATTCGAACCTGGGCTGATTGCACATTAGGCAGTTGTTTTCACCTCTAAGCCACAGGATCTCTCTCGCTTTGTTAGCTGAGAAGCAAGGGGAGATATATGTCCCATATTTATTCTGAATATGTTCGATCCATCTTCTCCATTCCACAATATATCTCTGTTGCGATTGTTCTTTCAAATATGCTGAAATCTTTGCCATTTCCGCCAGGTTTGAAACTTTCAAAGTCCACTCTTCTATAGTAGGCAGTTCCTCCTTCTTCCAATATTGCGCTACTAAACGTCTTGCTGCCGTAATTAAACTCAACATCAATTTAGTATCTATGACAGTACAATCTGTAATAATACCCAACAGAAATAACTGTGGAGAAAACCTTATCTTTTTCTTAAATATCTTCTGCATGTTCCACCAAATTTTAATCCAAAAAGCTTTGACTTTTTTACAAGTCCACCATATATGATAATATGTTGCATCCTCACAACCACACCTCCAACATTTAGGCTGGCAGTTCGGATACATACTTGCTAATTTTGTAGGATCTAAATGCCATCTATAAAACATTTTATAAAAATTCTCTCTTAAATTTTGAGCCTGTGTAAATTTTACATTTCTGACCCATATCTTTTCCCAAATATCCATTGTTATAACCTCCTGAAAATTCTGGGCCACTTTATCATACAATCTTTAACAAGTTCCGTTTCTGAGTCTATTTCTGTCAGTACATTATATATCCTTCTTATATGTGCTTGACCTTGATCTCTAATTTGTTTTACCAAATTTCCATCAGTTATCGAAATACCAACTTTCTGCTCTTCTTTCCATCTTGCATGTAACTGCCCATACTGGAACCAAGTTTGTACTATTTTCCCTTCTCTTAAAATATTATGATGATCATAACTTTGTTGTCACTTTGAATGTACACCAATCGGCATACATCAAAATGAAATTTCGTTGCATACAGCTCTCAAAGGGTCACCACCTCCGATATATACTCCTTGTTCGTGGCCCGCTCAAATTTCACATTGTCCATTTTAGTCTCTAGGGAGTGAACAATGGCAAACAGGACAGATGGAAATGGGGCTCCATGTGGATTAGCCCTCAAATTCGCTTGTATTCCGACAACCTTGCCTTCTTTCCTTTTTCTGATCCTGACTCTTCCACCTTTTCCTTAAAGAGGTCTTGCTTCTTTTCGCCCCTGGAGCACGCTGCCACCGCCACCAACTCCTCCAAAAGCCTCTCTCTCTTCCTCTGGGCCTGCCGACAGCCTCATCCAGTTCCTTCACTCCATAAGCTCCAGGTCCTCTCCTCCTCTGCCTCCTCTGGAAACAGCCCTGATTTGCAATAGAATCCATCACTGGGCCAGCAGTCAGATCTTGCTGCTGGCAGAACAAATTCAAACAGCGCCAACGACTTTTAACGGTCTCACCAACAGTTCCAAAACAACTAGAAACTCGCCAGGCCAGCAAAGATTGTCGGTCGTATGTCGCATGTTACCTTAGTTCCACCATGTTGCTCAAACACATTAAAATCTTCCTGATCATGTGGCCTATAGCCCTTACTACCCCTCCCAAAACTATTCGCCTTCAAGAGCCAATGCAGCCGCAGCCATTCCAGGTGCTGCCATCTTAGAATGCTTTAATTGCCATACATTCCTTTCCATCCTAAGAATTTCTTTATATGTAGTCACATCATGTTTAAATCCCACATTTATATTTTCTATTGCATGTTTAGGTATTGCCCAAATTGGTATTTTATAATTTAACTTATGTCGATATTTTTTCCAAACTCGCAACAGAGCATACCTTAATATATGTGTCTTAAAAACATTATCCACCTTCTTGTCATACAATAAATATGCATGCCAACCAAATAACAAATCATAACCCTCAATATTCAATAGTCTCCCTTGTGTTAAATTAAACCAATCACTAATTGATGATAAAGCAGCAGCCTCATAATATAATTTAAAATTGGACATTTTAAGACCTCCTCTTTCACGTACATCTTGCATTATCTTAAATTTAACTCTTGGTCTTTTCCCTGCCCAAACAAATTTACTAATACCTTTCTGCCATTCCTCCAAATTTGAATCTTTTTAAAGTATAGGTATCATTTGAAACAAAAATAAAATTTTTGGCAAAACATTCATTTGTACTGCTGCGATTCTTCCCAATAAGGATAATTGTAATTTTTTTCCAACTATCTAACTCTTTTTGTATTTTTAACCATAACAATTCATAATTATTTTTATATAATTTTACATTTGAAGCTGAAAGATATACCCCCAAATATTTAATCTTTTTTACTATTTCAAATCCCGTTAATTCTTCTAAAACAACCTTTTGTTCTATAGTCATATTTTAGACAATATTTTAGTTTTTTGCGTATTTATCTTAAATCCAGAAACTTTTCCATATGACAATATTATCTCCATCAATTGAGTACTCTACAATTGAGTAAGTCGGTTGACTTAATGTAATAACCAAGTCATCCGCAGATGCCCTCAATCTATAATCTTGATCTCTTATTTTAATTTCCCTAATTTTATTTGAGTCTCGTATCTTAATCAATAATATTTCCAATGTTAAAACAAACAACAAAGGTGACAACGGACACCCCTGTCTTGTACCCTTTTCAATATTACATATTTCTGTCAAACTACCATTGATTATTATTTGAGCTGTTTGCTTCTGATATATTGCCCTAATAGGTTGTAAAAAATTATCCCCAAACTTCATTTTCTCCAATACCTTAAATAAAAATTGCCAGTCCAATTGATCAAAGGCTTTTTCAGCATTCAAAAAAAAATCAGCGCTGCAGAGACCTGGTTATTTCTTTCCAAAAATTCCAATAAATATACAATATGTCTCACATTATTCTTCATTTGTCTACCACTTATAAATTCTGTTTGGTCACTATGAATCATTTGCTGCATTACCTTCATTAATCTATTTGCTAAAATTTTTGCAAATATCTTATAATCAGTATTTAAGAGCGATATTGGCCTATAATTTTTGGTTTGGGTAAGATCTTGATCTTCCTTCGGAATCAGCAATATGAAAGCTGTTTTCCACAATGGAGGCACTTCTCCTCCAGATTGGATTGTTCTAAATAATTCTTTTAAAGGTTCCACCATTTCTAACTGTAAATCTTTATAGTAAACGGCAGTCAAGCCATCTGTTCCTGGTGCTTTCCCCACCTTTAATTGTTTAATTGCTAAAATAATGTCTTCAGCATTAATCAGTTGATTCATCCCTTCCCTTTGCACTTGTGTAAGAACAGGGATATTCACTTCTTGTAGATATCTATTTATATCTATACCTTGAATCTTATCCCTAACATATAACTTAGAATAAAATTCAACAAAAGTCTTTTTAATAAGATTTTGCTGAAACACCTCTTTACCCTTGTATTCTATTCTATCTATGTTACGTGACCTTTGTTTCTTCCTTAACAAATAAGCTAACCACCTACCCGGCTTATTAGCATTACAAAAAGTATTATGTTTAACATACCGTAGGTTGGTTGCCACTTGATCTGCCATCAACATATTAAACTGACCTCTTAACAAAGTAAATGCCTCTTTAATCCTCTTATCAGATGGATTCAAAATTAGAGCCTTCTCTTTCCTTTTAATTTCCTCCTCTCACTCTTTTCGCTTATATTCCAATTTACGCCTATGTTTATTATTCAAATATATTAACACTCCTCTCATATAAGCTTTACTTGCATCCCAAACCATTTCAATAGAAGTACCCTTATGCATGTTTATATTAAAAAAATCTTTCATCTGTTTTTTACATTCTTCCACATTTTCTTGATATCTAAACAGATTTTCATTCAATCTCCAAGACCTCCTATCTCCACTCTCTTTTTCCAGTTCCAACCATACTGGACTATGATCTGATAGAGTTCTTGGACATATCTTAATCTTCTTAATCCTAGAAAAAAATCATTAGTAGTTAATACAAAATCAATCCTAGAAAAGGATTGATGTCTATCGGAAAAAAGGTAAAATCTTTTTCTTCCAAATTTCTTTCTCTCCAAACATCTCTCAATTCCAAGTCATCTTTCATCTCAAAAAAGGATTTAGGCAATCTAGTATGATTTGGTATACTTTTAAAAAGACCTTTTTTGTCTTTCTGTGTATCCAGGACACCATTCCAGTCTCCCATCAAAATACATGATTTATAATCACATTGAATTATCTTATTATGTAAAAGTTTATAAAATTCTCCTTGCTGTTGATTAGGAGTATATAATCCAACCAAAAGTATTTTCTTGCCTTCTATTAACAGTTCAATTATAATATATCTTCCTTGTTTATCTGTTTCAATTAAATTAGCTGTTAAATTCTTTTTCACGTAAATGATTACTCCATTTTTCTTATCTGGAGCAGACGCACTAAACTGTGTACCCAATCTAGAGTTTATCAGATATTTTTGATCAGCTGCACGAATGTGCATTTCCTGTAAACAAATAACATCATTTTTAAATTGTTTCAAATACTGAAATACTTTCTTTCTCTTGTGCGGGGAATTTAATCCATTAACATTCCAGGTTAGAAACTTTGTCGCCATCTTTTGCGACCTGAAGCTTTCGGAGCGCCTCTTGCAAAACCACCTGCACCTGCCTCTTCGGTTTCGCTCCTCCCTCTGCTTCTCTATAAGTAGGTTCTTGAGATATGATTGTAGCTTTCTGTTGTTCTTGTCTCATTCGTCTAATTGCAGCCTGTGTCATTCTTTGTTCTTCAACCTCTTCTGACGACGTCTGGGACTGCTCAACTTCTAAAATTTGCTGAGATTCTTTAACCTTCTGCAAAATAACTCCTTCAGCTCCTTGTATACTCTCCACTTGAGTCTGATGCTCTCCTTCGTCCTTCCTTCCTTTGAATTCTGAAGATGGCGGAGGACCTGCCTTCAATATGTTAGAATAAAAATCTCGTGCCTTCAAAACTGTATTAAGACGATATGTTGTGCCAGCATAATTCACCACCAAGCCTACTGGAATCTCCCATCAAAACTGAAGCTGCCATTTCTTTAATTCATCTGCCAAAAAAGCAAATTCTTTTCTTCTCCTTAAAATTCTTGGAGGAATCTCTTTCAGAATTAAAACCTCTTGCTCAGCAACTTTAAATCTATTGTTATAAAAGGCTTGGATAATCACATTTCTGATTGATCTCTTTGTAAAGTAAACCACCACATCTCTAGGTAATTTTCTTTGTCTGGCAATCCAAGAATTGACATGAAATATTTTGTCTATATCCCCCATAATATCTTCTGCTTGACGGTCCAAAATCGGTTCGAGGGCTTGTGCCAATAACTCTTTCAAATTTTCCTTTGGGTCCTCTTTCAATCCTCTAATCCTCAAAGCAAACTCCATATCTCTATATTGTATCATAACTACATCATCATCAATCTTTTCCATCACATTTTCAGCTTCCAACATTTTAGCATCCAGGCTCAAATTATTTTGATTCAGCTCTTCCATACGATCATCCAGGCGCTCAATACAGACTGCAAGCCCTTGAAATGCAGCTAAAATGTCTGCTCTTATTTCAGTATTCTTCTCCTCAATAAGTTCACCTATTTGCTGGGATTGTATTTTTAAAGCATCTTGTAAATCTTTTAATGTTAATGCGGGTGCGGGTGCCACAGGAGGAGGCATCAAACCCTGTAATGAAGAATGCTGAACTGGTGAAGCACCAGCACTTCTAGGAACTTTGGTTGATTTAGAAGCCATCTTAACACCCAGTTAATTTCCATTGCGCACTTTCACTTTCCACACCGCTTGCAACTTTTTCTTTGAAAGTAAACCAGAGTTAAAGTTCAAATACTTGCTATTGACCAAACCATAAACTGGTGATGTTACCTAGATGATGGTGGAGCAGTGGGCTAATGCCTCCTTAAGGAACACCAGCTGCCTGCAATTAGTGCAGGTTCGAGTCCCACCAGGCTCAAGGTTGACTCAGCCTTCCATCCTTCTGAGGTAGGTAAAATGAGGACCCAGATTGTTGGGGGCAATAAGCTGACTTTGTAATAATGCCGCTTGGGCGGGGTGTGAAAGCCCTAATAAGCAGGCATATACATAGAATGAAGGCTACTGCTAAGCTTGTAAGCCACCCTGAGTCTTTGGAGAAGGGCGGGATATAAATGGAATTAAAATTAAAAAAAAATATTTCAATATTCTCCTGCACAGCTCTGCCTGCATCCAAGTAATCCAAAATTAATTGTTGATTGCAGGGATGGTTGCAGTGTCCTGCTCCGCTCCAAAGCCTTGGAGCAGAGGAGTTCCCAAGTCCGGAGCAAATTCAGGCTTCGGGGGGGCTCTCACCCTTCAACCCCCAGAATTTAAACTCTGGGGGTCTAGGGGAGCTCTACCCCTACCTGAACACTCACCCTCCCCTCTTCTCCTGAGGAGAGGGTTTCCGAGCTGCAAAACAGCTGATCATCGCTGTTTTAGTGGCTCCAATGGAAAGCAGCGGGGCTGATGGCCGGAACGGCCGCCATCGACGGAACCTTGCCACCCGGAAGTCCTCCCTTTCTTGTTTTATTTTTACTGGCACAGGAACCACTGGAAATTCAGCTACACCAAAATAACAATTTGGTACAGAAATAACTGCACAAGAACATAAAATGAATTTATTTGCTGCTGATACTGTAATTATAATTGCTCAGCCTAAAGAGATTTTAACATGGCTGATGGAGCATGCATAGCAATATGCATCAAGTACTTAGAAGGCGAGAGCTGGGCAACACGAGCAAACAACAGTTAGTGACTTAAAAGCCAATCATCAATACACCCCAATCAACATCTAAAAAGCCACATACAACAGGCACTAGAAATATCGCACACAGAACAGCACACATTCTGCTAGAGAGAAGTTCCCTGAAAATGGGCTCCAGTACAAGTACAAAAGCTAGGAAGACAAAACCTCATGGTCCCGGTGACTGACCCAGATTGGATCCTGTATTACCTTGCCAGCTGCTTAACATGAATTTCAGAATAGGTTATATCTCCATATGGTTTTATAACCCCAAAAGAAGTGGAAGGGCTGCTTAAATATCTTCAAGGTGACACAGATAAAAAATAGAACAACAAAGATGATAAGGGGTCTAGAAACTAAATGATGAACATGATGAACCGTTAAGAGAACTAGGTATGTTTAGCTTAAGAAAGAGAAGAGTGAGGGGAGGTAAGATAGCAGTCTTCCAAAATTTGAAGGGCTGCCTCAGCGAAGATCGTGTCAATTTATTCTTCATAGCACCCAAAGATAGGACAAGAAGCAAAGAGTGGAAGCTTGTCAGAGGCAGATCCAAACTTGGAAATAGGGAGGAGTTTCCTAATAGTAAGAATTATTAAGCAATGGAACAGTAGAAAATTATTCCTGCCTTGATTCTCTTTGGTACAACAGTGCCAGTCTATCAAAATTCAGGTTACCCCTTTGAGGTAGGTCAGGTCAGGAAACTGATTCCATAAGAAATACTGGAGATCCATTTTTGACAGTGTATAGTAAGAGAACCTTGAAAGCCTGACAGAGCTTTCCCTTCCTTGTAGCACATACATTTAAACTGTCCAAATAATGTGTGATACTACATCATATAATTAGGAGATTTGGCCAACAATTAAGATGGTAGAATGAGATTGTAATCTAATCTAAACAAGATGGAAGACTGGGTGAAAGGAAAAAGATGTCTTTCAACATGTAGAAATGTACGATATAAAGTGCAGGGAGGAAAAATAAAACATAATAGAAGGGGAGTTCAGTACTTGCAAACACATCTGAGAAGAACTTAAGTAGGTCATTAGAAGCAAATGAACATGAGCAGCAATGTGCAATAGCTGCTACAAAAACTAATGCCATTTTGGGATGTGTTAAAAGAAGCTTTGTATCAAAGATGTATGGAGTTCATATTCCCTTCTATTCTACAGTAGTAATCCCACACCTAAAGTTTTGCGTACAGTTCTAAATATTAAATTATCAAAACGATATTGATATGTCAGAATAGGTTAAGAACAACGTGACAAAAGACACAAGGACTTGAGGATATCTTTATGAGCACAATCTGAAGGAACCTGGCATCTTTTATCTTTTATTTAATTTATTGCAAATTCTTCAATTGTTGTGAGCCACCCAGAGTCATTGAAAGTCATGTGAGTCAGGCCATGGCCATCAAACATTAAAAATGTCTGCCAGATTATCCCACCTCCTTTATGTGAAAGATCTGGAGCTATATGGAAAAACATCATCTGAAATGGAATCGCTGCTCAACATTATCCATATGTACAACCAAGATATTGCAATGGCTTTTAGACTGAAAAAAATGTGCCACACTGACCATCAACGGGGAAAATAGTGAAATCTGAAGGAATTAAGATTGCCCTTGATGAGGCAAATACAGGCTATCAGTTAAATATGAGGGCAATTTGGAAATAAATTATCAGTGGATATACAGATACAAAACCTTTATTATACACATTAGAAAACTACGACGTTACTTTCAACATAATCTCCGTTCAAATTGAGGCACTTGTCATAACATCTTACAAGGTTTAAAATTCTTTAGTAGTAGTTGCTCGGCACCAAATCTGGGCTAAGTCTGTGTGTGTGTGTGTGTGTGTGTGTGTGTGTGTGTGTGTGTGATCAAAAACATCCCAATGGAACTGCTTCAAAATTTTTTGTGTGCGTCTAGAGGTGTGCGGGCGAGCATTATCGTGAACCAACACAACAGGAGTCAGCATGCCCCAACGCTTGTTATGGATGGCTTGTCTTGAGTTTTCGTAACATTTCACAGTAGACTTCTGAACTGATGGTTGAACTACACTGCATGAACCTCACTAGCAGTACTCCTTTGGCATCTTCACATTTGATGGGATTTTCTGTGGCACCACTTCTGATGTGGTGTTGGTTCACAACAATACTCACCCACACACCACTAGGCGCACCCAAGAAGTTTTGAAGCAGTTCCATTGGGATGTTTTTGATCACCTCCCCCTCCATAGACCAGATTTGGCACTGAGCTAAGGAATTTCAAACTTTGTAAGATGTTATGACAAGCGCCTCAAGAGCCTTGGTGGAGCAGTGGGCTAATGCCTCCTTAAGTAACACCAGCTGCCTGCAATTAGTGCAGGTTCGCATCCCACCAGGCTCAAGGTTGACTCAGCCTTCCATCCTTCCGAGGTAGGTAAAATGAGGACCCAGATTGTTGGGGGCAATTAAGCTGACTTTGTAATAATGCCGCTTGGGGTGTGTGTGAAAACCCTAATAAGCAGGCATATACATAGAATGAAGGCTACTGCTAAGCTTGTAAGCCGCCCTGAGTCTTCGGAGAAGGGCGGGATATAAATGGAATTAAAAAATAAAAAAAATAAAAATAAAAATTTGAATGGTGATAATGTCAAAAAGTAATGTTATAGTTTTCTAATGTATAGCATAAAAGTTCTGTATCTGTGTCTGTCATTGATAACCAAATGGAGGGTTATTTCCGAATTGCTCTCGTACATTTATTAATATTTTCCTTCGTTTCCATCAGTATTAGAGTGACTCATGGGATCTGCATTCATCTCAGCCCTTGTTCTGTACCAGCCTGCTACCGGCCCTGCAGAAAAGGCAACCCCTTTACAAACGGCAAGAGGCTGGAATTACGTCTGCCAAATTTATTACTACAAAAACAAACGACACGAACCAAGATACAGGAGCTTTGAAACACTATCTGAGCGGTTGCTTTCAGCAAACCAGCCCTCCCCACACATTCCCTTTATAAAGAGTTCAGGGCGTGGCTTCTCTCTGCCTCCTTCCGAGAAGCCCCATAGCCTTCCTCTGTTTACTCCTACTTGACTGCCTCCTGCGTTGGGCGTCCTTGAACAGGGCCAGCTGTGGGTCATCTTCATCCACACTGTCAGGCTCACACAGCTGGGTCTCCATGGTGACCAAGTGGGAGGGGCCTGCCTGAGGACTATCATCAGCAAGATCTTCAACCCCCTCAGCAAGGTCTTCAACACCCCCCTCCTCCTCTGACTCATCCGACCCAACTGCCGAACCCACAGGCTGACCCTGAATCACAACACTATCCCGCACCGCAGGACCCTTCCCCCGGGTCTGCCGATCCGGATGCGGTCGGGATGGAAATTGTTCATGAAAAGCGGTCACCAACGCAGGGGCATGAACGGCGGTCGCGTCTTCCCAGGTGAAGTCCTCTGGTCTGTAACCTTTCCATTCAATCAGTTACTGGAAACGACCTTTCAGCCAACGGGAATCCCTGATGCTGGCGACCTCGTACTCGGGGGTGCTGCCTCCATCACGAGGTCCTGATGGGGGAGGTTCCACTCGGCGGAGTGGACAGGCCGGTTGCTCGGGGACCAACACAGACCGATGAAAGACTGGGTGCACGCGCAGGGAACGTGGCAGAGTTAAGCGATAGGCGACCGGATTGATGACAGCCTCGACTGGGAACGGTCCTAAATATCGGTGATCTAACTTTCTCACCGGCTGTGTTGATGGTAGGTTCCTGGTGGACAACCAGACCCGATCTCCCACCGATAGTGGAGGTGTCTCCCGTCTTGACCGATCAGCAAACCTTTTGTAATCGGCCTTGGCCTTCTCTAACTGACGTCGCACCAATCGATGGATCGCCTGTAACTCTGCCATGAAGTCGTTCGCTGCCAGCTCCGGTGAGTCCACGGGAGAAAGGGGGAAAAACCGGGGGTGATATCCCACATTGGCCAAGAATGGTGTCATCTGTGTGGAGGTGTGCTGCGAATTGTTAAATGCAAACTCAGCTATGGCCAGATAGTCCACCCAATTGTTTTGCTGCAGATTGACGTAGCAGCACAGATATTGTTCCAGGATACCAATGACCTTCTCGGTTCCCCCGTCAGTTTGAGGATGATGCACGGACGAGAGGCAAATCTTGATATCCAACGCATGCATCAACTCCTGCCAGAAGCGGGCTGTAAACTGGGCCCCCCTATCAGAGACGACTCTATCAGGGAGGCTGTGCAGCTGAAACACCTGCTGAATGAACATACGACTAGTGGCGCGGGCTGACAGTAAGCCGCGACAGGGGATGAAGTGCGCCATCTTGGTCAGCATGTCCACCACCACATACACTGTCATACAACCAGAGGATGGGGGTAAATCCGTCAGAAAGTCCATGGACACAGCCCCCCAGGGTCTTTTGGGTGTTGGCAAAGGCTGCAGTAATCCAAGCGGGGCCCCTGTTGCTGACTTGGCCTGCCTGCATGGGATGCAGGAGGTAACATAGGACTGGACATCGTGTCAGACTCAGGGCCACCAGAAGGTACGGGAGACCAGGTTCAGGGTCTTGAACAGGCCAAAATGCCCCGCCGCCGGGTTATCGTGACACTGGCTGAGGATGAGTCCCCTGAGTGGCCCTCCCGGAACGTAGAGCCGGTCACGATAATACAAGAGTCCATCCGTGACCGTCCAAGGAGAATCTGGCCCCACCTCCTCCTTCCGCTGAGCCACCCACACCTCCTGCTGCTGTGCCTCCCGGATCCGAGCCCGTATATCAACCGGCTCCCGCACCGCAGCAAAAGACTCGACGGGGATCACTGTCCTGGGCAGAAGCTTGTCTTCCACTCGGGAATATTCGGGCTTCCTGGACAGAGCATCCGCTCTTTGATTGTGCCCGCTAGGTATGTACCGAACCCGGAAGTCAAACCTCGCAAAGAAAAGAGACCACTGGATCTGGCGTTGGTTCAAATTCCGAGCGGTTTGCAGGCTTTCCAAATTCTTATGGTCCATCCGGACCTCGATTTGATGCCGCGCTCCCTCCAGATGATGCCTCCAGGCCTCGAACGCCGCTTTGATGGCCAGCAGCTCCTTCTCCCAGATTGTATAATTGTGCTCCGAAGGGTTCAGTTTTCGTGAATGGTACGCGCAAGGGAAGAGGGTACCGCTGGGTGTCGTTGTCTGGAGTAACACCGCCCCAATGGCAATGTCGGAGGCGTCCGGCTCCACAACAAACGGCCGTTGTGGGTCAGGATGCTTCAAGATGGGCTCCTTCATGAAGGCTTCCTTCAAAGTCTGGAAAGCCTGTTGTTCTGGAGCGTTCCACTGGAATCGAGTCTTCTTCTGTAGGAGCCGGGTGAGGGGGGCTGTCAAGGCAGCAAACCCAGGGATGAAAGTTCGGTAATAGTTGGCGAACCCAAGAAGTCGCTGAACATCCTTCACGCGACGCGGGGGTTGCCAACTCTGCAAAGACTCAACCTTACTCGGCTCCATGGCGATGCCCTCAGGAGAAATGCGGTGACCCAGGAAATCGATGGTCACCCGGTAGAACTGGCACTTCTCCAACTTGGCAAACAGCCGATGTTCTCGGAGTCGCTGCAGGACCTGATGGAGATGCTGATGGTGCACTTCACGCGACGGGGAGTAGATCAGGATGTCGTCCAAGTAGATCACGACAAACTGATCCAACAAATCCCGGAAAATGTCATTCATGAAATGCTGAAACACAGTGGGGGCGTTGGTCAGGCCAAACGGCATCACCGTGTACTCAAAATGTCCATAGCGAGTACCAAACGCCGTCTTCCACTCATCACCCAGCCGAACCCTGACGAGGTTGTAAGCCCCACGCAGGTCCAGTTTCGTGAAGATCTTAGCCTCCTGGAGTCAGTCCAAGAGTTCGAGAATGAGGGGCAGCGGGTAACGGTTGTGCACCGTGATGGCGTTGAGTTTCCTATAATCGCAGCAAAGCCGCAATTCGCCCGACTTCTTTTTGACGAAGAGCACGGGTGCAGACACTGGCGAGGACGAGGGCCGGATGAAACCACGAGCCAAATTCTTCTCCAGAAAGTCCCGCAATGCAGCCAACTCGGGGTCCGACATGGAGTACAAACGCCCCACTGGGAGAGGCGCATCAGGGACTAAATCAATGGGGCAGTCATAGGGCCTGTGCGGGGGTAATTGATCCGCCTCTGTCTCGCTGAACACATCAGCAAAGTCGGACAGTTCGGGAGGCAAGGAAACCCCTGGGAAACCCTCCACCTGGCCGGCACAGATATGGCAGGAGTGGTCCACGCACTGCAAGCTTGGGAAGGTGACCAAGTTCTGTGACCAATAGATCTGTGGGTCATGCGCCCGGAGCCACGCCAGTCCCAGGACCACGGGGAAGTGCAAATCTGAGGTGATATAGAACTGGATGGCCTCCACATGGGAACTGATGGCCATACATAATGGTTGCGTGGCGGCCGTAATAGGCCCAGACAGGAGCACTCGACCATCGATAGTCTCCACTAACATGGGCGGATCCACCGGGTACTGGGGAACAGCCCATCTGGCCACAAATGCTGACTCCATAAAATTTGTGGTGGCCCCGGAATCAATTAAGGCATGGACTGGAATCCCCTCTGGCTTGCCTGGAAGGATCAGACGTGCCTCCAAAATCAAATGCCGTGGAGGTCCACAGGCAGCATCAGAAAGACGTCACTCAGTGTTGTTGTGGGACGCCCGATCTATCACACCGTCTAGATCGGGCTCGGGGCGTTTCCCGACAGAAAAGTAGGGGACTTTCTCGGGGCAGGCTCGGTCACTGATGCCCGCTGTCGCTTCTTTGGGCAAAAAGCAGCCAAATGCCCAGGGTCCCCACAGTAAAAACACAACCCCCCCGATCGTCGTCTGTTCATTTCAGTCACCGATAGACGAGACCTGGCGGCACCCAGCTCCATTGGCTCCTCCCTTTGAACTGGGGGCTCACGCACAACAGGGGCTGCAGGGGTCTGTGGGGTGGCACGGCGACTCCTTCGCTGCTGCAACCGAGCATCGATCCGCAGGCAAAGATGGATCAGCCCATTCAGGTCTGAGGGAATATCCACACGGGCCAGCTCATCCAACATCTCCTCCGACAATCCATCCAGGAAGGCATCCACAAGCGCAGCCTCATTCCAGGCGGAATCCTGGCTAAGCAGCCGAAAATCGCTGATGTAGCCCTGTAGGGGGCGTTGACCGTGCCTCAGAGCTTTCAGGCATCGAGTAGCAGTCTGCGTCTTTATAGGGTCCTCATACATCAGACGCATATGATCACAAAACCCCACAAAGTTGTCCAACAATGGGCTAGGTTGAGCCAGCAGAGGCGTGCCCCAACGAGCTGCATCACCCGAAAGAAGGCTTAACACAAACCCCACCTTATCCCGGTCAGTGGGGAAATCAGCTGCTCTCACGCTGATAAAGAGCTGGCATTGTCCCAGGAAAGCAGGAAACAGTTCTGGAGTGCCTGTAAATTTATCCGGCATTGCAACTTGGCATTTTCTCCTGGGTGGGGGTGATGGTGGGGGTGCAGCATGAACCTGAGCTTGCAGTTGAGCCACATGAGCTGCCAGCAAAGTGAGTTGCTGGGTGAGCTGGGCATTCTCAGCACGTAGCAGCTCCATAATATTAGTAAGGGGTGGGAGGCTGAAAGCAAACTGTTCTGTACCAGCCTGCTACCGGCCCTGCAGAAAAGGCAACCCCTTTACAAACGGCAAGAGGCTGGAATTACGTCTGCCAAATTTATTACTACAAAAACAAACAAGACACGAACCAAGATACAGGAGCTTTGAAACACTATCTGAGCGGTTGCTTTCAGCAAACCAGCCCTCCCCACACATTCCCTTTATAAAGAGTTCAGGGCGTGGCTTCTCTCTGCCTCCTTCCAAGAAGCCCCATAGCCTTCCTCTGTTTACTCCTACTTGACTGCCTCCTGCGTCGGGCGTCCTTGAACAGGGCCAGCTGTGGGTTATCTTCATCCACACTGTCAGGCTCACACAGCTGGGTCTCCATGGTGACCAAGTGGGAGGGGCCTGCCTGAGGGCTATCATCAGCAAGATCTTCAACCCCCTCAGCAAGGTCTTCAACACCCCCCTCCTCCTCTGAGTCGTCCAACCCAACTGCCGAACCCACAGGCTGACCCTGAATCACAACAGCCCTAAGTTCTTCTAATTAATATTTGGGTATGTACCCAACACAGTATTTCTTAACACTTATTTTCTACTATAAATGAGAAAACATCTTTCTGACTAAGGGACTATTTTAATATATTCTTAGACACACATAGTTGTTTGAAGAAATTCAGCTTTGGTGATAGTCTTCCCCTCTTACCTAATCACATAAACAGTACCGTAGTATGCCATATTCAGCATTGTGGGATAAGAATACTGAATATGGATAAAAAGAATAGAAGGTATGATATTCATGAGTGCATAGAAATCATATTTCAGTACATAAAGTAGTAATGGGGGGGGGAAAGCTGGAGGTGAAAAAAAAATCATTTATTTCGCTGTGAAATTAATCCAAATCTGGAAGTCCTGCATGTTTTGAGATTGGACCATTGTTTTATAAACTGTGGATTTGCTTCACTACTTTTCTTTTTTTCTTCGTAATTCTAGAATTAAAGGCCATCCAAGCAGCCTAACTGGGAGTGTTTTCAGACTCAAGAAGAGAAAATAACTTCATATAATAAGATATGAAAATGGCCATCCATTTAAAATATTGTGGAAATAAGAAACCTATCAATAAAGGAAAATATTTGTAGCTGAGGGTTGAAATGAGGAGTCCTTGGTGTTCTCCGAGCTTGGTGGTTGTCTTGCAGACCTTTCATTACCCAAATTAGATAACATTACCTAATTTGGGTAATGAAATGTCTGCAAGAAAATAACCAAGCTCAGAGAGCATTAAGGACCCTTCAATAACAGACTTCCAAGGTATGAGGGAAAAGTTTGCCCCATCCTCTCTTCTGAGTCTGTTCTTTCAGCTATGTGTTGGCTTAATCGTATCAGATACTGTACTAGGAATGTGTATGAAGACTCGCATCCTTTGCCCCCATGGACTTCCCAATATGACTACTCTAAGTAGGCTAACTTCCCATCTGAGCAGGTGAATGCACTCTCTAACTGGCCTGAATAACATGAAAATAAATTTTAAAATCAAATAAGGAATATTTACTTTTGGGGGAAAAACCAATACTCTTCTTCTACCCTTCAGCCTTTCTTCCATGATTCCTCTACTTGCTGCTTTGGCTGGAACCAGGTAATCTCTTATTGAAATACTCTGAACAAAGTTTATATTGAGTGATTTTGTGACTGTATAGCAATGTACTACAAATGATACATCCCACTACCTTTTCTCATTTTATATACGTTCTGCTGCTTCTTACAATAAATTTGTTTTAGTAAGTTTTGTCTGTATTTATTAATTTAAGCCATGATTAGTAATGAAAACTCAGAATATTGACTCAGAACATTGATTATGAAGACCAATGTGGCCTTTTGCTATAGTTATTCTGTTTCTTTTCTAGGCTTAAAGAACCTTAAGTGGCAACTGAGAAGAAATAATCCTTGCTAATATTAGTAAACATATTTTCTGCATATAGGAGACTCCATTATTAAGGGAATAATCAAATATCTTCATGTTGGAATGTCCAGAGGTCTTTGTTTGATCTTGGAAACATGATACTGGATTAATTAGACACTGGTTTGATCAAGAAAACAATCTGGGTAATTAAAACACACTTGTCACTGGTGAATATTTTTTAAGGGAATTGGGACCTACATTTACCCAGAACAAACAGCATATGAACAAATGTACTTTATTTTAAAGACCGATAAACTATTTGTATAATTTATAAACCATTTACAGACTTTATACTCTTAAAGTACATCTCAAAATAACAAAGGTATTTACATTGGTGTACCCAGAGACTATTCTGGTTTATTTTACATTTCAAAATTACATGAACCTTAACACCCTGTATTCTACCAAGCCGTACTACACAAAGAAGTGTGTACATTGGCTGAAATTGGCCTGGAAACCTATGAATAAGTTACTTACATAAACACATAGGCAGGAACAGTATCTGCACAGCACAGTATGCAAGGAAGAATACTTTCTCCTAGACAACTCTGAAAATGTAAGCAAAGGCTCTCTCAAAACCTTTATTTACTCCAATGTGTTATAATGTACAGTTTTTCACTCTATCCATGAGATTTTAAATTAGTTCAGATGAGTTTTCCGTTTATATTGACAATGTACAATTTACAAAGAATTACTTTACAACCATAAAAACTATTTTTGCTGCTGGAACATAATTCAATTCTGATTAATAAACTTGCTTGAAAAAAAGGCTTTACTGTGCAGTGACATCAAAGGTCTCTGAATGCTGTGCTATGGTATTTCTTTAGTGAATACACATTTATTCAAGTATTGCAAAAATGCTAAGGCCACGTTTTTTTTTTGAAGATCATCCATTTGTCCTCCTCCCCCTTGCCAAACAGGCCATAAAACCTTGCTGTTAAATTTTCTGAAATACTGGAGCACTGAAAAGGCGACAGGTTACAATCCATGGAACCACTTTCCTATTCAAGCCTCCCTTTGAAGTAAATGGCGATTATACAAGAGCATATAAAATAGTTTTCTTGGTGATGGTTTTACATTTAAATTTAGCTTTAATATGACATCTTGAGGATTTTATCTTAAATCTATAGGTCAGGAACAGATCCACAAAGATTGTTGCTCTTTATATTTGCATACATTTTGAGGTATGCAATTTTCCTCAAAAATTCATTTAATACAGAATAAAACAGCATTCACAGTCCATA
This sequence comes from Vipera berus, assembly GCF_964194415.1. Lineage (NCBI taxonomy): Eukaryota > Metazoa > Chordata > Lepidosauria > Squamata > Viperidae > Vipera > Vipera berus. Next base: position 110,740,865 of record NC_138204.1, read on the forward strand.
TTTTCTAGCTGTGCTATATATATATTATTGTCAGTGTTTTTCTCCAAAGTGAATTCTGATGGCTGGGCATAATATAATATAATCAGGATATACTCTCCAAGACAATTAGTGATTCTTTGTCATAATTAACTCCTCTATGCTGCTTAAGTCCATTCTGAACTCTGATGGAAAAAGGACAAGCTTCTAAAGGATTCACTGGGCACTGTGCTAAAATTTCACTTTACACTAAATTACATTTAGTATACACAATGATCGTGCCTGTATTTGCACGGAAATTAAAAATGGGAAATGACACTCAGGTATATGAATGCATGAATCTGTGGGTGACAACAGCATGTATTATATATTATTACACACATAGGTTTTCTGAAAGTGAGCTGGAGGTATTATAGCAAATCCTAAAAAATGTTTTCAGGTGTTTTTTCCAGAGTAGCTACATGGCCCTCCAATCTCACTTGCAGGAATAATTAAGCACTGTAGAAAGCTATAATAGTAAGTTTCTGCAAGATGGTACAAAGGTTGAATCTGGTAGCCATAATCACTGAAATCAACAGGTATTTGAGTGCAAGTCTCCAGCCCTTTTTTATGATAAGAGAACCTCAGTATAACCCCTCTCTCTAGTGGGGGGGGGGGACAAAGAGGCATCAATATTTGGGGTCATCTGAATGGAGGCAGCAGAAAGGGGATTTGGGGAAGAACACATCCTTAATGTGTCAGTGCAAAGAGCAAAAGAGGGTTGCCCAGAACATCTATTTAAGGCAAGTAGTTATTCACTCTTTCCCCCTTACTCGGTTTCTCATTTTGCAGACACACTCTTCACCCAGTCTATTCAATTGCAAGATGTGATTAGGTAATTGCACTTGAGCCAAAAGGGAATTTCCTTCTCAAGAATCCCTTAAAGGCCTACACCATATCAGCCAGATACCATACTAGAAATTGTACAACTTTGGTAACATGCAGTTTAGCTGTTAGATCGATTTAGCTGGAATTTAGTTGGATGTATGATATTAGTAGTGATCAGTCAAAGGTATCTTTAAAGATAAAGTGAATTCCCAGAACTTGCCACATACAAAGAAAAATGCCATACAAGGCCTGAATGGATTGCTCTTTCTGGTATAAATGGAGCTGATGAGGCAATACTGAAGACCATTTCTTAACAGCCAAAGTTGTCGCTAGACTGTTCCTGGATTCATGCTCAAGTAATTGTTGCCAGCAAAAAAATGCTATAATAGCCACAGTTCTCTGAGTTTAAATCTGTACTATATGTTGGCCCTATTTCTCTAGATTTGGTTGCAGTGAAAATTTTGCATCACTATGGATCACAGCATTAACTCTGAGATAAGCAATTTATCACCTTTAATCACCTTGGGCATGTCAATATTCTCTTTGATCAATATAGCTACCAATTTGGCTGGTGACTTCCCCAATCCTCTTTGCTTGGATATTCCCTAGATTCTCATAATTTAGCTGTATGTGACAGAAAATGGCCTCATTTGTTCCAAAACAAAGAGAGAGAAAAACAGCAACTTTGTATTAAAGTGTATTAAAGTTGTATGTATTATATGTATTAAAAACATTCTGAGGTTCAGTATGAAAAGTACTTAACTCATAGCAGCTTGCTCCACCAGATTTGTTTAAAGTTGGCATTTGCATACTAGTAAAGTCTATGTGCTAGTTATTCTGTCTTTTGTTCCTTTAGCCCATTTAGGTATAATTAATCAGCCAAGTTTACAAATATGGTTCTGTCAATCTACCTATGAGCATTTCTGATTGTATGCCAATAACTATTTTTTGTATATTTTCTGGTTAAAAGGAGCTATCTTGGTTGTGTTACACTGTGCAAACAGCAAATAAATCAAAAAAAGTTTCAAAAGACAGTACTGGCAGACACATACTAACTGGAAGACCAAGAAACTAAAGATGAAAGGAAAAAGGGCATAAATAAAGTCTTTGGAATGCCTCCTTCTATGCTTTGGAACGCTGTTTCTGCTGGGATAGATTAACAGATTTTGAATCCACTCTGATTCAATGGTTCCTCAAGTAATCCAGATTTCAAATTAAGGCATCAGTAGTCAAGCCTAGATTATTTTCTGTTCCCTGGAGAAAACTGAGGGGGTGGGGGAGGAAAAATGGAGGCAGTATCAGCCACACTGTGTTTGACAGTGGCCTATTCTGACAGTCATGTAAATCTTGGCAAAAGGGCTCTTGACATCCTATTTCCCTTTCCAAGTACATTAGTTTGACGTAACATGTGCCTCTTCACAATCCGTTTCTACCCCATAATAGAAAAAAAATCCCATACATTTGGATCTTTGTAGATTCTTGTCTCTGATGCATTTCTTGCACATAGTATGATACCTCATTTTTATGAGATGCATTCTTCATGTACAGATGTTCCGACATTTTAAATCCCGTAACAGTGCGTTCAAAGAGCACTCAACAATTATTTTTTATGAGTTATAAAATAAGTTATAAGAAATGTCACAAGCATAAAAAAATCAGGTCCAGAGTCAAGCACTGAGTATCACTCTCTTTGGTACATACACTCCTAACCCTAGCTAGTTCAAGTAATGGTTTCACCAGTACATTACAGTAAGGTGGTAAGCAAGGGAGGAATCAAAGGGATCAATGGCCCACATTATGTAAGCATTTTTTTCCTATCTCTCACATATTAAAATCCTGAGAGAATCCTGAGTACCATTTACTTAGGAGCAGCTGGTGGTTTACTGAGGAAAAACAAATATAGTGGAAAAGTAGAAAAAGTATCCTAGATTAATCATTTAAGAAATGGAAATAAAAACGTAGCTGAAAAAAGGGAGCATGACTCCTCAGATCTGCATGCATTAATCCAATGACAGTAGATCCATAATGAGACAAAAAGATTTAAATTACATCAGAGCGAGGAATAGATACTTGGTTGGACTGACATATATACTGTTAAGTCGGAAAACAGAGTTATAAATTACATATAAAACAAAGTAGAGCAGTTATTAAAACGAATGTTTACTAGTAACTTGAGTTTCCATCGTTGGGTACTTGGTGCTCCATCCCAACCATTTAAAAACTGCCGATATCGAAAGAACAAGTGCCAAGTATTATTGTACATACTGAATTGGCAAAAGCATGTTGGGGAAGGGGGAGCCTTTTTGGAACAAATCCAGCGTAGGAGATCCAAAGGCAGCACAGGAAGAGGAGACGTTGTGTCACTTCTCAGCCAATCTCAGGATCATACTGTAGTCCGGGAAAATCATTTTGAAAAAAAATATATGATTTGATGTTAGACAAGCAACAATTTCTTTTTTTCAGTGATCTGATTGAGGAGATCAATAGTCTCTCTAATTAAGGCCTCAAAAATGCCATCTGCTAGTTGCATCTTCACATACAACTCATCTTCATCATAGTTCACCCATTGAGCCTCTTCTTCATGCAATTCTTGAACCTTAGAATTAGAAAGGGGAGAAAGAAAAGTCACCACTATTAATATACTACTCTGTAAACATATATAATAAAAATTATTATTGTAAATCCATATAACCATCATTATATAAAAGCTACAGGGGTCGTTTAGTTTTTCAATAACACAGGAAAGAAAAGAAAAGAAAAGAAAATGAATAATAATTCCTAGATATAATACAGTTAAACAAAAATGTAAAAATAGGACTTTATCACTATTTATGAGGTCAATAAGAGTCAACATTATACAATCTGTCCCCCGTCCAGCCCCCAGATTTCGCTGGTTCCGGGACTGCCTCTTGGCCTCAGCCTGCCGCACAAGTGTCTTTTTGAATTGGAGAAGGCCATGCTGTGTCTTTAGCCTCCAAGCTGAGTGATCAGAGGTCAAGGTTTCCCAGCTGTTAATGTCCATTCCCAAGTCCTTTAGATCCCTCTGGACAGGGGACAGATTGTACCTGCCCTCAGTGCGGAAGGGACTGCCACTCTCGAATTGGCCCTTTTAGCCACACCAGATGCTGCTTTAGGACCACTTTCCAGAGCACAATACGATAGTCTCTTGAGACTGACAGATGCCAATGAGAAGAGATTGCACATCAGGCAGGTGCAATCGGCCCAGGTTCGAATCTCAGAAGGGTATGGCTGACTGACGAGAACAAATGAGTTTGAAATGGCCATATCATTCTCCCTTTAATTCTTTGTTAGCAATCCAAAAAATTTACACAAATAATGAGTCGTCACAGTTGCGACTCCAGCTTGTGGATGGCCTTAGGTTAGGCTGATACAGGCAATAAGGTTTGGCCTGTATTTGGGCCTGGCAAGGTATTCTAAAATACTTAACAAATACTTAACACATATCTCCCTTGCCTCTCAGCTAACAAAGCGAGAAAGAGCCTGTGGCCTAGAGGTCATATATATATATATAATATATTCTGCTTAGTTTGGTTCTGATTGAAGTGGTCTATATACCCTTGTAAATAATAATAATAATACAAGTCTGCTTATATATATATATATATATATATATATATATATATATATATATATATATATATATATATATATATATATATATATATATATATATATATATATATATATATATATATATATATATATATATATATATATGCTTTCTGAGGTTTTCGCGGGTGTTTGTATGTGGATCTCTGAAGCCACCAGCCTGAGGATGACGGATGGGATTCCGTCGAAACGTTGCTCCTACACCTTCAATTCTACGCCGGTCAGTCAGCCATACCCATTTAAAATTTACACAAATATGAGCTGTCACCGGTGTGACTATTGCCTGTCGATGGCCTTCAGGTTAGGCTGACACAGGAAATAAAGATTTGTCCCATGTTTGGGGCCTAGCAAGGTAATCTAAAAATAGTTAACAAGCATTTGACATCTAAGAGTCCATCTAAGCTCACGCCTACTGCTTCAATGACTCCATCCAGCCACCTCATTCTCTGTCGTCCCCTTCTTCTATTGCCCTCGATCTTTCCCAGCATTAGGCTCTTCTCCAGTGAGTCCTTCCTTCTCATTAGGTGGCCAAAGTACTTGAGTTTTAGCTTCAGGATCTGGCCTTCTAAAGAGCAGTCAGGATTGATCTCCTCTAGGACTGACCGGTTTGATCGCCTTGCGGTCCAAGGGACTCGCAGGAGTCTTCTCCAGCACCACAGTTCAAAGGCCTCAATTCTTTGGCGCTCAGCCTTTCTTATGGTCCAACTTTCACTGCCATACGTTGCAACTGGGAAGACCATAGCCTTGACTATACGCACTTTTGTTGACAGGGTGATGTCTCTGCTTTTTAGTGTGCTGTCTAGATTTGCCATGGCTTTCCTCCCCAGGAGCAAGCGTCTTTTAATTTCTTGGCTACAGTCCCCATCTGCAGTGATCTTGGAGCCCAGGAAAATAAAATCTGTCACTACCTCCATTTCTTCCCCATCTATTTGCCAGGAATTGAGAGGGCCAGATGCCATGATCTTGGTTTTCTTAATGTTAAGTTTCAACCCAAGTTTTGCACTCTCCTTCTTCACCTGCAACAAGAGGCTCTTTAGTTCTTCTTCACTTTCTGCCATTAGAGTGGTATCATCTGCGTATCTTAGGTTGTTGATATTTCTTCCGGCAATCTTAATTCCAACTTTTGATTCATCTAGCCCTGCCTTTCTCATGATGTGCTCTGCATATAAGTTAAATAGGCAGGGCGACAGTATACAGCCTTGCCGGACTCCTTTCCCAATTTTGAACCAATCAGTGGTTCCGTGTCCAGTTCTCACTGTTGCTTCTTGACCCGCATATAGGTTTCTCAAGAGACAAATAAGATGGTCTGGTACTCCCATCTCTTTAAGAACTTGCCACAGTTTGTTATGATCCACACAATCAAAGGCTTTAGCATAGTCAATGAAACAGAAGTAGATGTTTTTCTGGAACTCCCAAGCTTTCTCCATGATCCAGCGTATGTTGGCAATTTGATCTCTAGTTCCTCTGCCTCTTCGAAATCCTGCCTGCACTTCTGGTAGTTCTCGATCCACATACTGCTGAAGTCTAGCTTGTAGGATTTTAAGCATGACTTTACTAGCATGAGAAATGAGTGCAATGGTGCGATAGTTTGAACATTCTTTGGCACTGCCTTTCTTTGGAATTGGAATGTAAACTGATCTTTTCCAATCCTGTGGCCATTGTTGAGTTTTCCAAATTTGCTGACAAATTGAGTGTAGCACTTTTACTGCATTGTCTTTTAAGATTTTGAATAGCTCAGCTGGAATACTGTCACTTCCACTAGCTTTGTTGTTGCTCAGCTTTTCTAAGGCCCACTTCACTTCACATTCTAGGATGTCTTGCTCGAGGTCAGTGACCACCTCATTGTGATTATCAGGGACGTTAAGCTCATTCTTGTATAGTTCTTCTGTGTAATTTTGCCACCTCTTCTTAATCTCTTCTGCCTCTGTTAGGTCCCTGCCATTTTGGTCCTTTATCATGCCCATTTTTGCATTAAACGTTCCCTTCATTTCTCCAATTTTCTTGAAAAGATCTCTGGTCCTCCCTATTCTATTATTTTCTTCTATTTCTTTGCACTGTTCATTTAAGAAGGCATTCTTATCTCTTCTAGCTATTCTCTGGAATTCTGCATTCAATTGGGTGTATCTTTCTTTTTCTCCCTTGCCTTTCGCTTCCCTCCTTTCCTCAGCTATTTGCAAAGCTTCCTCAGACAGCCATTTTGCTTTCTTGCATTTCTTTTTCTTTGGGATGGTTTTGGTTGCTACCTGTTGTACAATGTCGCGAACCTCTGTCCATAGTTCTTCAGGCACTCTGTCTATCAGATCTAATTCCTTAAATCTATTTGTCACCTCTACTGTATATTCAACAGGGATATGATTTAATTCATACCTGAGTGGCCTAGTGCTTTTCCCTACTTTCTTCAGTTTAAGCCTAAACTTTGCAAGGAGAAGCTCATGGTCTGAGCCACAGTCAGCTCCTGGTCTCGTTTTTACTGACTGTATAGAGCTTCTCCATCTTTGGCTGCAGAGCATATAGTCAATCTGATTTCTGTGTTGACCATCTGGTGATGTCCATGTGTAGAGCCGTCTCTTGGGTTGTTGGAAAAGAGTGTTTGCTATGACCATTGTATTCTCTTGACAGAATTCTATCAGCCTGTGCCCTGCTTCATTTTGCACTCCAAGGCCAAACTTGCCTGTTATTCCAGTTATCTTTTGCCTTCCTACTTTAGCATTCCAATCCCCCATGATGATAAGAACATCATTTTTTGGTGTTAGTTCTATAAAGTGCTGTAGTGCTTCATAGAACTGGTCAATTTCATCCTCTTCAGCACCGGTGGTTGGGGCATAGACCTGGACTACTGTGATATTGAATGGTTTGCCTTGGATTCGAACTGAGATCATTCTGTCATTTTGAGGATTGTATCCCAGTATTGCTTTTCCTACTCTTTTATTGACTATGAAGGCTACTCCATTTCTTCTGAAGGATTCTTGCCCACAGTAGTATACCTGATGGTCATCTGAATTAAATTCACCCATTCCTGTCCATTTTAGTTCGCTGATACCTAAGATGTCAATGTTCAGTCTTGTCATCTCTTGTTTGACCACGTCCAGTTTTCCTTGATTCATGGATCTTACATTCCAGGTTCCTATGGAGAAAAAATCTTTACAGCATCGGACTTTCCTTTCACCACCAGACATATCCACAGCTGAGCGTCCTTTCGGCTTTGGCCCAGTCGCTTCATTCTTTCTGGCGCTACTAGTACTAGCCCTCTGCTCTTCCCCAGTAGCATATTGGACACCTTCCGACCTGAGGGGCTCATCTTCCAGCGTCATATCGTTTTGCCTTTTGGTACTGTCCATAGGGTTTTCATGGCAAAGATACTGGAGTGGTTTGCCATTTCCTTCTCCAGTGGATCACGTTTTGTCAGAACTCTCTGCTATGACCTGTCCGTCTTGGGTGGCCCTGCACGGCATAGCTCATAGCTTCATTGAATTACGCAAGCCCCTTTGCCACGACAAGGCAGTAATCCATGAAGGGGATATATATATATATATATATATATATATATATTTGTGTAAATTACTAACAAAGAATTAAAGGGAAACTGAGATGCATTTCTGACTATATATATTCTGCATTAAACCCGAATGACCAGAGATCCATATATATATATATATATATATATATATATATATATATATATATATATATATATATATATATATATATATATATATATATATATATATATATATATATATATATATATATATATATATATATATATATATATATATATATATATATATATATATATATATATATATATATATATATATATATATATATATATATATATATATATATATATATATATATTTGTTTTAGTAGATTCTCGCGGGTGTCTGTATGTGTAGGTCTAGAGTCTCGGGTTTCGACGAAATCCCATCCGTCATCATCAGGCCGGAGTATTCCTCCTGCTGCTTTCAGGAGCAATGCGTGGTCTGTCTGTTCTTTTCCTTCCAACTGCCGGTGGGGCTGTGTTCCGACTGGGTGGAGGCGTGGCTGCTTTCTGATTGGGTGGGGGTGTCATCCGACTGGGTGGAGGCGTGGTTGTCTTCTGATTGAGTGGAGGCGTGGCTGTCTTCTGATTGGGTGGATGTGTGGTTGTCTTCCGATTGGTTGGAGGCGTGGCTGTCTTCTGATTGGGTGGGGTGTGTTCTGAATGGGTGGGGTTTTTTGTTGTGTCGTAATATCCTGAGTGTTGTGATTTGGTGTCTTGGGGAGTGGGCTGTGTAGTGGCCTCCAGAGCTTTGGCTTGGCTCCGAGTTCGAGGACCCGCCATGCATCTCTGGTATGGGTCAGTCAGGTTCGTGTGTGCGTTCTTCTGCTTGGGTGATAGCACTTTTGCTTGACTTGTTCTGTCTTCTGTGTGGGAGAGTTTTTGTTCTGGGTGTGGATGAGTCTTGCTGGGGCTGGTGGCATTTGGGGTTGTTTGTTGGTTTTTTAAATCCTTGTTTGCTGAAATTCGTTTGTCTATCAATGCTGGTTTCCAAATGGCATGTAGGCGGGAGGTGTCGTCTCGCTTGTTCATACTGTCTGGGTGTTTTTCTATTTCAATGGCTTCTCTGATTATTCTGCTATTGAGATGTTCTATTTTGGCGATTGTTTTTGTACCTTCAAAATTGATGTTGTGTCCCGTAGTGTTTATGTGTTGTACTAGTGAAGATGTTCGATTTTTCTTCTGTACTGAGTTCTTATGTTCTTCTACACGTACCTCTATTCTTCTGTTAGTCTGTCCGATGTATGTTGCTGGACAGGAGGCGCATGGGATTTGGTATATGCCCTGGTTTTCCAGTTCTATTTTGTCTTTGGGATTTCTCAGGATGGTTGATATCTTTCTGTCAGTGTTAAATGCGGTTTTGATGTTATGTTTGCGTAGTACTTTACTGATTTTGTCGGTTGTTCCTTTTATGTAGGGCAAGATGGCTCGTCCGTTGTTCTGTTCTTCTTCTTGGATGTTTTTCTGTTTCGGAGTCCGCTGCTGAATTATATTGGTGATTTTGTTTTTTTGGAACTTGTTTGCTGTCAATATGTCTGTCAGGGTGTGTAGTTCTGTTTGTATATGTGTTTCATCTGCAAGGCGTCTGGTTCTTGTTATTAGTGTTTTGGCTACTGAATTTATTTGTGCTGGGTGATGATGTGATTGCGCATTGAGGTAACGGTTGGTGTGTGTTTTCTTTCGGTAGACTGTGTGTCCTAGAGTTCCGTTTTGTTTTTTGTATATAAGTACATCCAGGAAAGGTAACTGGTTGTTTGTTTCAATCTCCATGGTGAAGAAACCCGAGACTCTAGACCTACATATATATATATATAGATTGACTATATGCTCTGCAGCCAAAGATGGAGAAGCTCTATACAGTCAGTAAAAACAAGACCAGGAGCTGACTGTGGCTCAGACCATGAGCTTCTTGTTGCAAAGTTTAGGCTTAAATTAAAGAAAGTAGGGAAAAGCGCTAGGCCAGTCAGGTATGAATTAAATCATATCCCTGTTGAATATACAGTTGAGGTGACAAATAGATTTAAGGAATTGGATCTGATAGACAGAGTGCCTGAAGAACTATGGACAGAGGTTCGCAACATTGTACAACAGGTAGCAACCAAAACCATCCCAAAGAAAAAGAAATGCAAGAAAGCAAAATGGCTGTCTGAGGAAGCTTTGCAAATAGCTGAGGAAAGGAGGGAAGCGAAAGGCAAGGGAGAAAAAGAAAGATATGCCCAATTAAATGCAGAATTCCAAAGAATAGCTAGAAGAGATAAGAATGCCTTCTTAAATGAACAATGCAAAGAAATAGAAGAAAACAATAGAATAGGGAGGACCAGAGATCTTTTCAAGAAAATTGGAGAGATGAAAGGAACGTTTCATGCAAAAATGGGCATGATAAAGGACCAAAATGGCAGGGACCTAACAGAGGCAGAAGAGATTAAGAAGAGGTGGCAAAATTACACAGAAGAACTATACAAGAATGAGCTTAACGTCCCTGATAATCACAATGAGGTGGTCACTGACCTCGAGCCAGACATCCTAGAATGTGAAGTGAAGTGGGCCTTAGAAAAGCTGAGCAACAACAAAGCTAGTGGAGGTGACAGTATTCCAGCTGAGCTATTCAAAATCTTAAAAGACGATGCAGTAAAAGTGCTACACTCAATTTGCCAGCAAATTTGGAAAACTCAACAGTGGCCACAGGATTGGAAAAGATCAGTTTACATTCCAATTCCAAAGAAAGGCAGTGCCAAAGAATGTTCAAACTATCGCACCATTGCACTCATTTCTCATGCTAGTAAAGTTATGCTTAAAATCCTACAAGCTAGACTTCAGCAGTATGTGGATCGAGAACTACCAGAAGTACAGGCAGGATTTCGAAGAGGCAGAGGAACTAGAGATCAAATTGCTAACTTACGCTGGATCATGGAGAAAGCTAGAGAGTTCCAGAAAAACATCTACTTCTGCTTCATTGACTATGCTAAAGCCTTTGATTGTGTGGATCATAACAAACTCTGGCAAGTCCTTAAAGAGATGGGCATACCAGACCATCTTATTTGTCTCTTGAGAAATCTATATGCGGGCCAAGAAGCAACAGTGAGAACTGGACACGGAACCACTGATTGGTTCAAAATTGGGAAAGGAGTCCGGCAAGGCTGTATACTGTCGCCTTGCCTGTTTAACTTATATGCAGAGCACATCATGAGAAAGGCAGGGCTAGATGAATCAAAAGTTGGAATTAAGATTGCCGGAAGAAACATCAACAACCTAAGATATGCAGATGATACCACTCTAATGGCAGAAAGTGAAGAAGAACTAAAGAGCCTCTTGTTGCGGGTGAAGAAGGAGAGTGCAAAACTTGGATTGAAATTAAACATTAAGAAAACCAAGATCATGGCATCTGGCCCTCTCAATTCCTGGCAAATAGATGGGGAAGAAATGGAGGTAGTGACAGATTTTATTTTCCTGGGCTCCAAGATCACTGCAGATGGGGACTGTAGCCAAGAAATTAAAAGACGCTTGCTCCTCGGGAGGAAAGCCATGGCAAATCTAGACAGCACACTAAAAAGCAGAGACATCACCCTGTCAACAAAAGTGCGTATAGTCAAGGCTATCGTCTTCCCAGTTGCAATGTATGGCAGTGAAAGCTGGACCATAAGAAAGGCTGAGCGCCAAAGAATTGAAGCCTTTGAACTATGGTGCTGGAGAAGACTCCTGCGAGTTACTTGGACTGCAAGGCGATCAAACCGGTCAGTCCTAGAGGAGATCAACCCTGACTGCTCTTTAGAAGGCCAGATCCTGAAGCTAAAACTCAAATACTTTGGCCACCTAATGAGAAGGAAGGACTCACTGGAGAAGAGCCTAATGCTGGGAAAGATTGAGGGCACTAGAAGAAGGGGACGACAGAGAATGAGGTGGCTGGATGGAGTCACTGAAGCAGTAGGCGTGAGCTTAAATGGACTCCAGAAGATAGTAGAGGACAGGAAGGCCTGGAGGAACATTGTCCATAGGGTCGCGATGGGTCGGACACGACTTCGCAACTAACAACAACAACAACAACAATATATATATATATATATATATATATATATATATATATATATATATATATATATATATATATATATATATATATATATATATGACGCGGTGGCTCAGTGGGTTAGGACAGACACTGAGCTTGTCAATCAGAAGGTCGGCAGTTTGGCGGGTCGAATCCCGAGTGCTGCATAACAGAGTGAGCACCTGTTACTCGTCCCAGCTTCTGCCAACCTCCTAGCAGTTCGAAAGCACGTAAAAATGCAAGTAGAAAAATAGGGACCACTACGGTGGGAAGGTAACAGCGTTCCGTGCGCCTTTGGTGTTTAGTCATGCTGGCCACATGACCACGGAGATGTCCTCGGACAAGCGCTGGCTCTCCGGCTTTGAAATATATATATATATATATATTCTGCTTAAAGACCTAAATTTGGAAATGCCTAATTTTAGTTGACAGCTCATATTTGTGTAAATTTTTAAATTGCTAACAAAGAATTAGGGGAGACTGATATGCATTTCAAACTTATTAGTTTTCATCAGTCAGCCATACCCTTCTGAGATTCGAACCTGGGCTGATTGCACATTAGGCAGTTGTTTTCACCTCTAGGCCACAGGCTCTCTCTCGCTTTGTTAGCTGAGAAGCTAACAAAGCGAGAATATATATAACAAATATATATTATAACAAAGAATATAACAAAGAATATATATATATATATTCTGCTTAAAGACCTAAATTTGGAAATGCCTAATTTTAGTTGACATTTATCCATAGTTTATATGGATGAGTACACATAAGGAAAAATATGGTTTGCCCAATAGGGGAATGGAGTTCTTCCCATATCTACAATCCTTCTGCTTAGGAGGGCTGAAAGCAAATCTGGGAGAGAAGAACAAGCTAATGTGTAAGCAACATTAGATCTAACCCATTTTTTTCAAACCATGCAGGCTGCTAGGTATTTATGCCAGACTACAACGCATAATAGAAAAAATAATTACTAACCAATATGTGATCCACTCTATCCTTTTTTTTCCGTCCAAATTTCATCATTTTCTGCCAGTCTGTTTTATTATTTGATTCCTTTCTCAAATTTAAGAGCTTTAGAACTTCAGTTGTTATAAACCCCTTGGATAAACAGAAATAAAAGAATAATGAATGCTAACTAAATACATTTTCTCTAGTTGCAACACCATCTCTACAAGCAGCTTTCAGGGAGACGTTTTCTAGTGAGGACACAGACATGGCATATATGCAACAGAAAACACATTGTATTGCTAGGCAATTACAACTACAGTAAAGCAACCTGGTAGCTAACTCTAGAAATACCCATGAAATTCATTATGAATTATGACACTGATTCAACTCTTGTACATTCCAGAATATGGATAAATGCAGCATCAGGCACTTTTTGGAACTATTCTCCCCCCCCCCCCAGACCTATTAATTCAGGGATAGCTATCATTAGTTGTTGTATAGGGAGAATTTTAATTCATTATATACAATTTTAATTCATTGTATTTTTTTAAAAAAAATATTACATGTTAGATGTAGGCCTTCTTGGATGGATTTCTAACTGGAACAGTGTTAAGTATTAGTGACAGTTAAAGCCTTTCTTAGTTTTAAGAAATAGAAGCATTCATTCATATCCTATTTCAAACTAATATTTAAGCGAAATCAGCAGTAAGAAGTAACTATAGTGGAAAAATGAGAGATGGTATCACATGCACACTCATCTTGGAATATGACTGATGGCGTAAGAAAATTAGTTTTCAGATAAAAATGCATAATAAAACTCCACCAGACTTCACATTCTACCTTAAGTTCTAGAGTCTAGACCAGTAGTTGTCAGCGTGGTCTAGGGACTCCTGGGAGTGCCCAAGACCCTTTCAGAGGGTCCATGAAGACAAATAAAGCTTTTAAAATTTCTCAATTTTAAACCTTAATACAGTAAATGTCAATAAATATAACCCATGTAAACCAAAGCTCTTTGGGGTCCTCCATAATTTTTAAGAATATAAAGACGTCCTGAGACCAAAACATCTGAGAATTGCTATCTAGGTGAACTGCACTTTATTTCTATAAATATATTTAAAGTTTAAGCTATTTATCTTATTCCTACTTTTATTTCTTCAAGATCACTTGGATCTTTTACTCGTCGAAAGTATCCAGAAATTATTCTGCTGGGTTTCATCCATAATGGCTGATTCAAATTTGGATCTTCTGCAAAGATTTCTTCAAAAATCTCTCTTGTTAAATCAAACACAACCTTCATAAAAATAAAAGAAACATTGTATTACCATTATATATTATTATAATACTATATCATTTTTCAAAGAACTAAACAAAAATATTTATGAAAGTATTTATACTGAGTACTAGCTTTGCAGCAAGTGGAATGTAATTTTGTTTCACTATTGCATTCTTTGGACCAATAATTTTTAACCCTTTCGAAAAATGCTTCCATACCCTCCTTTCTCTTTCACACTTCATTGTATCTGTCTTCCACAAGCACACCATACCTTGTTTTATACTGCATTCTATCACTAATCATGCCAGAGTCCAAAATAGCATTCCTTTTTTAAAAAAAGGTTGGGTAAATTTCCTTTATTTTCATACATTTCACAATAATCTGAGATAACTTCCCTACCTGTTTGTAGATTTCTTTACTAATGGTTTCAATGTCATCATTTTGGGGGGATTCATTCATGTCTCTGGGGTTGCTGAGGGCCTGAAGATCATGCCCCAACTTTTGGCATTTCCATAGCTTCTCAGCTGCTGCGTGCACCAACTCCTCCACCTCTTCTGCAACGTATGGTATAGCCAAAGGTTCTTCACATGGCTTTGGGGACACTTCTGGCAGTTTTATCTTAGGTAACACTGCTGATTCTTCAGCTTGGTTTTGAGGGAGCTTGTGTGAACTCAAGCCAAAATCCTCATCAAACCAATCCTGGTCGTCTCCTAACACATTCAGAAACTCCCGGCTAAGTTCCAGTTCTGCTAGCCTCTTGGCAAGTTCTTCCTGTCCACTCGCACCAAATACAGGACTTTCCTAAACAATAAGAAAGCAATTATTACTTAGAACCTTAAATATTCCCTGCACTATGTTCCTGATTTTGATATGTGTTATCCATGAATGCTTTAATATTTAATGACATATACCGGTAATCATATTTTCGGTTGTTAAAACTCTTTTTTGTTCTTAGAGTGCAAGAAAGTGAGATATAGAGAAAGTCTAATGGCTTGTTCTAGGAGAGCTCCTGAGGTACGCGACCATACAGACCAAGTCACATGTGGAAGCCCCAATTAGATAAATGGAAATGGTACAACAGCAGTAACTCATGAATTGCATCCCTAACAGAGAAACAACAATATTCAAGAATATAGTTCTATACCCAGAAAACTAAAACACAGAACATGGAAAAGTATACTGACTAGAATTACAATGACCCACATTAAATTATATTATTATCCTACTTTGGAATGGTCATTATCTTCATTGTATTCTTGTGAGGATATAACTAGATGGAAATATAGGAATGTGAGCTCAGTTGTTATCCCAAATTGAAAAAAAGTAAAGCAAATATTCTAAACCCAAAGGTCAAGCCAAACCTACTATAAAATATCCAATGAAATCTTTATATTTCATTTTCTCAGAGACTCTTTTTGCCTTTTAATAAATCACCTCTGAAACACTAGAGTTCTAAAAGCAGTTTGTGGCATGTATAATTTGTTGTTTAAAACAGTGAGTTCAATTTATTGTCATCAGCTTTTTTTTTACAAAAAATATATAATTGCCCAAAGAAAATTTGTTGATATTTGTACATCGATATGCTGTCATCTCCCATATTGTCTCTTGATGGATTTCTGATCCCCCAGAAAGGAGATACTTGCAATATTGGGATCCTTGAAGACTCACGCCTACTGTTATATAGGCAGGTGGAGCCCCTCGCTCAAAACCTTGGTGGAGCAGTGGGCTAATGCCTCCTTAAGTAACACCAGCTGCCTGCAATTAGTACAGGTTCGCATCCCACCAGGCTCAAGGTTGACTCAGCCTTCCATCCTTCCGAGGTAGGTAAAATGAGGACCCAGATTGTTGGGGGCAATTAAGCTGACTTTGTAATAATGCCGCTTGGGGGGTGTATGAAAGCCCTAATAAGCAGGCATATACATAGAATGAAGGCTACTGCTAAGCTTGTAAGCTGCCCTGAGTCTTCGGAGAAGGGCGGGATATAAATGGAATTAAAATAAAATAAATAAATAAAATAAAAGCCTGTCAAACTTCATGACTGAAGCATTAGTCTAGTCTTACTTATCTTAATTATGAACTATACTTACTGGTCTGGGACACATATCTGGGGAAGACACTTCTTCTCCTTCATCCAATTCATATGCGACTAAAAACCTCTGCTGTTCATTACTTGCCAACTTCTTTTCTTGGACAGCACCGAGTTCTTGATTGCTAAAATGGATCTTCTCATTCCTTGCCTTTTTGATTTGCTGAAATTGACTGACTGTGTCTTTCACAAAACCTTGCAAGAGACTGTCAGCCAACAAACCAACTCTTTCCTGTCGATCTAGTAGATCTTCCTTTTCTTGGGATGGGACTTTAAGCTGGGCTTCCAGTTGGCTTCTTTCTTTTGTCAACAAGTCCAGAAGTGGCGTTGCAGATTTCTCCAGATTAGTGGGAGAAAATCTGTTTTCGGTTTGCTCTTGCCGAACAGACTGCTGTTTCCATTTCTCAGGAAAGCTGCTATCCAAAATCCCTTCTACTTCAATAGCAGAATCTTCTTTGTGGATATTAGAAATGGCAGAAGGTAACATACCATTATCATTTTTAGAGGATTTGGGAGAGTCAAAGTCACCGGTTTCCTGATCAAACTCATCAACAGTACTAATAACTGCCACATAGTCGCTTGATTTATTGAATTTTACATAATCTCCAGCTCCAATTAAGCCTTTTAACGCAGATGATTCTCTTGGAGATTTCTCATTTGAATTTCTTTTATTCCTTTCTTCTTCAAGACATTCTATGCCTTTCCGATTTGTTTTGTGTTGATTATCTAGTTCAAGATTAAAGAAAGAATTTTCATTTGAATCTAACTCATTACCAAAACTTTCTGGAAAACGAGAGATCTTTTGTGAGGGGGCAAAAATACCATGTTTTTCTTTACAATCAAAATATTGAATACCATTGTAAGATCCATTATTATTACCTTCAGGTTCGTCCAGTTCTACACCAGCCCAAAAACCTTTAGCAAAATTTGTCCGACCCTTAAACTTCAGTGTTCCAGGCTGGACATTACTCACAAGAACTCTGTCACCAATGCTGAAACCTAGCAATATATCTTCTTCTTGTTTTTCTGATGATGCCCTGAAACTGGAAGCCTGAGATGATGAATCATCACCATCATCAGCTGGAACTTTCTCCACATTGCCACTTTCTTTGTTTTTCACAAATTCTGTTGGTGATTTGAGTTCTAACAATCTTTCAGAATGAATGGTATCAGCTACGGACAAAGAGTTTTCACTGAGACATTCACTTATTTCATCATCACTTCCAAAACTAGGGGATTCACTCCTAGGAGGTCTAGTGTACAAAGACTTCTCTCCCTCTGATTTTGTATCTTGTTTGAAAGATAATGTAGAAGCATAAAAAATATCTCTGTGATATTCAGTAAGAACTATCTCAGTTTTTAATACATCTGTTCTTAAGAAAGACTCTTCAAAATCATTAGAATATGATGGCTCTTCGCAAATGGAAATCTTTTCTGAAATCAGGGAATCACCTTTCAGTGTATCTTTCCCCAGCCTATCAGAGGATTTAACCAATGTAATACTTTCATCATCCTTGAACCTTTTACGTGGCATCTCCTTGATTTCCTGCACACGTATGCATTCCAAGACAAACTTATCTTTTTCCGACAGCTCAGTCTCTGGAGGGACCTCTGTCTTTAAAGAAATTGAATTGTTTTGATTTAAGTCAAAAACTGAGGCAGCAGATATTTCAGAAGCTTGGGAAGCTATTTCAACCTCTAATTCTTTTGATTCTGCTGTCTCTTGCACTATAGATCTGGTAGCTTGAGGGTCATAACTCACTGCATCTTCAGTCTTATTCAGTGATGTGGGAGATATTTTGCTTGTGTTTCCTAAGTCTTTGAGAATAGCTGATGAGAGTAAACTATCCAAATCATCAGATTCTGCTGTAGATTTTCTTAGGGTTTTGAGGACTGCAGATGCCGTATGAGACTGCTTCTCTGACTGAATCTCTGCTTCTGTGAATTTCATGTTGTTTACAGACACAGATTGTTCAGAAGATGGCACAACATCTTAAGAGGATAAAAAAAATCAAACACATATACTTAAAACAATTGTGCACTATTATTTAGCATTATTAAAGAAATAAAAAATCTGGGTGTTTGTTATAAGAAACTGAAATTCTTACTAGAAAATGCTAACCTGTGCCATCAAATAGCATGAATATTCCATTGTTTACATATAAATGGCTAAAGTATAACTTAAATGCAATACCTCAATCAAATTTATAATCAATAAGTCTTCATAAATGCTTTAATGCCACTATGCACTGGAATTAACACGGACCACAAAATATATCTGAAGATTATAAAATTGTATAAATGTTCCCAATAAACAAAGTGATTGTTCTGAGACGTTTGATTTTTTTTCTTCCATGTCTGATACTTTATTAAACTTAAATGTTTATTAAAAGAATTTTGGAATGAAACGTGAGCAGAGAGACACTTAGTGAACACAAATAAATTATCTAGTGTTACTTTGAATCTGAATCCCATCTTGTTTCTTTCTAAAAAGCTATCAACTCCAGTTCAGGCATAGGGCAAACCAAACTCAATAGTGTAAGAAGAGATACATACACTTACCGTATTTTTCGGACAATAAGACACACTTTTTTCCCAAAAAGTGGTGGGGGGGAAACGAGGGTGCATCTTATGGTCTGAAGGTGATCCGTATGGCCAGCCCCAACCTCCGCAAGTGGAAAGCAAGGGAGATTGCCAGAAGCACGAATCGGCACGTGCTGAGAAACGCCGATCTCACGCTCCTGCACTCTCCCTCGCTCGGTTTCAGCTTCCCTTGCTACAAGAGAAAGCAGGCTGAAACGGAGTGAGGGAGATTGCCAGGAATGCGAATCGGCTGATCTCGCGCTGCAGCAATCTGCCTCGTTTCAGCCTGCTTTCTCTTGTAGCAAGGGAAGCTGAAACCGAGTGAGGGAGAGTGCAGGAGCGCGAGATCAGCCGATTCGTATTCCTGGCAATCTCCCTCACTCCGTTTCAGCCTGCTTTCTCTTGTAGCAAGGGAAGCTGAAACCGAACGAGGGAGAGTGCAGGAGCGCGAGATCAGCCGATTCGCATTCCTGGCAATCTCCCTCACTCCGTTTCAGCCTGCTTTCTCTTGTAGCAAGGGAAGCTGAAACCGAGCGAGGAAGAGTGCAGGAGCGCGAGATCAGCTGATTCGCATTTCTGGCAATCTCCCTCGCTCTGTTTCAGCTTGCTTTCTGCAAGAGAAAGCCGGGCTGCAGGGCCGCCTCCGCGGGTACTGCTCTAATGCAGAGAGGGAAGGACAAAGAGGGAGGGAAGGAAGGAAGGGACAGTGGGAGAGGGAGGGAGAGAAAGAGAGAGAGAGAGAAAGAGAGGGAGAGAGAGAGAAGGAGAAAGAATTTTTTTCTTGTTTTCCTGCTCTAAAAACTGGGTGCATCTTATGGTCCGGTGCGTCTTATGGTCCGAAAAATACGGTATTTAGCCACTCTGAACCAAAAGTGCCTGGTAGCAAGCATTAGCATTCTTGTTTGAACTTTTTTGAAGAAGTATTATAAATAAAATTGAAATTAGAAAATAAAATAATTTTTTAGAATTTATATTGAATATAAAATAATTCAGCAGGTTCTTACTTATTGCAATAGTATGGAAAAAAGTTTCCATTTTTTTTTAAAAAAGTGTTAATTAAATTCACATGCTTGTTTTTCAATTATAATTTTTAAAACCCCATACTTTTAATTGAAATTATTTTAACTATATTAGTTATATGAAAATAACTTGTATAATTTTAATATTAAACAAATAACTTCCAAGATACATACCAATATGTTCTGCAATAGATTCCAAAGATCCTCTAGAATGTTCAGAATCAGTGAGTGATTTCCAACTTTTAGATGTTTCAGACCTAAAAAGAAGTTTTGAATAGATTACTGACACGTGTACTTACAGATATTGTAAACGTTCTGAAAATATTGTATACTGTACTGGAATTAACAAAATAAAACAAAGAGAAAGCATATATATATAAACTATATCCAATATTTAATCCAGAGATTTGAATATTGCAATCCACCCAAAATCCATAGCTAAATTAGGATTTGAGATCAGATTCAAATCTCACTGTTCTAGAACACACAAGTCTATTCAGTAGCCCACAAGATTTCTATGTTTTAGGTATAGTTACATGTCTATTACAAAGTATGCCAGGAGAAGGTTGTAATTTCCCCATCTGTTAGCTTTTACTTTTTGTTTTTTGCTAGGGAGTGGGATAATAGTTACATCTGCCACTCCAGAGGAAGGTATGGCATTGGGAACCAGAGATAATAGGATTTTGTTTACAGTTCTTTCTCAATCTGACATTGGTTACCGTATCAGAAAGCTAATTAAAGTCCTATAACTGACTCCTGGGCAGTGAATAGCAAAATATCTGTCAATGAGAATGTGGTCCTGGCTTTCTCCTCAAGGAATCTGGAGCCATGCCATGAAGGGCTTTAAAGGAGATCACCAACATCTTGAATTGCACCCGGAAGCAGGCCAACAGCCAATGCAGCTCGCTGAGAAATGGTGTCCCAGAGGCCATTGTTGGGGCCCCCAAACTGCCTACGTTGCTTCACTCTGCACCATCTGTAGCCTCTGGATGCTTTTCAAGGGTAGCCCTCATGTAGAGCATATGACAATACTCTGACCATGAGATGAAAGATAATGATCTATATTGCCATATTCTCATACAATAATACCTGGCATTACCCTCTTAAATAAATTGGTGGCAGCCTCTGCAGTAACCTGCAGTAATATCAAAATGGTGACAGATAAAGGTAACATCATCATATAGATACTGCTTTTTACGGAGTTGCATCACAAGTGTCTAACACAAGTCATTTTTTTTAGCATGGGGTTTGGGCATGACTTTATGTTGTGAGTTTAGTGCAGTTTAGTGCATGATTTTGTTCATTAAACTGCAGTGTTAAAATATTCATTTTGATACATTTTTCTTTATAGTAATGAATAAGTGTTAAGTATTATTAATTAACACCAATAATTTAATTAAAACCATATTAATTTATAACAACTTATTTCCTCTGGAAGGTGTTTTTCTTTATACAAACATTATAGACCAAAAATTGCTTAGTCAAACATGAATTCATCCAAGTATTTCTTTTGACCAGTGTCTCTTAAATATGCATGCATATAAGATAGTTTTCTCCCTTTGAAAGAGATACAAACCCTTTCTAGGCTATTAAAGATGTACATTTAGAAAGGTCACCATGCAATATTAACTTTAAGCAGTTTACCTATGGAGTGGTGGGGGTTTGATCTTTGGTTTCTCAGTAGCTGTGGATGGTGTTTTGATTTGAGGTTTAGCTGTTGGGGCTGTCCCCAAATCCCGATTCAATTCTTCTTCTGTTTTCTTGATGAATTCATCATAAGTCTGATGATGTAAAAAATAACATATTAGGAAGACCTGAACATTATCTTATTCTTTATTAAATTTGTTTTCAAGTATTAAACTTACTGAATATTGAAATTTGGAATTGTGTGCGTGTAAGTACCTAAATTATATAATTTAATCTATGAAGATATTTTTATTTTCTTTTTTTGGTCAATATTATTATATTCCCATCAGTATCAGAGCAAACTCAAAAGGAAAAAAAATATTCAGAGAAAATAAGGCAAAAGAAAACATGGGAATATCAATGTGATGTATTTTAACTTTTAATTTTCCCTGTAAACCGCCCTGAGTCCTACGGGAATAGGGCGGTATATAAATTTAAATATAAATAAATAAATACACAATTTCTATTTTAACATTTCTTTCAAATTCTTACCTCTAACTGCTTGATCAAACTTGCCTCTTGAGCCTTAAGTTTCTCTTTGAGCCTCTTCTTCTGTTCTTTTTTCAACCTATAAACAACAGATTTTTTTTTCCGTACTTCTTCTTTCAGAGCCCAGATTCGACTTTCAATGTCACTTTGATCAGATGTAGTTTCTAAAAAGATAAAACATATTATTTAGAAAATAATATTTTATATTGATAAGAGGTCTTGCCTTTTTCATTTCCAAAATTGAAGATTGGTGGAAAATTCCAAATATGTTACACTTAATGCTGTAATTACATGGCATTCAAGCCCCATCAATTCCAATGGAAAACCGAGACTCATTAAAAATAATTTAAAAATTATAAAAAAGGAAGTTGAAGCTCTAATACTTACCCGATTGGGTCATGGATAAAGACTCATCAGACCAACTATAAGATATATCCTGAGATTTTGTAGATGACAGTTGTTTACCTCCAGACTTCTGTGTTTGTTTGTTTGATTCTTGCTTCGATAGGGATGCACTGCTTTTGCAAGGAGACTGTATCAAGATGAAAAAGAGTAAATAAGGAATATATATTACACACACACACAGAGAGAGAGACACAAACCCCCCTCACACTAATTACAAGCATGGAAATAGAAATGTTTCACTTATTTGGAATCCTGTCTCTCTTAAGCAGGAGAGGCCAGCTAGTTAGGGAAATCTTGCTAATGGACAAAAAATGGCAAGGCCTCTGATGCCCTCTCAGATACCAAGCAAAGATTTCAAACAGATGCTTGCCTATACCACTAGAAGGAGACTTTCTGGATTTCTGGTTTTCCAAGATATCAGTTTAATCCTATTATGTCTAGGACCTAACATATATCTATTCTTTCTTTCTTTTAAAAATTGTACAGAATGGCAAGAATCAATTCCTGGAGAATCTTTTCTAAGGTTGGAAGCTGGAGTAGGTAATATATATCTGATATTTTCCACATTCTAATCATACGCTTGCAACTCCGAAGTGGAAAGAAATTCTCCTGTAGAATTGTTCCAAAATCAATATGGCCCCCCTTTTCTCCAGTACTCTTTTGATCAGGGGCACAATGGCTCAGCAGTTAAAAGATGCTGAGCTTGTAGACTTCCAGGCGGCAAGGCGTCGCCGGAGGCAGCCATTCTTAGGCTGTCAGCCCCGCGGCTCCGTAAAGCCGCCGAAAACAGCGCCGATCAGCTGTTTTGGCGGCTCGGAAGCCCCCTCCTCGGGAGAAGAGGAGGGGGTGAGCGGCCAGGTAGGGGTAGAGCTCTCCGGGGCCGCCAGAGCTAATAGTTTTGGCGGCTGAAGGATTGAGCCCCCCCAAAGCCTGGGTATGCTCCGGACTGCGGGGCGCCTCTGCTCCGGGTTTTTTGGAGCACAGCAGGGCGTCAGCAACCATCCCTGCCAGCAAGAGAGAACCAGGCAGAGCGACACAGGAGATCTAGGTGAAAGGGAATTTATGATCTTTAACTCAATAGACTTTGCGGAGTTTGAAAGTGAAAGTGCGTAGCAGGCAATAGTGGGTGAAAATGGCTACCAAATCCTCTAAAGCTCTTAGAAGCGCGGGGGCTTCTCCGGTGCAGCAGTTTTCGTTACAAGCTTTATTGCCCCCTCCTTCTGCATCTGTACCTGTACTTGCATCAACTTTTACAGTTAAAGATTTACAGAATGTGTTGCAAGAGGCTATGGAAAAGCAATTGGAACAATTAGTTGAGCTTATGGATAAGAAATTAACAGAAACAAGGGCAGACATCTTATCTGCATTTCAAGGCATGGCTATATGTATTGAGCGTTTGGACGAAAGAGTGGAAGATCTCAGCCAAAATAATATCAGATTAGATGTAAAAATGACAGAAACTGAAAATGTGGTGGAGAAAATTGATATTGATTTGACCTTGGTACAGTATCATGAGATGGAGTTTGCTGTGAGAATTAGAGGCTTAAAAGAGGATCTTAAAGAAAATTTGAAGAAAATAGTTTCTGAGGCTCTGGAAGGGGTGCTGGGGCGACCAGCAGATGAAATTATGGAAGATATAGACAAAATTTTCCGTGTTAATTTGTGGATTGCAAGACAAAGGAAACTACCCAGAGATGTGGTGGCTTACTTTACAAAGAGAGCGATTAGAAATGGGGTTATTCAAGCCTCTTACAATACTAAATTTGCAATTGCTGAGCAAGAAGTCTTGATTTTAAAAGAGATCCCTCCAAGAATCTTAAGGAGAAGGAAGGAATTTCCTTTTTTGGCGCAAGAATTAAGACGACGTGATATTAAGTTCAGATGGGAGATACCAGTGGGTATGGTGGTGACGTATGAAGGTATGAGACATCGTCTTACTACAGTGTTGCAGGCACGTGATTTTTATAGTAATGTTTTAAAAGCAGCCCCCATACCACTTTTGGAATCTACAAAGAAGAATGGTGAGGGAGAGTCTCAACGACGCAGAGAGAATTTACAAGGCGCTGAAGGAACAATGCAGATAGATGAGAAAGTTACAGGAGTGGATCAAATTTCAGTATCATCGGAGGAGGCCAGAAACCAGAGGATGACGCGCGCTGCTTCTAGACGAATGAGACGAGCCTGAAGATTTAGTTGTAGAACTGAAGGAGATAATAATGCAATAAGGGAAAGTTTCTGGATTTAAGGTTAACATACAAAAAACTTAAATGTTGTTTAAGAATATGATAGTATCATAAAAGGCTGTTTTAGAAGAGCTAACGAGATTTGAAATTGTTAAAAGGGTTAAATATTGGGGGATATATTTGTCACCCTTAAATGTAAAGTTATATAAAAATAATTATGTTTTGTAATACTTTATGTTGCTTTAATTTAAAAATAATTATGAAAAGTTAACTGGGTAGAATTGTAGTAGTGAAAATGAATGTCTTGCTGAAATTTTGAAGGTCATGATTTGTTATCTGGTTGGTATGTATATTTATTGTGTGATAAGAAGGTGGATAATGTGTCTAAGGTATATATTTTAAGACATGCTCTGTTGCGAGTTTGCAAATAGTATAGACACAAGTTAACTTGTAAGATGCCTATATGGGCAATAATGAAACACGCAATAGAAAATATAAACATCATGTGACTACATATAAGGAAATTTTAAGTTTGGAAAGGAATGTATGGCATTTGAAGTTGTATAATATCTTAAGAGAAGGAAAGATTGTATAAATTTGGTTTTAGTATGGAAAATTACAGGCCAGGTGGAAAGAAGATCAGAAAATTGGTTTTTTAATGACTGATTTAAATTTGGTAAAGTAAATTAGAGATCGTTTTGTCTGTAATTGTTTTTATTGGGCATTATTATTGACATTACTGTTGTGGATATTAAGCTGATGTTGAATTTAATTACGGCAGCAAGACTTTTAGTAGGGCAATATTGGAAGAACTGCCGACTATAGAAGAATGGACTGTAAAAGTCTCCAACCTGGTGGAAATGGCAAAGATCTCAGCGTACTTGAAAGGCTATTTGCAACAGAGATATACTGTGGAGTAAATATGGGACTAAAAAGTTTTATCCAGCATTTGAATAATTATTGATGTGATATTTA
Source organism: Vipera berus (assembly GCF_964194415.1). Taxonomy (NCBI): domain Eukaryota; kingdom Metazoa; phylum Chordata; class Lepidosauria; order Squamata; family Viperidae; genus Vipera; species Vipera berus. The sequence continues at coordinate 110,766,571 of NC_138204.1, forward strand.
TACTGCTTGTAGTTATTTTATAAGAGTTAAAGTGCGATAGATTTAATAGTTTATGGTTGTTTGCATAAGGTAGATTATGATTGTTTGTATTTTTATACCTTGTATCTAGCTCTGGGAAGTCAAGGAGGGGGGAGGGGGAAGGGCGGGGGAGGGCTGAGGAGTGGGAAGGGGGCTGGGAGGGGTTGTGTTTTGTTAAAAATAAAATGTATTGTAAAACTTTTCAATAAAAAAAAAGATGCTGAGCTTGTCAGTTGGGAGCTGACAGCCCCGGTTAGAGACCCAAGCACTGTGCAATGGGGTGAGCTCCCGTACCTTACCCAGCCCCTACCCACCTAGCAATTTGAAAGCATGCAAATGCGATTAGAACAACAGACACTGCTTTTGTGGGAAGGGTGAGAGTGTTCTGTGCACCTCTGACGTATAGCCATGCTGGCCACATGAACACAGAAAATGTCTTTGGATAATGCTGGCTCCCTCGGCCAAGAAACAGAGATGAGCACTGCGCTTTAGAGTTGGACACGGAAAGGGAAACACACAGGGAAACGTTTCCCTTTGATCTGAAAAGGACCTTGATGACATGTCCAGAAAAACTGATACATTCATTTAGTGACTGAAGATACACTAGCACTGAAAAAAGTGACTTATGACTGCTGCAGCATCTCCATGGACAAGTGATCAAAATTTATGTTTTGGCAAGCATTTATGACAGATTCACTGTCCCAGGATCGTGGGATTACCATCTGTAATCATTCCAGCTGGCTTCTGACAAGCAAAGTCTATGGGGGAAGTCAAATTCACTTAACAACCCCATGATTCATTTAATAACTGCAGTGATTCTCTTAACAATGTGGGAAAAACTAGTAAAATGCAGCATAATTGCCTTGCTTAGCAATGGAAATTTTGGGCTCAATTGTAGCCATAATTTGAGGACTATCTATAGTTTCATTTCATCTATACTTAAAAACAGCTATTTTTGACCTAGATCTAAGAAGACCTGAAGGAAACTGAAATGCAGAGAAATAAATAAAATGAAGGCAGTAAATATAAAATGATAAGAAAAGCATAGAGAAAAGGTACTGAATAGGTAAGGATCTTGGAAAGCGAAGAAAACGGAGGCGGGGGGGGAGGATAAAGAAAAGGTTTAGCTAAAGAGAAGGTTTGGAGTTTCATTTCTCCATGGGGAATGAAGGAGCAAATTGGGTACTGTAAGTCTTGGGTCTCTTTTAAGCATTCAGTTTTACCTGAACCTCAGTCCCAAGTTGGGCCCTGTCCCTACCCATTTTTCAAACCAGCCCTGGAATGCCACTTTGATACTTGAATAGTTTTATGTGATCCTTGAATAAGATTTTGAATATTAAGATGACTGAAAGTTATTATCCTTGGGATTCTCAATTTCACATTCAAGATTACTTCCATCTGCTTAGGAAGGTTTTCATGAGCAGTAAATCAACAGAATCTCAATTTCTCTCAAGGTCTCATTTAAAATTTGACCTCTGGCACTTTTATCCTAACAGTACTCAAAGTACTTCAAGTATGTAGTCCTGAAATCTAAAGTCAAACTATGGTAATAATTTTTTTTGTAAAAAAGCAGTAAGCAGTAAAATAGTATTATGCTTCTGACAGCAATAGCGCTAAGATTTATAAACCATTCCATATTGTTTTACAGTACTTTCTGAGTGGTTTACAAATGTCAGCAAAAGGCCCCCAACAATCTGGGTCTTCATTTTACTGACCTCGGAAGAATGGAAGGCTGAATCAACCCTGAGCCGCTCAGGATTGAGCTCCTGGCAGTGGGCAGAATCAGCCTGCAATACTGCATTCTAACCACTGCACCAGATGTATCAATCCTATTTTACTAATAAAAAAAAGGGCAAGAAACCTTTCCCAAAATATAAAAAAGTGCTAAAAGCTAGCTTTTCAGAGATGTTACGGGTACTTCTCAACTTACAACTATTTGTTTGACCGTGTTAAAAAAGTGACTTATGACCTGTCCTTACAACCAGTTGCAGCATCTCTACAGCCACTTGTTCATGATTCGAGCATTTGACAACTGACATGTATTTACGACAGTTTTAGTGTGGTCACCATTTACAACCTTCATAGGCAAAGTCAGATGCATTTTGTGACTGTATGATTTGCTTAATCACTTGGCATTGTGACTCATTTAACAGCATTGTCGCTTAATGATGGAAATGCTGGTGCCGAGTTTGGCCATAAGACAAAGACCACCTCTATGTCACTTCAACAGGGTTTAGAAGCTGAAAAAATAGTTTAGTGTGATCCTACCCACAAAATGTTGTCTATTCTGCTAGTGACAAAAGTCACCACCTTTTCATCCTTTTAGTCAGGTTTGTTGTTGTTGTTAGCTGCGAAGTCGTGTCCGACCCATCGCAACCCCATGGACAACACTCCTCCAGGCCTTCCTGTCCTCTACCATCTTCTGGAGTCCATTTAAGCTCACTCCTACTGCTTCAGTGACTCCATCCAGCCACCTCATTCTCTGTCGTCCCCTTCTTCTCTTGCCCTCAATCTTTCCCAGCATTAGGATCTTCTCCAGTGAGTCCTTCCTTCTTATTAGGTGGCCTTCTAAAGAGCAGTCAGGATTCATCTCCTCTAGGACTGACCAGTTTGATTGCTTTGCAGTCCAAGGGACTCACAGGAGTCTTCTCCAGCAGCATAGTTCAAAGGCCTCAATTCTTTGGCGCTCAGCCTTTCTTATGGTCCAACTTTCACTGCCATACATTGCAACTGGGAAGACCATAGCCTTGACTATACGCACTTTTGTTGGCAGGGTGATGTCTCTGCTTTTTAGTGTGCTGTCTAGATTTGCCATTGCTTTCCTCCCCAGGAACAAGTGTCTTTGAATTTCTTGGCTACAGTGCCCATCTGCGGTGACCTTGGAGCCCAGGAAAATAAAATCTGTCACTACCTCCATTTCTTCCCCATCTATTTTCCAGGAATTGAGAGGGCCAGATGCCATGATCTTGGTTTTCTTAATGTTAAGTTTCAACCCAACTTTTGCACTCTCCTTCTTCACCCACAAGAGGCTCTTTAGTTCTTCTTCACTTTCTGCCATTAGAGTGGTATCATCTGCATATCTTAGGTTGTTGATATTTCTCCCGGCAATCTTAATTCCAACTTTTTATTCATCTAGCCCTGCCTTTCTCATGATGTGCTCTGCATGTAAGTTAAATAGGCAGGGCGACAGTATACAGCCTTGCTGGACTCCTTTCCCAATTTTGAACCAATCATTGGTACCATATCCAGTTCTCACTGTTGCTTCTTGACCCGCATATAGGTTTCTCAAGAGACAAATAAGTTGGTCTAGTACTCCTATCTCTTTAAGAACTTGCCACAGTTTGTTATGATCCACACAATCAAAGGCTTTAGCATAGTCAATGAAGCAAAAGTAGATGTTTTCCTGGAACTCCCTAGCTTTCTCCATGATCCAGCATATGTTGGCAATTTGATCTCTAGTTCCTCTGCCTCTTCGAAATCCTGCCTGTACTTCTGGTAGTTTTCGATCCACATACTGCTGGAGTCTAGCTTGTAGGATTTTAAGCATAACTTTACTAGCATGTGAAATGAGTGCAATGGTGCCATAGTTTGAACATTCTTTGGCACTGCCTTTCTTTGGAATTGGAATGTAAACTGATCCTTTTCCAATCCTGTGGCCACTGTTGAGTTTTCCAAATTTGCTGGCAAATTTTGTGTAGCACTTTTACTGCATCGTCTTTTAAGATTTTGAATAGCTCAGCTGGAATATTGTCACCTCCACTAGCTTTGTTGTTGCTCAGTTTTTCTAAGGCCCACTTCACTTCACATTCTAGGATGTCTGGCTCGAGGTCAATGGCCACCTCACTGTGGTTATCAGGGACGTTAAGTTCATTCTTGTATAGTTCTTCTATGTAATTTTGCCACCTCTTCTTAATCTCTTCTGCCTGTTAGGTCCCTGCCATTTTGGTCCTTTATCATGCCCATTTTTGCATTAAACGTTCCCTTCATCTCTCCAATTTTCTTGAGATCTCTGGTTCTCCCTATTCTATTGTTTTCTTCTATTTCTTTGCACTGTTCATTTAAGAAGGCATTCTTATCTCTTCTAGCTATTCTCTGGAATTCTGCATTCAATTAGGCGTATCTTTCTTTTTTTCCCTTGCCTTTTGGTTCCCTCCTTTCCTCAGCTATTTGCAAAGCTTCCTCAGACAACCATTTTGCTTTCTTGCATTTCTTTTTCTTTGGGATGGTTTTGGTTGCTACCTCTTGTACAATGTTGTGAACGTCCGTCCATAGTTCGTCAGGCACTCTGTCTATCAGATCTAATTCCTTAAATCTATTTGTCACCTCTACTGTGTATTCAACAGGGATATGATTTAATTCATACCTGAGTGGCCTAGTGCTTTTCCCTACTTTCTTCAGTTTAAGCCTAAACTTTGCAATGAGAAGCTCATGGTCTGAGCCACAGTCAGCTCCTGGTCTTGTTTTTACTGACTGTATAGAGCTTCTCCATCTTTGGCTGCAAAACACATAGTCAATCTGATTTCTGTGTTGACCGTCTGGTGATGTCCATGTGTAGAGCCGTCTCTTGGGTTGTTGGAAAAGAGTGTTTGCTATGACCATCGTATGTTCTTGACAAAAGTCTATCAGCCTGTGCCCTGCTTCATTTTGTACTCCAAGGCCAAAAGTGGCTGTTATTCCGGTTATCTTTTGGCTTCCTACTTTAGCATTCCAATCCCCCATGATGATAAGGACATCATTTTTTGGTGTTAGTTCCATAGTCAGGTTTAGTACTGCATTAAAAAAAAATCACTTCATCTCCTTTATCCATCCAGTCTTTCAATAACACAGATTATGTCACCATGGTATTTGGAGATTAGGACCTTTCCTAATGAACAATTCAACAGAGAAAACTTCAGTTTAGCCCTCATTCAGTGAAGCTGAGAAGTAAACTATAAAAAGTGTGAACTGGGAGTGCATCTCTTCCACCTTTTAATAGTATTTTTTTTTACATTTTTAACAAAATTAACATGTTATATTACAATAAATACACACTGGACATTTTATCTGACTTATTAGTAATGTTAATATAATATTTAAATTAAGCCTTTAATTTAATTTCAAAGAATGGCAAATGGATCCTCAAATTCACTTACCGGTTTTCCAGGAGAAACAGCAGATTCCAGTTCTTGTGTATAAACTATTTCTTCAGTTAGTGTGTGATCTAGGCTTCCAGGCTCGCCTTGAATCTCAGAAACCTTTGATGGAGCAGACTCAACAACTAGATTGCTCAATTCTTCTGGGACAGAGCTTTCGCTATTTAGACGAGAACAAGGTGGCATTGAAGAGTCGTCTTCACTGGCTGTCTCTGAGAGAGAAAAATGGAAAAGGATCAACTCCTCAATTCCTAGCACTTCACTGACAGGCTTTTAAAAATATTTTAATACATGCTTACAGTCATATTAAAAATTAAATACTCCCCACTGAAGTTTTTGGCTTTTTAAACATATTTCAACATACAGTATTTTTTTATAATATTTTATTAGTTTTCTAAAGCAATATGGTGACTAGGTTAATCAATAGTTCAATAACATACATAAATCTTTAGTATAAATCTTAAGTTACAACAACAATTATTTCCTCTCTTTTTCTCTTAATATCTACTATCTCATATTAGGCAAATACAGTTCTTATTATTAACTAAGTAAAAACATCTTTGTAATATTTACAATTTTTAGCTTATACATATATTGTGTTTCCATTCAATCCTTAAATACAATCAATGTCCTGTTATTGCTTTTTCCCCAAGCTTTAATTTCTAATCAATATTCAAATTAACATTTGGTATTTATAATTTCCAAGCTTTAGGTAACCAAAGTTTCTCTTATCTCAACTTCTTCCTTTTTCCCTTTTCGTAACAAAATCTAATATTCCAAGTACTCATCTTATCTATTTGAATATAGTCTTGTTCTGTTTTCTAAAAGTTATCTATTTTCCATCATATTAAACAATCTAATTAATAATACAGTATCTCACCTAATAAATCAAAACCATTATATATACTGTCTGGGTTAACCAATAAATCAGTAATATACATAATTTTTTCATTTATGTCTAATTTTTAAAAGCTCAAATCCTCTCTTTTTCTGGTAATATTTATTATTGCATGATGGGCAAGCAGAATTCTTATTTTCAACTGATTTCCAAATATTTTATATTAGGTGACCAAAATTTCCCTTATTATTCAATTATAATGTAACTTTATTTTCTAAAAAATATTTATTTTCCACCATATTTAATCCTCTAATTACTAATATGAAATCCCCTCTAATAAATCAAAACCTTTATTTTCTTCTGCCTTATTCTGGCTTTCTTCCTTTGCCAACCAAACTTCCATGTCAGTTCTTTTGAGTCATCAAATAATCATCTATCTATCTATCTATCTATCTATCTATCTATCTATCTATCTATCTATCTATCTATCTATCATCTATCTATCTATCTATCTATCTATCTATCTATCTATCTATCTATCTATCTATCTATCTATCTATCTATTATTTGGAATAAGAATGACCATTTGGTTGCAGGTTTTTTGGAATAACTAGCCCAGGGGTAGACAAACTTGGCTCTTTTATGACTCGTGTACTTCAACTCCCAGAATTCCTGAGCCAGTATAGCTGGCTCAGGAATTCTGGGAGTTGAAATCCACAAGTCATAAAAGAGCCAAGGTTGTCTACCCCTGAACTAGCCCATTTGAATTTATTAGATTGCCTCCCGATTACTCCAATTTCCCACAATTGTCCTGATAGGTTTATCTTCCCTTCAATCTGTTCTTCCTTTCTCTCAAATTTCTTCTGATTTTTATAAAAAGTCTTTTCCATTTTCAGAATTGTCATTCCCTTTTCTGATTTTTCTGTTGGCTGGATCTGTTGGTCAATTGAGTCCTCTGTCTTAGTGTTTAGTTGTTCCACTTCTCCTGTTATTTTCTGCATTGTTAGTTCTTTGGTTATAGTCAAAATCTGGGTTTGCATATTTAAGCTGGCATCTTGTTCCTTTATGTTGCAGCTTATTTTGGCACAAGCTGAAAGAATGGTTTTGTGTATTGATTTCAACATGGAAAGGACCCATATTCTCTTGATAGTATGTTAAATTGAAGACTTTAGAATCAAACGTTAAAAATAGTTTTTTTGTTTTTTATAGCTAGGTATGGGACATCTATAGGTGGTCTTTATAGTAGAAATTGTTTGTCAAGTAAGAGTATATAATCCAAGGTATTCCATTATCTCATATAATAACCTATGCTTCTCATGTAAAGAAATAGGAAAGCAAGTCTCCACGTATACCTCTGAAAGTCAGTAAAAGTTTACCGTATTTTCCGGCGTATAAGATGACTTTTTAACCCATGAAAATCTTCTCAAAAGTTGGGGGGTCGTCTTATACGCCGGAAAAAAAACCAAATCAGTCGAGCGTCCCCGTTCTTCCAAAGCCAGGCCGCCCCGCGCAACCGAGCTATCTCCGGCGCGTCTCCGGGACACGGGTGGGCGGGAGCGTCGGGCGGCTCTCCCCACGCGAAGGCGGCGCTGCCCGTCGGCTCTTGGCCCGAGGGGAGGGCCTCGCGCCCGCCGGACTCTCCTGTCACCAGCACCGCTCTCCCCCCCGCGGGGATGCGCTTCCGCCGGGCGGTGCTGGCCGAGACGAGCCAGCAGGCAGCCGCCGTGAGTGCGGCGCTGAGGGGCAGCAGCAGGACGGCCCAGCGCCTGCAGGACGGCCAGCAGCCCCATGCGCAGCAGCAGCCGCCGGCTCAGCAACAGGTCCAAGCACAGGAGCCGCACCGCCAGGCTGCCCAGGAAAAGCAGCCACACCGAGAGGCTGCACGCCCAGTCCAGCTCCATGAGGGGCAGGGCGGGAAGCCGGCCGGGAAGAGGGACCGGGAGCCCGGGCCGAGCGTGCCTCGGCCGATGGTGAGAGGGAAGCGGCACATGAAAAAGAGGCTGCGGGCGGAGCTGCCCCGCCCTGCGCTGAATGGGAGAAGTTCAAGGCCTGGGGGGGAAGAAGGAGGGGCGCTGGCCGTGGTGGGGTGGCGGCTGCCCTCCGGCGCTGCCTGCCGCCCGGGAAACGCTGCGCCTCTGGGGCCGGCAGAAGCGCGGGAGCAGCGGGAGGGCCGGCGGGGCCAGTCGGGCCTTCGCCTCCTCTGTGACAGACAGGGAGGGCAGGGCATGTAAGTATTTTCCGGTGTATAAGACAAAAAACCTTGAAAAATTTCTTAAAAGTAGGGGGTCGTCTTATACGCCGGGTCGTCTTATGCGGCGGAAAATACGGTACATTCATAGTTCAAAGAGGCCAGATATGCTGCCCAGACGTTCCTTCTTTGTAGCTGAGTTTTTCATAGGTGGTAGTTGTCAAGGTTAAAGAAGTATTTTCTGGAGTCTGGGTTTCAAGCCAAGTCTCTTTTAAGCAATAACAACTTGCAATACCATACTTCGCCACCAGATGTCACTGATCCTGTTTAAAGCTTTTTAAGTCCGAAAGTTTTATGATAGTTTTTCAAGTCTTATTTGCTTTTTTAGATAAAAACAAACATCTGCAGTAATAGGAACACTTTTAGTCCCCAAATTTCAAAAGCATATACATCCAATTAGATTAAAATTGTTCTTATACTTGCTCTGTTTCCCCTGGGTGAGTAGTCGCCGCTTTTCTTAGAGGGTAGTGTAGAAATTCCCTTCCCTCTCTCCTCACAGGGGGAAAAATACTTTGTGAAGCTTTTACAGGAAAAAATACTTAAAAGTCTTAAAGAGAAGATCAGATCTCACCCAGTTTCATCCGTGTTGCTTTAAAAGTGCTTGGTGGTGATTCTGACTTTGGCTGTCAGCAGCTTAGTGACAAGCCACATTGCTATGGCCAGTCTTTCCCCCGCCGGAGGGCTTCCCCGGATCAAATGGAAGGGCCATCACCCTCCCATGATCAAGAAGGGGTCCCCTCCTTGCTTGCGCCCCTTACAGGGCAACTTTGGACCTTTTACAGGTCCCCCAGCAGGACGAAATCGGACACGAAAGACGGAGCTCGTCTTCCAGCATCCGTGCTGCTGCGATGGCAAACCGGAGGTCCAAAATACAGTATTTAATCTTAATTTCCACAATACTGATAAAGGGGATATAACAAATATAATCTACTGTTTACATCTGTAGTCCATACTATAAACAAACACTAAAGGAAATTTCACATCTGGAAAAAATTGATATAACCCTACATTTATCACTATTTCAAATACCTAAATTAGAGATGTGCAAATAATTAGAACATTGTTACAGAAGAATTGGGAAGAATCTGTCTTATTTAAACCTCAGATATTTAGTTTGATTTGCTGTTATTTTGCTGAAGCTTGTGTTTAGACTGAAAGAGCTCTCTGAGGCCTTCAAAAAGACTTCAGAAAGGTTAAAGAAGCCCATGAGATTAGGTAAGGATTTAAAAATATCTCCAAACAACTGGACATTAATCATTCCAAAAGATCATCTACCACCTGAGAAGATGTTAAAAAAGAAGAAAAAGACTTTACAACGGGTATACTTTTTCACACAATCAAGTAGCAAAATGTATTAAAAATTTTAGAGAAATACATTTCTATATTATTTTACCTATTATTCATCTCCTTTTAATATTGAAAAATTATTTCTCCTTTAAGTAGAATTGTTTTACACAAATACTAAGCCAAAACCAATCAGTTAAAAATTTGGAATACGTATGTTTGAATGCAGCTTTTGGACATAATCAGGTTCTGAATACATGAAAGCCATTTTCTGAAATGTAATCTAACCTTGCACTTGGACTTTTGTTGAACAAAATTACTTGGATAAGCCAAACCCTTTCCACATAATCAGCACATTTATAATAGCAAGATTTAGAGCAAGGGCCAAATCTGGTCTGCAATTTCTTTTTTGTACAGCCCACAGACTAAGAATAGATGGACAGATGGGCAGCAGATTGCTGGAACTAAGTCTCAGCTGAACTCCCATGATGAGGGGTGGGAACGGGGATGGAATGTCCCAGGCAGTGGCAGCAGCCTATCATTGGACCATGCTATCCAATGGCTGCTCTGCCCATGAAGGCAGAGGTAGGGCAAGGGAATCTGGCCCTTTAAAGAAAAAGTTTGCCAAGTTTTAATTAGAGCCCCAACAAGGTAAGTGTCATAGTTTCTACCTTTTTGATCAGATTTCTGATCTCCTGCTCCTTTTTTATTTGCTTTGGTTTTATGCAGCTCTTTTTCCCAAGCAGCTAGCGCTTGTTTTTCTATCTGACGTATCTCTGCTTCTTCTGCATCTAAACGTTGCTTCCACTGCAGCAGCTCCTCTGCGTGCTGACGCCGTTGCATCAGTTTTTGCTCTCGCTTGGTCAAGAACCTGATGAAGAAACAGGGGAAACTGTTCACTATTGTCCTGAGATATAAATATTTGAACTTCCATTATCCTATTCGGTAAAAGTATTTACTCGTATTTTACTCGTGCTGTGAATGTGAACCTGAATTCTTTTGTTAAAAACCTCAACTCTGAAGTAACACACACACGCTATAACCATAAACAAAGTTTTTAAACTGCCTCTCCTCTTCAAGAAAAAAAAAGATTTTTGTTCTATTTAGACTAACATTTAAGCAGCATCAACAGATAGCAGCATTAAGAAGAGCAAAATTCTGAAAAATAGTTCTAGGTCAATTTAGAAAGAAAGCTTCGAGGGGTTATCATTTAGCAATGGAGTTATTCATCCTCAAGACTGAATGCTTTTTAAACCACTGAACTGATTTTCATCCACCAACTGCAATACAATGCCTTCCACTGTTCCATGTGACTTAAGCAATAAAATAATTATTCTAAAATAGTAAATTATGAGCAAGTTATTAAAAATGCAAGTTAATGACTATATAATCAAGACCTACTGGCAAAACATAGTAAGTTAATATATTACAAATGAATACAACACATTTATAATAAATAAATAGTCTTTAAGAGTGAAGTGAAAAAAACCCAAAAGTATCTCCCTTTGGAATTTTAATTAATTTGAAACAGTATCCTATAACTTGCCATCAAAGAAAGGCACATTATGGAATGCTATGGTCTCTGACAACTGTAACAAACAGAGATTGCAAAACGAGAATTAAATGAATTTAAACACATACGTGTAAAGTAATGAATACTGAGATTTTCTACCAAACTTTCTGGATCACCTGATCCTAGGACTGACTAACCCTACATCATTATCCTTAACCTTCAAAGGACTGTCCAAAGAAGTCAGTTGGGGGCTAAAACCCTTATGAAGTAAAAGCGATGAATGGTCACTATCCATCTATATCCAACTTTAAATGAAACTACCAGTATAATCAGGTTATATGAGATTAAGATATAATCGAGTGTACTAGGCCTTGTTCTCCCTGTTAAAGTCACTATCTGCTACCTTATTTAGTATATCTAACAAGCTGCCCATTATGGTCATAAGTTGTGATGGTTGTAAAACAGATCATCATATGACTGGATTCATTTTATATCCTTTTTCAGTTGTAAAGTGAATGCTGTGCCTGGAAGAGCTGCGCTCTGTGTGGCACCTATCGGCAGCTTATTGGTGCCGATGGAGCCCGGCGGGGCCTGGAAGAGTCTAGAAGGCCCGGAGGAGCCGCACTCTGGAAGGGCGCGCTCTGGAAGGCCCCAACCAGTTGATGTTTGGGGGCCCATGGAGTTGCGGCTGGGAACAATGCCTGGAATGGTGGAGCGGCGGAGGAGTTGCGGCGGCGTCTGGAGCGGCTGGTGTGGAGGAGAGCTGGAGTGCTGTGGCTGCTCAGACTTGGAGATCTGCGGCCCAGTGGCGGAGTGTGGCCGGTCTGTGTCGCGGACGGTTAGGCGATACAGACTATTTCTATGTCGCTCATACCCTGGGAGACCGGTGGAATGGAATTTGCGGCCTAGCGGAAGATCAGCGGGGATTTTGGTTTCTTCCCCTGTTTGCCCACTTATTGCCTGTCCCTCTCCTCCCACGGAGAAGACCATTAGCAGCTGGGATTTTGCTACTTTATGGCCTATCAGGCTTTTTTCCTTGGATGAACAGCTGCCTAACTCTCTTGCCTGCCGTGCCCCCAAAGGATTCAGAGGGACCTGGGTATAAGCCACGGTGAGAGAGTGGCTTAGACTTACATCGGCTGTCCCCTAGAGGTGAGAGATCTATGGGGTATGCCCTACCCAGGGTGTGTGTTCCAGACCACCCCTGGGATCAGAGCTGCGACCATTGTGAGAGGATGGTGGTTGGCCTGTTCTGGGGGTTCATCCAGCTTGAGTGGCAGTGGAGCTGGGTTGATGGTCTGGACACCCACTTACCCTCTGTTTTAGATCCTCCTGACTAATTAATTATGGGACTGCCTTCCCCTGGACTTGCTCGGACAATTATGCCTCACCTTTGTTACACCAGCACGGACTTGTTTGCCCTCAGGGATGCCCCCCCTTCCTGGGTGTGACCCGCCTTTCTTTCCACTCCTAATCTTGATGAAGGGCCCAATTGTTGGAACCCGGAGAGATGGTTGGGCAGGGGCCTCCGGTACAAATTTAATAAGAGGCCCCTGGTTAGTTTTTTAGTCAAATTTTTTATGGGGTTAGGGAGGGGGGTGGGAATTTTTTGTGGTTGTTTGGAAATGGGGGGTAGTCCATCAACCGTTGTTCAGGCCAGGTCCGGGATTGATCGCGTAGGGGGGGAGCGGGGGTCGGTTGCCTCCGGAGCGGGTCGTGGGATTACCTACTCCCACGACATTAGGGAATGGCAGCAGGTGTACGAACAGAGGGCCATATCGACATCCGGGAGGACATCTCCGCTATTTACAAGCGGTGAGGCGCTCCGACTCTCTGCTTTCACCCCGAGGTCCCGGGAGCGAGGATATGCAGCCACCTGAGCTCCGGCTGGTGTACTTGAACGCCAGGTCTGTTGTTAATAAGGCTCCTCTCGTCCGGGATCTGGTTGAGGGTTAGCATGCGGACCTGGCTTGCATCACGGAGACTTGGTTGGGCCCAGAGGGTGGTATCCCTCTGGTTGATCTTTGCCCACCAGGTTTCCGGGTGCTACACCGGCCTCGGGCTCAGGGTAGGGGCGGGGGAGTGGCGGTAGTTATGAGGGAGACTTTGTGTCCGCGGGAGGCCACCGTTCTCCAGATAGTCGGGTGTGAGTCTCTCCTCCTGAGATGTGGTCCTGGGGCGCAGTTGGGCTTGCTGCTGGTGTACCTTTCGCCTAGTCGCGCAGCAGCAGCCCTGCCTGAGCTTCTTGACATCCTCTCGGGGTTGGTGATTGAGTTCCCCAAACTTATAGTTTTGGGTGACTTCAATCTACCATCCCTGGGAGGATCATCTGAGTTAGCTCGGGAGTTCATGGCTTCCATGACGGCCATGGACCTGACGCAAGTAATTCATGGACCGACTCATGTGGGAGGCCACACCCTTGACTTGGTTTTTCTATCTGGACGGTGGTTAGATGATCTTGGTGGGGGCTCCCCAATTGTTACGCCCCTGTCATGGACCGATCATCATCTCCTGCGGCTGGTCTTCCATTTTGCCACTCCCCGCCGTGGGTGTGTGGAACCAACTAGATGGTTCCGTCCCAGGCGCTTAATGGACCCTGAGAGGTTCCAGGCAGGGCTGGGGTCCCCACCTGCTCCCTTTGCTCACAACTCGGCGGATGCCTTAGTGGAAGCCTGGGAAAGGGCAGCCACGGAGGCACTTGACCGAGTTGTACCCTTGCGGCCCCTGACCCGGTGCAGATCCCAGCAGACTCCATGGTTTTCCGTGGAGCTCCGGGAGATGAAGCGTCGGAGACGGGGCCTAGAGAGCTGTTGGAGATCCAGCCGATCCGAATCTGACCAATTGTGACTAAGAACCTGTATTAGGTCTTATCTCGCAGCGATAAGAGCGGCGAGGTCTAATCACTTCGCTACCCTTATCGTGTCCGCAGATAATCGCCCGGCCGCCCTGTTTAGGGTGACCCGCTCCCTCCTTAATCAGGAGGTGAAGGAGGAACCCTTGCAGGGTCGTGCTGAGGAGTTTAGTCAACATCTGTTGGAAAAGATCGCTCGGATTTGGACCGGTTTGGACTCCGACTGGGCAGAGTCTGACGATCAGGACACGGGTGGTCTTGTTGATGTTATCTGGGAGGAGTTTGATCCTGTGACTCCGGAGGAAGTGGACAGGATTATGGGGAGGTTGAGCTCCACCACATGTTTATTGGACCCGTGCCCTTCCTGGCTGGTTTATGCGGCTCGGGAGGGGACACGAGGCTGGTTCCAGGCGGTTATATCTGCGTCTTTGAGTGAGGGTAGTTTCCCCACCGTCTTGAAGGAGGCGGTGGTGAGACCTCTCCTCAAGAAGCCTGCCTTGGACCCAGCTGTGTTAAATAACTTTCGTCCGGTCTCCAACCTTCGCTTTCTTGCGAATGTTGTTGAGAGTGTGGTGGCGCATCAGCTCCCTCTGGTTCTGGATGAAGCGGATTATCTAGACCCGTACCAATCGGGTTTCAGACCCGGGTACAGCACGGAGACGGCATTGGTCGCTCTGGTAAATGATGTCTGGAGGGCCCGGGACAGGCCTAGTCCTATTAGACCTCTCAGCGGCTTTTGATACCATTGACCATGGTATCCTGCTGCAGCATCTCAGGGGATTGGGAGTGGGAGGCACGGTTTTTCAGTGGTTCTCCTCCTATCTCCTGGGACGTTCGCAGTCAGTGTTGGCAGTCGGGTAGAGGTCGACCTCGAGGCCTCTCGCTTGTGGAGTTCCTCAGGGGTCGGTCCTCTCGCCTCTCCTGTTCAACATCTACATGAAACCGCTGGGTGAGATCATTCGTGGTTTTGGAGTTGGGTATCATCAGTATGCTGATGATACCCAGCTTTTTATTTCGACCCCAAACCACCCCAGTGATGCCCTCGACGTGATGTCCCGTTGCCTGGAAGCGGTTCGGGTCTGGATGGGGAGGAACAGGCTTCAACTCAACCCTGAGAAGACTGAGTGGCTGTGCGTACCGGCATCTCGGGATATTCAGAACATTCCATCTCTTTCTATGGGGGGGGTGAGCTATTACCCCTCCGTAGATAGGGCTCGCAACTTGGGAGTCCTCCTAGATTCACAGCTTTATTTGGAAGACCACATAATAACTGTGACTAGGGGGGCCTTCGCCCAGGTTCACCTGGTGCGCCAGTTGCGGCCCTATCTAGACCGGGATGCCCTGCGTACGGTCACTCATGCGCTCGTGACCTCTCATTTAGACTACTGCAATGCTCTCTACATGGGGCTACCCGTGAGGACCACTCGGAGGCTCCAACTGGTACAGAATGCAGCCGCGAGAGTTGTGTTGGGAGTCTCCCGATACTCCCATGTTACACCTCTGCTCCGTGAGCTGCATTGGCTCCCAGTTGTCTTCCGGGTGAGATTCAAGGTTCTGGTAATGGTTTTCAAGGCCCTACATGGCATGGGTCCGGAGTACCTTAGGGAACACTTGCTGCCGGCGTCAACTTCCCTCCGCCCTGTGCGTTCCCACAGAGAGGGCCTCCTCAGGGTGCCACCGGTCAGAGAATGTTGTCTGGTGGCCCCCAGGGGGAGGTCCTTCTCTGTGGGCGCCCCGGATTTATGGAATCGTTTGCCGGTTGAGCTCCAGATGGCGCCTGACCTTCGCTCTTTCTGACACAATCTGAAGACTTATTTGTTCGAAGAAGCCGGCCTGGCCTGATGGGGGATGGGTTTGGATTTTATTGTTGTTTAAAATGTATTTTAACCTATTGTTATAACTTGGGCATCTCGTTTAATTCTTTCTTAACTTTTGTATTTTTGTATTTTTATATGTTTGCCCTGTTCACCGCCCTGAGTCCTTCGGGAGAAGGGCGGTATACAAATAAAATAATTATTATTATTATTATTATTAATTATTATTATTATTATTATTATTATTATTATTATTATTATTATTATTATTATTATTATTATTATTATTATTAATTATTATTATTTATTATTATTATTATTATTATTATTATTATTATTATTATTATTATTATTATTATGCAAGCCCATTGTTTGCTATGGAGTGTTTTTGATGAAAACGTGAAGTAAATGCCAAATTTAGCAAAAATACCACACATCACCGTCACATGACTATAGGATGCTACAAACAGTCAAAATTACAGGCTGGTTGCTGGCTGCCTGAAATGTATTCATATGGCTGTGGTATGGGGGCTGTTGGGACTTTGGAACCAGATCTTAAGTACCTTCTGCGTGGTCCATTTTAACTTCAGTCAGTTGCTAAGTGACTGGTTGTAATTTGAGGGCTATGTGTAAAACACTATTCACACGCTGATTCTAAACACCAGGGTTTCTGCCTAAAACAGAAAGCTCTCCATCAGGAGCTCTCATAATTGAAGGGACTGGTTTGAGACTAATAAATACTGAAATATTCTAATGAACCATAGCACAATCTGAAATCAACCTCATCTCCAATGCTTTTTAAAAACTCACATAACTTACAACCAGTGAAAGACAACAGACAATTGAGGATACAATTTGGTGTCAAACTATACTACAAAATGTAAGTGTACACTTCTGCTATTTTGCTGGCTAGATTTGGATGCTTCAGTGTGGTCAGGTAACTGGAAGCCAATATTTCCAACTCTAAAGCTTCAAGTACACAGATAACATAGACAAGACAGAGACAATATATATTCTTTTTCAAAGAGATACAATTCTTTGCCAATTTTGTCTGATGATACTGATTTAAGACTTCATCTAGTTATGTGTAGCAAGGTGAATACAAGCATGCTTTTCTTGGCTACTTAGAACTCTTTTTTTCTATATAAGAATTTGTCTACAAATAAACTATTAGGCTGAAGTCACTGACCAAATTTATGGGGTCTACTATGGGACCAGAAATATTCTTGCAAAAAACAAAACAACCTCTCCAACAATGTACATAATGTCAGATGCTTTTCTTTGTAATATTTTTTATTGCAATAAGTCTGTTTAGAGTTGGGGCAGGCAGCAACAAGATATCTATTAGCACATGGACACTTCATCTTGGCACATTTAGGATTTGAGACCTAAAGCAGCTTATTAAATATAGAGCTATATTTTATTATTCTATAGTAATCATTCCCAAATAAGAGGTGATCCCAAACTTTACTCTCTTCATTTATTTATTATGAAGTGCCCGAAACTTCCTTCCTCTCCTTTCCAAATACAAATAAAAACCAAAAACTTTTACTACTGGTTAGCCACTACAATATATATTTCCATTACAAAAGACATATTTCTGCAAGTTCTTATAGAAAAATGCTTAAAACATTCCAGTAGTTGGTGCAGTTTACCACTAGTTTTTAAAGAAAAATAAAACCAGTGCCTCAGATTCTCCATATTCACTAAAAATTGAAAGCCTGAATGCCAGCGATGTATGTTATAAAGTCTCAAAAACTGCTGAAGTAATGGCCAATTAGCTATCAAGAACAAAGGAAATAAGTTCAAAATCTATGTAATTCTAGCCTTTTCTTCCATGTTAGCTTACAATTTTTCTCTCTCTTCTCTTCTCTATTTCTTACATCATACGAACTCATGAAAACACTCCCAAGTTCTTTCAGGGAAGATGAAATTACTGAAAACAACAACAAAAAATATTCTGAAGATCTCACCTATACGAATTTGAATTTTTTTCTTGGAAATAACAATTTCTGCTGTTATGGCCTTATACAAAGCCAATTTTTAAAAATTAATTTAAAAGAGATAAAAGATGCAGTTGAATAATTTTGTGCTGAACATAGTTAAAACATTCAGAACAGATTTTCCTACCAAATATGACACTAAAAGACAAATTAAATTCCAAATCCTTTCCAAAACTGTTAGATTGGAAGAAACTTTGAAGGTTTTCAAGTGCAACCGTCTGCCTAGGACAGGAGGAGTCTTTATAATATTCTAGACAAACGGTTGTCTAATCTTTTCTTGAAAACCTCCAGTGAGATAGCACCCACAACTCCTGGAGGCAAGCTATTACTGTCAAGAAATACCTCCTTATTTCCAGGTTGAACCTTCCTCTGACGAGCATCCACCCATTGCTTCTTGTCCTACCCTCAGGTAGAATAAATTGATGCCCTCTCACATGTGATAGCACTTCAAATATTAGAAGACTGCTATCATGTGTCCCCGGAGCCTTCTCTTCATTAGGCTAAACATACCTAGTTCTTTTAGCTGTTCATCATGTGATTTAGCCTCCGAACCCAATATTATCTTTGTTGCTCTGGTTAACTGGTTAGAAATTGTCAGCTATCTATGCTGGAATGCCTGACTTTATACAGGGGGAGAAAGAGTTCTAAAAGAACTCCTAATCATTTAAAATTGAACAGGCATGCTCAATCAAAGAATCTACCACTGAAAAAGGTAGAAAGTTACCTGACCAATTGGTTGTAGATATACAGCTGGAATTTGGGATGGAGGTTGGGAAAACAGACACTGAGAGAAGCCCAGTGGTGAGACGTAAAGACAGAGAAGAAGTAGTGAACAGGAGAGCAGTGTCTACAAAATAAGGAGGAAGAGTTTTAAGTCGATAGCAAGAAACAGTCAGAAAGCAAGAGCAGGAAAAGGTCTAGCAGAGTTTTAAATGAAGCTCAAGTGTCAAACAGTATCATCCATCAACAAGTAGAATTTTTCAAATGCAACAGAAGATAAGCATTACTTAAAATTCTTTATTCCTTGTTAATTGCTCCCCGTTTCTTACACTAGCAACTTTACCTTATTACGGTATAACGCTATAGATAATTCTCCAGTTGTTTAAAGAACTACATTTAAGGGCAATTCCAATTATTCATTTAAGATTGCATTTTTAAAAAGCTCATTACACTATTTTAATTAATTACTCCAAGGTTTCAAGTTGTGTTGTATTTATTGTATTTCAACTATATTTATATCGATGTTCAACTATTGTAAGCTAAATGAATAAGCTCTAAAAATCAAACAAAAGCAGTTTTAGTTCATAAGTTCGCTTAGTTTAAAAATGGCTCAAATATTTATGTAAACTCAAGAGTTTATAGGCTCTCATTTTAAGGGGAAATTAAGAGGGAAAAATAGGTGAGAAAGCTTTTAGAACATAGAAACCACTACTAGTGAAAGATAGTTAAGAATGTACAAACATAACATTAAAATTAATATCAAAAGAGATTAATTCTTTGACAGAGCATGCTCCTATTCACATGCAAACCATTCAATAGCTTTTTTTATCTTCATTATCCAAAGATCAATTATGGTACTCCCGAGAATCTGTATTTAAACAAAATCTTACTGGAGGCATTATTATCCAATTCATCACCATTTAATATTTTTTAAAAACTATGCTAATTTTTTATATATTCTTCCCAAACTAATACAATATCCTACCTGATTCTGCATTATTCAGCATTTATATCTGCATCTTGCTTTCTATCCTCACTCTAAATACATGTTCAAAAGCTTTACTAAATTGAAATATTGGTAATACATTTCTTTTAACAAAGCAGAGGGTAACTGCTGTTCCTCCATAATCTTAAAAACTAGAGAGAGAGATTGCTTTTTTACCACCATATTATTTTTCTTCTATTATATACTGAGTTCCTTAAAAAAATGTGACTAGAAGTCCCAGGCTCTTAAGATATTCCGAAAGTCATAGAATTTTCACATTTTCAGTTTCTCGAAGGGCTGTGAAAAATTGACAAAGATCCAATTCTACTACTGAAAC
Source organism: Vipera berus (assembly GCF_964194415.1). Classification (NCBI taxonomy): domain Eukaryota; kingdom Metazoa; phylum Chordata; class Lepidosauria; order Squamata; family Viperidae; genus Vipera; species Vipera berus. The sequence continues at coordinate 110,786,314 of NC_138204.1, forward strand.
CCAGGAACATATACTAATGTCCTATATGCATTCTGAAATGCCACGCAATAAATAAAAACATTTTTACAACTGAATTTTTCACTACTACAATTAGTAGCTATGTCACATAATGGTACATCTTTCTTTTGTTGTGAAGGAAATATTAGTTGCACATTTTACTACTATAGAGATGCATAATATTACAAAACCCAACTTTTCCCCCCAGAAAAATTGTGAAAATTTAGCTCAGTATACAGTTTCAAATTCCAATATTCTATACTAGGAATCCATTTTTCTCCTGATGAAGTCGAATTTTCAGGCATGAGAATACATTTTGACTGAAGATAATTCAAAAAGAAAACCAACTTTGTAAAAAGCTATATACAAACACTGTACTACAGCAAGCATTCTGCATTAAAGTAATATATACTTGTGTATATAAAACTCTGGTCTGTAATTGCTGTACCAATTACAAGAAGGGGTTCCTACATAGATGCAATGATAGATCATATGCTTTGCCTGCAGAAAGCCCCAGGTTCATTTACCAGTTAAACATGACAGGTATCAGGAACATTAGCTTTTCATGCCTATTCATGATGGAAAGGCAGCCCTATATATAAATATTTATTAATATATTCAAGCTACCAAACCACCATCAAAACTAAACTGAAATTCCACAATAGCTATTGGAAGCCATTTCGATTTAGGAATAAAACAAAATACAAATTACTTCTCATCCATACGTCTCCTCATTTTCTTTAATTTCTGCATGATACTACTTGTGTCAGAGCTGGAAATGGAGGAAGGGCTATAGGCCTCTGCATCAGTTGGCTGAGGGCTTGAGGAATGTGTTTGTTTTTTATCATCTTCACTGCGGTGTTCCTAAAACAGATAAACAAAAAGAAGTCAGATGAATACAATATTAGGTTTTTTGTTGTTGTTAGTTGCGAAGTCGTGTCCGACCCATCGCGACCCTATGGACAACGTTCCTCCAGGCCTTCCTGTCCTCTACCATCTTCTGGAGTCCATCTAAGCTCACGCCTACTGCTTCAGTGACTCCATCCAGCCACCTCATTCTCTGTCGTCCCCTTCTTCTATTGCCCTCAATCTTTCCCAGCATTAGGCTCTTCTCCAGTGAGTCCTTTCTTCTCATTAGGTGGCCAAAGTATTTGAGTTTTAGCTTCAGGATCTGGCCTTCTAAAGAGCAGTCAGGGTTGATCTCCTCTAGGACTGACCGGTTTGATCGCCTTGCAGTCTAAGGAACTCGCAGGAGTCTTCTCCAGCACCATAGTTCAAAGGCTTCAATTCTTTGGCGCTCAGCCTTTCTTATGGTCCAGCTTTCACTGCCATACATTGCAACTGGGAAGACCATAGCCTTGACTATACGCACTTTTGTTGACAGGGTGATGTCTCTGCTTTTTAGTGTGCTGTCTAGAATTGCCATGGTTTTCCTCCCCAGGAGCAAGCGTCTTTTAATTTCTTGGCTACAGTCCCCATGTGCAGTGATCTTGGAGCCCAGGAAAATAAAATCTGTCACTACCTCCATTTCTTCCCCATCTATTTGCCAGGAATTGAGAGGGCCAGATGCCATGATCTTGGTTTTCTTAATGTTTAGTTTCAACCCAAGTTTTGCACTCTCCTTCTTCACCCGCAACAAGAGGGTCTTTAGTTCTTCTTCACTTTCTGCCATTAGAGTGGTATCATCTGCATATCTTAGGTTGTTGATGTTTCTTCCGGCAATCTTAATTCCAACTTTTGATTCATCTAGCCCTGCCTTTCTCATGATGTGCTCTGCATATAAGTTAAATAGGCAGGGCGACAGTATACAGCCTTGCCGGACTCCTTTCCCAATTTTGAACCAATCAGTGGTTCCGTGTCCAGTTCTCACTGTTGCTTCTTGGCCCGCATATAGATTTCTCAAGAGACAAATAAGATGGTCTGGTATGCCCATCTCTTTAAGGACTTGCCAGAGTTTGTTCTGATCCACACAATCAAAGGCTTTAGCATAGTCAATGAAGCAGAAGTAGATGTTTTTCTGGAACTCTCTAGCTTTCTCCATGATCCAGCGTATGTTAGCAATTTGATCTCTAGTTCCTCTGCCTCTTCGAAATCCTGCCTGTACTTCTGGTAGTTCTCGATCCACATACTGCTGGAGTCTAGCTTGTAGAATTTTAAGCATAACTTTACTAGCATGAGAAATGAGTGCAATGGTGCGATAGTTTGAACATTCTTTGGCACTGCCTTTCTTTGGAATTGGAATGTAAACTGATCTTTTCCAATCCTGTGGCCACTGTTGAGTTTTCCAAATTTGCTGGCAAATTGAGTGTAGCACTTTTACTGCATCGTCTTTTAAGATTTTGAATAGCTCAGCTGGAATACTGTCACCTCCACTAGCTTTGTTGTTGCTCAGCTTTTCTAAGGCCCACTTCACTTCACATTCTAGGATGTCTGGCTCGAGGTCAGTGACCACCTCATTGTGATTATCAGGGACGTTAAGCTCATTCTTGTATAGTTCTTCTGTGTAATTTTGCCACCTCTTCTTAATCTCTTCTGCCTCTGTTAGGTCCCTGCCATTTTGGTCCGTTATCATGCCCATTTTTGCATGAAACGTTCCTTTCATCTCTCCAATTTTCTTGAAAAGATCTCTGGTCCTCCCTATTCTATTGTTTTCTTCTATTTCTTTGCATTGTTCATAATATTAGGTTTTAGATTTGCTCAAATGAGTCAATGATATTTTTTTTCAAATTTCTGCAGAAGAGTTATTCCTATTGCTAATAAAAAGGTTGAGTGTTATCAAGACAGGGAACCGAGAACTCTCTGTGAATTTACAAGCCCTCTGGACAGAAAGGCTAGAAGGAAATGAACAAGAGTTCTGCCTATCTAAAATTGCCTATTAATAGATTTCTAATTTGTAATTAAAGCTGGAAATGTTGCAGTATATTTTTTATAAATATTATTAAACCAGAGGTTTTTGATTCTTGTTCCCTAGATTAAATGTTTTCAATCCAGACGCCGTGGAACAAAGTCTGACAGTTTTCCAATCTTCTATATAGATAGCCTTCACTTAACCACAGTAACTGGGACTGAGGTTTTTTAGGCAGGCAACGTGATCATAAATTACACTATCACATGATCAGGCTGCTTAGCAACAACAGTTCTGGAAGTCTCTTTTATCATTGTTTAAGGACCATGTGCGTCATTAAATGAGAACCTCGTATAACTGCAAGCTCTGACTACCTGCCAGTTTCCCCACTAATTTTGCCAGTGGGAAGCTGGCAGGAAATGTCCTGATCATATGAGCACAGGGACATGCAATGGTCGGAAATCTGGGCGAGTTCACTGCAATCATGTGATGACAGAGACACTGTGACAGTTGAAACTTCAGACACCAGTCATAAATATTACTCCTTCAGCAGTATTGCAAATTTTAACAGTCACTGAAAGAGTGGCCATTAATAGAGGACCACCAGTATTTTATATTTTATTTTTTAAAAACCAGTAAATTTAACTGCTTAGATCTTAGGAGGGAATGGCTTTTTTTTTTAACCAAAATTTGCTGGTAACCAAAATACATATGTGGATTGAGAAGGATGATGTCATATTACTTTCTGAGTTATGTTTCTTGTATCAATTATACACACAATATAAGGCTAAGCTTAGCCCCAAATCTAAGATTATTGCAGCTACAATTACTACACTAAGGAAATTAAAGTTCATTTCTTCTTTGTATCTTAAGAATGTCACAAATTTTATTCTTCAAATGAAATGCTGTTTCATTTGACAATATCAACCGGATAAATAAAATAAGCAGATTAGTTGCATTGTAACTTATCACCTTGTTTTCACCAGAAGATTTGAGTTTTTCCTGTAATTTCATAGTGGTTTGGCGTATCCGCTCAATTTCTTCCTGCTGTTTAAGAATCAGTTGCCTTTCTTTCCGAGCTGCCTTATTAGCTTCCTGAAGGCGCTTAATTTCTGCCTTTATGGGTAAATAGGATAAAACAAAACAAAAAAAGAACCGTTATTTCCTCATTAGCTTACCTCTTAAATAACCTTAACTTTTCATTTTTATTTTATGCTCTGCCACAACTGACAATTTCCTGCTTGTTGCTTTCATCCAAAGTTTATTAGAAGTTTATCCCAATCCCTAAAGAACTCTCCACTGTTTCCTTCTTCTAATTTTATACTGTCATTTTATTATCTTTTACTACTGTATCTAATCTTCTTTCTAAAAATATAAATGTTCTCTCTTCTTTCCCATACCAATTTTCTCTAGTTAGTTACTAGTTAGAAGTTACTATGAATTTGGCTTCTCCCTTTTTATTGTATCTTTTTCTGAATTTCGTGTATTGCTATCTTTTTTTGTTATTTTTAAAACAATTTTCCTAAGAAAACTTCTAGCAATAGAAATTTATAATAAATTTCTTAAAACTAAAATTAAAATGTAGAATCCCCAGCTTTCAATTTTACTCTCTGCTCTTCAATTTCCTTCTTGCTTGGTTACTTCAGATCCAAAGCTTGTGAGCAAGGACAACATCTACTGAAGTCTGTTTGCCCCCAAATAGCGCTTATAGGTAGCAGTTTGCTTCAGGAAATTCCCATTGCAAAAGGCAATTTTCCTAGTCTATGACTTTTTTTAAAGGTTAATTAAGAACTTTCCTTCATATCCCTGTGATAGTTATGATTAATGTTGGGCGGGGAATAGTATTCCCTGTATTTGAGTTTATTATCTGTTTGCTTTTTCCAAAATAATTTGTCCTGCTTTGTGGGTGCAAATGTGTGATTTGGCACAAAGACTGAAATCTTCCTAACCTTTGCACTAGGATTCTTCGACAAGTGACTTTTCTTTTAGCCACAAATGACTCTAATTGGGAATTTCCATCGCTAAGCAAAGCCATCATGAGGTGGAAGATCATGTATTTGCACCACTTAGGAATGGCAGTATCAATAGTCCTGGTTGCGATCAGGACCACACAGTCATTAGGTGAGTACCTCATACTTCCCCTGCACAGCCACTTTACCTCTACTTCAGTTCCCACCTCTCTCTCTCCCATCTCTGCCCTTTGGGTCTTCTTGCACTCTGTAGCCACTTACCAGTGCTGTCCTCCCACTCCCCACAGCTGACCTTTGTCATCTTCTCCCTCTCGCTGCTGCTGAGACTTACTTGCTCGAGGCAGCTGCTGGCCCTTGGAGGTTACACGAAGGCCGTACATGAAAAATGAGCAGCAGCACTTCATCAGCAACCGGAGGAAGAAGATGGGGGAAAAAATCAGCTGGGAACAGCAGGGGTACGTACCAAAGGGCAGGGCAGCCAAAAGGAAAGAAGAGAGAGCTGGGACATCGGAGCATGGGGAGAACTGAAGTGCACGCTATGTCATAAATGCAGGTGGATTGCCAAGCTCCAAACATTTTGATCACATGGTCGTGAGGGTGCTGCAACAACTGTAACTTTAAGGATACAGTTAACTTTAAGTAGTACAGATAGTCATCAACTTATGACTATTATGGAGCCTGTCCATTACAGTCGCAAGTCATGATGGTTGTTAAGCCCACATGATTGCCTTGCTTAACAACCCTCATCTTTCCTCTCTCCCTGGTGTGGTTGTTAAGCAACTGCATGGGCCATTAAGCAGAGCACAGGGTGCCTCATATAAGGGAGAAGCCCTTAAAGGCCTAGCGCAGGGCTAGGCCTGCCTGCCCTGGGCTTCCCAAGACCTCCTCTGTGCTTGGCTTTCTGCTTTTCAGCACTAATTAACTACTGCAAGAAGATCACAGAGACTGACTACAAACAATAGCATGATGAAGCAGAAAGAATGGAAGATGCACTGAAATATCTGCAAGAAATACAATTTGCCTACAAGCAAGAACTGGTGGGACCGCAAAATAGATTAAGTAATAGAAAATGAAGAAGCTAAAGTACTCTGGGATTTCAGAATTCAAACGGACAAGCACCTGCCACATAACACCCAGGCTTAACAATTTCAGTAAGACAGACAAAAAAGTCTGGATGGTGGATAATGAGTACCTGGAGACAGCAGAAGAGAAGAGAAAGAACTGGAGAAAATCACAAAGTATAAAACCTGCAAATAGAAGTAGAAGAACTGTGGCAACAGAAAGCAAAGATAGTACCAATAAGTGCCTTAGGTGCAATCCCAGGACATCTGGAGCACCATTTGAACACCATTGATAAAATCACCATCAGTCAATTGCAAAAGGCAGTATTACTGAAAATAGCTAACATCCTGTGACCGTACTTTTAACATCATAAAAGAACAAAATCTGCTTAACTCAGGTCCTTGGAAAGGACTCAGTAAGTGGATAAAAATCCCAAAGCCAATCTAAACATCAGACTGACTTTGGAGCTAATCATAATAATAGTAATATAAGCAGCCTACAAGCATCTGGGCATTTTAAAGTTGGATAACCTGAAGTATGGATAAGTTAAAAATGTGATTAGTAAAGAATACATCCAAAGAGTGAGAAAATTGCTAAATATGAATGGTTCAAACATCACCAAAGCCATCAATACCTGTGACATGATACCTGTTGGAATTATTAATTGGATATAAGCTCATCTGAACAGTTTGGATTGAGAAAAAAATACATGACTAGTCACTATGCATGACATCCCTCTAGTGATATTGATAGATTATACCTGCCTTATAGAAATGGAGGCAGAGGTTCACTTCAAGTCAAATAAACTGTCAAAGAAGAAAAGCTTGCATTGGCTGATTAAGTAAAACACAGCCAAGAACAAGGATTGATGCAAGTAAAAATTAGAACTTACTGAAAGGACAGGAAACAAAATATGAATGTTGAAATAATGTAATAAAAAACACAAACTGAATGCTGGAAGGGGAAAGCATTACATGGTCAATTTCTACAAAGATTTGAGGGCAAAGTGGATAAAGATAAAACCTGGCAATGGCCTATAACTGGAACATTAAAAAATGAAACTGAAGTCTTGATTTTGGATGCTCAAGAGTAAGCTAATGGAATCAAAGGCACAAACGAAAGATCATCAAATGATTCAAAGTGCAAATGGTGCAAAGAGGCAGAAAATATTTGTCTGAAATGGTATAGAGTTTCCTGCCTGAGCAGTGCTTGGACTAAAAGACCTCCAAGGTCTTTTCCGTTATTCTGTTATTCTGTTAAAAAAGAGTAGATCATATATTCAGTTTATGTGCAAGATCACGTAAACTGATTATAATCCAAGACATAACACAGTCGCTAAAAAGATTCACTGGATCATCTGTAAAAATGAAAAACAGTTGAAACAGTAGTTGAAAACGAGTAGGTTAAAATATTGTGGGATTTCCAAATACAAACTGATAAAAGTCTTGATGCACAAGACACCAAATTTAACTGGATAATTGATGTGGCAATACCAGGGGATATAGAACAGAAGACAAAGAACTGGAGAAGATCACAAAGCATCCAAAATTGAACCTTGAAGTTGAAAGATTATGGCAAAAACCACCCAATGGTCCCAATGGTTGCTAAGTGCTAGATGTCACTTAGAAAATCTGTGCATTGACAACATTTCCATCTGCAGTTACAAAAGGCCACACTAGTTGAATCTGCACATACTCTACGCTGATACATTATGATATCCTAGGTTCTTGGGAAGAATTCAGCGCACATGAAGGTCAATACCAGCTAAAGAATGGACAGCTGTGATTTCACATGGTTGTGCACATAATAATTTACAGTTGTTAATTTTGGGTTGCCACAGTGCACAGTCTTCACTTTTAGAATAATAAGTGCTGTACTGTATCAAAATTGTCACTTTACAGGTCAAAATTGATAATTTTTCACCATTTATTTTACAATAAATGCCCTACTTAGACATGGCCAGTACTGTATACCATCCTACACAGTCAATTTAATTGAGAAAATATGTATTCATATAAATGTCAATCCAAATTATTAACATACTACAGTCTATTAAAATTTATATTTCTTTAAATAAATACATATGACATTAGTACAAATTATTACAAGATCTAGCTTCTCCAGCATCCCAGAAAAAAGCCTCTTGGCAATGATCGTTATGTATGTGGACACACTAAATAAAACGCAAGATAAGGTAGTATTTTGGATCAACATTAATTAACCCCTCCCCCAATAAATCTATTGTAAATCTTAATAAATCTATTATTTGTACTGATAGTTGCACTAATTATGACTTTAAATATTTGAATATTTAATATGATTTTCAGAATACAGTATGTCTATAGCCAATTAATAACCCGTTTGAGAATTAACTGAGTCAGAACTACCTCAAACTACTCCAGCTCTTGGTGAGAGCATCCATTTTAATTTCTTGACAGGTTAAAAGAAGTGCTTTGAGGAGGTTTGTTTGTTTCCTACCCAATCCAGTCTACATCCCTGGAATACTTGGGAGATCCTCTGTCCAAATTCTGGCCAGTCTTCTTTACCTTCTGAGAATAGCCAAGATTAGCCAGATACCCCTACATATGCGGCAGCTCAAAGCAGTCAAATGTAAAAGTAGTGTTTACCTTCTCCTGCTGAAGTTTAAGAAGCAGGCCACGTTGTTTTTTCCGGATAGGTGGCATTTTATCATCTTCTCCTTTATCTCGTAAATGTCTAAAAATAAGTAGCAGGAAAATTAAATCTCTTCCACTTTGGCACTGAATTACTTTGCCCTCTATTTTCTTTTCTTTGGGGGTGCTGGTGTTGCTTTTTATACTTTTTTTACACTTGATAAAACATATGAGTTTTATTTCAATGTCAGCAAATGCATAAAGGAAATTTGGAAGCTATTCAACATTTATTTAAAAACCTTAGATGTGAAGTAGGTGAGATAATTAAATATATGATATTATATATAACTGTAGGAAAAGTATCACAAATCAAAGAAGCAAAACTGCATTTGAACCTTTTTTTAAAAAAAGTCTTCATTTGAGAAAATAACATTATGATGTAATGTATAAGGTCATAAATACAAAAATGGATTGGCTGGGTGAGAATACAAACAAAACAAAATTATATTAAAGACTGTGATCATATTAAAATTGCAAAGAACTCTCCTTTTCTTGCTATCTCTTTCATGATATTCACGAAACATTTGCAATAAGAATGTAACATAAATCAAAAAAGTCTGAAATCCTTAGGATGGGAAAACTCTTGGCTATGTTATACATCGTATGGTTTCCAACTTTTACCTTTTCTGGTGTTCTAGCCAAGCTAGTTCAGCCTTAGTCTTCTCTTTAAGTGCCTTTTCACGTAATCGGAGCAGTGAAGACTGGTGAGCTGCTCGCATTTCTTCTTCTCTCATGTACTGCCGTACCATTTCCATTGTAAATTTAGAAAAACTGTCTTGTCCTCCTGAAAATGGCAGGTTTAGCTCCTGATGAAAAGAAAAAAAACAGTTTCCCCAGAATTCACAATCTCTTTACTGGTCAAAATGTTTGCAAACTATTGATGTACTTTTACATTAATTGTTACTAGATTTCCATTGTTGTTATGTAGAAATACTGTTTTCTACAGTGAAGATACATGGACATTTTATGTATAAAGTATGTTCATTTATTCATTTAATAAATTTACCGGTATATGTGAGAATATGAAAATCAGTAACTTGAGACAAGCAGCAACAGAATAACAGACAATAAGAGCATGAACAGAGTTACAGTTGAGGCAGAAAAGGACAGGGAAATATATGTTTTTCTAGGTACAAAGGTATTCCGGCATCTATTATCCTCCCCAGTGCACCTGAGAAGAATTAACTCATATGTGTTGCCTATTTACAATAATATCTGAAACATGCTTTCTAGGAAGGCCACAAGTAGAAACTGGCCTCTTGTACTTCTGTCCTTAAAAAATATGTTACTAAAATTATTAATTCAGCAAACGATATTTGGCAAAATGATGCATCTAAAACAGGTTTTAATACATGTATTACCACTTCCAGAGATCTCTATAAATCCACCTCTCGATTTTCATATTTTTTAAACTATCTTCATGAATTACGCCTATTATTTGCTGAATTATTCACACTACATTGAATTAGATGATTCTTTTTATTCTCCATGAAAAGACTTATGGGAAGAAAACCACAACTTATGCAAAATGTTGAATTTTTAGCAGTCAACATAATGATGAACCTCTGCAGATATTTATCCAGCAGTCAGATTAGTGCAAAGAATGTCAGATAATGTCACCTTCAGTGAGCAACATATTTATTTCTGCTGATTATGATGAATGTTCTTCTAAGAGCAGTTACACATATACTGCATAATTTATAACCAATTTTAAAAAGCTAAAACAACTAGAACATATGCAGTAATAAAATTCCCACATAATCAATTGGAAATTGGAAAACAGGCCAGTAAAAATTCTGAGACTCCAAAAAATGAACAGGAACAGACTATTGAAATCTTGCCTTAACAGGTAACAGCGTAGGCTTTTCAGAAGCTTCCTCATGAGAATAAACTTGGTGACTTCGTTTCTTCAGATTGATCCGGCGGTGGCTCTCGGAAGGCAACAAAGACCGAAATGATTGCTCTTCAATCTCATCTTCTGTCATAGACTCATCAAATTTTAGGGAATATTCCGTGGCAATAGAGGTAGAATCTGAAAAGACACAATACAAGAAGGAGAAAAAAATACATAGAATTCATTACAGAACAGAAAACACTACAAAATAAGATGATGTTGCAAAAATAGAATGAGTAAATATTGACTGAATGGATAGAAATATAGATATGCCTATCAAAATTCCCGACCTTATTATGAAAACAATAAATATATACATGGACTCTTTGGATAACTATTACATAATAGAGCTGGGTAAACCCTTTGAGAGACACGTTTTGGGAAGATACAAGAGCATATATGTACAAGTAGTCTTTGGATTACAACCTTAACTGGAATCAGACTTTCCATCCCTAAGCGATAAGGGTCGTAAAGCGTGACATCAGTTAACCTCATTGCTTAGCAACAGACCAGGTTGTTGTAACCCAGAGACCACCTGAGTTATTGAGAGAGGACCTCATATATCCTGAGCCCTAGGCAAGCAAGCTGATGAGTGAGAAGGTGTGTGGGTGCTGTGGATGGGTGCTACAGACCAGAAAAAAGTTGTAGCTTTTTAAAAAGACATTGTGTACACACAAATCTAGACAGCACACTAAAAAGCAGAGACATCACCCTGCCAACAAAAGTGCGTATAGTCAAGGCTGTGGTCTTCCCAGTTGCAATGTATGGCAGTGAAAGTTGGAGCATAAGAAAGGCCGAGTGCCAAAGAATTGAGGCCTTTGAACTACGGTGCTGTAGAAGACTCCTGCGAGTCCCTTGGACTGCAAGGCGATCAAACCGGTCAGTCCTAGAGGAGATCAACCCTGACTGCTCTTTAGAAGGCCACATCCTGAAGCTAAAACTCAACTACTTTGGCCACCTAATGAGAAGGAAGGACTCACTGGAGAAGAGCCTAATGCTGGGAAAGACTGAGGGCAATAGAAGAAGGGGACGACAGAGAATGAGGTGGCTGGATGGAGTCACTGAAGCAGTAGGCGTGAGCTTAAATGGACTCCAGAAGATGGTAGAGGACAGGAAGGCCTGGAGGAACATTGTGCATAGGGTCGCGATGGGTCGGACACGACTTTGCAGCTAACAACAACACACATTTATGTTTTGAAACATTTTCTCCTAAAGGATTCATTCAATTCTAGTACATAAATATATAAATGTCCTGCCAAAAGGAGTCAGAACATTCAATGTTAGGAAAGCTATTTCCAAAATACTTTTTTTTCTTCTTTGAAGGGATGGCAGAAAAAAAAATTAGGCTGCGAACTAACCTTGCCTTCTGTCAGCTTGTATATCTTGGGATAAAGAAATAAACGTTACTATTCTCTAACAATAGCTCTTCCTGGAATCTACTGAAAACTAAGGCTACAGTGATTGAAATGTACATCTTTCCCTACCCCACCTCATTTCCAAGAATTCCATTTCTTGGAAATACCAGAGAAAGCAACCGAAATAATTCTGAACATTCGTTTCACAGCATTCATACATGTATGCGTGCCTGTAGAGATTAAGTTTACCATTTTTTTCCCTTAAAAATGATAACTAGCGCAACAAGAAGAGAAAGAGTTATCCAGCCAGTAGTTTCAAGAATAAAGAGGACGAAAGCAACAGCAAGCCAGGGACAATCTGGCAGTGGATACTGTCAGACTGCAAGTTCCCCAGAGTCCAACAGATGGTTACTCAGAAATAAACATAAAGAAAGCAGAATGGTGAGAAGGGGTAGGGAATTATTTTTATATTATTACCACGTAACCCATCAGCAAAACCACTGACACAGCAATGGAAAGAATACAGATCATTATGAAACAAAAACTGAATGAGCATTATTTTAATTAAATACTGATCTGAAAACTAACCTCTCTCATCAGGAACGGATGGGATACTGTTATTCTGCAATGAATCATTCATTGCTGTAGGAGCTTCCTCCTCAATGGAGCTGCTTGGTTTTTCATGATGAGAAAGTTTCTTGGCTTCCTTTGAAGATGGACTTTCCTGCCGACTGCTGCTACTACTGCATTATAAAAAGACATACAGGTGTGGTATGCATTACATCTGTGCTCCACAAGTTGTACTGGTTGCCAGTTTGCTTCTGGCTCCAATTCAAGGTACTGTTTTTTACCTTTAACATTCTTCATGGCATGGGACCAGGTTATCTGAGGGGACATCTGTCCACAATTATATCTGCCCATCCCATAGGATCTGCAGAGAAGGCATGCTATGAACCCAACTGCTACGGAATTATATTTGGCAGGTCCCAAGAAAAAGATCTTCTCTGCTATGGTACACTCATTATGGAATCTATTCCCTCTGGAAATGACATCAGCTTCATTTTTTTCAACATTTTGCAAGTCTTTCACTATGTTATCAGGCCTGCGGGTTCCAGAGGACGGGGGAAATTTTGTGATGGCTCCCTTACTGTGATTAATATCATCCTCGCCTGCTCTGTATTTTTAGTGTAGTATTTTTAAATTGTCATTGTTTTATGTATGCTTATTGATTTCTAATTCAGTGTTATATATAAATATGATAAAATAATGAACTCTAAAATATGTGCTTGCGTTGTGTACTCTTTACACTCTTTCCCCCTAGGAATTCACTTTCACATCACAGAGTATAACATTAAAATTAAATCTTTTAAAATCCAGGGTCCCAAAATTTTTACAAGAAGCGGAATCAAGGTCTTTGATAACCTAGTGACGGCAAATGTTTTCAGTCCTGGAGAGCTAGCTATAAAGGCTAACGTATACAACTGGTAGAATATGTACACACCGGTGGCTCAAACTATTTTAAGAAGAACTGTAAAGTCCATTGAGTAACAAGTTCCTCTAGCACATAGTTTTGCTTTTGCATAATTTCCATTTGTTCTTGATACTTCATGCCTGAAAATTCAGGATCTGGAGTTTCCATAATTTTAGGGCTTGTAAGTGTATTAGGAATTTTGAAAAAAATGTCAATATCTGTTATCAAGGGAGCCCATTTGCAAAACTGCTCCTGTAAGGGGTGCAAGCAGCAAAAATAATCATCTCCCAGAAGTGAAAACTGATATTTGTCTTTCTTAAAAGTATTTGTCCAAACTGATTAATTTCAGCTGGGGAGAACATGAAGAGTCAGAGATGTACTAGGAATCCAGAACTCTTGCTCATTTTCAAGATCATCCTCCTCAAATTACATCATTTGTAAATCTCACCATTCAAAATTCAAACAAACTCATTTTAACTTCAAACAGATGTCAACAGTTTGTAACTGTTCCATTCAAGACCGAATTGGGGTATTTCATGTCCAAAATATTACATATTCAAAAATTTCTGCAAACTACTTTTTAGAAACTTATTCCCCAATTAGCTAGCATTTCTAGTTATGTATTATTTTTTAAAAAAACTCTGTATACTACCTCGAATCTTTTGATTTGACAACCCCATAAATTTAATGAATTGTTTACTAACTCAAAGCATTAAACCAATTGCTATATTTATAAATAATAAATTTATAAATATAGCAATTGGTTTAAGAATACTTTGAGCTAGTTTTAATACACAAAAAGAGATATAGGTTACTGAAAATACTATTCGCGATAAATACTAGCTATCAATACCTGAATTAAGTAAACCAAATAATCTTACTTGGTTGAATTTATACTTACCGTAATATAGTGATTATAAATTTTGTGTCTCACCTCTGATAATGTGCCTTTGATCTTGATGATTCTGAATAGCTATCAAATGTATGCAAATCATTATGTTTTGAGTCATTTGTCTCTTCTTTACCTGGTGGGGTAGTGATTGAATCTGCTTTTCTATTAAAAGAAAACAGGACAGTTTGAATTATGTTAAAAATCACACCAGTGTTTGTAACTGACTGTCAAATAATTGAATACAAATGCAATCTTTTAAAGTTAAGTAAAAGTTACTGTCCAATGCAGTATATGTGTAGAGGAATCAGCTTTTATTGTTCCTCTTTCTATCAAGTATAGGCGAACAAGAGAGGATATTTGAACTAGCAAAACTCTAAGCACATTGTTTTGTGCTGTTTCTTTCTCGCAACAGATGAGGTACTTGGTAGGAGAAGGAAGTTTCACACCAGAGAGCCTGTGAAACTGGATCCAAATTGGTTGGAAAAACTAAAGACTTTTTCTTTCAAAACCAGCAATTTGAAGAAGAAAAAAAAAGACGGTGGGGTTGGAGGCAAGTATGTCCCTATAAATCAAACTGTGCTTTAGTACCATGTACATATTACCAAAGCTTCATCCGTAGTTATCCCTTCCCTACACACTTGAGTCAAATTTATGAAAACAAAATTACATAGTGAAGTGCCAATTTTCTTCCTCCAGGCCTCCACGGAATTAGCAGGGAAATCTACTATTTACAGATGCTTTGACGAACTTTCCTTATTGAACTACCTTCATTAAAAATATTAACCCCATATTAAATTTCTATATAAAATACCTGTTCATATTGCGAAGCTTTAATTGCTTTATGAATGCTGAATTGTGCTTCTGTTCTTGGTCAAATAATACAGTAACTGGAGCTGCAGTATTACCAACTGCATCAGAGATCTGGAAACGTGCAAGTTCTGTCATCTAATAAAAAGCACAGCAAAATACAGGTTTCCGATGCATAAATTAACTTCTTATGGGTTAAGGCAGGGGTGTCAAACTGCTGGCCCGCGGGCCGGTTGCATCATGCGGAGGCCGCCCCTACCCCAGCTCCAGCAGTGCAAAAAAAGTTGCAGTACGTAATGACACGTTTCGTGACGAGGTGAGTTTGACCCCCATGGGTTAAGGTATAAAGATCCCCAGAAAATAACTCACTTCACGTATCTGACGAGCAGCATCTGCAGTCAACAGGGCTGTCTCCAGCTGATGAGATGCAATCTTAGATGTGGTCTCCTGTAGAGTCTCAGCTGCCTCCTGGTGTGAATGTGCCAACTGATGTAATGATTCAGCATGGGCCTATTCATGGTGACACAAGTTTGCTTTTGAAATCTCTTTACTTTCACTAAAAGTGTAGCTGTGCTTTGACCTTAACCTGAGCATGAAATTCGTCCTGTTTGCCTTAGGGAAGGGATTCTTACCTTAATAACAAAACTTATTTCATGTTATGGATAAGAAATGTAATTTTAAATCCCAGTTTTATAAATAAAAAATATGAATTCTCACATGGAAGGAAGCTGTTCGGTAAGTATGTTGGTTCTAAGCTGATAAGTAGTTCAAAAAGAAATAAAGATCATCAAGCTGAAACCCTGATTCTTGAACAAGGGAAGTTCTAATAATTTAAAGAAATACTGGCAAAATACAGCACTTTGTGAAGAAATGCTTTTGCTAATCACTAATGCTATGCACCACTAACACAATGTTCCAATATATCAATATACTGCCTATCATTTTAAATTACCATCCATTGCCATTGTCAGCCACTTCCCTACGGAAAAGGATTCTACTCTGCAGGGTTTTTTCATGCTATTTAAAATGCTACAATACCTGAGCTGCTTTTTGTTTTGCCTCTTCCAGATTCCTTTGGTTTTGCAACAACTCTTGCTCTGCCTTTAGAAGGGCCAAGTCCCTCTCATGCCTCTGCTGCTGGGACTAAAGGTGAAATTTTAGTTATTGTTTATTCAGTTACATTTTTCCTTTTTATAGAACTATGGAAAAGGTCATACAATTTTTCATCATTTAAAAACAGCAATGGCTCATTACCAAAATTAAATGATTTTAATTAAGTAGCTTTAATATTTCAGATATTTAATTATAATTATAAGATATAATGAAATAATTATAAAATAATTTGATTTAATACTTCAGCATCTGCTCCTACTTTAATACATTTTAGTACCAATTTCGTAGTGAATAACCTATGTAATTAATTGGATACATATAGCTGCCCACCTCGAAATAGTAACTCTGAATGGTTGTACAATTATTAAAATACAAAAACCACAGTATACGACCCCTGGTATTTAAGGATAAAACACAAAATATAATTAACATATTTTAAGCATTTCTGAAAATTATAGCTATATCTTTTTTTTTTTAGCAAAATTAGATTTCAAAAATACACAATTACTGGAATAAAGATCCCAAACTTTCTGTTGCTTTAGTTTAGAGAGTTCCAATGTCAATCTTGGATACTCCCGAAATAAAATTCTCCCAGCCTTACTATTAGTCTTCTAATCCTCTGCTTAGATACTTTGCAGTGAGTGTCAAAACCAATAAAAGCCAAAATAACAACTTTTGGTTACTTTTACAATTATTAATAGAAACTTTTTGTACATGGAGTGAAAGGTTTGAGAACTGAAATTTCCAAAAGATAAAAAAAACTGAAAATACATGCTAAGTATTTTAAGGAATTTCAGATTCATTAATCTTACCTTTAATATTAGAGCCAGAGAAACACTTTCCTGCTGTGCAAGTGATATTCCTCGCACACGTTCTATATCAGAGATTTGGTGTAGCGACTCTTCAATAGTGCTTAGGTAGTTAAGTTCTGCAGACATACGATGCTGGAGACCAGCAGGTGAGAAGCACATGGAACCTGTAAAATCAGTACACAAATTAGTAAACAACTATATGTATTTGCTCAAATCACCCTATATAAACTATATCAAATATAGCATATTCTATAGATTTTTCCATTCTTTGCCAGCTCACCGTTCTGAATATTGGTTCCAGTCCTGTTGTTTCCAATACTTAGGTCAGAGAAGGCTGGATTTAGCATAGATCCCGAAGCTATGTTTCTGGGAGAATGTAAAGATCTATGTTTTTCTGCTGTATTTCCTACAGGATCCATTTTTTTCTGTATATTTGGAGACTGAGGAGAGCTTATCGTTCTTGGTGATCTAACTTTATCTGGGAGACTAAACAAACAAAAGCTAATTAGAAAAAGTATTTATGCTCAAAAACATAAAGCAGCAGTTTAAAATGATAGTTTAAAGGTATTTACTATTTAGAAAAGAACTACTGATATAAAAATTACAAACTAAATTTGTGGTTTTTCATCAGTTGGATATATTTTCATACACTAGACAGGATGAGAAAACGTATTTCAAATAAACGCAACACAAGAGAATGTCTAGATTCCTTGTTCATGCTGTGTATTTATTTTTCTCAATGTTCTATATCAAGGGTCCCCATCCCCGTCCATGGACCAGTACCAGGCTGCGGCTTGCCAGCAACTGGTCCACACAAACAAGGAAAGCCCCATCCACATGATGCAGGCAGCACACAAAGCCACGCCCCCTCCGGTCCACGGAAAAACCTCTCTCCACAGAACCAGTCCCTGGTGCCCAAAAGGTTGGGGACCTCTGTTCTATATGCTATTCTGACCATAATAATAACCTAAGCTAGATTTCTTTTTTTATAGCATAAGCAAACCAGTAAATTAACCATAGTTTCTTTAATTTTAAATGAGCCAAAACATCTTGATTTCTGAAACTGATTTTAATCAGTTAACTAAATGTTTCTATCTTGGGCAAAATGGTGAGGTATGGCTTTCTGAAACAATAAAAACCTGAAATATTTTACCTTGGTGTGTTACGTTTGGCCATTGTTTCCAGCTCTACAACCAATATGTTTTAAAAGAATAAAAACTTTGAAAATACATTAGTTGAATTTCAAGAGAATTGAACAAATGAAAGGGCAAAGACACCTCTTTTCACATTATATGGCTTTAAAGAATATATCTAAAATAAACTATAAATATCAACGTGTACAATTAATATGCATTTATTAGAATAGGGACTTATTATGGCTCACTGTTGAGTAAATATAGTGTTAAACCTAAATTTGCTTCTGACCCAACTAGACCAATTTTAGCAAATGAGTTTTGCTCTTAGCATTTTATGCATATAAATAAAAAAGGAAGGGAATAGGGACTTCCGGGTGGCAAGGCTCCGTTGACGGCTGTCAGCCCCGTTGTTTCCATAGAGCTGCCAAAAACAGCGACGATCAGCTGTTTGGCGGCTCGGAAGCCCGCTCCTCGGGAGAAGAGGAGGGGGTGAGCACCCAGGCAGGGGTAGAGCTCCCCCAGACCTCCAGAGTTGAAACTCGGTGGTTGAAGGGTTGAGCCCCCCCGAAGCCTGAGTTCGCTCAGGACTCCGGGACGCCTCTGCTCCAAGGCTTTGAAGCAGAGCAGGATGCTGCAACCATCCCTGCCAGCGAGAGTGAACTTTTGATTACTTGGATGCAGGCAGAGCTGTGAAAGAGAATGCTGTCAGAGCAAGTATATGAACTTTAACTCAGTAAACTTTGTGGAGACTTTTAAAAGTGAAAGTGCGCAATAGAATTAAATGGGTGAAAATGGCTGCCAAATCAACTAAAGTTACTAGAAGCGCGGGGGCTTCGCCAGTTCAGCAATCTTCGTTACAGGCTTTAATGCCCCCCCCCGGCACCTGCACCCGCACCAGCCTTGAAATACAAGATCTGCAGGATGTTTTGCAAGAGGCTTTGAAAAAGCAATCTCAGCAATTAGCTGAACGTATTGAGGAGAAAAACACAGAAATAAGGGCAGACATCTTACTTGCACTTCAAGGCATGGCTGTTTGTATTGAACGTTTGGCTGAGAGAGTGGAAGAACTTAGCCAAAATAATATGAGATTAGATGCCAAAATGACGGATGCTGAAACGGTGATGGAAAAGATTGATGACGATTTATTATTGGTTCAGCATAGAGATGGAGTTTGCTGTGAGAATTAGAGGGTTGAAGGAAGACCCTAAGGAAAATCTGAAAAAAGTAGTTTCAGAAGCCCTTGAACAGGTTCTGGGGCTCTCAGCAGAAGATATTATGGTGGATATAGATAAAATATTTCGTGTTAATTCCTGGATTGCAAGACAAAGGAAGCTACCTAGAGATGTGGTGGTTTATTTTACAAAGAGAGCAATTAGAAATGAGGTTATTCAAGCCTTTTATAATAGCAAATTTACAGTTGCAGAGCAAGAGGTTTTGATCTTAAAAGAGATCCCTCCAAGAATTTTAAGGAGAAGGAAAAAATTTGCTTTTTTGGCAGAAGAATTAAGAAGACGGGATATCCAGTTCAGATGGGAGATTCCAGTAGGTATGGTGGTGATGCACGCAGGTACGAGATACCGTCTTCTCACAGTTTTACAGGCACGTGATTTTTATGCCAACATTCTGAAGGCAGGCCCCATACCACTTCTGGAATTCAAAAGGAAGAATGGTGAAGGAGAGCGTCAACCACAAAGTGAGAGTACACAAGGTGCTGAAGGAGTTACGCAGTTGAAAGATGGAGAATTCCAGAAAGTTACAGGAGTGGATCAGATTTCAGTACCAACGGAGGAGGTCAGAGACCAAAGAATGACACGTGCTGCAGCTAGATGAATGAGACAAGAGCAAGAACAGCAGAAAGTTATGATCGCATCGCAAAAACTTACTTACAGTGAAGCAGTGGGAGGAGCGAGACCAAAGAGAGTGCAGGTGATTTTGGAAGAGGCGCTCCAAAAGCTTCAGGTCGCAAAAGATGGCGACAAAGCTTCTAACTTGGAATGTTAATGGTCTAAATTCACCACATAAGAGAAAGAAAGTATTTCAATATCTAAAGCAATTTAAAAACGATGTTATTTGCTTACAGGAAACACATATTCGAGCGGTTGATCAAAAGTACTTGGTAAACTTTAGGTTGGGCACACAGTTTATTGCTTCCGCGCCTGATAAGAAAAATGGAGTTGTTATTTATGTTAAGAATACTTTAACAGCGAATTTAATTGAAGCAGACAAACAAGGAAGATATGTTATAATTGAAATATTAATAGAAGGCAAGAAAACGCTTTTGGTTGGATTATACGCTCCTAATCAACAGCAAGGAGATTTTTACATTTTATTACACAGCAAGATTATTCAGTGGGATTATAAATCTTGTATTTTTATGGGAGATTGGAATGGCGTTTTGGATGTACAAATGGACAAGGGAGGCCTTTTTAAAAGCACGCCAAGTCATGCTAAACTGCCTAAATCTTTTTTTGAGATGAAAGATGACTTGGAATTAAGAGATGTTTGGAGAGAAAGGAATTTGCAAGAAAAAGACTTTACTTTTTTCTCCGACAGGCATCAATCTTTCTCCAGGATCGATTTTGTATTAATTACTAATGATTTTTTTCCTAGGATTAAGATCATCAAGATTTGTCCAAGAACTATATCTGATCATAGTCCAGTATGGTTGGAGATAGAAAAAGATAATGGAGATAGATAGTCTTGGAGTTTAAATGAAAATTTGTTTAGATACCAGGAAAATGTGGAAGAGTGTAAAAAACAAGATGAAAGAATTTTTTAAAATTAATATGCATAAAGGTACTTCTATTGAGATGGTTTGGGATGCAAGTAAAGCTTATATGAGAGGTGTATTAATATATTTGAACAATAAACGTAGACGTAAATTGGAATTTAAGAGGAAAGAATTAGAGGATGAAATTAAGGAAAAAGAAAAGGCTTTAATTCTGAATCCATCTGATGGGAAGATCAAAGAGGTAATTACTTTATTAAGGGGTCAGTTTGATATGTTAATGGCAGATCAAGTGGCAACTAACTTACGGTATGCTAGACATAACACTTTTTGTAATGCTAATAAACCGGGTAGATGGTTAGCTTACTTGTTAAGGAAGAAGCAAAGAGCTTGTAATATAGATAGAATAGAACATAAGGGTAAAGTAGTGTATCAGCAGAATTTTATTAAAAAGACTTTTGTTGATTTTTATTCTAAGTTGTATGCTAGAGATAAGATTAGAGATGTAGATATAGATGAATATTTGATGAAAGCCAATATTCCTGTTCTTACGCGAGAACAAAAGGAAGGGATGAACCAATTGATAACTGATGAAGAAATTTTTCTAGCAATTAAACAATTAAAAGTGGGTAAACCGCCGTGAACTGACGGTTTGACTGCCGTTTATTATAAAAATTTACAGTTAGAAATGGTGGAACCTTTAAGGGAATTGTTTAAGACAATTCAATTGGGAGGAGGGGTGCCTCCATCGTGGAAAACTGCCTTTATTTCGTTGATCCCAAAGGAAGATCAGGATGCCACCCAAGCCAAAAACTATAGACCAATATCGCTTTTAAATACTGATTATAAGATATTTGCAAAAATCTTAGCCAACAGATTAATGAAGGTAATGCAACAAGTGATTCATAGTGATCAAACTGGATTTATAAGTGGTAGACAAATGAAGAATAATGTGAGACACATTGTAGATCTATTGGAATTTTTGGAAAGAAATAATCAGATCCCCGCAGCGCTGATCTTTTTGGATGCTGAAAAAGCCTTTGATCAATTGGATTGGCAATTTTTGACGAAAGTATTAGAGAAAATGGAATTTGGGGAAAAATTTTTACAACCTATTAGGGCAATATATCAGAAGCAAACAGCCCGTATAATAGTAAATAACAGTTTGAAAGAATCATGCAATATTGAAAAGGGTACAAGACAGGGGTGTCCGCTGTCACCTTTATTGTTTGTTTTAACATTGGAAATATTACTGATTAAAATACGAGATTCAAATAAAATTAGGGGAATTCAAATAAAAGATCAGGATTATAGATTGAGGGCGTTTGCAGACGACCTGGTTATTACAGTAACTCAGCCGGATTATTCAGTTGTAGAATTGATGGAGATAATAATGTTATATGGGAAAGTTTCTGGATTTAAGATAAACACACAAAAAACTAAAATATTGTCTAAGAATATGACTGTATTACAAAAGGCTGTTTTAGAAGAGCTAACGGGATTTGAAATAGTTAAAATGTTTAAATATTTGGGGATATATCTGTCAGCCTCAAATGTGAAGTTATATAAAAATAACTACGAAATTTTATGGGGAAAAATACAAAAAGAATTAGATAGTTGGAAAAAACTACAATTATCTTTATTGGGAGGAATTGCAGCAGTGAAAATGAATGTTTTGCCAAAAATTTTATTTTTATTTCAAATGATACCTATACTTAAAAAGGATTTAAATTTGGAGGAATGGCAAAAAGGAATTAATAAATTTGTCTGGGCAGGGAAAAAGCCACGAGTTAAATTTAAGATAATGCAAGATACACGTGAAAGAGGTGGTCTTAAAATGCCTAATTTTAAATTATATTATGAGGCTGCTGCTTTGTCATCGATAAGTGACTGGTTTAATTTAACACAAGGGAGATTATTAAATCTTGAGGGTCATGATTTGTTATTTGGTTGGCATGCATATTTATTGTATGATAAGAAGGTGGATAATGTGTTTAAGATACATATTTTAAGGTATGCTCTGTTGCGAGTTTGGAAAAAGTATAGACATAAGTTAAATTCTAAGATACCAATTTGGACAAAACCTAAACATGCAATAGAAAATATAAATGTGGGATTCAAACAGGATGAGACTACATATAAGGAAATTTTAAGTTTAGAAAGGAATGTATGGCAATTAAAGCCATATAATATTTTAAAAGAAGAAAAGATTGTACAAACTTGGTTCCAGTATGGGCAATTACAGGCAAGATGGAAAGAGGATCAGAAAGCTGGCTTTTCGATGACTGATGAACATTTGGTAAAACAAATTAGAGATCAAGGTCAAGCACATATTAAAAGGACATATAATGCATTGATAGAAATTGACTCAGAAACGGAACTTGTTAAAGATTGTATGATAAAGTGGGCCCAGAATTTCCAAGAAGTTATAACAATGGATACTTGGGAAAAGATCTGGGTTACAAATGTAAAATTTACGCAGGCTCAAAATTTAAGAGAGAATTTTTATAAAATGTTTTATAGGTGGCATTTAGACCCTAAAAAATTAGCATGTATGTATCCGAACTGCCAGCCCAAATGCTGGAGGTGTGGTTGTGAGGATGCAACGTATTTTCATATATGGTGGACTTGTAAAAAGGTTAAAGCTTTTTGGATTAAAATTTGGTGGAATATGCAAAAGATATTTAAGAAAAGGATAAAGTTTTCTCCGCAATTGTTTTTATTGGGTATTATTACAGATACTACTGTTATAGACATTAAGTTGATGTTGAATCTAATTACGGCAGCGAGACTTTTACTAGCGCAATATTGGAAGGAAGAACTGCCGACTATAGAAGAGTGGACTTTGAAAGTTTCTAACCTGGCGGAAATGGCAAAGATTTCAGTATATTTGAAAGACCAATCGCAACAGAGATATATTGTGGAATGGAGAAGATGGATTGAATATATTCAGAATGAATATGGGACTAAAAAGTTTCATTTAGCATTTGAATAAGTAGTGGATTTTTATGATGTATAATTAGTTAGTTGTTAATTCATTAATATTATGATTATGGAGAGTTAAAAGTGCGATAGAATTTAATGTTTTATTTTTGTTGTTAGCATATTTTAGCTTATGTTTGCATCACTATACCCTGTATTCAGCTCTGGGAAATCGGGGAGGGGGGAGGGGAGGGTTGGGGAGAGGGGAGGGGGAGGAGGGAGTTTTTTGTATTCAAAAATGTATTGTAAAACTTTTCAATAAAAAAAGGGATGGAATAGTTATGATTTGATATTGACAATTATTTTGTCTGTCATATCACTCAACGGAAGTTAGGATGAGGGTTTATTTTCAGTAATGATTCTAAAGAAATCAAACTAACTCAAAATTCAGAATTTTGGGATATTTGAGATAGCTTTATTCTCTTCAAAATTCAGTCTGCCATATCTTATGCGTTTCTGTAAGCTATTAAAACTAAACCATTTTCATAAAGTCTTTGATATATGAGCTGACATTCTCTTTTAAGCACTGGGTATGTTAGATCTCTTTTATTATTTTATGATTTTATAGTGGATGTTTTATCGTTTGTATTGATGGATGCTGTAAACTGCAAAAATGTTTTTGATTACAGATCAAATCAGATCCAGATCAATCAACCAAATAAATGCAAAATTCTGCACTCAGAGCTTGGCCCCTTAAGCCACTCACTGCTTTCACAAATATCAGTGAAAGCTGTATTAAACTTACGTGACTATGTTGAAAACTTGCATAAGGAAAGGAAATGTAAATTATGTCTAATGTTCCAAAAACACTGGTTCCTACTCCCTAAATATATCCATATAATATGCTGTTGTACTACTACAGTACTTACCTGAATTATAAACTATGCTATACGATTTAAAGTCAAAGTTTGGTGATAGTATTTTACCTCATTAATGAGTGACCAGATAGTTCCTCTAAACTATTGTCAGAATCTGGGTTCGCTTCTTGTTCTCTGCTGGTCACTGTGTTACTAGACAGTAAGTGCTTTGCTTGTTCCAAACCATAGTCACTTTGGGGACACTTTGGAGACACTTTGCTTTCTTCCCAGAGAGAGGCATTTGGAAATCCATTTAATGATTCTGTCTCTGTAATGTATTTTAGAAAAGCATGTTTAAAAGTGAATACAAAAAATAAGAATTCCACCACCAACTGATAAACACAGTGAATGTTTTTAGATTTTAAAAATATGAGATTCTAAGCCAGAACTAGAGAGGTGCAGTATATATTTGTATCTGAGAGTTATGCCACTCTCCCATTAAATCCCATTCATAAAACTTATTTGACTTTTTTTTTCTTTTCAAATCTGTTTTAACTTTTGTATTTGGGTTTTTTAATTACCATGTAAACCGCCTTGAGTCCTTCGGGAAAGGGCAGTATAGAAATGTAATAAAATAAATAAAATAAAATAAATAAATATCTTGAACTAATCATTCTCTGTCTAACCTATTTTATTCGGTTTGAGAATAAAAATTAAGCAGAGACAGGAAGAGGAGATTAGATTTTAATAATAGCTAAAGAAAAGCAATATTTGGCAAGAAAGAGAAAGTCTGAAAGAAATAATGTCACAGTCTACATTAACAGGTAGTCCTTGACTTACGACAATTGACCCTGGAATTTTAGCTGCTAAGCAGTGCAGTCGTAAAGCAAGATACCACAAGACCATATTGCTTAGTGGCCACTATCACAGCAATCCCTGTGGCCATCATTAAGCAAACTTTACCAATCATTAGCCAAAGATCCACCCCAATCCAAGCCATTCTGGGCTTGATCCCTCCCAACTCTGAGCCTCAGTCAAGTAAGCGACTCCCCCCACCTACCTCCTCCAATCTCTGCCCTTCTGGCCATCTTGCACCCTGCCTTACAGAGTCCTGAACAGCCTCAGAACCACATGGGTCTGGGGCTTCTTGCCATGCCCTGGAAAACTGCAACCGTAACAGACCCAGTTGCTCTTGCCACCCTGCACTCCAAGACCACTGCTGCCTTGTGCTCTGCTACCATCTTCTTGCTCTTGCTGCTGGCGAGGTGTGCCAGCCTAGCCACCATATGGGGCCAATTTGTGCAATGGGAAAAACCCCCCACAAAGCAGCTTTAAGAAGCCAGAGCATGCCAAAATATCCTTTTGGCACCATGCTCCTGAGCCATACGGGATGGCTTTTTGTTTTTTCATATTTTTTTCCATCATAAAGCCAGTCCCATAAGGTGCAGGAAGAGGCACAAAGGAGTGACTGCCTCATGACGGGGCTGTTCTGTGCTTTCTCCTCTTTTTTACAGCGCAAAGTCAGCCTCATATGGCGTAGCAACCAGACCAGGCATGCTTTGTTAGAAGCAGAGACAAGAAGATGGCAGAAAAGGTCAGCTGGGGTTGTGAAGTGCAGGATGGCAGGGGGCCAAAAAAGCATAAGTGGGGGGAGATAGGTGAGTGGGGGGAATTGCAGCACCCTTGCAGTTCTAAGTGCAGGTGGGCCGTCAAGTGGCTGAATTTTGATCATGTGGCTGCTACAACAGCCATAACTTTGGGCATGGATCATAGGACCCTTGGTTCAGCACCATGATCGTTTGAAAGATTGCTGAACAAGTTGTCCTACGTTGAAGCCTACCTGTATTTGTACTGGATTATGGTTCAAATCATGATAAAACTCTTCATACAACAACAAACAAAAAGTGAAATTTAACAATACATTTTACCAAACCCGATATTATATAACGGTAGTAACATTAGAAACAAAAAATAGTAACTGGATAGTGTTCCTCTGATTGCTCGTGGTGATTTTAATAATCGTTCCAAATTTTTTCCAAAATCTGTGAAGTTGGATGTCAGGAATGTGGTAGGATTCTCCACAAATACTAAAATTACCTTAAAGGTAAAGGTAAAGGTTCACCCGCACATGCATGCTAGTCGTTTCCAACTCTAGGGGCCGGTGCTCACCTCCGTTTCAAAGCCAAAGAGCCAGCGCTTGTCCGAGGACGTCTCCGTGGTCATGAGGCTGGCATGACTAGACGCCAAAAGCGCACAGAACGCTGTTACCTTCCCACTGTAGTGGTCCCTGTTTTTCTACTTGCATTTTTACCTGCTTTCGAACTGCTAGGTTGGCAGAAGCTGGGACGAGTAACAGGCGTTCACTGTTACATGGCACTCGGGATTCGACCCACCAAACTGCCGATCTTCTGATCGACAAGCTCAGCGTCCTAACCCACTGAGCCACCGCGTCCCTTTAAAATTACCTTAAGGGTCCCTTAATATTTGACTTAGATTAATTAATCTTTGTAATTGGTACTGGCCTGAAAGCCTTTTTGATGTATGTATATCGTGATGAACTGGTCAGCAAACTTATCTTTGTAATAAACAAACAGCTGAAAAGCTCTTACTTTCTTTTCTTCCTCTTCTTTTAGAAGATGCGGATGCACGAGAAGAACCTGAAGATGGCGATCTTGAGGAATGATGGGTTAATTCTATAGTTTGGTGTTCATAAGGCAATTTTTTACTGGCAAGCTCTCCTTTCAGGCTGGTACTACTTGTGCCGCTGCCAATACAAGCACAGAATTACACATCGTTAATATTTTTATTTTCATGGTGAAATCCATCTAGATTTTTGTGAATAAATATAATTATGGCTAATTAATTCCTTTACACAGGGATTTTCAAACCCTTTGATATCATAGCTCCCTTGAAATGGAAACGTATTATGGAACCCCCACCATGAATAAAACTAATGACTTAATTGGAGTTAAGAGTTTAATAAGAAATAAATGTACCAGTTACTTTTATCTGTTAAATTTAACTTATATATCAAATGAACTTTACAATAAAGTGTATAAAAAAGAATTAATTGTATACAATGGAAATTTACAATAAAATTTAAAACCAGTATTTCAATAAGGAAAATGACCTTGCTGACTTTTCGTGACATCTTACAAAACACTAGCAGTCTGTAAACTGCTTTTGGAGCTCCTGGCTATATTGGAATAGCAATCACAGTCCATCGTCTCTTTTCCTTCTAGCCTGTTGCTTTGTTTATAAAAACCCTTCCTTACAATATTCTCCTAGCCTCACAGTCCTGCATTTCGTCTCTGCATATTTATTAGAGTAAGGGTCAGGTCAGATGATCTATTTTGTAGAGAAGCTTTGTGTTCTCCGAACATGATCGTTCCTTTTTTGAAAGGCAAACCCAATATGATAAAAAACAAAGAATACTCAGGGGTCTGGAACCTAGAAGTTGCTTTGCCCTCAGTATAATTTTCAAACTAATAAGCCTGCTTAGAAAGCACTTTGGATTTACTTATGTAGCATATGACATATCATATACGGACTAACAATATATATTAATATGTCACTTAGATTAGTAAAACACAATAAAATATAAATGTCAAAAAGATCTATGTTCAAATACCAATGTCTAGGCCATCTAACCACTGAGGCGCAGCATCGTTTATATTTAAAAAATCAGATAATGGACTGGTATATGCCCTCAGCTTACAGGCGGTCACGATTGATCTACAATTTGACGTGGGAGCCCCACAGTCACATTGAGGGAAGAATTCTGTGCCCCAGTTCTACAGAGAGTCCTGGCAGATGCCATTTACGGACTTCAGAGAAAAGTGCTCTCTGGTGATCTACCATTCATTACTTTGTGGCCTCCAGGTTTTTATAAATTTATATTAATAATCTCTTATAATATCATGCTAAATATTTTAACTGCTTTCAAAATATAAAAATTCTGCATTTTATACCATTTCAGGAACTGTTCAACATAAAAAGAAATACTGACTACTTTAATCTGGTAGAAATCTGGCACTAGTTTCTATTTCTTTAAGTGTGAGTTCTCATGCTCCAGAATGCTCAAAAAGGGTTTTATGCTGGAATTTCATAATGCCATATTTATATAAATAGTATACAAATGTTGTTGTTGTTGTTAGTTGCGAAGTCGTGTCCGACCCATCGCGACCCTATGGACAACGTTCCTCCAGGCCTTCCTGTCCTCTACCATCTTCTGGAGTCCATTTAAGCTCACGCCTACTGCTTCAGTGACTCCATCCAGCCACCTCATTCTCTGTCGTCCCCTTCTTCTATTGCCCTCAATCTTTCCCAGCATTAGGCTCTTCTCCAGTGAGTCCTTCCTTCTCATTAGGTGGCCAAAATATTTGAGTTTTAGCTTCAGGATGTGGCCTTCTAAAGAGCAGTCAGGATTGATCTCCTCTAGGTTGACTGGTTTGATTGCCTTGCAGTCCAAGTGACTCGCAGGAGTCTTCTCCAGCACCATAGTTCAAAGGCTTCAATTCTTTGGCGCTCAGCCTTTCTTATGGTCCAACTTTAACTGCCATACAATGCAACTGGGAAGACCATAGCCTTGACTATACGCACTTTTGTTGACAGGGTGATGTCTCTGCTTTTTAGTGTGCTGTCTAGATTTGCCATGGCTTTCCTCCTGAGGAGCAAGCGTCTTTTAATTTCTTGGCTACAGTCCCCATCTGCAGTGATCTTGGAGCCCAGGAAAATAAAATCTGTCACTACCTCCATTTCTTCCCCATCTATTTGCCAGGAATTGAGAGGGCCAGATGCCATGATCTTGGTTTTCTTAATGTTTAGTTTCAACCCATGTTTTGCACTCTCCTTCTTCACTCGCAACAAGAGGCTCTTTAGTTCCTCTTCACTTTCTGCCATTAGAGTGGTATCATCTGCGTATCTTAGGTTGTTGACGTTTCTTCCGGCAATCTTAATTCCAACTTTTGATTCATCTAGCCCTGCCTTTCTCATGATGTGCTCTGCATATAAGTTAAATAGGCAAGGCGACAGTATACAGCCTTGCCGGACTCCTTTCCCAATTTTGAACCAATCAGTGGTTCCGTGTCCAGTTCTCACTGTTGCTTCTTGGCCCGCATATAGGTTTCTCAAGAGACAAATAAGATGGTCTGGTACGCCCATCTCTTTAAGGACTTGCCACAGTTTGTTATGATCCACACAATCAAAGGCTTTAGCATAGTCAATGAAGCAGAAGTAGATGTTTTTCTGGAACTCTCTAGCTTTCTCCATGATCCCGCGTATGTTAGCAATTTGATCTCTAGTTCCTCTGCCTCTTCGAAATCCTGCCTGTACTTCTGGTAGTTCTCGATCCACATACTGCTGGAGTCTAGCTTGTAGGATTTTAAGCATAACTTTACTACCGTGAGAAATGAGTGCAATGGTGCGGTAGTTTGAACATTCTTTGGCACTGCCTTTCTTTGGAATTGGAATGTAAACTGATCTTTTCCAATCTTGTGGCCACTGTTGAGTTTTCCAAATTTGCTGGCAAATTGAGTGTAGCACTTTTACTGCATCGTCTTTTAAGATTTTGAATAGCTCAGCTGGAATACTGTCACCTCCACTAGCTTTGTTGTTGCTCAGCTTTTCTAAGGCCCATTTCACTTCACATTCTAGGATGTCTGGCTCGAGGTCAGTGACCACCTCATTGTGATTATCAGGGACGTTAAGCTCATTCTTGTATAGTTCCTTCTGTGTAATTTTGCCACCTCTTCTTAATCTCTTCTGCCTCTGTTAGGTCCCTGCCATTTTGGTCCTTTATCATGCCCATTTTTCCACGAAACGTTCCTTTCATCTCTCCATTTTTCTTGAAAAGATCTCTGGTCCTCCCTATTCTATTGTTTTCTTCTATTTCTTTGCATTGTTCATTTAAGAAGGCATTCTTATCTCTTCTAGCTATTCTTTGGAATTCTGCATTTAATTAGGCATATCTTTCTTTTTCTCCCTTGCCTTTTGCTTCCCTCCTTTCCTCAGCTATTTGCAAAGCTTCCTCAGACAGCCATTTTGCTTTCTTGCATTTCTTTTTCTTTGGGATGGTTTTGGTTGCTACCTGTTGTACAATGTTGCGAACCTCTGTCCATAGTTCTTCAGGCACTCTGTCTATCAGATCTAATTCCTTAAATCTATTTGTCACCTCTACTGTATATTGAACAGGGATATGATTTAATTCATACCTGACTGGCCTAGCGCTTTTCCCTACTTTCTTTAATTTAAGCCTAAACTTTGCAACAAGAAGCTCATGGTCTGAGCCACAGTCAGCTCCTGGTCTTGTTTTTACTGACTGTATAGAGCTTCTCCATCTTTGGCTGCAGAGCATATAGTCAATCTGATTTCTGTGTTGACCGTCTGGTGATGTCCATGTGTAAAGCCGTCTCTTGGGTTGTTGGAAAAGAGTGTTTGCTATGACCATCATATTCTCTTGACAAAATTCTATCAACCTGTGCCCTGCTTCATTTTGTACTCCAAGGCCAAACCTGTCTGTTATTCCGGTTATCTTTTGGCTTCCTACTTTAGCATTCCAATCCCCCATGATGATAAGAACATCATTTTTTGGTGTTAGTTCTATAAGGTGCTGTAGGGCTTCATAGAACCGGTTAATTTCATCCTCTTCAGCACCGGTGGTTGGGGCATAGACTTGGACTACTGTGATATTGAATGGTTTCCCTTGGATTCGAACTGAGATCATTCTGTCATTTTGAGGATTGTATCCCAGTATTGCTTTTCCTACTCTTTTATTGACTATGAAGGCTACTCCATTTCTTCTGAGGGATTCTTGCCCGCAGTAGTATACCTGATGGTCATCTGAATTAAATTCACCCATTCTTGTCCATTTTAGTTCGCTGATACCTAAGATGTCGATGTTTAGTCTTGTCATCTCTTGTTTGACCACGTCCAGCTTTCCTTGATTCATGGATCTTACATTCCAGGTTCCTATGGAGAAAAAATCTTTACAGCATCGGACTTTCCTTTCACCACCAGACACATCCACAGCTGAGCGTCCTTTCGGCTTTGGCCCAGTCGCTTCATTCTTTCTGGCGCTACTAGTACTAGCCCTCTGCTCTTCCCCAGTAGCATATTGGACGCCATTCGACCTGAGGGGCTCATCTTCCAGCGTCATATCATTTTGCCTTTTGGAACTGTCCATAGGGTTTTCATGGCAAAGATAATGGAGTGGGTTGCCATTTCCTTCTCCAGTGGATCACGTTTTGTCAGAACTCTCTGCTATGACCTTTCCGTCTTGGGTGGCCCTGCATGGCATAGCTCATAGCTTCATTGAATTACGCAAGCCCCTTCGCCACAACAAGGCAGTAATCCAAGAAGGGGTATACAAATAGGCTTCCATTTAACCACCACAATTGGGCCTGGAATCTCGGTTGTTGAATGAAATGGTTATTAAATATGACCGCTTTGCTCAGCGACTGCAATTTCAGCTTTCTCAGTTGTGGTCATTAAAAGATGATTTCGGTTGTTAAGCAGAGCATCAGGGAGAGGGCTGCAGCCTCCAGGGCACGATAAGGCAGTGAGACGGCACAGGCCTCCCACCTTATGCAGGAGGTCTGGGCCCTCTCCTCACTCCATCAGCAAGAACAATCATGAGACCACTGTGTTCACTACCTATCCTTCTATCCCTCCATCGTCACAACTGATGAAGCTTCTTGGATGAGAAGTGAAATGTTTTCTTCTTCTTCCTCAAGGAGAAAGAAAAACACAGTCCAATGGCCTTTTGATAAAAGCACCTTCGAGACAACTATCACCTGGCTGACTGAGAATCTCCACAGGCGTTCGCTGTGTTCCCTACCATTCCCACTGGATTTGAGCTCCATTCCTCCAGCGTGCAGGAAGATTTCCTCTCCTTGCACAGAAAAGAGGAGAAATCCCTTGGTGCACTCGGGGAACTGACCTCAAATCCTACGTCCCCTCCGCCTGAAGTCTCCCCAGCCTGCTTCTCCACTGGCTTTCTCGGGAAACCGACAAGAGAAGATTGCAAATGCTGATCACAGGATTGCCAGGCCCTTGGCAACTTATTGCCAACAGCCCAAAATGTGAACATGTGACCAAGGGCCGGGGGGGGGGGAGTGCAATGTTTTTTGATGGCCAGAAGTGCTTTATGAGTCATAAGGCATCCATTCCAAGGCAGTCATTATTGTGGAATGGTCGTTAAAAAGCTGGCTGTAAGTCAAGGTCTACCTGTCGCAGTCCCAATTTAAAACATCCTAACAAAAATGTTGAAATACCAAAATTTTAAACCTGAGAATTCAGAATTTTCAGACAGCAATTTGTATCATTAAAGAATACTAGACTAAGAGTATTGAGACATTAGCTATTATACACTTATATATATATATATATATATATAACCACATATTATCCAATGAAAATAACTTTTCCCCTCTTATTTTATAGCTTCATTACCCGTTTGAAAAATATATACCTGTGCTCAGGTGTAGACTTTTTGTCCATCGATGTACCACTTCCTTGTGATGAGATGAACCCATCCTCATAAGAAGCAATACTATCTGGAGGGCTCATGGCAGGAAGTAAAGGTCGATGTGTTGATGATCCCTGCCCTGCATGTTCTTCAGATTCTGGCAGAAGGAGGAAAGTGAAAAATGAAATACAACCAATATTTCAGAAGAATTTCCATTTCAACAAAAAGATTAACATAGAGTATGCAAATAGGTAAAATGATCATGACCGAAAGACCAATCATACAAAACAACTCGGAAAATTCTAAACGCCTACACAAAGAACTAAAAAAGATTCTTTCTCTGGCAATGCAAAGAGGTGGAACTTTTTAACAAATGATTGACTTCATTCCAAAAAAGTATAGCAGCCAACATTTCCAAAACAAATTAAAAATGTTGTACATATCGGCAGGTACTGATATCAGCAAAACTAGGCTCAGGTATTGCATGTAGAACACAGGACTTCAACACATATTCATTTAATTGTTTACCTAACAAAAAATCAGAAATATCAAAAGATATGCATTTGCTCACCTTTCCCACACAACTGATAAGATTTTATAAAGATGTTGATGACACTATGTGGACTTCCCTTGAGAAGTTCTTCCCATGGTTTTGGACCATTCCTAATCTGTGTGAAAATAGGTAAATAATTTTCTGCCTCCTTCTGAAATTCTTTTATGGGTTCATAAGCAGTTTTATCTGCAACACGGAACTCTTTTTCATTTAATGCCTCGGCAATCTTCAAGGATGGATTATTAGATTTTTCACCTTCTTCCTCAGAGAGAAAGCCAGTGCTGAGTAGACCTTCACTTAAGGAACTCCCACTATCATTCAGAACCGCAGGTTTGTTTTCAGGCCCAGCAGGGCATGTTTGCTTTTGAGACAGGTTTCCCAATATTCCTTCAGATGTATTATTGCCTGGAAGACCGAGAGCACCTGTGTGAGAACTAATAGTCTCTGGGAGCTTTTTAAACTCATTGAGATTTCCCATTCCAGGAAGGTTATCATCAAAAGTTGTGTGTGAATTGCAGGTTGCCAACATTTTCTGAAGCCTAGCTGAAAAGACATCATCTTCTCTCACAGGAGGGCTGCTGGCTTTTGCCCAGCAGGTCTCACCTTCATCTCTTTGCAACAAGTCACGTTCAGTATCCCATGCTGCTTCATAGTTAATGCCAGCCCCAGCTAATTTTTTGGCTTCACTTTCAATTCTGTTTGAAAGAGAGGCTGCAGTTGCCTTTAGGGCTTCAATACGGTCTAATTTATGTTTATAATGATTAATGGTGGGTTGTACAGTAGATGACATAAATGGCTGAGGAGTCAAAGACATGGATCCCATAGCTGTGTTATGGCTCCTCCTGCTTGATGTTACAGATTCAAAATCCTTTTGCAAGATACCCATGTTATCCAAAGATAAAAGCTGAGAGAAAAGAGCTCCATTCAAAACAGATTTTGAGCAAGGAACCTGTGCTACTGAATTCAGCTTCTCTGGATGAATCCTTAAAGGCTCCAGTGTATTATCCCTGTAAATAATCCATTGAATTGTCATCAGTTTACAGAAATAAAGTTTAGACATTTAATTATAAAATAGTCACCTGTAGTAAGAATTGATGGTGGCCAAGGGTTTAAGTATTTTGGAGGAATGGCTTCAGTGAAGAGGGCAATGAAAATTATGTGGATTGTTGATCAGTTGTTCTTTTGGGGAGGAAGTTCCTTGATTTTTTAAAACTGGATTTGGTTTTTATTGACACTCTATTTTTCACTTATCTAAAAATGATGGGAAACTGAAATTTGGCACTATAGTTTAAGGTGTCTTTGGAAAAGAGTTTTGATACACACAAATAGCCCACCCCCACGTGTAAAGGTTTGTTCGCCCTCAGGGGGCCCCCCCATCCTGGGTGCCTCACTCTTCATGCTTCCTCTTGATGAAGGGCCCGATTGCTGGGACCCTGAGAGATGGTAGGGCAGGGGCAGGGGCCTC
The DNA here is from genome assembly GCF_964194415.1 of Vipera berus. NCBI lineage: Eukaryota > Metazoa > Chordata > Lepidosauria > Squamata > Viperidae > Vipera > Vipera berus. Next base: position 110,821,332 of record NC_138204.1, read on the forward strand.
CGGTATAAATTTAATAAGAGGCCCCTGATTATTTTTTTAATCATTTTTTTTGTGGGGTTAGGGAGGGGGGAAAGTCGTGGTTGGTTGGAAATGGGGGGTAATCCACCAACCGTTGTTCAGGCCAGGGGTCTGCTGCCTCAGGAGCTCGGGAGCGGGTCGTGGGACTTCCTATTCCCACGACGTTAAGGAATGGCAGCAGGTGTATGAAGAGAGGGCCGTATCGATATCCGGGAGGGCATCCCCGCTATCTACAAGCGGTGAGGCGCTCCGACCCTCTGCCTTCACCCCAAGGCCCCGGGAGTGAGGATGTGCAGCCACCTGAGCTCCGGCTGGTGTACCTGAACGCCAGGGCCGTCGTTAATAAGGCTCCTCTCGTCCGAGATCTGGTCGAGGGTGAGCATGCGGACCTGGCTTGCATCACGGAGACCTGGTTGGGCCCAGAGGGTGGTATCCCCTGGTTGATCTTTGCCCACCAGGCTTCCGGGTGGTACACCGGCCTCGGACTCAGGGTAGGGGTAGGGGAGTGGCTGTGGTTATGAGGGAGACCTTATGTCTGCAGGAGGCCACCGTTCTCCAGATAGTCGGGTGTGAGTCACTCCTCCTGAGATGTGGTCCTAGGGCGCAGTTGGACTTGCTGCTGGTGTACCTTTTGCCTAGTTGCGCAGCAGCAGCCCTGCCTGAGCTTCTCGACATCCTCTCGGGGTTGGTGATTGAGTTCCCCAAACTTATAGTTTTGGGTGACTTCAATCTACCATCCCTGGGAGGATCATCTGAGTTAGCTCGGGAGTTCATGGCTTCCATGACAGCCATGGACCTGACGCAAGTAATTCATGGACCGACTCATGTGGGAGGCCACACCCTTGACTTGGTTTTTCTATCTGGACGGTGGTTAGATGATCTTGGTGGGGGCTCCCCAATTGTTACGCCCCTGTCATGGACCGATCATCATCTCCTGCGGCTGGTCTTCCGTTTTGCCACTCCCCGCTGTGGGTGTGTGGAACCAACTAGATGGTTCCGCCCCAGGTGCTTAATGGACCCTGAGAGGTTCCAGGCAGTGCTGGGGTCCCCACCTGCTCCCTTTGCTCACAACTCGGTGGATGCCTTAGTGGAAGCCTGGGAAAGGGCAGCCACGGAGGCACTTGACCGAGTTGTACCCTTGTGGCCCCTGACCCGGTGCAGATCCCAGCGGGCTCCATGGTTTTCCGTGGAGCTCCGGGAGATGAAGTGTCGGAGACGGGGCCTAGAGAGCTGTTGGAGATCCAGCCGATCCGAATCCGACCGCTTGTGACTAAGAACCTATATTAGGTCTTATCTCGCAGCGATAAGAGCAGCGAGGTCTAATCACTTCACTACCCTTATCGCGTCCGCAGATAATCGCCCGGCTGCCATGTTTAGGGTGACCCACTCTCTCCTTATTCAGGAGGTGAGGGAGGAACCCTTGCAGGGTCGTGCTGAGGAGTTTAGTCAACATCTGTTGGAAAAGATCGCTCGGATTCGGATCGGTTTGGACTCCGACTGGGCAGAGTCTGACGATCAGGACACGGGTGGTCTTGTTGATGTTATCTGGGAGGAGTTTGATCCTGTGACTCCGGAGGAAGTGGACAGGATTATGGGGAGGTTGAGCTCCACCACATGTTTATTGGACCCGTGCCCTTCCTGGCTGGTTTATGCGGCTCGGGAGGGGACACGAGGCTGGTTCCAGGCGGTTATATCTGCGTCTTTGAGTGAGGGCAGTTTCCCCACCGTCTTGAAGGAGGCGGTGGTGAGACCCCTCCTCAAGAAGCCTGCCTTGGACCCAGCTGTGTTAAATAACTTTCGTCCGGTCTCCAACCTTCGCTTTCTTGCGAAGGTTGTTGAGAGTGTGGTGGCGCATCAGCTCCCTCTGGTTCTGGATGAAGCGGATTATCTAGACCCGTACCAATCGGGTTTCAGGCCCGGGTACAGCACGGAGACGGCATTGGTCGCTCTGGTGAATGATCTCTGGAGGGCCCGGGACAGGGGATATTCCTCTGTCCTAGTCCTATTAGACCTCTCAGCGGCTTTCGATACCATCGACCATGGTATCTTGCTGCGGCGTCTCAGGGGATTGGGAGTGGGAGGCACGGTTTTTCAGTGGTTCTCCTCCTATCTCCTGGGACGTTCGCAGTCGGTGTTGGCAGGGGGGCAGAGGTCGACCTCGAGGCCTCTCGCTTGTGGAGTCCCTCAGGGGTCGGTCCTCTCGCCTCTCCTGTTCAAAATCTACATGAAACCGCTGGCTGAGATCATTCGTGGTTTTGGAGTTGGGTATCATCAGTATGCTGATAATACCCAGCTTTTTATTTCGACCCCAAACCACCCCAGTGATGCCCTCAACATAATGTCCCGCTGTCTGGAGGCGGTTCGGGTCTGGATGGGGAGGAACAGGCTTCGACTCAACCCTGACAAGACTGAGTGGCTGTGCATACCGGCATCTCGGGATATTCAGGATATCCCGTCTCTTTCTATGGGGGGTGAGTTATTACACCCCCGTAGATAGGGCTCGCAACTTGGGAGTCCTCCTAGATTCACAGCTTTCTTTAGAAGACCATATAGTAGCTGTGACTAGGGGGGCCTTCACCCAGGTTCGCCTGATGCGCCAGTTGCGGCCCTATTTAGAGCAGGATGCCTTACGTACGGTCACTCATGCGCTCGTGACCTCTCGTCTGGACTACTGCAACGCTCTCTACATGGGGTTGCCCTTGAAGACCACTCAGAGGCTCCAACTGGTACAGAATGCAGCTGCGAGAGTTGTGCTGGGAGTTTCCCGATACTCCCATGTTACACCTCTGCTCCACGAGCTGCATTGGCTTCCAGTTGTCTTCTGGGTGAGGTTCAGGGTGCTGGTATTGACCTACAAAGCCCTACATGGCATGGGTCCGGAATACCTTGGGGAGCACCTGCGGCCGGCATCAACTTCCCTCCACCCAGTACGCTCCCACAGAGAGGGCCTCTTCAGTGTACCACCGGTCAAAGAAGGCCGACTGGTGGCCCCCAGGAGGAGGACGTTCTCTGTGGGCGCGCCGGATTTATGGAACCATCTTCCGGTTGAGCTCCGGATGGCGCCCGACCTGCGCTCCTTCCGGCGCGATCTAAAGACGTATCTCTTCGAACAAGCTGGCCTGGCCTGATGGGGTGGGTTGGGTTTTTTATTACTTTTAATGTGTTTTAACCTATTGTAAGAGCTGTGGGCATTTGTTTAATCTCTTTTAATTTTTGTATTTTGTCTTTTAACATGTATTGCCCTGTTCACCGTCCTGAGTCCTTTGGGAGAAGGGCGGTATATAAATAAAATAAAATAATAAAATAAAATAAAATAAAATAAAATAAAATAAATAAAGACTCTCAGATAGATTTGTGGATTATTGGGTTCTTGTTTTCCTCCAATTCTCTTCAGCATTCCTGTACAACTAACTAAATACTCCATCCACCATCAAGACCACTAACAGCCCATACATGAATTTAACATTTAAATAAGGTTTAACAACAGTAGAGTAAAAAGACCAAAAAATGATAAGACACCAGGCCCAGACAGGCTACCAGCAGAATTATACAAATATTTACAACATACATTAATTTTACCAATGCAAAAAGTGTGTAACAGGGTATTACTAAAAGCCAAATTACCAAATACGTGGATAGATGCCAATATTATGCTAATACCCAAAGAAGACTCAGACTTGACCCTGATAAAGAACTACAGACCAATATCTCTACTAAATCTGGATTATAAAATCTTTGCTTCAATAATAGCAGAAAGACTAAAGAGATTCTTGATTGAATTTATACATTCAGACCAAAATGAATTTTACCAGAGACAAATAATTTAAGAATGATTTTAGACACATTGGAGTATTACGAAATGCACCCAGGAAAACAAATGGCTTTGAGTTTTTTAGACAGATAGCCTTTGATAATGTCAATTGGCAATTATGGTTTAACAACTATATGGACTTTGGAGAAAATTTTATGAGTATAATCCAAACAATTTATCACAGACAAATGGCCAAAATAATTGTGAATGGGAATTTCACAGAGAGTGTGAAAATTTCACAGAGAGTGTGAAAAAGGCACAGGACAAGGGTGTCCATTATCCCCACTATTATTTATCTTAAATCTGGAAGTGTTGAACAGGAATGTTGGACAGGATCCAGAAATCAAAGGAATGGAGATAAAAGATGAAAAGTACAAACTACAAGCATTTGCAGATGACTTGGTCTTTATATTGGACGATCTGTTAGAGACAAGTCCTAATATTAGCAAAGATTGAAGAATTTGGAGAATTAGCAGGACTGAAAATCAATAGAGAAAAGACTAAAGTTATAGTTTAAAACCTCACAGATAAACAAAAAAAATTATCAGAAAAAAACAGACCTTCAAGTACTTAAGAAAGTTAAATACCTGGAAATATATTTAACAGCAGGGTGTGCAACAATAAAAGAAGATAATTATGTAAAATTATTAAAACAAATAAAACTAGACTTGGAAAAATGGAAAAATCTACAACTATCAATCTAGGGAAGAATAGCGACTGTGAAAATGAACATTTACCAAAACTACTTTATTTCAAACAATACCGATAAAAATTGACAAAAAAAATTTCGATGAATTAAATACATCAATATTGAAATTTATCTGGCAAGGGAAAAAAGCTAGAATCAGACTGAAAATGTTACAAGAAGCAAAAGAAAATGGACGGTTTGGGCTACCAGACTGGGTCTTGCAACCACACTAACATGGTTAAAAGAATTGAGCTAGCATGGTGGTCACATCTGCAAATGCAAATGAGATATGAGAAAGATGCAAAAATATATGGTTTTAACAAAGACCAGAAAGTGTTAGACCAGATACTATTGTCATCAGATGACAAATTGATTATGAAACTGTACAGCTTTCTGTTAAATTTAAAGATGGATGATGAATAAGCTAAAGAAACAATGATAACTTGGGCAAAAAAACTTGGGGCACAATGTAAAGTTAGAAAAAAGACAAAACTTTGAGAAAGAAACTACAAAATAACAAGGGCAGCTACTTATAAAGAAAATTTATATAAAATGTTGTATATATGGCATTCACCACCTACAAGACTAGCAAAAATGTTTAAAAATATGTCTAGCAATATTTGGAAATGCAGACAAAATCTTGGTGGACATGCCCTAAAGCACACGTCAAACTTGCGACGTCACATGACGTCGCGCAATGTATTGGAGCTTTTTCTCCTTTGCCAGCAATGGGGTGGGAGCGGTTTTGGGATGACGCGTCCGGCCCACGGGCTGGCAGTTTGACACCCCTATTGGTCGAAAATACATAGGTGGCTAGAAAAGACAGTAGGAGCATGTAAACCATAAACCGGAATTATTTCTTTTAGATATAATCTCAGAAAATTATGATGAAAAATGTGTATACTTAATATTACATATATTAACAGCAGCGAGAATTACATTTGCTCAATACTGGAAAAAAGGAGAAGTACCATCTGTAGAAGGCATAATAAAGAAAATTTTGGACTGTGCAGAAATGGATAGGCTCACATTGAAAATGAAGGGGAAGCAAGATTCAGAATACTTTCAAACATGGGAAAATTTTTATAAATGGTTAGAAAAATGGAATAAAGGGTAAGAATGGATATTGTATTACTTTTAATGTCAAACATACAAACCCAGATGTGTTGCTTACTAAATACTAAAGATTGTTACTGTAAAAATTAATAAAAGATACATAACCCGGCCAAGACTGAGTGGCTGTACATACCGTCATCTCGTTTAATCCAAGAGGTTCCATCTTTGACTATAGGAGGAGAGATGTTACCTCCCATTGATAGAGCACGCAATCTGGGCGTCCTCCTAGATTCACGACTCAGTTTTGAAGATCATATTGGAGTCGTGGCTAGGGGGGCATTTGCACAGATTCGCCTTATATACCAATTGCGCCCCTTTTTGGACCGAGATGCCCTACGTACAGTCACCCACGCACTCGTTACCTCCCGTATAGATTACTGTAATGCTCTCTACATGGGGCTGCCCTTGAAGACCACCCGGAGGCTTCAGCTGGTGCAGAATGCAGCTGCACGGGTTGTGATGGGAGCACCCCCATACTCCCATATTACACCCCTCCTGCGTGAGCTGCATTGGCTACCGGTTGCCCTCCGGGTGAGATTTAAGGTGCTGGTACTTACCTTTAAAGCCCTACATGGCGTAGGCCCGGGATACTTGCAGGACCATCTGCTGCCGGGAACAAATTCCCATCGTCCAGTACGCTCACACAGAGATGGCCTCCTCAGGGTACCGTCAGCTAGGCAATGTCGGCTGGCGACCCCCAGGGGGAGGGCCTTCTCTGTGGGAGCGCCAGCCCTATGGAATCAGCTCCCCCCTGAGCTTCGGATGGCCCAAAATCTCCAATCCTTTCGCCGCGGCCTCAAAACACTCCTTTTCCACCAGGCTGACCTGGACTGACAGGCATTTTAATTAATTATATTTAGAATTTTTAATTTATTTTTAGTTTTTAATTTTAATTTATTGCAGATGATTTTAATTTTATTTTTATCTTGATTTCTGTACTTATTATATGTTTTGTTGTTAGCCGCCCTGAGTCCTTCGGGAGATAGGGTGGGATATAAATCCCATCAATAAATAAATAAATAAATAAAAATAGTTAACTAAAATCTGAAAAAAACCCAGTATAGATAAACATCATATTACCAGCCCCAAATTTGAATCTTTTAAAGTGAATCTGAATTCTTCATACAATATAATCTTGTACTATTCATTTGCATTCCTACAGAATCTTGGTACAGATATAGCCTTGAATATACAGAAGAAATTATCCTTGTCTTGTAATGATCCATGAAGAGGCATCTTGCTTTTCATGATATATTTAAGAATTTTACGAGCACTGAATTTTAATAAATATATTTTCAAAAGCTTTGGAAAAATATTTCAAAATTCTCAGCTGCTACAAAAGCTGTACAGCTAAATCATATGTAAAATCATATGTCTAGTGTGTACCACTTTCCTAGCCCTGAATGCCTTCTTACTTTCTTACCTTACAAGAGGATGAGGAGGCTCAGAGAGAGACATATCGCTACTGGATGATGCACTAACAGGACGCTCCTGAGCTTTGTTCTCTTTATCAGATTCTCCAGATGGTTGATATCCAGGTTTGGACTGGGAAGAAAAATTGACATGTTTTATACAATAAGGGCAAACTGAATCAATAATGTATTGGACTATGAACTATACTATCCCATGACTTTCATGACTGAGGATTTGAACATGAATCTTTGCAATATAATTAAATAAAGTAACAACTATATAATGACTCGAATAAATAGCCAAGGCTTATACTCCATGAGTATTACAGTTGTATAATCAAGGCTTTCAGCGACAGGATGGTTTCTAAATGTGTTCAACTAAACATATCTAGAATGAATCTTCAGACACTTCCTTAATGTGGAAGGAGCAGGAGCAGCTAGGATTAACACATGTTGACGACCAGGAAAGAATACAGGGCCCTTATCTATTTTGTGCCTGTCTGCGTTTTTAAAAATGCTTTAATCTGGCTAATGTCTATTCACATCTTACGCTATGCTAAAAAATGTATATTATACTACAGTTGCAGACTACAAGAGCTGTTGGCAATTCTTATACATCTTGCTAATTCTATTCTTACTTACCCTGTTCCTGATTCCGTCTTTAGGCAACCGTGGAATTTAATAGATAACTCTGACTAGTCTCTTTTAGCTTGAATTACCTCAACAAGTTTAATAGTATTAAGGGGATAAAACCTAAACCCTACCTAATGTGATATAACTCACCTTCAGATCTCAAAAAAAGTACCCAGGCATTAATATCAAGGAAAGGGCAACAAATGAACGCAACAAATGAACAAATGCAACAAATGAATAAATAACAGCTATTTCTGCTTATTGTATGCATTTTTTTAAAAGTAACATGGAAAACATACAGAAACTATTCCAACTCTTATCAAGATACCTGAACTTCTTGCACAGAGAGTGCTGGATTCTCCAGCAATGTTTGTTCCAAGAACAATTTAGAATAAGTTTCTTGTAACTGTTTAGTGACCGTTTCAGATGTTGACGTTGTCTTTGTTTTACTGGCAACAGCTTCTTTTTGTTTCTTGTAAAGTTCCTTGAGTCTTTTATTTTTTTGCTCTGTTGCCTCTTTTTGTGCTTTCTTTTCTTCACTTTGTCTCCTCTTCCTAGCCTCTCGCTGTCTGGCAATATACTGGCGCACTTCATCTGCATCATAGTGGCGTTTCTTTAAGATAAACTGAGTGTCTTCACTGATGGGAACTTTGTCTGATTTTTTTTTGCTTGGACTGTGACTTCTAGAAAAGGGAGATGCTTCTGATTCCTGATTCTGACATTCTTCATTCCTCTTCTCTGAATCCTGAACTACAGAATCCAGTTGCAGATCATCAAGAATCCCACGGATTTCTACTGGCAAGAAATCCTTATTTACACAATCATTTCCTAGTCCCCCATTGTGAGGAGCAACATCTTTTTTCTTCAGGTTCTTTGCTCTTATTTTGCTCCATGAACGCTCAGGACATTTTGTGAGGAGTGTTACATCCACGGGCACATTGCAGTCGGTTTCTTTTACTTGAGCTGAGGATACTAGAGGGAAGCGGAGGGAGAAGATCAGAATTTAACATTAGCAAGTAACTAAGATTCAAATTAGCACATTCATCTCAATATCCACTATGTGGGACATTATTTGATGGGCATTATTTTTTAATCTATCTTATTTTACGAGATTTGAACACTTTATCCAGAAACTACATTCTTTAATACAGAAGGAAAAATTGCTTTTAAAAGGTTGGAATTAATGTTGGGTAATAAAATAATATGCAACTGCAATGTAATTTTTTTTAACCATTATCTGAAAAAGAATATATAGAACTTTGGAAACTGGTAATGAGAGAATTAGTTATAGCTATAATTTTCATGTTCTCAGATTTTCAACTGGAACATCCACGAGAGTTTGCTATATTACAGAAATTATTTATAGCATAATCAGACTGTATATAGGCTCTAGAATACAGCTTCTCTTACAAAATTACAATTTTGCAAAACCGGGTGTGATCAGCAATGGAATCATTTATTTTAAGAATAGAAAAAATACTTGACAACTGCCTTCGTCTAAAAATGATAAAAATTCTTACATTTTTTTCCTTGAAGATTCTTTTATTGGTAGCAAAATATTTCACGAAATATTGCTGGGTGCTCAAGCATGGTAAATCTTAAGTTTTATTTACATTTACCATTTTGTGTCTTTTAAAAAAGGAATGAATTAGTAATTCTGTGCTGTACAACAATAGTCCCCAATCTTTTTTGCTCCAGGGAGAGGGGATGGTTTCGCATGCACTGCTTGCGCAAATGCAGCTCCGTGCACTTGCGTGCCATTTGTCTGGCCCAGTTCCCCAAAAGCTGTGGCTCAGTACTGGGCCTCACTCTGGGGGTTGGGGACCCCTGCCATACGGTATTCATTCAGCCTTTAAAGTGAAGCTATCACTTTTTCTATTTTGCTATTTAAAGAATTCTGTGTGCAATATGATCTAAAGAATGATTGTTCAGAATTAGTTCCATTTTGTTCACTGTATTCATTGGCATGAAAAATTCTCTCTCTCTCTCTCTCTCTCACACACACACAGAGAGAGAGAGAGAGAGAGAGAGAGAGAGAGAGAGAGAGAGAGAGAGAGAGAGAGATAGAGAGATTTAACTTACCAGATTTAATAAATTTATCTTTTTCACTCCTGTCACTAGACAATATCTGAGTGTTTGGCTGCTCTAGTTTAGGCACTGGACCCAGTATTTTCTTTGCTAGTCTTTGTCCATGTCGCCAGGATGTTGTACTTATTGTGTTGGCACCATCTAAACCAAGAAAAAAAAAACATTTAACATTTCTTATTGAAAAACACACCACTACTCAATCTTTCAAGGCAAATACATGGATAGAAGTGGCAAGAAAAGGAAATGCACTGCTGTCTCACCCTTTCACAGAATGACATCACCACCTGAAATTAGTAGCACTCTTTTACTAGTCTCCCAGAGTTCCTTCTTCATGGGTTTCTATTGAACTAACGTTACCGACTTCCGGGGAAGCAGTGGTGGACGGAATGCGTCTCCACAGAGAGCAGAGCTGATGACCGTGGCAGAAAGAGAAGCCAGTGAATGGATCAGCTCCTCAAACCCCCCTCTAGAACAAGAGCTCCTTACAGTGGGCCCCATGAGGAGACCACAGAACAAGGCTTTATTAGCAAATGATAAAAGAGGAGATATGAGATGAACAGATTTTTGGCTGAAATTGTTTGCAAACCTTTGGCTGAAAGGTGATAACCTGCTGAAATTGTTTGTACATGTCTTGATGAAGGGAGAAATATTTTCTTGTGTAACTTTTTTCCCCTTCTCCCTTTTTTTGATTTTATTTGATTTTATTAAATTTATATGCCACCCTTCTCCCTGAGGACTCAGGGCGGCTCACAACAATAAAAATTAAAAAACAGAGTAAAAAATTTAAAAAAGAATTAAACAATAGATACAATAATTACGAGACAATTTAACCCAGTAAAAAGCCTAATTAAAAATCGTAGTCAGTCCAGACCCGCTTGTTGGAACAACCAGGTCTTCAGGTCACGGCATTTTTTTGTTAGCATTATTTTTTTTATCTTTGTATTTTAAATTTAATAATAACAATAATAATTTCTTGCATTCTTAAATTAAAGCTATCCTTGCCTTTAATCTTTGCTTACTTTGCTTAGTCTCTCTTTATATCCTTCAATGTGTTCTACAGAGAGTAATACTGAGAAAATCTACAGAACTCTTGCAGTGAAACTTAAGATCTTCACCTTAGCATAGGGTCATGTATCTGCAATGCTTGGTTAACATGACACATGCTATTAATATGTCATATTTGAGGAAACAGTAAGCAAGCATGAGGATAGTGAGAGAATATGACTGTAGTCCTCAGACACGTGGAAGCAGCTCTCATGTACATTATTTGAAAAGTATAACAAGCCAACGCTGATGATTGTCAGTCAGTCATGAATGAATGAATGATAAAACCTGTATGCCACCTGACTGTCAATGACTCTTGGTAGCTCACAATATTTAAACAAAAAATTACAATAAAATGCACCTGATTTAAAATCAGGACTTGAAAGTTGGGCAATCTTCTGGGTTTTCCGCACTGGTTTGTGTCCTTTTTTCTCTTTTCTTTCAGTAGGTATCTTTATTGCAGGCAAATCCTCTTCTGAAAAATGTGTTGAAGAACCATTAGTGCATCAAGGAAACTCCCATCAAAACTACAGGAGGATATTATAGCAACTATTATTAATTTTCAAATCAGAACTCATTGAAACAAGGTATGAATTAAGTTAAAGAATTTTTTTCTTTATATGTATAGGAATTCTGAGAAAAAGGGCTTCAAAGTATTAATTATTTATAATTAATATAATAATTATTATTAATTATTAATTACAGGCTCATGGGTTAAGCACTGCTTTTCATGTAAATACTCACAAAATTACTCTGGCTATTTACCTGCCAACTGGAATTCTAAATCTCGACATAACTCTCTACTGAGGTTCAGAAATTCCTCTTCACACCATACCTTTCCATCAGGAGTACGAATTTTGGCTTCTGATGGATTGAAACCTAAAAGAACAATACATTTAACTTTAGCAGATTAAAATACTCATGACGTTCTATTGAGGAAGTTAGTTTTATCTTGCGCATCTGATATATTGGTTATCAAATACAAAGCTATTTAGATTTCAAGTCTCTACTACCTGAAAGTAGCTGAGACGTTTCTGTCTAAAAACATTCAATATTAAAAACAAAGATAAAAAACAAAATGAAGTATAAATTCCCAATCCTTATGCACACAATTAACAAATCTTTACAAAACCATTAGAATACTACCACTATATTATACATTTGTGGTCCATTTGTAGCCAATTATTTGTTACCAGTTCCATGTTCAGCTACCAGTTCCGGGAAAGGTTTTCTAGGTGAAGTAGTAGTACACATTAAAAAAAACCTGCATATAATTCAACAACAAATACTATTCACAAAGAGTTTGTCACAATATATTATTGACAAAAAAGAGGAGAAAATATATGATGTGACAACAGATTAAAGTTTGGAAGGTGGAAAAAAAATTAAAAACTTTAATTTTGAAATAATGTTAGGTGGGTTTTTAATCGATCCCGAGAAGGGAACAGTGGAAATCTTAGCCTTTATTACACAACCCAGAGATTTTTTCCCATATATACATTTTCTTTAGAAACTATGTACCTTTATAGGAGGGAACCATTGGTGCTGTTGCCACTTTTCTGACTTTAGGAGTCACTATATTTTCAGGAGCTGCAACAGTTATAGGATGATCAGAATACGCAGGATCATGTCCTCTGGTAGTCAGTTCTTCTGGACACTCCCATTGCTTTCTAATTCGTTCTTTCAGTTTTTCCAGTTTATCATCATGCTGATGCTGCTTTAAAATATCTAATCTATGGGCACTTGAGGTACTGGCAGAAGAAGCAGAAGATTCTACCAATTGTAATTCTTTTAGTTCATTTTGGATTAATGAACTTGGAGATATTTTTGTATACTCATCGCCTTTGGATTCCTCACGTTTTTCTTCTTCTAATTTTGTAGGATTCACCACATCTGAACTTTGCAAAGCGTTAATTGCTGGATGGTCATTCAAATAGCGAACAACAGTTTCATCTGTAGAAGATGAGCTTTTCAAATCTCTGCCATGCAAATCTGGTTCTCCTTTATCATAGATCATACCAATTCCTTCTGCTTTATTCCCTGCTTCTTTATACTTCAGACGTCTGGCCAATTGGCAAGAGGTTTTGTAAGATGGTGACCACCGAGAATCTCTAACAGAAGCACATTAAACATTAAAATGAAAACAAGAACTCTAACAAACCTATGTTTGTCATAAAACAAAAACAACTTTGAACTTGAGAGAAAGAAATAAGCAATTTGAAAATCTTTTTTTCTCCTGTCATTGAGAATGTCCTGTCATCCAGGCCTTTTCATTTTGAAACTATAATTCTAAGCAAGATAATAATTCCTTTTTCCTCTCCAGTTCCAAGATTTCACGAACACAGAAACATGGATTGGCATTTTCACTATCAGATATCCAAAGGATCTTGGCTATAAAAAGCCAAACTAAAAAGTCCCCTTCAGTAACCTTTCTAGGTCAACAGTATGAAACAGCATAGTAACTTCCTTAATAGTCATGATATTGCAGTTCATGTAGACCTACTAAGCACATCTCTTTTCCCAAATAATGAGCTAAAACAAGAATGCTCCCTCACTTTCCCATAAGAACATAGAGGGAATGTGATACATGGTACTTGCTTCCACCAAACCAGGGAGGAGGGGAAAGCACCCTAGTCTTTGCTATAGAAAGGCAGGGGATATGATACAGGAAAAAAACCTTATTTCATGAACTGTATTGTTCTCTCGGATAAAATAGCATCAAAAGGTTCAAGTAGGATAATTTCCTCACTTAGTATATTTTTCCTCTCCCAAGAACCATTAACGCCTTTCCCTCACTCTTAGAATGGAGGTGATTACTGTCTTTACAATGCAGCTAGTATCATGGTAACTTGGTAAAAACATTGTCTTCTCAAGGTGAAACAGAAATCGTTATCAATGTGTGTTAAGTTCTTCAAAAACAGAAAATAATTATGCTTACAGTTTACTTGTATAATCCCTGCAATAGTAAAATGACAAAGCTAATCAAACTCACCTGAAAGAAGCCAGGGGCTGACGAAATTCCACATGTCCATTCGGACTCACATTGCTATCCAAAGCGGTAACACGAAGAGGCTTGCGGAAACAACTTTCCTTGTTTTGACTGGAAGACCTGCACTCTGCAACAAAAATCAAGACGTCTTTCATGCATCTCTAAGGATTCAATAGGAAGTCAAGAACTATGGTAAAAATTAACATTAGATAGACTTTCAATATAATTTCAAGCTTGCGAATACCCACTGAAAGGTAATAGATAAAAGAGCTGCATTAATTATACACAAATACACGCACAAATTTGAGACTTTTCATGAAATTACAAACAAGACAGTTACACAATAAAGGATAAGTTATTATAAGTTATTGTGACTACTAGAAGTTTGTGGTAGCGGGAACACTGTTTCCAGTGTGCAAAACACTGCTTTCAAATTTAGCAGTGTCTGGAACTTAAAAGACATATTTAAATTTAAAATGCTGCTCTATGCTTTACTCTACATTTGTCCGGAAGTTTGGACTCTACTCAGTTTCAATTGTTTTGCACTTCCATACTCTAACTTCATCGCAATGAAACACGATAATCAAAGGACAGGTAGTGCTTTCTTACTTACCACTTAGTTAGCAACTATTCAAAGTTCTGATGTTTCTGAAAAAATAACTTTACAACTAATTTACAACCATTTACAACTTCAGTCACATGATGATCTCTATTATAGTCAGTACATATTGTCCTGTGCCTATGGTTGACTTATTTTTTTTATTTATATTTTGTTTATATTTAAATTTATATACCGCCCTATTCCTGTAGGACTCAGGGCGGTTTACAGGGAAAATTAAAAGTTAAAATACATCACATACAATTAAAAACGATTAAAAGTAAGATTAAATTAATCCCTGAACTTAACTAAAACCCCATTAATTAAATAATTAAAACCCCTCAGTCTGGGCCAGACAGCTCAAAAAACCAAGTTTCCAAGTCCCTACGAAATGAGCGAAGGTCGGGGGCGGTCCTAAGCTCTGTGGGAACCTGGTTCCAAAGGGCCGGTGCGCCCACAGAGAACGCCCTTCCCCTGGGAGTAACCCGCCGGCATTCCTTAACTGGCGGTACCCTAAGAAGGCCCTCCCTGTGAGAGTGCACAGGACGATGGGAAGTTGATGCCGGCAGCAGGTGTTCCCTTAGATAATCCAGACCCAAGCCATTTAAAGCTTTATAGGTCATTACCAGCACCTTGAATCTCACCCGGAGGGCAACCGGAAGCCAATGTAGCTACAGTGATTGGAGAGGAAGAGATTGCAAGAGATATGTTTGCTCTTCTACATATCAAAACCAATGCAATCATGCAGGAGCTCAGGACTGGAGCAGTGGTCTTCAACCTTTCTGGCTTTGCAGACCATTGGCAACGGTGGGCGAGGGGGAGAGGGGATGGTTTCACGCAAACAGCTGGTGCGCATAGCTCCATTTGCGCAAGTACTCTGTCTGCTGTGTGGGCGAGTGTAGGGAGAAACAAGTTATTTCTATAGGCCCGTGGTGGCAAACTTATGCCACACATGCCACAGGTGGCACACAGAGCCCTCTCTGTGGGCACACATGCCACCGCCCCAGTACTAGGCCTTCAGCTAAGTTTTATAAAACCTTTTTGATTTCGGCCTCCACTGCCGTGTGCAAAAAAAAAAAAAGAGGTTCAATCAATCAATTTCAACTTCTCACCGGAAAAAAAAGATCGCACAAAGTTGGAATTGATTGATTAAACTTTTTAGTCCCACCCAGTCTGCCGTTACCACCGCAGCCACGCCCAGCCAATGGGCCACGCCCACCCGGCACCCGATGACATATAAGTGGGTTTTGGGTTGCAGTTTGGGCACTTGGTCTCTAAAAGGTTCGCCATCACTGCTATAGGCAATCTCTTCTTTGTCAGACAACAGAGTAAGTTGTTCGTTTTTCTAAACATCAAAAAAAATGTCTCTTTCTAGCTGGAAAGCACACTTAGTAATCACTTTGATTAGCACTGTAGCTATCAATCTCAATTATGTTCATTAAATGAGGACTACCTGTAATGACAAAGTATGACGCTATTCCTTCTTCCTGTTTATTTTTAATAATGCATCAATGAAACATACAAACACAAATCAGTGCTAGCAATATTATAATAGCTAAAAGTAAAATTTCAAAGATGAAAGAACTTGGAAGGGGGGTTTGTGGAATTTCATTTATTTCCAGCTACAATTAAAGTTTTTGAAACAATGGTAGGAAACAGCTGAACCAAATACTTAAGAGACCTAGTCACTTTCAACTGAGGCTTGAATGTGGTTTTCTATTTTTAATTTTTATTTGCAATGAATCTTGCTGTGATAGAGTAGCTTTGTTAATCATGGTAGATAATTATAAATTCTTCTGAAGAGGGCTCTAGTAGAAAACTTCTAGTCTTATGATTTTCTCTCAAATTTATAACATTTCTGGGTTTAAAAAACAACAACATGACAAGTTTGGGATAAGTTCACTTATACAGAATTGGGAGCAACAGAGAAATTTCTAGCCATATTAATGTCTTGGTAAAAGATTTTTACGCTGGCCCAGTTTAATTAGTGTGGTAACTGAAAGAGCCTCAGGACTGAACGTTATTTATACTCTTTATATTAAAAAATTAAATTTGTTTTAATTTTTTTTGGTTTTTAAAACCTTAGAGTTAAAAATGAAAGTATAGTAAAAAATAGTAATATATTTGTGAACCACTAATGGAAGCTTTGTTGTTAGCTGCAAAGTCGTGTCCGACCCATCGCGACCCTATGGACCATGTTCCTCCAGCCCTTCCTGTCTTCTACCATCTTCTGGAGTCCATTTAAGCTCACGCCTACTGCTTCAGTGACTCCATCCAACCACCTCATTCTCTGTCGTCCCCTTCTTCTATTGCCCTCAATCTTTCCCAGCATTAGGCTCTTCTCCAGCGAGTCCTTCCTTCTCATTAGGTGGCCAAAATATTTGAGTTTTAGCTTCAGGATGTGGCCCTCTAAAGAGCAATCAGCAGTCCGCTAGGTTGACCAGTTTGATCGCCTTGCAGTCCAAGGGACTCACAGGAGTCTTCTCCAGCACCATAGTTCAAAGGCCTCAATTTTTTGGTGCTCAGCCTTTTATATGGTCCAACTTTCACTGCCATACATTGCAACTTGGAAGACCACAGCCTTGACTATACGCACTTTTGTTGGCAGGGTGATGTCTCTGCTTTTTAGTGTGCTGTCTAGATTTGCCATGGCTTTCCTCCCGAGGAGCAAGCGTCTTTTAATTTCTTGACTACACTCCCCATCTGCAGTGATCTTGGAGCCCAGGAAAATAAAATTTGTCACTACCTGCATTTCTTCCCCAACTATTTTCTAGGAATTGAGAGAGCCGGATGCCATGTTCTTGGTTTTCTTAATGTTAAGTTTCAACCCAAGCTTTGCACTCTCCTTCTTCACCCGGAACAAGAGGCTCTTTAGTTCTTCTTCACTTTCTGCCATTAGAGTGGTATCATCTGCATATCTTAGGTTGTTGATATTTCTTCTGGCAATCTTAATTCCAACTTTTCATTCATCTAGTCCTGCCTTTCTCATGATGTGCTCTGCATATAAGTTAAATAGGCAGGGTGACAGTATACAGCCTTGCCGGACTCCTTTCCCAATTTTGAACCAATCAGCGGTTCCGTGTCCAGTTCTCACTGTTGCTTATTGGCCCACATATAATAATAATAATAATAATAATAATAATAATAATAAGAAGAAGAAGAAGAAGAAGAAGAAGAAGAAGAAGAAGAAGAAGAAGAAAAAGAAGAAGAAGAAGAAGAAGAAGAAGAAGAAGAAGAAGAAGAAGAAGAAGAAGAAGTAGAAGTAGTAGTTGGAAGGGACCTTGGAGGTCATCTAGTCCAACCCCCTGCTCAGGCAGGAAACCTTATACCATTTCAGGCAAATGGCTGTCCAGTCTCTTCTTAAAAACCTCCAGTGTTGGAGCATTCACCACCTCTGGAGGCAGGTTGTTCCACTGGTTAATTGTTCTAACTGTCAGGAAGTTTCTCCTTAGTTCTAGGTTTATTTTATTTTTATTTTTTTATTTTATTACATTTATATACCGCCCTTTCCCTGAGGACTCAGGGCGGTTTACAGGGAATTAAAAACCAACAATACAAAAGTTAAAACCAGTTTAAAAAAGATTAAACTTATCCCTGTGCAAATAAAACCCCAGTTAAAATAAATTAATCCTCAGCCTGGGCCAGAGAGCTCAAAGAGCCAGGTCTTCAGGCCCCGGCGGAATGAACGGAGGTCGGGGGCAGTCTTCAGCTCCACTGGCAGCTGGTTCCAGAGGGCAGGCGCTTCTCTCCTTGACTAGTTTCCATCCGTTGCTTCTTGTCCTGCTTTCAGGTGCTCTGGAGAATAGCTTGACTCCCTCTTCTTTGTGGTAGCCCGAGATATTGGAACACTGCTATCATGTCACCCCTCACTCTTCTCTTCGTTAAACTACACATACCCAATTCCAGCAACCATTCCCTATATGTTTTAGCCTCCAGCCCCCTAATCATCTTTGTTGCTCTTCTCTGTACCCTTTCTAGAGTCTCGACATCTTTTTTACATCGTGGTGACCAAAACTGGATGCAGTATTCCAGGTGTGGCCTTACCAAAGCATTGTAAAGTGGTATTAGTACTTCACTTGATCTTGATTCTATCCCTGTTAATGCAGCCCAGCACTGTGTTGGCTTTTTTGGCAGCTGCAGCACACTGCTGGCTCATATTGAAGTGATTGTCTACTAGGACTCCGAGATCCCACTCACAGTTATTACTATTGAGCAAGGTACCACCTATACTATACCTGTGCATTTGATTTTTCCTGCCTAAATGTAGAACCTTACTTTTTTCACCATTGAATTTCATTTTGTTAGATAGTGCCCAGTGTTCGAGTCTGTCCAGATCCTTCTGTATCTTAAGCCTATCTTCTGGAGTATTGGCTATTCCTGCCAGCTTGGTGTCGTCTGCAAATTTGATGAGTTCCCCATCTATCCCCTCATCCAAATCGTTAATGAAGATATTGAAGAGCACTGGGCCCAGAACAGAGCCCTGGGGCACCCCACTACACACTTCCTTCCATGTAGATGCAGTTCCATTGAGGACCACACGCTGAGTACGGCCTGTCAGCCAGCTACGAATCCATCTGGTGGTGATGCTATCTAACCCACATTTTTCTATCTTATCAAGTAGTAGGTTATGATCTACTTTATCAAATGCCTTACTGAACTCCAAGTAAATTATATCTACAGCATTCCTCTGGTCCACTAGTTTTGTCACTTGGTCAAAGAATGTAATAAGATTTGTCTGGCATGATCTGTTTTTGACAAACCCATGTTGACTTTTAGTGATGACTTTGTTTGCATGAAGGTGTTCGCTGATTTGTTGTTTGATTATCTTTTCCAGAATCTTCCCAGGTATTGAGGT
This sequence comes from Vipera berus, assembly GCF_964194415.1. NCBI lineage: Eukaryota > Metazoa > Chordata > Lepidosauria > Squamata > Viperidae > Vipera > Vipera berus. The sequence continues at coordinate 110,840,584 of NC_138204.1, forward strand.
CAGGCTGATAGGTCTGTAGTTTCCTGGATCTATTTTTTCCCTTTTTTGAAGATGGGAACTACATCAGCTCTCTTCCAGTCCTCTGGTAGTTCCCCAGTGCTCCAGGATCTTTGAAAAATATAGTTCAGTGGGTCTGCCAGTTCCTTGAGAACCTTGGGGTGTAATCCATCTGGTCCTGGTGATTTGAACTCGTCTAGGCTGGACAGGTGCTCACTTACCATTTTCTTGCCTATCTTAACTTGTGTTTCTATTCTGTTTTTTATGGCACTGGTTTGGGTAGGTTGGACTGTTTTTTCCCTTTGTGTAAAGACAGATGCAAAAAACGAATTAAATAGTTCTGCTTTCTCCCTATTGCTTGTCACCTTCTTGCCACTTTCCCCCACTAATGGACCAATCATTTCCTTAACTTTTTTCTTGTTTTTTATATGTTGAAAGAAGCTTTTTTTGTTATTTTTGACTTTGGTCGCAAGCCTTAGTTCATTTTGGGCCTTAGCTTTCCTCACTTCATTTTTGCAGGCACGGGCTATTTGCTGATATTCTGACTTAGTTATGTGCCCCTCTTTCCAATTCTTATACTTGTCCTTTTTATCTTTCAATTTATCAGAGTTCTTTATGCAGCCATGCTGGTTTCTTTTGAGGGCTGTTATTTTTCTTCTTTGTTGGTATTGTACTAGACTGGGCCTTTATTATCTCACTTTTCAAAATTTCCCAAGCTTCTTGAGTTGTTTTCCCCTTTAGGATTCTCATCCATGGAATTCTTCCCATGGTCTAAGTTTATTGAAATTAGCTCTTTTAAAGTCCAAGACTCTAGTTTGGCTGTGTTCTATTGCTTGTGCCTCCAGAATATTGAATTCCAATACTGCATGATCACTTCCCCCCAAGGTTCCTGTGGCTTCGACACCTTCTATCATTTCATCTGTTTGTGAGAATTAAATCCCCTAGTTCCCTTCTCTACTTTTTGGGAGAGAAAGTTGTCTGCTAGGTTTGACAGGAATCTGTTTGATCTTCCACTTGGTGCAGAGTTTGTCTCCCAGTTGAGATCAGGGTAATTAAAGTCCCCCATTACTATTGTGATGTGCTTCTTACATACCTTAGTTACCTGACTAGCAAAAAGTTCATCTATAAGTTTCTCAAGAGACAAATAAGATGGTCTGGTACGCCCATCTCTTTAAGAACTTGCCACAGTTTGTTGTGATCCACACAATCAAAGGCTTTAGCATAGTCAATGAAGCAGAAGTAGATGTTTTTCTGGAACTCTCTAGCTTTCTCCATGAGCCAGTGTATGTTGGCAATTTGATCTTCGAAATCCTGCCTGTATTTCTGGTAGTTCTCGATCCACATACTGCTGGAGTCTAGCTTGTAGGATTTTAAGCATAACTTTACTAGCATGAGAAATCAGTGCAATGGTGCGATAGTTTGAACATTCTTTGGCACTGCCTTTCTTTGGAATTGGAATGTAAACTGATCTTTTCCAATCCTGTGGCCACTGTGGAATTTTTCCAAATTTGCTGGAAGCTTTACATTATATCAAATTTATAAGCTCATTTTTTCTCTCATTTTTATTATTTTATGTATTTTATTAAACATTTCAGAAATAATAAAGAAAACAGAAGAAAATAAAGCTTAATAAGTCAAAAAAGGTCTCTAAAGCCAAAGTAATAATGTTTCCAGTACGTAATTAATTATAAATCATGAAATATAATACATTGCTTTAAGCAACTAAAGATTAAAGTTCTAATTAAGGATAAATATTAAGAACTATGGTTAACACAGTATGAAGCTAATGATGAACTCAAATGGCAAGATAACTACAATACCGTGCAGCTTCTTTTTGATGTCAACATAGTTCAGGGGCAAAAGCGGCTTCAATTTATGACACATTTTGGACACAAAGTAAGAACAGAAAACAACTAATGCTGCTCATTTTCCATTTTTCGCTGAACAGTTGAAATGGAACAAAGAATTTTATCACACAATAGCATGACCTATTCCAATTCCACCAATTAATTCTATGAGAGAACGTTGGTGCTCTCTGAGCTTGGTTGTTTTCTTGCAGATGTTTCATTACCCAAACTAGGTAACATCATCACTGAGGAATGAAACATCTGCAAGAAAACAACCAAGCTCAGAGAGCACCAAGTACCCCACATTTCAGCTCTGAGCTATAAATATTCTCCTTTATTAATCTATTCTGTTTATACAAATGTTTACTTACGTTAGCAATAGTTATTAACATGTATAACCATAGCCTATCTCCCATCTTCAAATGTCAGAAGTGGCACATTGCAGCATGATTACTCAAGGGACCACTTTTGTATTCATACCTAAGCATTATGAGTTTGGGCAAACGTAGAATCAGTCTAAACCTAAGAACCTCTGTAAGCTGTGCATAATCACTGCAGGCAATTCCCATCTTTCCTCTCAGTTCCCACTACTAAAGTGTCCCTTATAAAGCTTAATAGAGGGGGAACAGAGAGCATATGGACCGCTCAAAAACTATAATTAAAGGTAAAGAGTTGATTTGTTTTACAGTCTCTTTAATAACGTAGACCACGGCAACCCGCGGTTCTGGAGCCGCATGCGACTCTTTCAGCCTTCTCCTGCGGCTCCCAGTTTGCAGAGACACAGATAGAGGCACTTGCGCCTCTCTCTCTCTCTCTGTCATTTTGTGTCTCTGTGTGTGTGTGTGTGTGTGTGTGTGTGTGTGTGTGTGTGTGTGTAACTCACGCTGTTCTCCGAGAAGCTGACAAGCTTATTGGGCAGGGCTCCTGCCTTTGCTGCGTCTCCACAAGAAGCAGCAGAAAGCAAGGCAGGACAGCCAGCCCAATAAGAATGTGTGTCAGCTTATCCGAGAACAGTGTGAAGCCAGCTTGCCAGGTGAGCAGAAGATCAGAGAGAGGGAGAGAAAGAGGGAGAGAAAGAGAGAGAGAGGGAGAGGGAGAAAGAGAGAGAAGGGAAGCGCAAGTGCTCCTCTGTCTCTGTCTCTCTCTCTCACACACACACACACACACACACAAACAAACAAACAAACAAACAAACAAACTGAGTGGGGGAGAGGACTGGCAGACCAAGGGCAGAAAGAGTGAGGAAGGGAGAGAGAGATAGAAAGGGAGGGAGCGAGAGAGAAAATATGAATGTATGTGGTTGTCCTTACTGTACTTTTAGTAAAGAATGTTTAATGAAATATTTTGATGGGTTTTTTTAATGTAAAAAGCTTAATACAAACTCATATGAACAACGCACGACATATCACACCATGTCATCATTTATTTTACAAAAAGAAAGCCAAAATGGAAAAGCCACGTGCGAAAAAATAAGTATACCCTATGATTCAAGAGCTTGTAAAGAACCATTTTTCGCTTAAAGTAATTGTTTTCTGTATGACTTTATCAGTCTCTCACATTGTTTTGGAGGAATTTTGGCCCACTCTTCTTTACAACATTGCTTCAGTTCATTGAGGTTTGTTGGTATTTGTTTATGCACAGCAATCTTGAGGTCCCACCGTAGAATTTCAATCGGGTTGAGGTCTGGACTTTGACTGGGCCATTGCAACACCTTGATACTTTTCTTTTTCAGCCATTCCGTTACAGATTTGCTGGGGTGCCTAAGATCATTGTTGTATTGCATGACCCAATGTCGGCCAAGCTTTAGCTGTCAGACATGGCCTCACATTTGACTCTAGAATATTTTGGTATACAGAGGAGTTCACAGTCGACTCAATGACTACAAGGTGCTCAGATCCTGTGTCTTCAAAAGAAGCCCAAATCATCACCCCCTCCACCACCGTGTTTGATGATTGGTATGAGATGTTTCTGCTGATATGCTGTGTTTTGTTTCTGCCAAAAGTGACACTGTGCATTATGGCCAAGTATCTCCACATTGGTCCCACCTGTCCAAAGGACAGTTTTCCAAAACTCTTGTGATATCTCATGTTTTGTTGTTTATCTGAGGTTGTATCTACTTACTTTTAAGAAATGCTAAGGACCAGATGATTTTTATGATGTCCTGATATATAAAACCAGGTGTACTTACTTTTTCACTTGACTGCAGCCTTCCTGTGGAATTGATTTTTTGATCTGTGGAGCTGACAATAATCTTGCAAATCTGATTGTGTTGTATCTCCTTCCCTTTCTTATACTCCAGTGAATTAAGAAAGCATCTGTCTGAAAGATCTCCAAGCATTATCTGTTGCTTTGGCACAGAGGTTACATGCCTCCATCAAAGTCATTTTCGTAACCCTCTACAAGTATGGGGCAGAGGTGAGGTAAAATTCTAACTGCTCTGTAAAAGGTAAAGGTAAAGGTTCCCCCTCATATGCGTGCTAGTCGTTTCCGACTCTAGGGGCCGGTGCTCATCTCCGTTTCAAAGCCGAAGAGCCAGCGCTTGTCTGAGGACGTCTCTGTGGTCATGTGGCCAGCATCACTAGATGCCAAAGGCGCACGGAACACTGTTACCTTCCCACCGTAGTGGTCCCTATTTTTCTACTTGCATTTTTGCGTGCTTTCGAACTGCTAGGTTGGCAGAAGCTGGGACAAGTAACAGGCGCTCACTCTGCTACGCGGCACTCGGGATTCGACCCGCCAAACTGCCAACCATCTGATCGACAAGCTCAGTGTCCTAACCCACTGAGCCACCGCGTCCCTTTTAATAAGATAATAATAATATAATAATTTTATTTGTATATCGCCATTCTCCCAAAGGACTCAGGGCGGTGAACAGGGCAAACATATAAAAATACAAGAATACAAACATTAAAAGAGATTAAACAAGGTGCCCAGAAACTAACAACAATGAATTAAAATACATTAAAACAATATTAAAATCCAAACCCATCACCCATCAGGCCAGGCCGGCTTGTTCAAACAAGTAGGTCTTCAGATCGCGTCGGAAAGAGCGAAGGTCGGGCGCCATCCGGAGCTCAACTGGCAGACGGTTCCACAATTCCAGCGCGCCCACAGAGGACCTCCCCCTGGGGGCCACCAGACGACATTCTTTGACCGGTGGCACCGAGGAGACCCTCTCTGTGGGAGCGCACAGGGCAGAGGGAAGTTGATGCCGGCAGCAGGTGATCCCTAAGGTACTCCGGACCCATGCCATGTAGGGCTTTAAAGACCATTACCATCACCTTGAATCTCACCCGGAAGGCAACTGGGAGCCAATGCAGCTCACGGAGCAGAGGTGTAACGTGGGAGTATCAGGAGACTCCCAACACAACTCTCGCGGCTGCATTCTGTACCAGTTGGAGCCTCCGAGTGGTCCTCAAGGGCAGCCCCATGTAGAGAGCGTTGCAGTAGTCTAAACGAGAGGTCACGAGCGCATGAGTGACCGTACGTAGGGCATCCCGGTCTAGATAGGGCCGCAACTAGCGCACCAGGCGAACCTAGGTGAAGGCCCCACTAGTCACAGCTACTATGTGATCTTCTAAAGAGAGCTGTGAATCTAGGAGGACTCCCAAGTTGCGAGCCCTATCTACGGGGGGTAATAACTCAACCCCCATAGAAAGAGATGGAATATTCTGAGTATCCCAAGATGCCGGTACGCACAGCCACTCAGTCTTGTCATGGTTGAATCGAAGCCTGTTCCTCCCCATCCAGACCCGAACCGCCTCCAGTCAACGGGACATCACGTCGAGGGCATCACTGGGTTGGTTTGGAGTCAAAATAAAAAGCTGGGTATCATCAGCATACTGATGATACCCAACTCCAAAACCATGAATGATCTCACCCAGTGGTTTCATATAGATGTTGAACAGGAGAGGCGAGAAGACCGACCCCTGAGGGACTCCACAAGCGAGAGGCCTCGCGGCCGACCTCTGCCCCCCTGCTAACACCGACTGCGAACGTCCCAGGAGATAGGAGGAGAACCACTGAAGAACTGTGCCTCCCACTCCCAATCCCCTGAGACGCCGCAGCAGGATACCATGGTCGATGGTATCGAAAGCCGCTGAGAGGTCTAATAGGACTCGGACAGAGGAATATCCCCTGTCCCGGGCCCTCCAGAGATCATTCACCAGAGCGACCAATGCCGTCTCCGTGCTGTACCCGGGCCTGAAACCCGATTGGTACGGGTCTAGATAATCCGCTTCATCCAGAACCAGAGGAAGCTGATGCGCCACCACACTCTCAACAACCTTCGCAAGAAAGCGAACGTTGGAGACCGGACGAAAGTTATTTAACACAGCTGGGTCCAAGGCAGGCTTCTTGAGGAGAGGTCTCACCACCGCCTCCTTCAAGACGGCGGGGAAACTGCCATCACTCAAAGATGCAGATATAACCGCCTGGAACCAGCCTCATGTCCCCTCCCGAGCCGCATAAACCAGCCAGGAAGGGCACGGGTCCAATAAACATGTGGTGGAGCTCAGCCTCCCCATAATCTTGTCCACTTCCTCCGGAGTCACAGGATCGAACTCCTCCCAGATAACATCGACAAGACCACCCGTGTCCTGATCATCAGACTCTGCCCAGTCGGAGTCCAAACCGGTCCGAATCCGAGCGATTTTGTCCGACAGATGTTGACCAAACTCCTTGGCACGGCCCTGCAAGGGTTCCTCCCTCAACTCCTGATTAAGGAGGGAGCGGGTCACCCTAAACAGGGCGGCCGGGCGATTATCTGCGGACGCGATAAGGGTAGCGAAGTGATTAGACCTCGCCACCCTTACCGCTGCGAGATAAGACCTAATACAGGTTCTTAGTCGCAATCGGTCGGATTCAGATCGGCTGGACCTCCAACAGCTCTCTAGGCCCCATCTCCAACGCTTCATCTCCTGGAGCTCCGCGGAGAACCATGGAGCCCGCTGGGATCTGCACCGGGTCAGGGGCCGCAAGGGTACAACTCGGTCAAGTGCCTCCATGGCTGCCCTTTCCCAGGCTTCCACTAAGGCATCCATCGAGCTGTGAGCAAAGGAGGCAGGTGGGGACCCCAGCGCTGCCTGGAACCTTTCAGGGTCCATTAAGCGCCTGGGGCGGAACCATCTAGTTGGCTCAACACACCCACGGCAGGGAGTGGCAAAACGGAAGACCAGCCGCAGGAGATGATGATCGGTCCATGACAGGGGCGTAACAATTGGGGAGCCCCCACCAAGATCATCTAACCACCGTCCAGATAGAAACACCAAATCAAGGGTGTGGCCTCCCACATGAGTTGGTGCATAATTACTTGCGTCAGGTCCATGGCCGTCATGGAAGCCATGAACTCCCGAGCTAACTCAGATGATCCTCCCAGGGATGGTAGATTGAAGTCACCCAAAACCATAGGTTTGGGGAACTCAATCACCAGCCCCGAGAGGATATCGAGAAGCTCAGGCACGGCTGCTGCTGCGCGACTAGGCGAAAGGTACACCAGCAGCAAGCCCAACTGCGCCCTAGGACCACATCTCAGTAGGAGAGACTCACACCCGACTATCTGGAGAACGGTGGCCTCCTGCGGACACAAGGTCTCCCTCATAACCACAGCGACTCCCCCGCCCCTACCCTGAGTCCGAGGCCGGTGTAGCACCCGGAAACCTGGTGGGCAAAGATCAACCAGAGGGATACCACCCTCTGGGCCCAACCAAGTCTCTGTGATGCAAGCCAGGTCCGCATGCTCACCCTCAACCAGATCCCGGATGAGAGGAGCCTTATTAACGACGGACCTGGCATTCAAGTACACCAGCCGGAGCTCAGGTGGCTGCACATCCTCGCTCCCGGGACCTCGGGGCGAAAGCAGAGGATCGGAGCGTCTCACCGCTTGTAAATAGCGGAGATGCCCTCCCGGATGTCGATGCGGCCCTCTGTTCGTACACCTGCTGCCATTCCCTAACGTCGTGGGAATAGGTAGTCTCACGACCCGCTCCCAAGCTCCGGGGACAGCCAACCCCGGCTCCTCCCCCCCGAGATCAGTCCTGAACCTGGCCTGAACAACAGTTGGTGGGTTACCCCCCATTTCCAACCAACCACGACCCTCCCCCCTCCCTAACCCCACAAAAAATTTGACTAAAAAAGTAACCAGGGGCCTCTTATTAAATTTATGCCGGAGGCCCCTGCCTCTGCCCAGCCATCTCTCAGGGTCCCAACAATAGGGCCCTTCATCAAGAGGCAGAGTGGAAAGTGAGGCGGGTCGCACCCAGGATGGGGGGCCCCCCTGAGGGCGAACAAAACCGTGCTAGGGTAATTAAGGCGCATAGTGGTTGTTAAGCAAATCCGGCAAAAAAGGCAGACCCAGATCGAAACGGGAGGATTTTAAGGTAGAAGGAGTGTCCAGACTGCTCTGTATGGTCAGTCAAAAGTATCCAGACTGGGTATGTAACCCATTCCACTCTTATAGACAACTATGGCCTCGTGTCAATGGTTTTAACCACAAGAGGAATATGACTGGGCATTGAGGAATACAATGAGTCTCTAGTACAGGGATGTCAAACTCAATTTCATTGAGGGCCGCATCAGCATTGTGGTTGCACTCGGGGGGGGGGGTGGCCAGGGTGGGCATCGTCTACTGGGTGGGCGTGGCTGGAGTACATGTGGCCTACTGGGTGGGCATGGCCAGCTTTACATTGTTCGTGTCAAGGGTGCCTATGGGAACCTGGGCAGGAGTGGGACAGATCTGAGGGTCTCTGGCAGAAGGAGATGGACCAGGGCAAGTGCCAAGGCATGGTCCACTGGAGGAGCCTCATTGTTCCTCTCAGGTCATGCGGGAGGTGGGGAGGCGGACAGTGGCGTGGAGGTCAAATGCCCAGCCCAACCATCAAGCACCCACAGCACTAAGCCCAGCCCCACTTTCCCAAGGGGGCGCCCAGCTGCAGTTACCTCCTCCTCAAGGCTGCTGCTGCTGCTGTGCTTGTTCTCTTTAGCCAGGTTGCTCATGATGGGTATGAGGGCAAAGTCAAGAGGGAGGATCCCTCTCCATGTGAGGAGACCTGGCTTTGTATCCAAAGCAATAGGATGGGAGACCCCCCAGGATAGGCCAGGAGGGGGCAAGGGGATGGTTAAAGGGCAGCAGGGCAGGACTAAGGCAGGAGTTCCCTCAGACCCTCCCTCTCCTTCCTTCCTTTCCTTCCTTCCTTTCCTTCCTTCCTTACTACAGAATGGTGGGAAAATATTTGAGGTGAGGGAGGAAGAAAAACAGGCAAGAAATGCAGCTAGGGAAGTGTCATCATTAGTGAGGAATGAACAAATGCACAATTGCCTGAAAGTGGCTAGCACATGGCCCTCACCTACTTCACATATGCGGCTTGGTGGGCTCTGGGGGAGGGGATGCCATGAGCAGCGTGAGAGTCGATGTTACCTGCGCAATGCTGCCCAGCCCCCAACCTGCCCAGTTTTGGCAGGCAGCAGGGCACTTTCCTCACAGTGCTGAGATGCTGAGCCAGGTGGCACGAATCTGAAGAGAAGTGCAACGCTGCCCAGCCCCTAGCCTGTCCAAAGTAGGCAGGGCCATGTGCTGGCCACTTCCAGGCGATGGTGCATCTCTTCATTCCGCACAAAGGGTGATACCTCCCCAGCGTGTGCCCAGGGGACAATACCGACGCGGCAGGGGCCGGTCCCTCGCTGTTTCCAGATGGCCTTGTGAAGCTAAGACTGAATGTGTTTCAGCATAGATAACCATCATGAAATTGTACATTGGCTCCCAGCTGGGCTGGGCCAGGGCCAAGGCAGCAGGGGCCGTTCCCTCACTGTTTCCAGGATGGCTTCACAGGCCACATGAAACCACTTTGCGGGCCGGATCCACACACACACCCAGGCCTTGTTTTTGACATGTCTGCTTTAGTACAGTCATTGAAACTGATGATTGCTCCTAAATCAATGTTCCTCTGGCCACAAACCTGCAGTCATACTTACTACAAGGTCTTGGCTTGGAAACTAATCTATAGCTTGGGCTTGCCAGACACTATGTCCTTTTCTAGCATGGGAAATTCATCTAGACTGGGTAGTGCTGCTTCCCAGGCAAGAGGAATGGCAATATTGCTTCAATGAATATGTGGAGGCAAGAGACCTAGCCTCTGAGGTAGAGGCATAGACAACCTGTCTGTGGTTCAGCTTTCTTCAGAGACAAATGAAATCGGGCTCTCCGAATCTGCATGGGTTCTTCGTAAGACAATAATGTTTCTCTTCCAGGGGCTCACAAAGGCAACATTTCTGGCCTAAACGTTTCTTGATGGAACAAAGCAGGACTTTATCACCATTCCAGGCTCCTATCAACCCGCAAGCAAAGTTGGATCAGATCTTGCAGCACAGACGGACAATAGCTGTAGGCAAATCATCTGGTATTTCACATGAATTAAGCCTTCCTGAAATTAAGCCTACCGATATGGCTCCATTCCATTCTGAATCTTGAGCAACAGCCTGAAGTCGTTCACATACACAGCTGGAGGTGGCACCCCTGCTCTAACTGTCAGGTGCAAGGGTTGTTGGTTGCTAATTTGGTAGGATCCTCAAACACTATTTTTAACTATAGCTTATGAATTCATCCAAATGAGCCAGCCAAGGGTTTTGTAGCAGAGGCAACGGAGCAGCCCATTTCATTACTGGGCCAGTTACCAGATTAATAACAAAACCTCATGGCACTGAAATTGTACATTCTAAGATTTTTGTGGCTTGGAAACAATTTGTCCTATGCAAGGTAGGTAAAAGGAAAACAGAACAATAACTCAAAGAGTCTTTATTGCCATCTTGAAAAGATAACCAGTGGTGATAAGACAAATATTTTAATAGAGGGTAATTAAAACTTGGAGTTAGAAATTTTTTTAGCTATCTTTTACTTGAGTAGTTTGCAATCTGCCAGCAGGAATCATTTAGAGACCCAAGCAATCAAAAAGGCTAAAAGAAGAGAGTTCCTAACATATTTCCATGAGTCAAGGTGGTGGTCTGAATGCAGGGCAATGAGCGGCAAGGACCTGAAACAGGATGTCACAATCCAAAGCTTTAAGAGTTGTTTTGAATAAAGGAGAAAGAGCCTGGAATATACTCTTATGTGACCCAGTTACTGATGTGGCTTAATCAGGTGAACTGCCACCATCATCTCTTGAGAAGTGACCAATTCTATTCTGCTATTTATAATTGCTGTCATGTTCTATTAGAATTCGGGGGGGGGAGTGTTTAACAGCCCCCACCTTCTCAGGTAGTCTTTAGGAACTGCCTCAGCTATCTGAATGCCTGCTGGATTCTCCAGGTTGACGATATGATCCACTTCTTCAGCCTCATACTTTATGTCAAAGCTATGGACACGTGAGTCCCATACTAAACTGTTCTTCTCCGATTTATTTTTATTATGCTCTCCAAAACCAGTGCTATCGAGGTAGGCCACCCACTACAGGTGGTTGAGATAACCTAGGGCAGTGTGAATTAAAATGTCACAATTGATAATAAGAGAGGAACTCTGTCCTATTCCATTGGGTAAATCTATAAAGATTTCCATGCTCCTCTTGCAGGAAAAATGTGAGCTGATCGGAGAAATTAGCTCCTCCTGAACTGAGGAGATCAGAAGTTGGCACAGGGTGGAAAGGAAAACAGGGGACCTGGAACTACTAAACCGATCCTTTGTGATGCTTGGCCATCTAGGTCCCTAAGGGAGTAGCAATAGGAGTTCTAGTAGTTCTAAGAATTGTGCAGCTTGCGTAGCCACAGTATTGTCTATTTTGAGGTTAACATGTCAAGTAAACAAAAAAGCACACTAGAGCACCAACAGAGCTAGTCCTCAGCCCCAGATATTGGAGTGGTCTTCTGATATACCACTGAACAGCAAAATGCTCCTTATTTGCTTGGTGGCCGTGGCAAGACTGAATCATGAAATGGACAGTAAAAAGAAAGGACTGGGGAGAAAAACAGAAGGGAGAATATTGGCTGTTAATTCTAGGTAGAGTAAGTGTGTACTATGCAGCAAGGCAGGGCCAAAACTCTGAAAGGAAATGTTTCTTTTCCCCAACCGGAAGCACTGTCAAAACTTTCTCCAGTTAGCCTCTATACTGATTAGGAGAGAGATACTCACTGCAGGACGTCCTGATCCCATGCAGGAAAATTGTGGAGCAAACAAGCAAAAATAAGTATATTGGCATTTATTTACAGAGAATTAAATAAATGTATTTTTAGTGTTAATAGATACATTTCAGTAGATTTTTAAACCAGTGTTTGTATATTATTTCAATTGATATCACTGCTTATCTCAAAGCCACCTCAAAGTCCTTGACTTACAAATGGAACATCCCTCGCTAAATGATGTAGTCACTAAGTGAGTTGCACCTAATTTTACAACTTTTTGCTGAGACTCTTTGCCGTTGTTAAGCAAATCTGCCTTTCCCACACTGGCTTTCCTTGTCGGAAGTCCCTTGGGAAGGATGTGAACGGTGATTATGTGATCCTGGGACACTGCAACTGTTGTAAATATATGCTGGTCGCAAAGTGCCCAAATTTTGATCTTATGACCATGGGGATGCTGCAATTGTCATAAGCGTGAGGACAGGTTGTAGGTCAGCTTTTTCAGCGCTGTTGTAACCATTAAATGAATGGCTGTAAGGACTATCTGTACATGGCCCTGGGCTACTTACAACCATTAAAAGTAATATTAATATAATATAAAAAGCATAGAAAACCACATAAGAAAACAATATAACACAATCCCCAGCCAAGTTATAAAATCAAACAACAGTCAACATAAGCACTGCAAAGGCTCTACTGCACACCCGGTTTTCCAAGCCCAGTCACAAAGCCACACGTTTAAGGCCTTGCAAAAGGCCAATAGTGTTGGGGCCCATCTGCTCTCTTGAGAAAAGGATATTCCAAAGGACAGGTGCCACAACAGAAAAGGCTTTTTTTCCTGAACCTAGCAGAAAGTATTTCCTAGTAGACAGGACCTAGATTACGCCTCTCCTGCTGGATAAATGCAACTGAGGAGGGGCAATCGTTCAAATAACCCAGTCCCGTGCTATGAAAGGTTCTATAGGGAATCACTACTACCTTGAAGTGAACCTGGAAATGTTCTGGTAGCCAATGCAACTCACAGAGTAGAGATGGAATGTGTGTTGATAGAAGGAGCACTAGAACGTGCCTGCACAGCCACCATTCTGAAACCAGCTTAACTTCTGGGTGCTGTTTAAGGGCAGCCCTATGTAGAGTGCATGACAATAATCCATATGGGAGGCGACGAGGGTATCAATGGCTATGAGCTGAGTCTCTTGGTCCAGTGACAGGTACAACTGGTGCACAAGAAGTAGTAGCAGAAAGGCCTCCTACAACTAATATTGTTTTGGTCCCATATCAAAGCCTGAAACCAGGCTGAAAGAGTCTAGATAATCTGTTTCTTCTAGATATTCTGGAATCTTTTTAACTACATTCCGTAAAAAGGTAAAAGCTGTTCAGTCTGGTTCAGTCTAGCAATAGCTACTTGAGGAGAGGGTGAACCATCACCTCTTTAAGGGATGGTGGGATGGCCCTCTCTCAAAAAAAATGTACCTCTGCAAAAACTCAACCACATATCACCTCCCTGGAGGCCTTAGTCGGCCAGAAGGCATTGATCTAGTACACAGATAACCAAGTTTACAATTGTGAGAACTGGCCGCTTCATCAGATTCAACCGGTTCAAACTTCTCCCAAATAACTAAGCAAGACTATACTCTAGTTATCCTATAGGTCCTGCCCCACAACTGGTATTCAACTGGGAGCAGATGTAAGCAATTCTGTCTGACTGATGTCCATCATATTTATCTGAGCAGCCTTGCAGATAAACCTCCAAGCCTGATCTATCCAGGAGAGCCCGGTCACTTTAAACAATGCCACTAGGTGTCAATCCACGCATGCAATAAGGAGGGAGAAATGCTTTACAAAGTAACTCTTAATAGCAGCTCTGTCTAACTGTGCTGGCTCAGGAATTCTGAGAGTTGAAGTCCATGAGTCATAAAAGAGCCAAGGTTGCCTACCCCTGGTCTAACGTATGCTCCAGATTTTGCTCCATATCATTTTCCAGCAGTGCTCTAGGTTTCTCTTCAATAATGAACAGTATCTTAAGTCACCTCTTTCTCTCTTGGGACCTCCAACAGAATGTTGGCTAGCATCTAGCCAGCGACTGAGTTTCACACCTGAGCAAATGGCGCTTCCCTGGAGAAAATGCCTGTCTGTGCTTCGGAAGGCTGCTCCTTGAGAAAAGGCTAGCAACATCCAAAGGAATGCTTCCGGTACCTCTCATACATAGCACCAGGAGCTGTGGGAAAGACCAAGCTACAAACCTCAGTTGGAGATTTTAAAAGACATTTGCACTCACCGGGTCTATTTAAGCACTTTTTGTGTTTTGCCACCTATTGGCAAGAGAGTCCTTTGATTCAACAGAGAGGCTAATCCCAGTCTTTAGCCCAACAAAAGAAATAAAAAGTCAAGAGCTAAAAATAGTAAGGAAGAAATTTAAAATGGGAAAACTCTCTGAGACCTTGGATTAAGCAAGTTAAAAACAGACTAATTTACCAGCTGAATTTGAGACTTCTGCTAATTAAACAAGTAAAGGTAAAGGTAAAGGTAAAGGTTCCCCCGCACATGCGTGCTAGTCGTTTCCGACTCTAGGGGCCGGTGCTCATCTCCGTTTCAAAGCCGAAGAGCCAGCGCTTGTCCGAGGACGTCTCCGTGGTCATGTGGCCGGCATGACTAGACACCAAAGGTGCACGGAACGCTGTTACCTTCCCACCGTAGTGGTCCCTATTTTTCTACTTGCATTTTTACGTGCTTTCGAACTGCTAGGTTGGCAGAAGCTGGGACGAGTAACAGGCGCTCACTCTGCTACGCGGCACTCGGGATTCGACCCGCCAAACTGCCGACCTTCTGATCGACAAGCTCAGCGTCCTAACCCACTGAGCCACCGCGTCCGAAACAAGTAAAAGGAGACATAATAAATAAACAGGCATACCTTTGGGAGAAAATAAGTGTTGTTTTGGATTGTTGACACACAAAAAAAAGGGTTGACTGGCTTTGACAAACAGAAGCACAACAGTACTGATAGAAAAATGAAACAGGGAATTACAAAATGTTTTGGAATACCATAAATATATAATATTTGAGAATAAAATTGCTAATTGTGAGTCTTTTTCTCCCCCTGCTTTTTACAATTTCTCCTTTCACCAAAAACTACAGAAGTGATTACATCAGGAAGGGAAACTTTGACAGAACATCAATAGATGGAACAATGAATTATTCAAGACACTTTACAAAAATGTTGGAGGAATTGGGAAAGTTTATCTGTTAAAGAGTAAGATATGAAAAACTACAATTACAGTGAGGAGTTGTGGCAACGGAAAGATCAAGAGACAAGCCCAGCAAGAATTAGATGCCACAGGACTAGAGTCATCCAAATCTAGAATGCAGATAGAGTAGCGACCCTAAGGGAGCCTGCCCATCATGGTAGTAACTCATGCTGATCATCAATCGGATCACCCACCTGACTGACCAGATTAAATAACTATTTTTTTGAAGGCTGTAAAGCAACCGCCATCATTGTAACGTGACCACCACTGTCATTAAGCATGGTCTGCTATGGGTATAGTTTTGCTGAACAACAATAAAATGACCGTGGGATGCTGCAAACAGCCCTAAATGCTTCTGAGTGGCAAAAAGGGCGGTTTAAGTGACTGTGCCTATTTGGAGATCGGTAAACAAAAATTCCAGGAAATATACAGCTTGTCCTCAACTTACAACAGTTCATTTAGTGACCATTCAGTTACCACAGCACTGAAAAGTGTGACTTAGGACCGTTTTTCACAGTTACCTTTGTAGCATCCCCATGTGATCAAAATTCAGATGCTTGGCAACTGATTCATGTTTATGACTGTTGCTGTGTCCCAAGGTCATGTGACCACCTTTTATGACCTTCTCACAGGCAAAGTCAATGGGGAAGCCAGATTCACTTAACAACTGGGTTATTAGCTTATCAACTTCAGTGATTCACTTAACAACTGTGGCAAGAAAGGTCATAAAATGGGGCAAAACTCACTTAACAAATGTTTCACTTAACAACAGAAATTTTGGGCTCAATTGTGGTTGTAAGTTGAGGACCATCTGTACACGTATACTTTTCTTAAAGACATAGTTCTTTTTTAGATATGTTATGAATCTCAAAGAAGCAATCTATATAAACTAGCCAAGTAGAGATATTATAAAAACATGCTCAGATTGTTATGCCAGAAAAAAATAAAAAACATATAGATGGAGATTAAAGGAAACTGTATTACAGAAAAATCAATTACTGAGAACTGTAAAAATAATTGAAGGAATTCTTCAAAAACAATCCGAGTAAAGAAACAAAAATAAGGACATTTTAGGATGCAAGTATTCTATTTTTGAGAACTCAATTTATATTATAGAATTCCAAACTAAAAAAAACAACAGAGGGCAAAATATGCAAAAAAAAATCAGCAGAAACATAGATCAAGGGAGACAAATTAAAATGTTCCCCGGAAAGAAAAACAACAAATTAAGCTTCTACAAAACTGCATTTAAGATTGGGGGAAATGCAGAATCATTGCTTGGTAGAATTTCTGTCATAAAAATGAATGTATTGGCTAGAATGATGTGTTTTTATTTCAAACAATACCAGTTTTTTAAAAGTGAGGCACCATTTAAACAATGGCAAAAATTTTATTTGTGTGGTAAGGGAAGAAACCAATGTTTCAATATGAAATACTGCAGGATGCAAAAGATAGAGGAGAACTAGGCTTACCTGACATTAAACTGTATTTTGCAGCCAACAGTTTAGTTTGGATGAAAGATTGGGTATTGCTGAGAAATAGAAGAATGCTAGAACTGAAAGGATGCAACCTGAGGTTTAATTGGCATGAATGTTTATGGCACAATAAAGTAAAAATTAAGGTGGATTTTAAAAATCATTATGTGAGAAATGCCATACAAATACAAATCCAGGCTGTGCCTGAAAATACTTTTATTGATCTTAGCACTGGAAATATTTTAAAAACGAGGAACAGAAGAGAGAGAGAGAAATGAGAGATGTATCAGGATTTACTAATGAAGAAAGATGGAGAACTTAAATTTAAGTCAAGAGAACAACTGACTGCAGAGGGATATTGTTTTCATATACATAATTAAAAGAATGATTTAATATATACATGTAATTGAATTGAAAATCTACAATGGAATTTGTAAGTGAGTATTGTACAAATGATAATTATGCATTTGCAAAAATGTATAAACTTTTATTTACTTTTGAAACTGAAGAAGAACAAGTTAAACACTTATAAAATGGGCTAGCAATTTTGGCTATAGTATGTAGAAGGATACACAGCAAAAAATGTGGATAAATACAATTTACATTGGGTTATATTTTGTGAAAATATTTTACATAAAATGTTTTCATTGGTACATGATGCCAGGAAAATTATTAAAAATGTATAAAGGTAGATTAAGTCAGTGCGGGAAATGTGAAAAACATAAGACATTTTACAATGCATTGTGGACTTGTGAAAAAGCTATGAAATGTTGGATACAAATACATACAAAGACCTTAAGAATTTTAAAGATTAATATTGCCAAAACCCCATAAATTTTTATTGAGATTTATGGATCCCAAATCAGAAAAGACTCATGAAAGACTAAGTTTGTATATATTAATAATAACAAGATTATTATATGCACAAAAATGGAAGAGTATTGAAATTCCGACAGTGGAAGAGTGGATCATAAAAATGTCAGAACATAGAAATGGCAAAAGGGAGAGAAAAAAATATTTTTAAAAGAATGGAAATCTTCTATAAACATTTTGCTAAAAGAAGAAAACAATAAAATGATGTACAGTATGTATTTAATGATTCAAACAGATGAGAATTAAATAAGGGGATGAAGAGATTTCTGGAAGAGTTAAGAGGGAAGAGAAATGATAGGTTTGTTAATAACAGTATCTACTGAAGAGGTTGGAAATTATTATATTTCATACCGTATATACTTGAGTATAAGCCGAATTTTTCAGCCCACTTTTTGGGCTGAAAAATTCCACTTCGGCTTATACTCCAGTCAACAAAAAAACTTACCGAGGACTTGTGCGCGGCCGAGGCTTTGGTGCTTCCGGGATCGCCCGCACCTCTCCCAAGCCACCGCCGTCCGAGACCTGCCGAAGTTTGGGGAGGTTTGGGGAGGTGCGCGCGCACCTCCCCAAACTCCGCGCCTTGCCTGCCTGCTTCTTTCCGCAGCGGAAAGAAGCAGGCAGGCAGGGCGCGGAGGAACGGAGACTTGCCGACGTTTGGGGAGGTTTGGGCGCCTCCCCAAACCTCGGCAGGTCTCCGTTCCTCCGCGCAGACCTGCCGACGTTTGGGGAGGTTTGGGCGCCTCCCCAAACCTCCCCAAACCTCGGCAGGTCTCCGTTCCTCCTGCCGACCTTTGGGGAGGTTTGGGCGCCTCCCCAAACCTCGGCAGGTCTCCGTTCCTCCTGCCGACCTTTGGGGAGGTTTGGGCGCCTCCCCAAACCTCGGCAGGTCTCCGTTCCTCCTGCCGACCTTTGGGGAGGTTTGGGCGCCTCCCCAAACCTCGGCAGGTCTCCGTTCCTCCTGCCGACCTTTGGGGAGGTTTGGGCGCCTCCCCAAACCTCCCCAAACCTCGGCAGGTCTCCGTTCCTCCTGCCGACCTTTGGGGAGGTTTGGGCGCCTCCCCAAACCTCCCCAAACCTCGGCAGGTCTCCGTTCCTCCTGCCGACCTTTGGGGAGGTTTGGGCGCCTCCCCAAACCTCGGCAGGTCTCCGTTCCTCCGCGCAGACCTGCCGACCTTTGGGGAGGTTTGGGCGCCTCCCCAAACGTCCCCAAACCTCGGCAGGTCTCCGTTCCTGTTTGGGGAGGTTTGGGCGCCTCCCCAAACCTCCCCAAACCTCGGCAGGTCTCCGTTCCTCCGCGCAGACCTGCCGACGTTTGGGGAGGTTTGGGCGCCTCCCCAAACCTCCCCAAACCTCGGCAGGTCTCCGTTCCTGTTTGGGGAGGTTTGGGCGCCTCCCCAAACCTCCCCAAACCTCGGCAGGTCTCCGTTCCTCCGCGCAGACCTGCTGACGTTTGGGGAGGTTTGGGCGCCTCCCCAAACCTCCCCAAACCTCGGCAGGTCTCCGTTCCTGTTTGGGGAGGTTTGGGCGCCTCCCCAAACCTCCCCAAACCTCGGCAGGTCTCCGTTCCTCCGCGCAGACCTGCCGACCTTTGGGGAGGTTTGGGCGCCTCCCCAAACGTCCCCAAACCTCGGCAGGTCTCCGTTCCTGTTTGGGGAGGTTTGGGCGCCTCCCCAAACCTCCCCAAACCTCGGCAGGTCTCCGTTCCTCCGCGCAGACCTGCCGACCTTTGGGGAGGTTTGGGCGCCTCCCCAAACGTCCCCAAACCTCGGCAGGTCTCCGTTCCTGTTTGGGGAGGTTTGGGCGCCTCCCCAAACCTCGGCAGGTCTCCGTTCCTCCGCGCAGACCTGCCGACCTTTGGGGAGGTTTGGGCGCCTCCCCAAACGTCCCCAAACCTCGGCAGGTCTCCGTTCCTGTTTGGGGAGGTTTGGGCGCCTCCCCAAACCTCCCCAAACCTTGGCAGGTCTCCGTTCCTCCGCGCAGACCTGCCGACCTTTGGGGAGGTTTGGGCGCCTCCCCAAACGTCCCCAAACCTCGGCAGGTCTCCGTTCCTGTTTGGGGAGGTTTGGGCGCCTCCCCAAACCTCCCCAAACCTCGGCAGGTCTCCGTTCCTCCGCGCAGACCTGCCGACCTTTGGGGAGGTTTGGGCGCCTCCCCAAACCTCCCCAAACCTCGGCAGGTCTCCGTTCTTCCTGCCGACCTTTGGGGAGGTTTGGGCGCCTCCCCAAACCTCCCCAAACGTCGGCAGGTCTGCGCGGAGGAACGGAGACCTGCCGAGGTTTGGGGAGGTTTGGGGAGGCGCCCAAACCTCCCCAAACAGGAACGGAGACCTGCCGAGGTTTGGGGACGTTTGGGGAGGCGCCCAAACCTCCCCAAAGGTCGGCAGGTCTGCGCGGAGGAACGGAGACCTGCCGAGGTTTGGGGAGGCGCCCAAACCTCCCCAAAGGTCGGCAGGAAGAACGGAGACCTGCCGAGGTTTGGGGAGGCGCCCAAACCTCCCCAAAGGTCGGCAGGAGGAACGGAGACCTGCCGAGGTTTGGGGAGGCGCCCAAACCTCCCCAAAGGTCGGCAGGAGGAACGGAGACCTGCCGAGGTTTGGGGAGGTTTGGGGAGGCGCCCAAACCTCCCCAAAGGTCGGCAGGAGGAACGGAGACCTGCCGAGGTTTGGGGAGGCGCCCAAACCTCCCCAAAGGTCGGCAGGAGGAACGGAGACCTGCCGAGGTTTGGGGAGGTTTGGGGAGGCGCCCAAACCTCCCCAAAGGTCGGCAGGAGGAACGGAGACCTGCCGAGGTTTGGGGAGGTTTGGGGAGGCGCCCAAACCTCCCCAAAGGTCGGCAGGAGGAACGGAGACCTGCCGAGGTTTGGGGAGGCGCCCAAACCTCCCCAAAGGTCGGCAGGTCTGCGCGGAGGAACGGAGACCTGCAGAGGTTTGGGGAGGCGCCCAAACCTCCCCAAAGGTCGGCAGGAGGAACGGAGACCTGCCGAGGTTTGGGGAGGCGCCCAAACCTCCCCAAAGGTCGGCAGGAGGAACGGAGACCTGCCGAGGTTTGGGGAGGTTTGGGGAGGCGCCCAAACCTCCCCAAAGGTCGGCAGGAGGAACGGAGACCTGCCGAGGTTTGGGGAGGTTTGGGGAGGCGCCCAAACCTCCCCAAAGGTCGGCAGGAGGAACGGAGACCTGCCGACGAGCCGCGGCCACACAGGGTATTCCTGTGTATTCAGGCTTGCAAAATGGCGGATCGAGCCTCTGCTGGCGGCAGAGGCTTGCAGAACGGCGGATCGGCTTATACTCGAGTCAATAACTTTTTCCAGTTTTTGGGGGTGAAATTGGGGGTCTCGGCTTATACTCGAGTCGGCTTATACTCAAGTATATACGGTAACTTTGCTTTTCCCAAAGATACTTTTTTTCACAAGGTAACTGAACTTTCTTGTTTTTCGTTGAAGACGTTTCGCTTCTCATCTAAGAAGCTTCTTCAGTTCTGATTGGATGGTGGAGAGCTGAAGAAGCTTCTTGGATGAGAAGCGAAATGTCTTCAAAAACAAAAAAAATCCAGTTGGCTCGTGAAAAAGCATCTTTGAGTAACTATGACCTGGATGATTGAGAATCTCCATAGACATTTAACTTTGCTTTTCTTTCTTAATTTTTGTCTTGGATTTTTCTCTTTTTGTTTAGATTTTTTACTTTATGTAAAATCTTAAATATAAATTACCGGTAAGTCATATCTCTCTCTGATCAGTTTTTAACAACTATGTTACTCAAATTGTTTTCTTCTATAATAGTAGTCTCAGTTTTAATGACTTATGTCTTTTGATCTGTTTTGTAAATGCCTAACAAAATAAACTAAATTTGGCAATGTCACCACCAGAAAAAATGATCAAAATTTGATTTATAGACAAAAATTTATAACAGAAAGACAGAGTATTGATATGGTGAAAAAAAACACAAAAGGCATCCTTATTCCTAAAATATCTAAAATGACAAAATGAAGAAACAAAAAATGAGAGGAAGCAAAAAGGGGAATTTAAAAAAGCAATTTCATTAAGGAGAACAAAAACAGTTCTGACAGTTCCTGAGAGATCCCATCATGGTGCAACAACAATAACAATCCTCAGGATATCTGGCCTAAAGTAATTGCTGCCCAAAAGCTTAGGTCTATAAAACAGAGACAATTTTGTCACAGCCAAGGATTATATTTGATGGAGGGGTCGAGAGCATATCCAGGGCTGCAGAAGAAGGGTTCATGATGCAGAGTGAAAAGGGTGGTGATGGTGATGGAATGGAGAGGATGATAATGGGATGTTTATGTAGCACTGCTGGAACAGATTTATGACTATGTACCGTACTCAAAGCACTTCGTCCTAAATTAAAATGATGCACTGCATAACACTAATAACAAAATGCAACACCACTGGAAATATTATGAAGGCAAACTTCTGGTTACAAAAACAAGAAACCATCTCTTCTTATTCTTCACATGCACATCAGCAATAGCAGCATCCGTAATTATTTTCAGTGTAGAACTTTTTCACTGCGAGAACTTAAGATACCCTACTAGCCATCACGCAGGAATTCTGTTTCTCAAACAAAACTTTCAAGTTTTGCCATTTGTAATTTGCTGATTTTGCTGGTTGCAGACCAAAAATGCTCCACTTAAAAATGCTGAGCAACTGAAAGCTCATTTTTCAAAAGCCCTTAATACATACCTTTCCTGTTTAGTTTCCTGGTAGTACTAATTGATGGCTTTTTTTCCATGACAGAATCCAATCCGGCTATGCTAATAGGAGCTACTTCCAATTTGTTCTCCATATGCCGCAACTAGATAGATTAAATGGGATAGGAAAGGTATCAACATTTTAAATTTGTTATATCGCCACTTAAAAAAACAAAAAGTAAAAAAAGGCTTACAAAAATTGGATGAAACATTCCCTAACCCAAGTAAAATGAGCTCAGATTTTAATTTCACCTTTGTACAATCAAATATAGTTTCACACAATTGTGAAACACATTAATGCAACATTTTTCACTGCAGGAAACAATTTATATTACATTTTTCAATCCTGAAAAAAAGAAAATGAATGAAAACGAGAAGGATAAATGAAAATGTGATGTATCAGACCAAACACATCAAATTCATTATATTGGAAAACTCTGGGCAAATTCCTTAACAGTAATTTTTTTTGTAAACGCAAACTGTATATTAGGAATTGAGAAGAGTTGCCTTAGCTTAGCAGATCAATTGCATTTTCAGAGAACTAGCATTAAAATCTGGGTGACTGACAGAAACAAGGAAGGAAGAAAAAGGAAAAAAAAACTTCAGCAACTGTATACAGAAGAGGAGAGAGTGTCTGTTGGAATTAAGACAGTAGGTTCCTAATTTTGGGAATCCTAGGATCATAAAAAAAGAGCTCAGTGTCCAGATAGGACAAACTAGTGGGTGGCTTACTTCTATCTGCATTTTAGGAGGATAGTGATTGTATTTTACTGAAAAAGCATCTTAATCTTTTACTGTCCTAGAACATTTCCAGGATAAGCATAACACTTAATATTTTTCATTTTTAAATACAATCTCCTGTATGGCTTCTTTTTAATTTAACTCAATGCTAAAATACTACTTACTGCTGCCTTTGTTTGTGAAAAAGCATCCCATTCTGTTAAATCTGCAGAAAAAAATGAAAAGAAGCACTTATTAAATACATTCAAGCATCACCTGTGTGACAAACATATTGCAAGGTTCAGTAAGTTTTATATACTATTTAAAACAATATATTTACAATATTTTTTCTCTGAATATACTTACTTGACTGTGGCCAGCTTTACACATCACAACAAACCGTAATGTAAGTTTATCTGGTTTGGGGTTACTATGTTGTATGAACCCAATCGAGGGCAAAACAAAATGGTTCACGAACAAAATGATTCAGGCGACATCAAAACTGAGATATGGATGTTTCAGAAGCATTGATTCAGACAAAATATGGTTGTCCCAAGCTGAAGTGTTTTTGTGATGATGGTCAAGAAAATGCCAAGGTTGAGTAGGAAAAATAGGGACCACTACGGTGGGAAGGTAACAATGTTCCGTGCGCCTTTGGCGTCTAATCATGCCAGCCACATGACCACGGAGACGTCCTCGGACAAACGTTGGCTCTTCGGCTTTGAAACGGAGATAAGCACCGGACCCTAGAGTTGGAAACGACTAGCACGCTTGTGCAGGGGAACCTTTACCTTTACCTAACAAATTTGCAAATAGAAACCAGAATGTTTGCTAGCAGAAGTTAGGGAATAAGAAAGAAGAACTTGTTATCTGACCATTCTTCCCAACGGATATCATTTCAGTTTAACACAAATTTTTGTTCTGTTAAAATTTAGAAAGTCAGATAAAATTCTTTGCACCCAGTGAGATAAGAATTAAATAAATTTGTACCTCTGGTGGAATTCCTGTTTTGGGGGAATTTTGGATTGTGTAAGGGAAACTCATTTGTTTTGTTGCTCCACATTCTATTACTTCACCTATAACATAAAGATAAATGTTCACTGAAAGATCTAACAGAAATTCATACACATACCTTGTAAGTTATCAGTATTATTTTGAAGTTTATTAGCATAGAAAGCTAAATCTGAACCTGCAAAATATTTTACTTCAATATTTTACTTCAAGTCAAATTCAACAATTATTCAGTGTGAAAATTGTACACACTAACCAAATTATATTTAATGTTCAATTTTTACCCAGCATCCAAAATTATGCTGCTTATATGAAGTCTCACTTATAATAATCCTGCCATTAACCAACCTTTTAATTTTTTAAATATAATACTTTATATAAGCATTTTAAAACTACTTTATACATTTATATAATAAACTAATAAATACAGTAGTATGGTAACTTACAAATTTATATACTTTAGAAGAAAAAGACTACCTTCTTATATAATGAACTATTTGCTTAAAAAGGGGCAGGCTATATCGCTTCAATGGTCATATGTCACTTTTTTTTGGTGCCACTGTAACTTCGAACAGTCATTAAACGAATGATTGCAAGTCAAGGACGACCTGTAACCAGAAACTTGGATGGATATGGAAGTGAACCCATCTGAGCTTTAGATACACCATCAGTCACAAACTAGGGCATAGTTGCGGAGTGGCCACTACCATTCAGCAGACTTTTGTGCTTTTTATAAGGGATGCTCCAATTACTGATTTTATGAAAAGCTGGGCTCTAATAAACAAATGGGACCTGGTCTCTCTTCTCAATGAAGGAATAAAACAGATAATTTTACAATTTAGGTACTGAAAGAAAGAGTGGAACACAAACTTCAAGAGCTAAAATCACTACTTCAAACAGACGTATTGGAGGAGGTCACAGAATTTATGAAGAAGGGATAACTAGAAACAACATAACAAGGGCAAAGAAAGACAAAGGCAAATTTTCTACCCTGCATTTTAGACAAGGAAAAGCACACAAAACAGAAGAATCAAATGAAACAGGACAGTAACATGTCTCAGAGAACTGACTGATGGGAGAGAAATCTTCCTGACAGAGAGCTTACTCAAACAGGGAAGGGAAATCTATGTGTGCTGGGATATCCAGTGTGAAACTGCCAACAGACCTAGCCAACATAAAACTTGACTCTTTCATAATAAAAAACCATATTATTTTTCTATAGGGACGCGGTGTCTTACTGGGTGAGGACGCTGAGCTTGTAGATCAGAAGGTCGGCAGTTTGGCGGGTCGAATCCCGAGTGCCGCGTAACAGAGTGAGCGCCTGTTACTCGTCCCAGCTTCTGCCAACCTAGCAGTTCGAAAGCACGTAAAAATGCAAGTAGAAAAATAGGGACCACTACGGTGGGAAGGTAACAGTGTTCTGTGTGCCTTTGGCGTCCAGTCATGCTGGCCACATGACCACGGAGACGTCCTCAGACAAGTGCTGGCTCTTCAGCTTTGAAACGGAGATGAGCACCAGCCCCTAGAGTCAGAAACGACTAGCACGCATGTGCGGGGGAACCTTTACCTTTACTATTTTTCTATGTTTTGGAGTGGGTTCTTTTCTTACCATTCTTTTACTTAAAAAAATTCCTGGATATATTTATAAAGTCATCTGGAGTATTTCACTCACTGAAGATTTTTTAAGATTTGCCTGGAAACAATAAAAGTCTTTGCATATTAATCTCTAAAATTCTCAGGACGCAAAGGAGATTTTTGTATTTCTGCAGTCAAAAATCCAACTAGCAAATGTTATTAAAAGGTATAAGCGTTCATGAGCTGCAGCTCACTTCATCAGATGTATAGCATGGCTGTAAAAGCAAATCTGTGACATACATGTCAAAGCTGACACATCACTATTTATGGCAGCGTTCACCAACTTCTGACAACAATTTTCATCCTCACATAATTTTCGAAGACTGTGCAGCCCCTGGAGCCTCAGAAAATTGTACAAGAATGGGGTGTCCTTTCACATAATTTTTGAAGGCTGCAGAAGCCACAGAAGAGCATTCTCCAAAGCTGCTTCATGAAAAAGGACCACCGCCTAAAAGGTAAGCAGTGTGGTAGATCCTGGGCAATCATACCATTCCCCAAAGTTCATGCACCTTTTTGAGTAGCACTGATGATGCTAGGACTGAAATCAAGGTCCTCCTGGCCCAGCCTCAGAGCTGCTGCTGAGTGCCACTGTTAAGGGTGGCCTAGAGGGAGAAAGAGAATTTTCTCTTTTGTTGTGTATGTGTGTGGGGGGGGAGTGTGTGGCATGCTAGCAGAGTCAAGTTAGGCTTTTTCCAAATTTGTGATATGCCAAGCCCAAAAGGGTCACCATCACTGGGGAGACTCATATATGATATAGACCAGAGGTCTTCAAACTCGGCATTTCACATTTATCACTTTTGTTTGTCTCCTAACCATTTCCCTCCCTTTAGAGTGCTCATGTCTGCTTACTGTCTTGTCCACATCAAAAACAATGCTGTGGAATACATACTGTGCAATTTCAAAGGAACTCTGGAAAGCTCAGTAAGGCAAACCTGGTACCTGTCTGCAACAGCTTAAAGTAGCCAAGCTTTGTTCTAAGATCCCATATTTCTTTTGATATGCCAAACTCTTCATATTTTAAAAAATGGGCAGAACCACTCTTACACACAGCTAGGATGAGCTGTGTATAATAAGCTATTTCACTTATTTTAATAAACATTACTTGCAACAGATAACATAGTACTCATACATTTTCATTGGTATTTGCATATCTCAAAATTTCTTCATCTATTTTTCCATCTTTAGTAAACATAAAGCAAAGTACACAAATGAACCTATTTATTCATTTGGCAATCATTTATTCCACTGTTCCTGCTGAAGTATCTTGGTCTTCAAAACATTAATGTTTAAAACCATCTTGATATATCATATAATCTAGCTAACATTTGCTGAAAAGCATTAGGGTCAACACAGCTTCATCAACATACAAAAGCATGTGTATATATCCCTAGCAACATACTTAGCAACATACCCTAGCAACATACTTTTACTTTCACCACAAGGATTCCCTATTTATTAAGGAGCCATGGTGACTCAGTGGTTCGAATGCAGTATTGCAGGATAATTCTGCTCACAGCCTGAGTTTGATCATGACCAGCTCAAAGTTGATTCAGCCTTCTGTCCTTCGGAGGTCCAATCAACAATCCATAATTCAAGCCTATCACTTTCATTTTCCCCCAAGATCTACTACTAAATAATAATCTGTCCCATTTAGAAACCCTCAACCTTGTATCTTTCAGAAATTATATAGTCCTTGCTTAACAACCCCAAGTAGGATCAGCAATTCCATTACTAAGCGACATGCTTGTTAAGTGAAACATCACATGATCGTGACTTGCAATTTTACATCTGGATACACCATTGACTCTGCTTCTTGGAAGTTCGCTATAAAGTACGCAGATACTGATCATATAACTATGGGACACTGCAATAGTTGCAAGTGTGAGGTCCAGTCCTAAATTTACTTTTTCAGTGTTATTATAATTAGAAATGGTTGCTAAACAGGACCGTTGTTAAGTGAGGACTATATATATTCTAATCGTTCATCATAAACAATCAAATTAATTTTAGAATTATTACTTTGCCGTGTGTAATATAAGACTAAGTTTAAAACAGACTTTTTCCCTAAACAGATCCTCATTGAACTATCACCATTGTCATTCATCCTAAATAGTCCAGACATTTTCTGTATTCTATAATCTTGTTCAAACCCATCTATTCATCTAACTTTTTTTTCAATATTCCATACCAATTCGTGTTTTTATGTTAGTCCTTAGCCTTAACCAGACCTGAATCTTCACTTCCTTATCTATATTAATAAGACAGATATGTTAGATTAGGTCTTAAGAAACCAACCTGTCTTCACAGTATATTGTGGATAATCTGCATACCAGTCAAGCAGCAAATTTCCTGAATCATTTAAATCTGGGTTTAAATCTGCATAAAAGTGGCAAAAGCATGCTCTGATTTATTTATGAGGGTAGATTACGGTACTCACAATCCTTGTTTGTGGTAGGAAGGAAAACAGATTTTAAAACAAAAAAGGAGAAATTGCTAGAAGAGAGGCAAGAAAGAACTAGGCTTTGAAATTTGCCCTTGATTAAAAATTACAAGTTTTCTATGTTTTTAAAATATTTTTTTATTTTCAGTAATATAAACTCATCATACGGATTTGAGAAATGACTACTGTACAATGTTTAATTTTCATTGGCCAGTAAGCGTACAGGCTGTCAAATACCTATCTATCTCAAATACTTGCCATATGCAACATTACTTGCTAGAGTACCAATCAATTTTGGCACATTTTGGACTTACTTGCAAAGTCCAGTCTTACCCCATGTATGCTAAAACCAAATTATCAAGCTATGTTTTTGAGTTTGCAAGCATTGTACTATTTGCTCACATCTTATCAACTCAGAAATATAATGAAGTGTGTCTACTTAGGGTACATAGTAGAGAAGACATGCTAAATAAAAATACAGATAGGAAATAATGTAAAGATTGTCCAGAAAATATAGCTTTGGCTTATGAAAGAAGGAATACTTATAAAAGATGAGACAATGAAAAAAGAAAGCTGCCACGGATAATCAATACGTACAATTAAATAAAATCTGATTTTACTGTCCCTGTTTTGAGTCCTGATATAAAACTTGAGTGATGATGTCAAACTTATTCTTTTCCCCCAAAGTTTGTTCCCTCTTTCTTTCACAGAATCCAGAGAAGCACCTCTAGCAGATAGCATATATCACATCAAAGGAATAATCAATGAATCTAAGACTGTGTTCATATCATACATGACCAAAAATGGCTAAGTGGGAAATACTGTATGCTATATAAAAACATTACAGATCATTTTTCAGCTCTTGAATCCAGATCACTGTCCAGATCATCCCCATGTTTTCCAACTGTTAAACAGATAACTAAGATTAGCGATTAATACAATATTTCCTTGGCACTGACCAAGTTCCCATTTTTCATTTTCAAAGAAATCCCTGGTTAACTTAACAGCAGAAATTTAACTCAAAATGTTAAGGTGATATTCAAACAATACAACTAGCTCCCATCATCAAAAGCAATAGAGTATTCCAGTCAAAACTAACCTGAAATAAAAATAGTGATAGACAAGAATTTTTAAAAAGTCACAATTCATTTTATAAATGTAGAATTTGTTAATACTGTCTCTGCTGAACTTATTTTCTTTCCTCAAAGTGTGGACTGTTTATAAAAATCAACTTGATTTTAACTTATTTTTGGGGGGGCAGAAATATTTTCAGTCATTAAAGAGAAGCCAATCATAAAGCTAGGAATTTATTTTTTAAAGAAAAGAAAAGAAAACCTTAGAGATGAGATTGATTCTTACTTGGATTTTTACCACAAAATCCTCTCTACAAAACAGCTTTTAATTTTCAGCAAACCCAGAGCCATAGCCACATTTTTGAAAATACCTTTTATTAATAATTCCTATATTTGGCTAGTTTACAGCTTTCTGCAAATTAACACTATGCATCCAGTGTAACATTTCTCATTACCGGTATATTCTATAACATCCATTCTATGGGATACTTTCTCCCCAACCATTTAGAATTTTCAAAGAGAAATAAAGGTATCCTGGCACCATGATACAACAGATAATATTGATTAGCAAATAGCTTTTGACACAATCATCCAATGAAATGTATTAGCCAATTGAACACATACAAATGGATAAATTTTCTACCACATGATTTATGAAATTCACTGCTCCAAAATATGGTATGAATTAGATAAACATGGAAAATAGGTCTACAGCTATTAGGTGAGACAATTACAAATAATCCCCGTGTTCAAACATAGCATGCAACAACAGATGTCACCTGCTACCTCCCAACAGGGCTGCCCGTCCTATGGGGCATGGGGAAATATCCTGCCTTCTTTCTGTGAGTAGGCTGCCCATAATGTATTTCTACTTTCCCTATGAGCTGAGTATAGAGTCCTCAACCTATGACCACAATTGAGCCCAAAATTTCTGTTGCTAAACGAAACATTTGTTAAGTGAGCTTTGCATCATTTTACAACCATTCTTGCCATGGTTGTTAACGAATTGTTAACTATTTGTTAAGTTAGTAACACGGCTGTTAAGTGAAACTGGCTTCCCCATCGACCTTCTTTGTCAGAAGGTTGCAAAATTGATACATAACTCCAAACGCAGCAACTATCATAAATACATGCCAGTTGCCAAGCATCTTAATTTTGATCTTGTGAGGATGGTGAAGCTGCTACAGTTGCAAGTGTGGAAAGCTGTCAAAAAGGTATTTAAAGGCCAGTCTTCTGACAGATGAGCACAATTCAAAGCGCATTGACAATGTCTCCTCGAATGGTGATGAAACATTTGCAACCAGATTGCCAAACTAGGAGCTCAAACCACCACCAGCCCAACTACCAACCTGAGCTACTAATATTCAAACACATTTCAAACTGTCATATGTCATTTTCCCACTGCCATTGTAACTTCGAACAGGCACTAAACAAACTGTTGTAAATCAAAGATTACCTCTATTGGTGAGCAATATGATTCTCACTACCATGTTAATGTGTTCACCGAAGGATAAAGAAAATCTCATGCCATTTTTCAAGAACTTAAGAACTCACTTTAGTTGTACTTTCTTTGTATCATTTTGGAGACTGAAAGACAGAGGATGTTAAACTCTACAGATAGTACTCAACTAACAGTTCATTTAGTGACCATCTGAAGTTACAACAGCATTGAAGAGTGACTTATACTATTTTCACATTTATGACCATTGCAGCATCCCGTCACATGACTAAAAATCTGACACTTGGCAACTGATTCATATCTATGACAGTTGCAGTGTCCCAGTGTTATGTGATCACATTTTGCAATCTTCTGACAAGCAAAGGTAATGGGGAAGCCAGATTCATCTAACAACTGAAGTGATTCACTTAACAACTATGGCAAAACAGGTCGTAAAATGGAGCAAAACTCAACAGTGTCACTTAATAACAGGAATTTGGGGCTGATTTGTGGTTGTAAGTTGAGGACTGCCTGTATTGACTCTGAGCCTGTAATATGTCTCTTTTGCTGAAGCAGACTAAAATGTAATAGGGCTAAGAAGTAAATTCCTTGGAGAGAAAACCTTACCTTATTCCTTATGTTAGTTTGCACAAGTGCATATGAGTTTGTGCCATTAGCACTTATGGGAATGCATAAAAATAACTATATTCAGTATCTGTATTTCAGGCTAGTTCCTCTAAATAATTATCAGAACCATTCCCCTCTGAATAACTTTTCCCCCATCTCTTTATATCTCATACAGTTTAAACTCATAACTCTTCTGGAAGTCAAATAAATTTAGCTCATTCTGGATTCTTGCAGTATAATGGCCTGGAAATAGAGGTAGGAGGGAGGCACTTCTTTTAATTCAGGGAATCTAAGTCATAACCGAGCTTCCTCCCTTTAAACCAGGAAGAAGCTGTGACAACCCAGGCCGAAGTGCAGCGGAATGGAGTGCGGAAAAGGGGGCGGCCACAGGACGAACAAGAGGTACAAACTCCGAAACGGGCTAGTAGAAAACAGCCTCCCAGCGGGTCACCCCCTTCTGAATCCCAGGAGCCGAAAGCCGGAAATCCTGTCAAGTTTCTCTCGCTTTCCCTATAAGCCCCCAATTGGGTTTCAGCTGGAGGGCTCCCCACAATTGGAGAGCCGCCTCACCTGCTCTAACGCCGCTTCCATTCCTTCTCCTCCTTCCTCGCGCCGACCGAGCTCGTTGGCTCATCCCGCAAGTCTTCGGGATTGAGCGCTGCAGCGAAGCGGAGGCGGCCCCCACCCTCCAAGTCGTTTTAACGGCAAAATAGCCCACAACCCGGCGCCATTACGGCTCGCCAACTGAGACACAAGCGCCGGGCCTCAAGCTTCAGAATCCCAGTGGCGCTCAATAGGGCGGGAGCTGCGTTTGGAAATCTCGCGATATGTCCTAAGAGAAGTCATAGACCTCCCAAATATGGCTATCGACGAGTCGGTTTCTGTGCGCTCCGGTCATCTTGAGTGTGGTAGAGTTAAATACACTCCGCCCATCTCTCTCTCTCCCCCCCGCCCCCCGCTAAATAGACATGAAATGCGGGGAAAACCTATACGTTGGTTTGTGGTTGAAAGTAGGGGAATATTAAAGATTCACTGAAAGAAGAAATGCCTGGTTCCATCACTTTGATGCCATTGTTCCTACCGGCCAGGGTTTCCTTAAAAAAGTGAAACAGCAAAGGAATGTGTCAATGTGGGATCGGTGGGGTGCATCTCGGTATATGGATTACTATAAAAGGGGTACAACATGATTATCAACTCTTCGATTAAAAAAAATTCTGTTGAATCTTTTGAATCTTGTTTTCTGTAAAAAGTAATTAAGATTTATTTTTAAATTGAATTGTAATTAAGTCAGTTTATGACTTTAAAATATCACCGAATTCAGAGATTTATGCTAGTAACGGGCATGGGGAAATTGCCTCTGAGTTAAATTGTGGTACAGTTATAGTCAATGTAATCCTATTAATATTTATTCAGTAATAAGCAACGTGAAATTCCATTAAGGCAAACACCTAGCTTCTGAACTCAGGCTGAATTTACATGCCAGGCTAACGATAATAAAGTTGTTTTGGCTGAATATTCTGCAAACACACACACACACACACACACACACACACACACGATATCATGGCTTGATACTGAGGATTACTCCAAACATGAGCAATTGTATTTTATTTAAAGAGCCATGGTGAGAAAAAAAACCTTGGCTTAGAACGGGTAGGCAACCTCGGCTCTTTTATGACAAATGGACTTCAACTCCCAGAATTCCTGAGTCATAAAAGAGCCGAGGTTGCCTACCCCTGGCTTAGAAGATAGGTGAACTAGATAATTGACCAGCCTAAAATAACAGAGTTTGATGGGAAAACATTGAGGTGAACATCAATGCCTTGGTCTTGAGACCCCTTATACTGCAACCTCCTGGATTTTATTCTTCATTTATGTTTAAACTAGCAATGCCTGAGCACTATATTGCTTTTCAAAAGAAAATGGTTTAGTAGCAAGCCAGGTGGAAACCAGTGATTTTCCAGTTTCTATCCCTTGCAGTTATTCCATTAGCATTTTGTAGTTCTCCTTGTTGCCTATGTCCTCTACATTACTGTGTACCTCAGTACAAAAAAATATTGAGAAGTAAAAACTGTAGATAGTGGCATGCAGAAGTTAAACTGCTGTATGCTGAAGTATTTGAATACATACTTTATACTAAGCTATAAGCCATGGTTTATAAAACAAAAACAAAAACTGAGTTCATACAATGCACAAAGCAAAAACAAAACATATTGCACATGACTTTATTTATTCAGTTTCTATAGCCAAGTAAATCTCAACCAAGCAACTCTGGGCAGCTTACAATTCTAAAATTATAAAACAAATTAAAAAATAGTAAATATCCACAAAATGACTTATATACTATATCTAGAATGAAACATAAAATTGAGATAATTCCCATTAATATTGCCTGCTTTCTAACATTCTACTATATAAGTCTAATGTAAACTGGTGAACTGGTGTTTGAAAACTTTTTAAACAAGGCATAAGTGAAAACCTGGTTACACAATGACATTCGTGTACAACAGGGCTGTACACCACCTGAGATTTTAATATAAAAAGGTTCTTTGAGATGTACAGTCTGTAGCTGGTTACACAGAACCAGCCTTCAGTTCCTTAAACAAATATGTCCTTTACCAGAAACATGCTGTGGTGGGCAACCATCAGAATCCAGAGAAAAGATCTAGCTAGCTACTAAACATGAATGCTTTTGCATGCTCTACCACCCCTTCGTACCATTAAATCTGAAGGAGTCTAGGTCACAAAGCACAATTACCAATATTCACTTAGAAACAGAACAAAGCATTTGGGGTCATCCTCAGTATTTTTTGGGAGTGCCAGCATACACCAAATTTTGGTTACTCACTGTACTAAGTATTAAAGTTATATTAAAGATGCTTTTTCAAGAGCCTTGCCTTCCCTCTTTTGCTTGCTCGCCGAGGCGACTTCGGGGGTTGGGGGACTTAAAAACAGCTGCTGGGCGCTGTTTCTCGCGGCGCTGAGCCCCCCCCCTCCGAACTAGCGGCTTGCTGACCTGAACTAGCGGCGCTTGAGAACTGCCGGCCTGCCGACCTGCCGAGCTTCGCTACAACGCCGAGCACTGCTACAGCGCCGTGAAGTCCAGGACGCCTTGCCCTGCCTTCCCTCTTCTGTCTGCTCGCCGTGGATACCCTCTGCTTGTCGGAGGGGCAGCGGCGACGATCCCACCGGTCGGAGACCTTTCTATGACCATCAGCTGGCTGGCGCCGTTTTCGGCGGCGCGGAGCCTTCTTCTCCTTCCGGATGGTGGTTGCGGACTGTGGGCCTGGTCATCGGCCTCGGCGGACATGTTGGCGAATTCCCGGACTCAATACAGCTGCTGGGTCTGCCTCTCTCCGCCGCTGGAAGATCGTTTGGACTGGCGGACGGGCGTTGGGGAGAGAATGCTTCTGTCCTCCCCCCCCCAGACTGGCGGCATTGGTCGGTGATGCGAGGATCGACAGAGGCCTGGCCTGCCTGTTCTTTACTTTCTCTGTTGACAGACAGGCATTATGGCTAGCTCCATGCCTGATAGGAATTAAGATCCCCCTATTGACAGTCCAGTGTGGCTGGGACCTGACCGTGGTGGGAGGACGGTTTTGGACTGGTCAGCGACCACCTCACTGGTGTGAGAGACCAGTCGGGGTGGGCCTGGCTCAGGACCCCCCTTTCTCTCTCTGCTCCAGATTGGACTCCTCAGCCGGAGTGAGAGGACGACTGAGGTTGTCCCCTGGATTACCATCTCAGGTGAGAGCTGAGATGGCCTTGCGGACTAAGAGATATGCCTACTGGACTTCTTTTTCCAGCTATACACCATCATTGAGCGATCCTTTGGACATATTTATAACATCTGCCCTAAGAGACTATCCTAGCGCTGTATGGTTTATCATTACTCCGAAGCGGACTTGTATGCCCTTAGGGGGGTTCCTGCCTCATGGGCGCGACCTGTCGCCTGTTTCCATACTCCCCTTAATGACGAGCCCAAGCTCTGGGACTCCGAGAGGTGGCTGGGCTTAGATAGGGGCCTCGAGTTAAGACGTGCTAAGAGGCCCCTGATAAAATTTTTAGCCGGTTATTTTAAAAGGTTAGGGAGGGGGAGGGAGGGGGGGTAGGGAGGGAATCTTTAACCGGCACTCAGTCTGGTCCTGTTAGAGGTCCTGATGGGACGGGGTCGGGGGAGGTGGCTGCTGGTTCTGGGAATGTGGGGGTGGGGCTTCAAATCCCCACGGCGATAGGGAATGGCAGCAGGTGTTTGCGCGGAGGGCCATATCAACATCTGGGATCGCGCCCCCGCTATCTCCGAGCGGTGGCGCGCTCCGACCCTCCGGTTAGCACCCTCTTACCCGGGGATGAGGGTGATCAGGCCCCTGAGCTCAGGTTGGTCTATTTTAACGCTAGATCCGTAGTTAACAAAGCTCCCCTCATCCATGATCTGATCGAGGAGGAATGTGCGGATCTAGCGTGCATCACGGAAACTTGGTTGGGTTCGGAGGGAGGGGTGCCTCTCACCGAGTTATGCCCGCCAGCTTTCCGGGTGCTGCACCAGACACGGGCTCAGGGCAGGGGTGGTGGGGTGGCAGTGGTTATTCGGGAGACTTTGTGTCCCCGGGAGGCCACCATTGTCCAGATGGCCGGGAGTGAATCCCTCCTCTTGAGATGTGGTCCTCGGGTTCAGTTGGGCTTGTTGCTTACATACCTGGCGCCCAGCTGTGTGGCAACAGCCCTGCCTGAGCTGCTCGACACCCTCTCAGGGTTGGCGGTGGACTTCCCCAGGCTTATAGTCCTGGGTGACTTCAACCTGCTGTCACTGGGAGGGTCCTCGGAGTTAGCTCGGGAGTTCATGGCTTCCATGACAGCCATGGGCCTGACCCAGGTTATTGAGGGCCCAACTCATGAGGGGGATCATACTCTCGACCTGGTGTTCCTGTCTGGACAGTGGTTGGATGATCTGGGAGGGGGTTCCCCGTCCATCACCCCTCTGTCATGGTCAGATCACCACCTCCTGAGGCTGGTTTTCCGTCATGCCACCCGCCGCCGCTGGGCGGCGGAACCGACCAGGTGGTTCCGCCCCAGGCGCCTAATGGACCCGGATCGGTTTCAGAGGGCGCTTGGGCCTATACCTATCACCCTGTTGTGACTCAGGGCCAGCCTGTGGGCCCGGCAGCCGGCTCGGATGTATCGGATGACTCAGATGAGGGGGAGGAGGAGGGTGTGGAAGACGAACCGGCTGATGATGGCTTGCAGGCTTGGCAGAGCTCCCAGCCGGGGCCCTCTTCTCAGCTGCGTGAGCCCGATATTGCGGAGGATGATGACCCACAGCTGGCCCTGTTCAAGGACGCCCAACGCAGGAGGCAGTCGAGCAGGACTAAGCAGAAAAAGGCTGCGGGTCTCCTCGGGAGGAGGCACAGGGAGACCACGCCCTGAACTCTAAATAAAAGGATTGTTTGGGGAGGGGCTGGTTGCTGAAAGCAACCCTTCCGCTTGAGGATTCAAGTTCTTGTGTTTCTTGTTCTGTTGTTTTGCTTGTGAATTAAACTTGGCAGACGCTTTGCAGCCTCAGACGCTCTCCAGTCTCTACTACTTGAACAGGGGTTTGCCTTATTACAAGGCCGGTAGTTGGCTGGTTCAGAACAGTCCCTTACCCACAGCCGAGTCGATGCTCTGGTGGAGGCCTGGGAAACGGCTGCCACCAGGGCACTTGACTGCGTTGTACCCATGCGACCTCTGACCCGGCGCAGATCCCGTTGGGCCCCATGGTTCTCTGTGGAGCTCCGGGAGATGAAGCATCGGAGACGAGGTCTAGAGAGCGGTTGGAGGTCCAGCCGATCCGAATCCGACCAATTGCAGTTAAGAACCTTTATAAGGTCTTATCTTGCGGCGATAAGGACGGCGAAGTCTAACTACTTTGCCGCCCTTATCGCGTCCGCAGATAATCGCCCGGCCGCCCTGTTTAGGGTGACTCGCTCCCTCCTTAACCAGGAGGTGAGAGAGGATCCCTTGCAGGGACGAGCCGAGGAGTTTAGTCATCATCTGGCGGACAAAATCGCTCGGATCCGGACCGGCTTGGACTCTAACTGGGCAGAGTCTGATGTGGAGGAATCAGGGGTCTTGAGCACGTTATCTGGACTGAGTTCGACCCTGTTTCCCCTGATGATGTGGACAGGATCATGGGGAGACTGAGCACCACCACCTGTTTGTTGGATCCGTGCCCCTCCTGGCTAGCTTATGCGGATCGGGAGGGAACACGAGGCTGGTTCCATGTAGTAATAACTGCTTCTTTGAAGGAGGGTGTCTTCCCTGCCGCCTTGAAGGAGGCGGTGGTGAGACCCCTTCTCAAGAAGCCTGCTTTGGACCCGGCTGCTTTAAACAACTATCGTCCAGTCTCCAACCTTCGCTTTCTGGCGAAGGTTGTTGAGAGTGTGGTGGCGCATCAGCTCCCTCTGTTCCTGGAGGAAACTGATTATCTGGACCCATACCAATCGGGCTTCAGGCCCGGGCACAGCACGGAGACGGCATTGGTCGCGCTGGTGAATGATCTCTGGAGGGCAAGGGACAGGGGTTGCTCCTCTGTCCTGGTCCTATTAGATCTCTCAGCGGCTTTCGATACCATCGACCATGGTATCCTGCTGCAGCGTCTCAGGGGGTTGGGAGTGGGAGGCACCCTTCTACGGTGGTTCTCCTCCTACCTCCAGGGCCGCTCGCAGTCGGTGTTGACAGGATGGCAGAGATCCGCCCCGAGGCCTCTCATTTGTGGAGTTCCTCAGGGGTCGGTTCTCTCGCCTCTCCTGTTCAACATCTATATGAAGCCGCTGGGCGAGATCATTCGTGGTTTCGGGGTGGGGTATCACCAGTACGCTGATGATACCCAACTTTTTCTTTCCACCCCGAACCAACCCAGTGATGCCCTCTCCGTGATGTCCCGGTGCCTGGAGGCGGTTCAGGTCTGGATGGGGAGAAACAGGCTTCGTCTCAATCCCGCCAAGACTGAGTGGCTGTGCATATCGGCATCTCGGGTTAACCAAGTTATTCCACCTCTAACGATGGGGGGTGAGGTGTTACCCCCCGTTGATAGGGCTCGCAACTTGGGCGTCCTCCTGGATTCACGGCTCAATTTTGAAGATCACATAGGAGCCGTGACCAGGGGGGCTTTTGCACAGGTTCGCCTGGTGCGCCAGTTGCGTCCCTATCTGGACCGAGACGCCCTACGCACAGTTACTCATGCGCTTGTGACCTCCCGTTTGGACTACTGTAACGCTCTCTACATGGGGCTGCCTTGAAGTCCACTCGGAGGCTTCAACTGGTGCAGAATGCGGCCGCGCGAGTTGTAATGGGGGTTTCCCGATACTCCCATGTAACACCTCTACTCCGCGAGCTGCATTGGCTTCCGGTTGCCCTCCGGGTGAAATTAAAGGTGCTGGTTATTACCTATAAAGCCCTACATGGCCTGGGTCCAGGGTATTTGAGGGAACACCTGCTGCCGGCATCAAACGCCCTTCACCCAGTGCGCTCCCACAGGGAGGGTCTGCTCAGGGTTCCGCCAGTAAGAGATTGCCGGCGGGTGACACCCAGGGATAGGGCCTTCTCAGTGGGAGCGCCTGCCCTCTGGAACCAGCTGCCGGTGGAGCTGAGGACTGCCCCCGACCTCCGATCATTCCGCTGGGGCCTGAAGACCTGGCTCTTTGAGCTCTCGGGCCCAGGCTGAGGAGAAAATTATTTTAATTGGGGTTTTTAATAGTACAGGGTTGATTTAATATTTTTTAACTTGGTTTTTAACTTTTGTATGTTTGATTTTTAACTCCCTGTAAACCGCCCTGAGTCCTCAGGGAAAGGGCGGTATATAAATGCAATAAAATAAAAATAAATAAAAATAAAACTGGACCTTCTTTCAAGAGGCAACGAAAAATCCAGTTGCCTCTTTAAAAAGCATCTTTAGTATAACTTTAATACTTAGTACAGCGAATAACCAGAATTTGGTGTATGGTGGCACTCCCCACCACCAAACAAAGCACTTTGGGGACAACCATGATCTGGATAACTGAAAATTTCCATATACATTTACTAAAGTTATAATTTAAATTCTGCAGAAAAAAATCTGGTTTCTAAAGAACTGCACACATTTGCATTGCACAATTTGTGCTGCTTTTTAACTTAAATACTGACAAAATCCATTGTGCAATGCCTTAAATTTGCTATCTCTGATTACTTGGAATGATATTTTCATTCTTTTAGTAGATGAGACTTCATTTTCAAACCATACTTAAAGGCTTAAACGTTTATATTTTATTTAAAATTTGAGCCTAGTTATTTGTGCCTTGGGTGAGAACTTTGGATTGCTTTGTCTGGGATTTTTTTCCCCTTGGCTGTTGTTTACAATGCCTTCATGGCTGTTCTACCAAGTGCTGTATAATTTGCTCTGCCACAAAATACACATTGGATTTTAATAAAATTACATCAAAATAATCATTATTAAAAAAGAACAAGTACTCTACACAAAAGTCATATGCATATATATACCACTATTGAAAGCATATACATTCTAAATTCCTACTTACTGTTATTATTAAATATTCCATGTCCAGCTATAATTTGTATTCTTGATTTTAACTTCTTCACCAGAAACAGTTTTAAATTTAATTCAACAACATACCTAAAATCACCATAATTTTCTCTCCAATTTCCCTCTTTGAAGCCTCTCCATGAGGTAGCCATAGAACTCCTTTTCTTAATATTTTAGTTTTTTTAAATTAATGCATGAAACCAAGGTATAAATATTAAGAAAAAAAAGATCATGGAACACTTAGCAAGGTTCTTTTTGTGATCATCTTTTTAAAATATAAAAAATACCGTAGTAAAACACATTAAAACTTTTACCTGCTGGAGACAATCTGAGATGGTAAGGAAGATAACCAAATGACCTCTCATTTTAAATCTTTTTTAATGAGTTATTACCAGGCTTACATACAAGTGACTCACAGCCAGGAAAATTAAAATAACATGTACCAGAGAGTAGAAGGAATAGAGTAGAAGGGAGAGAAGGATGATATGTAAAGAAACATGCTATCATTTTACATGAGTCAGATTTATTACAACTTAGAGAAGGGCAGCGGAAAATGTTCCACTCCATAGTACTCTTGCACACTTATCCTAAAAATAGATGAGGCAGCTGGTACTTATAGCTGAAACCAAAGAAGATACAAGAGCAGCATAAAAGGAAGTCTAATGGTATTTTGGAAAAGCATGCCTCCACCTATTGAGGCCAGACTAAGGATCATCCACAAATACATAGAGCCACAGATCCGCCTAGTGTTATTATGATTTGAAATTGGATACGACTAATGGAAACTTCAAAAGGAAACCCAGAAATGTAAAATCAAAATTCCTACAGATATACATATTCCTTGGCTATTCAGTATTGCCCTTGTTTGAATTATTAGCAAATTGGTTTGACATCAATGATAATTTTAAGATATTTTCACAAATATTCTTAACATCCCCCATCCTTTTTCCCTTGCATCTCATTTTCCTTCTTCTAAATGAATAACTTTCTACTTGCCTGTCTGCAAATTCCATACAGTTTTTCCCCAGCCCATTTTGGTAAACTATCAAGATGTGTTATGAATTTTATATCTAGGTCTAAGTCATACATAAGGAAAAGTACAAATGAAATCTTAATGAAAGTTCTACATTGTAGCTGCCAACTTTTTTTTTCTTACAAAAGATGTCATAGTTTGTTATGTCCTATTGCTAAAAATTGCATATTTTTCTATTGGGTTTTACTTAAGCACCTCTAACTATTAGGAAATAATAAATATTATTGTGGAATCTGGTTATTTTTAAAATAACACCAAAATAGGTTTGTTGAAGAGTTGGTATAAATGTGGCATCAAAAAAACTTATTTTATCAATTAATTAATTAGATTAATTATCAGGAAGTACTTTGTTAATACTTTGCTGAAATCAGGTTATACCACCAGCATTCCCACAATCTAGTAAGGAAGTGTAGTGATATGCCGCTTGGGGGGGGGGGGTGAAAGCCCTAATAAGCAGGCATATACATGGAATGAAGGCTACTGCTAAGCACATTGGTTTGTGCTTAGATTGTAAGCCGCCCTGAGTCTTCGGAGAAGGGCGGGATATAAATGGGATTAAAATAAATAAATAAATAAATATGTGCAAATATGGTATGGCACCATGCTAAAAAGCAGAAGACGGTGAGTCCTACCTTAGACATCAAATCTGGCTGGGTGACTTTGGGCCACTCACTCTGTCTCAGCCCAACCCATCTCACAGGATTGTTGTTGTGGGGAAAATAGGAGGAGGAAATAGATATCTTCACTGCCTTGTGTTATTTGTAAAAATAATAAATGTTGGATACAAATAAATAATCAATAAATGACTTTGGGGATTGGGGGAGGAAATGGTCTCTAGAGCACTGGTCTTCAAACATGGCCCTTTTATGACTTGTGGACTTGGCTGAGGAATTCTGGGAGTTGAAGTCCACAAGTTATAAAAGGACCGAGTTTGAAGACCCCTGCCCTAGAGAATCAACTGATGGGTGGTGGGGAGCACAGCTGCGTAACTGGAAGAGAAAGAAAATCAGAAAGTAACTTCTATTGTGTAGTGGGTCCGACACAAGGAAGAGACGGCAGCCGGAGTACGTGTTCAGCTCTTTATTTGGAAGGAGGTAGTGTACTGGGGAGTGAGGGTTACCTGGCCTCCTTAAATACCTAGCCAGGTAAGCGGACAGCCAATGGGGTTGGCCCTAGGTTTCCCGCCAAAACTGGGTTTCCCGCCAAAACCGTTCAGGCCAATGCCCCTGGTAGCTGTTGCTATGCAGGTGCCTGCATACATAACACCCCTCACCCCTTAGAGAAGAACCACATAACAATGATGAACAATTGCAACTAACTACCTAACTATATACACTGTGTGTCAAATGCAAAGCAACTGTGTGGTGGTCACTTGCACACATAGTCCGCCAAGTAGGCAGGTGTCCTGTGGGGCCGGGTGGACCATCTGGGCGTGGCTTGGCCCTGGGCTTGGACAGCCAGTTCTTGAGGCCTCTGTGCTGGGTTGAGCAAGCTGGGTTCAGGAGGCCCTCCTCCTCTGGTTCCTGTTCTGTGTTCTTTCCGGTTGGGCTGACCTCTCCTGGGATGTGGCTTTCCTGTTGGCCGAGTGTGGTGCACTCAGGGACCCTTCCTCTGAGCTGGTCGATGTGTCGCCTTACATGTCTGTCCCCCTCCACCCCCACAATGTAAGAGAGGGGTCCAGTTTTCTCAACCACTGTCCCCGGAACCCATGGATGCCCTGCCCCGTAGTTCCTTGCCCAGACCAGGTCCCCCACGTTGAGAACCCTGTGTGCTGGTGATGATGGTGATGATGATGATGATGATAATGATGATGACGACGATGATGGTGGCCTATCCGTCTCAGCTGCTACTCGGTCCGGGTGTAAACGGTCCAGCTTGGTGATGAGACGCCGTCCCCATTGAAGTTCTGCTGGGCTCTTACCGGTAGCAACGCATGGTGTGGTGTGTTGGGCAAGTAGGAATTTCGCCAGTCTGTGGTACCAGTCCCCGCTAATGATGTGCCGGAGTGCGTCTTTGGTCGTCCTTACCATCTGTTCAGCTTGCCCGTTGGTCGATGGATGGAAGGGCACGGAGGTGGCGTGCCTAATCCAGTTCGCCTTCAAGAACGCCTGGAAATCATTAGCGGTAAACTGAGGCCCATTATCAGACACAATTATGTCGGGGAGGCCGTGTGTGGCAAAGAGAGCTCTGAGCACCTGGATTGTCCTACCCGAGGTCATGTTGGGGACAGGGACTACCTCCAGCCACTTGGAGTGGCTCTCCACTACTACTAAGAACAGTTGGCCCTGAAATGGCCCTGCATAGTCAATGTGGATGCGGGACCATGGTGTGTGTGTGGCCTCCCACCGGTGTACTGGTGCGTGTGGCATTTCTGGCCTGGATCTCTGGCACGTGTAACAGGCCTTGACCCGATCCTCAATTTCCTTGTCCAACCCAGGCCACCAGAGGTAGCTTCTAGCCAGAGCCTTCATCCTGACCATCCCTGGGTGTCCTTTGTGTAAGGAGTCCAATACCCTGGCCCGTAGTACGGTGGGAATGATGACCCTGCTACCCCAGAGGAGGCACCCCTTGTGTGTGGAGATCTCATCGCGTCTATTGAAATAGGCCTGGAACTCTGGCCCTGGGGATTTGCCCTGCCACCCCGTGCAAACCCGTGAGTGCACCCTGCTCAGAATGTTATCTGTGGCTGTGTGGCTGGCAATGTCCTTGGCATGAACTGGACACTCTGGTAGTTCCCGCAGGGCTAGGATCTGTGTAGCTGGTGCTGGGTCTGGATCCGGGGTGTTTAAAGGAAGCCTACTTAGACCGTCTGTGTGGCCCATCTCCTTACCTGGCTTGTGCACCAGCTTGCAATTGTAGGCTGCAAGGAAGATGGACCACCGGAGCATTCTGGGGGGCAGAATTTGGGGGTCTGCCTGTCCGTTGTGAACAGGCGCAGGAGTGGTTTGTGGTCCGTGTAGACAGTGAACTCCCTGCCATATAAGTAATTGTGGAATTTCTTGATTCCTGCCACGATTGCCAGGGCTTCTTTGTCAATTTGGGCGTAGTTTCTTTCTCCTCCAGACAGCGTCCTGGAATAGTAGGCTATAAGGATTTGTGCCCCGTTGGGCTCAAGGTGACTGAGAACTGCACCCACACCGTAAGGGGATGCATCGCAAGCGATGCAAATGGGCTTGGACTCGATGAAATGGGTTACTGTGGACTTGTCCGACAGCAATGCTTTCAAGGCCCTGAAACTCTGGTCATGGGTGGCCGTCCAGGCCCATGTTGCCTGCTTATCTAGTAACCTGTGGAGCGGTTCTGCGATGGCTGCCTTGTGTGGGAGGAATGTATGATAGAAATTCAGCAGACCCAGGAATGCCTGCAGCTGTGCTTTGTTCTTGGGTGTGGGTGCTAGTTTGATGGCCCTCACTTTGGATT
The DNA here is from genome assembly GCF_964194415.1 of Vipera berus. NCBI lineage: Eukaryota > Metazoa > Chordata > Lepidosauria > Squamata > Viperidae > Vipera > Vipera berus. The sequence continues at coordinate 110,884,782 of NC_138204.1, forward strand.
CTGTGGGGTGGATTCCCATGGCGTCTACTCTAAACCCCAAGAATTCTGTGGAAGGGACACCTATGCTGCATTTCTCCCTTTTGAGTTTGAGACCAGCTGTGCGCAGCCTGGACAGCACCTCCCTGAGCCTACCAGCCAGTTCCTCCGCTGATGCTCCTGCAATCAGGATGTCATCAAAATAGGGGCAGACTCCTGGAATGCCCTTGAGTGTCTTTTCCATTACCTCCTGGAAAATGCCAGGAGCAACACTGACTCCAAACTGCAGCCTGTTCACCCGGAACGCCCCCCTGCATATTACTATTGTTTGGATGTCAGCTGTTTCCCGGGTGACTGTGAGTTGCTGGTACGCCTGCGCAAGATCGAGCCTTGCAAAGATGGCGCCGCCTTGGAGGGAAGCAAGAACGTGGCTTACCGTGGGGACCGAGTAAGCGTGCGGGTTTAGGGCGCGGTTCACCGAACACTTATAGTCGGCGCAGATCCTTATTTCCCCGTTGGATTTGAGGGGAGTAACGATAGGGGTTTCCCACTCCCCCCCATCTACGGGCTCTAAGATACCCTGGGCCACCAGCTTATCTAATTCGTGCTCGATTTTGTGTTTGAGCACGAAGGGGACTCGCCGTGGCTGGACCCTAATGGGGGAGACGTTCGAGTTAAGCTTGAACGATATGGGGGGCCCAGTGTACCTGCCTAACGACCCGTCAAAGATGTCTGTGAACTCCTGGCAGACAGCCTCGACGGAGTCCCCCTGGATCCGATGGATCCCGGAGACTGTGATTCCCAGGGCCTCAAACCAGTCCAGCCCGACCAGACTGGCTCTGCGGCCCTCTACCACTACAACGTCCAGGTGCCATTCTCGACCCTTAAACCCCACCGAAACGGTTGCCTCCCCCTTCACCTTGACCAGCGAATTCTGAAAATCGGTCAGGGTTAGTTTTGTAGGCCGTAATTTAATCCGCTGCTTGCTCCGGCTAATTATGTAATTAAGGGTCTTGTCTGAAATAATCGAGACCGCTGATCCGGAGTCAAGCTCCATGCTGCAAGGGACGCCTTGCAAGCGGATTGTTAATCTAATTTTGGGTTTGAGCAGCCGGCAGCTACCCGTGTGGTTAATGGCCAGCCGGCTCTCGACATAGCCAATTTGTGTTTTGGTAGGGGCCCCAGTACCTTCGAACGGCGGTTCCTCCGGCTGCAGCTCGTGGATCTCCTCTCGGGGGCGGAGGCTACGGCAGACCGCCGCTATGTGGCCTGTTTTCTTGCACGCCCGACACATGGCGGACCGGAACTTGCAGAGGCTGCGCATGTGGTTCCCACCACACCCTGCACACCTCTGAGGGTTGGCGGCGTTGCTGGGAGGCCTGGGCCTGTCTGGGCATCTGGCTCGCTGGTCGGAAGTCGACTTCCGCTGGAGGAGGTCGATGCTCTGGTCGTCCTCCTCTGTGGCCCCATGCCGGTGGACGCTGGCTGCCTGGTTGCCGGACCAGGTTTCCTGGCAGGCTTGTACGGCCCCACAGGCCACTTCGTGGGCTAGGATGGCGTCCTTGGCTTCTTGGAGCAAGACCTCCTCTCTCTCGAACAGGCGCTCCTGCAGCCGCCTGTCTCGTAGGCCGCAGATCAGCCAGTCCCATAGTCGTTCCTCCAAGTTGGTGAACCTGCAGGCAACGGCGGCTTCCCGTAGGGCGGCGAGGAAATCGGCACCGGTCCCGTCGGGGCGCTGGTCCCTTTTTTCGAATTGTGACCACGCGGCCACCTTGGAGCGCCGGGGCTTGAAATGGGCGTTGAGTCTGGCCACGAGGTCCCGGTACGTGATGGTGTTGATGGCCTCCTGTGAGAACAGATTCACGGCGATCTCCAGTAATGCTGGCCCCCCGAGGCAAAGCAGGGCTGCCGCCTTTGCACCGTCCTCCGATATCTGGTTGAACCGCATGTACAGTTCAACGTGAGCCAGGTAGCGAGTCCAGGTCTCGGGGTGGCGGGTCTCGAATTCGCGGGGTTCTCCGGCTCTAGCCATGGTGGCGGTTGCGATCTTGGGCGCGGATGTAGTGCTCGGCGAGGCCGGATCGGCTGGCAAGGCCGGGTCGGCTGGCGGTCGAGAGGGGGGGGAGAAGAAAACAGAAGGAAAATGCCTTTCCCTTCAGCTTGCGTAGCGTTTCCCCCAGTGACTTCAGCTCTTGGTCGGCAGCAATCCCACCTTCGTCGCCACTATTGTGTAGTGGGTCCGACGCAAGGAAGAGACGCCAGCCGGTGTGTGAGTTCAGCTCTTTATTGGAAGGGGGGTAGTGAACTGAGGAATGAGGGTTACCTGGCCTCCTTAAATACCCAGCCAGGTAAGCGGACAGCCAATGGGGTTGGCCCTAGGTTTCCCGCCGAAACTGGGTTTCCCGCCGAAAACCGTTCAGGCCAATGCCCCCTGGTGGCTGTTGCTATGCAGGTGCCTGCATACATAACACTTCTCTCCCTTCTACTCTATTCCTTCTACTCTCTGGTACATGTTATTTTAATTTTCCTGGCTGTGAGTCACTTGTATGTAAGCCTGGTAATAACTCATTAAGAAAGATTTAAAATGAGAGGTCATTTGGTTATCTTCCTTACCATCTCAGATTGTCTCCAGCAGGTAAAAGTTTTAATGTGTTTTACTACGGTATTTTTTATATTTTAAAAAGATGATCAGAAAAAGAACCTTGCTAAGTGTTCCATGATCTTTTTTTCTTAATATTTATACCTTGGTTTCATGCATTAATTTAAAAAAACTAAAATATTAAGAAAAGGAGTTCTATGGCTACCTCATGGAGAGGCTTCAAAGAGGGAAATTGGAGAGAAAATTATGGTGATTTTAGGTATGTTGTTGAATTAAATTTAAAACTGTTTCTGGTGAAGAAGTTAAAATCAAGAATACAAATTATAGCTGGACATGGAATATTTAATAATAACAGTAAGTAGGAATTTAGAATGTATATGCTTTCAATAGTGGTATATATATGCATATGACTTTTGTGTAGAGTACTTGTTCTTTTTTAATAATGATTATTTTGATGTAATTTTATTAAAATCCAATGTGTATTTTGTGGCAGAGCAAATTATACAGCACTTGGTAGAACAGCCATGAAGGCATTGTAAACAACAGCCAAGGGGAAAAAAATCCCAGACAAAGCAATCCAAAGTTCTCACCCAAGGCACAAATAACTAGGCTCAAATTTTAAATAAAATATAAACGTTTAAGCCTTTAAGTATGGTTTGAAAATGAAGTCTCATCTACTAAAAGAATGAAAATATCATTCCAAGTAATCAGAGATAGCAAATTTAAGGCATTGCACAATGGATTTTGTCAGTATTTAAGTTAAAAAGCAGCACAAATTGTGCAATGCAAATGTGTGCAGTTCTTTAGAAACCAGATTTTTTTCTGCAGAATTTAAATTATAACTTTAGTAAATGTATATGGAAATTTTCAGTTATCCAGATCATGGTTGTCCCCAAAGTGCTTTGTTTGGTGGGGGGGGGGGAGTGCCACCATACACCAAATTCTGGTTATTCACTGTACTAAGTATTAAAGTTATACTAAAGATGCTTTTTTAAGAAGCAACTGGATTTTTCGTTGCCTCTTGAAAGAAGGTCCAGTTGCCTCTTGAAAAAGCATCTTTAATATAACTTTAATACTTAGTACAGTGAGTAACCAAAATTTGGTGTATGCTGGCACTCCCAAAAAATACTGAGGATGACCCCAAATGCTTTGTTCTGTTTATAAGTGAATATTGGTAATTGTGCTTTGTGACCTAGACTTCTTCAGATTTAATGGTACGAAGGGGTGGTAGAGCATGCAAAAGCATTCATGTTTAGTAGCTAGCTAGATCTTTTCTCTGGATTCTGATGGTTGCCCACCACAGCATGTTTCTGGTAAAGGACATACTGTATTTTCCGGCGTATAAGATGACTTTTTAACCCATGAAAATCATCTCAAAAGTTGGGGGGGACGTCTTATACACCCAGTCGTCTTATACGCCGGAAAATAGTACATAAATCAATCGAGCGCCCCTGTTCTTGCAAAGCAACTTCAAGCCTCCTTAGTCCAGTCCCCCCTCCAACGTGACTCTCCCTTCCCACTCCCAAGAGCCTCTCAGCCTTTTCCCCTCCCCCTTGCAAACACCAGACCCCGGAAGCTCTTGCGTCTATTCCAAAGGGTGGGTGGAAGGAAAAGCCCCTTTTGGCTCCGGCTTGGCTGCAAGTCAGCGAGCCTGGGAAGGTTGGTAGTTGGGCTGGTGGTGGTTTGAGCTCCTAGTTTGGCAATCTGGTTGCAAATGTTTCATCACCATTCGAGGAGACATTGTCAATGCGCTTTGAATTGTGCTCATCTGTCAGAAGACTGGCCTTTAAATACCTTTTTGACAGCTTTCCACACTTGCAACTGTAGCAGCTTCACCATCCTCACAAGATCAAAATTAAGATGCTTGGCAACTGGCATGTATTTATGATAGTTGCTGCGTTTGGAGTTATGTATCAATTTTGCAACCTTCTGACAAAGAAGGTCGATGGGGAAGCCAGTTTCACTTAACAGCCGTGTTACTAACTTAACAAATAGTTAACAATTCGTTAACAACCATGGCAAGAATGGTTGTAAAATGATGCAAAGCTCACTTAACAAATGTTTCGTTTAGCAACAGAAATTTTGGGCTCAATTGTGGTCATAGGTTGAGGACTCTATACTCAGCTCATAGGGAAAGTAGAAATACATTATGGGCAGCCTACTCACAGAAAGAAGGCAGGATATTTCCCCATGCCCCATAGGACGGGCAGCCCTGTTGGGAGGTAGCAGGTGACATCTGTTGTTGCATGCTATGTTTGAACACGGGGATTATTTGTAATTGTCTCACCTAATAGCTGTAGACCTATTTTCCATGTTTATCTAATTCATACCATATTTTGGAGCAGTGAATTTCATAAATCATGTGGTAGAAAATTTATCCATTTGTATGTGTTCAATTGGCTAATACATTTCATTGGATGATTGTGTCAAAAGCTATTTGCTAATCAATATTATCTGTTGTATCATGGTGCCAGGATACCTTTATTTCTCTTTGAAAATTCTAAATGGAGCTGTCCGGCGTCGGGCGGAAACCAGCAGGGCTTTGCATCATCTGCATCAGACGGGTCTGAATCGGGCTTGTGTCGGACAGTTGGCAACTGGCATGTAAGTATTTTCCGGCGTATAAGACGAAAAATCTTGAAAATCTTCTCAAAAGTCGGGGGTCGTCTTATACACCCAGTCGTCTTATACACCGGAAAATACGGTATTTGTTTAAGGAACTGAAGGCTGGTTCTGTGTAGCCAGCTACAGACTGTACATCTCAAAGAACCTTTTTATATTAAAATCTCAGGTGGTGTACAGCCCTTGTTGTGATTCAGGGCCAGCCTGTGGGTCCGGCAGCCGGCTCGGATGTCTCGGATGACTCAGACGAGGGGGAGGAGGAGGGTGTTGAAGACGAACTTGCTGATGATGGCTTGGAGGCTTCGCAGAGCCCCCAGCCAGGGCCCTCTTCTCAGCTGCGCGAGCCCGACAGTGCGGATGATGATGACCCACAGCTGGCCCTGTTCAAGGACGCCCGACGCAGGAGGCAGTCAAGCAGGAACAAGCAGAGAAAGGCTGTGGGACTCCTCGGAAGGAGGCACAGGGAGGCACAGGGAGGCCAGTTTAACTTCTGCATGCCACTATCTACAGTTTTTACTTCTCAATATTTTTTTGTACTGAGGGACACAGTAATGTAGAGGACATAGGCAACAAGGAGAACTACAAAATGCTAATGGAATAACTGCAAGGGATAGAAACTGGAAAATCACTGGTTTCCACCTGGCTTGCTACTAAACCATTTTCTTTTGAAAAGCAATATAGTGCTCAGGCATTGCTAGTTTAAACATAAATGAAGAATAAAATCCAGGAGGTTGCAGTATAAGGGGTCTCAAGACCAAGGCATTGATGTTCATCTCAATGTTTTCCCATCAAACTCTGTTATTTTTTTTGTTGTTGTTAGTTGCGAAGTCGTGTCCGACCCATCGCGACCCTATGGACAATGATCCTCCAGGCCTTCCTGTCCTCTACCATCTTCTGGAGTTCATTTAAGCTCACGCCTACTGCTTCAGTGACTCCATCCAGCCACCTCATTCTCTGTCGTCCCCTTCTTCTATTGCCCTCAATCTTTCCCAGCATTAGGCTCTTCTCCAGTGAGTCCTTCCTTCTCATTAGGTGGCCAAAGTATTTGAGTTTTAGCTTCAGGATCTGGCCTTCTAAAGAGCAGTCAGGGTTGATCTCCTCTAGGACTGACCGGTTTGATCGCCTTGCAGTCCAAGGAACTCGCAGGAGTCTTCTCCAGCACCATAGTTCAAAGGCTTCAATTCTTTGGCGCTCAGCCTTTCTTATGGTCCAGCTTTCACTGCCATACATTGCAACTGGGAAGACCATAGCCTTGACTATACGCACTTTTGTTGACAGGGTGATGTCTTTGCTTTTTAGTGTGCTGTCTAATTTGCCATGGCTTTCCTCCCAAGGAGCAAGCGTCTTTTAATTTCTTGGCTACAGTCCTCATCTGCAGTGATCTTGGAGCCCAGGAAAATAAAATCTGTCACTACCTCCATTTCTTCCCCATCTATTTGCCAGGAATTGAGAGGGCCGGATGCCATGATCTTGGTTTTCTTAATGTTTAGTTTCAACCCATGTTTTGCACTCTCCTTCTTCACTCGCAACAAGAGGCTCTTTAGTTCCTCTTCACTTTCTGCCATTAGAGTGGTATCATCTGCATATCTTAGGTTGTTGATGTTTCTTCCGGCAATCTTAATTCCAACTTTTGATTCATCTAGCCCTGCCTTTCTCATGATGTGCTCTGCATATAAGTTAAATAGGCAAGGCGACAGTATACAGCCTTGCCGGACTCCTTTCCCAATTTTGAACCAATCAGTGGTTTCGTGTCCAGTTCTCACTGTTGCTTCTTGGCCTGCATATAGGTTTCTCAAGAGACAAATAAGATGGTCTGGTATGCCCATCTCTTTAAGGACTTGCCACAGTTTGTTATGATCCACACAATCAAAGGCTTTAGCATAGTCAATGAAGCAGAAGTAGATGTTTTTCTGGAACTCTCTAGCTTTCTCCATGATCCAGCGTATGTTAGCAATTTGATCTCTAGTTCCTCTGCCTCTTTGAAATCCTGCCTGTACTTCTGGTAGTTCTCGATCCACATACTGCTGGAGTCTAGCTTGTAGAATTTTAAGCATAACTTTACTAGCATGAGAAATGAGTGCAATGGTGCGATAGTTTGAACATTCTTTGGCACTGCCTTTCTTTGGAATTGGAATGTAAACTGATCTTTTCCAATCCTGTGGCCACTGTTGAGTTTTCCAAATTTGCTGGCAAATTGAGTGTAGCACTTTTACTGCATCGTCTTTTAAGATTTTGAATAGCTCAGCTGGAATACTGTCACCTCCACTAGCTTTGTTGTTGCTCAGCTTTTCTAAGGCCCACTTCACTTCACATTCTAGGATGTCTGGCTCGAGGTCAGTGACCACCTCATTGTGATTATCAGGGACGTTAAGCTCATTCTTGTATAGTTCTTCTGTGTAATTTTTCCACCTCTTCTTAATCTCTTCTGCCTCTGTTAGGTCCCTGCTATTTTGGTCCTTTATCATGCCCATTTTTGCATGAAACGTTCCTTTCATCTCTCCAATTTTCTTGAAAAGATCTCTGGTCCTCCCTATTCTATTGTTTTCTTCTATTTCTTTGCATTGTTCATTTAAGAAGGCATTCTTATCTCTTCTAGCTATTCTCTGGAATTCTGCATTCAATTGGGTGTATCTTTCTTTTTCTCCCTTGCCTTTTGCTTCCCTCCTTTCCTCAGCTATTTGCAAAGGTTCCTCAGACAGCCATTTTGCTTTCTTGCATTTCTTTTTCTTTGGGATTGTTTTAGTTGCTACCTGTTCTACAATGTTATTTTAGGCTGGTCAATTATCTAGTTCACCTATCTTCTAAGACAGGGGTAGGCAACCTCGGCTCTTTTATGACTCAGGAATTCTGGGAGTTGAAGTCCATGAGTCATAAAAGAGCCGAGGTTGCCTACCCGTTCTAAGCCAAGGTTTTTTTTTCTCACCATGGTTCTTTAAATAAAATACAATTGCTCATGTTTGGAGTAATCCTCAGTATCAAGCCATGATATCGTGTGTGTGTGTGTGTGTGTTTGTGTGTGTGTGTGTGTGTGTGTGTGTGTGTGTGTGTTTGCAGAGTATTCAGCCAAAACAACTTTATTATCGTTAGCCTAGCATGTAAATTCAGCCTGAGTTCAGAAGCTAGGTGTTTGCCTTAATGGAATTTCACGTTGCTTATTACTGAATAAATATTAATAGGATTACATTGACTATAACTGTACCACAACTTAACTCAGAGGCAATTTCCCCATGCCCGTTACTAGCATAAATCTCTGAATTCGGTGATATTTTAAAGTCATAAACTGACTTAATTACAATTCAATTTAAAAATAAATCTTAATTACTTTTTACAGAAAACAAGATTCAAAAGATTCAACAGAATTTTTTTTAATCGAAGAGTTGATAATCATGTTGTACCCCTTTTATAGTAATCCATATACCGAGATGCACCCCACCGATCCCACATTGACACATTCCTTTGCTGTTTCATTTTTCTAAGGAAACCCTGGCCGGTAGGGACAATGGCATCAAAGTGATGGAACCAGGCATTTCTTCTTTCAGTGAATCTTTAATATTCCCCTACTTTCAACCACAAACCAACGTATAGGTTTTCCCCGCATTTCATGTCTATTTAGCGGGGGGCGGGGGGGAGAGAGAGAGATGGGCGGAGTGTATTTAACTCTACCACACTCAAGATGACCGGAGCGCACAGAAACCGACTCGTCGATAGCCATATTTGGGAGGTCTATGACTTCTCTTAGGACATATCGCGAGATTTCCAAACCCAGCTCGCGCCCTATTGAGCGCCACTGGATTCTGAAGCTTGAGTCCCGGCGAGTGTGTCTCAGTTGGCGAGCGGGTTGTGGGCGTTTATGCCGTTAAAACGACTTGGGGGGGGGCACGCCTCCGCTTCGCCGCAGCGTTCTATTCCGAAGACTTGCGGGATGAGCCAACGAGCTCGGTCGGCGCCAGGAAGGAGGAGAAGGAATGGAAGCGGCGTTAGAGCAGGTGAGGCGGCTCTCCAATTGTGGGGAGCCCTCCAGCTGAAACCCAATTGGGGGCTTATAGGGAAAGCGAGAGAAACTTGACAGGATTTCCGGCTTTCGGCTCCTGGGATTCAGAAGGGGGTGACCCGCTGGGAGGCTGTTTTCTACTAGCCCGTTTCGGAGTTTGTACCTCTTGTTCGTCCTGTGGCCGCCCCCTTTTCCGCACTCCATTCCGCTGCACTTCGGCCTGGGTTGTCACAGCTTCTTCCTGGTTTAAAGGGAGGAAGCTCGGTTATGACTTAGATTCCCTGAATTAAAAGAAGTGCCTCCCTCCTACCTCTATTTCCAGGCCATTATACTGCAAGAATCCAGAATGAGCTAAATTTATTTGACTTCCAGAAGAGTTATGAGTTTAAACTGTATGAGATATAAAGAGATGGGGGAAAAGTTATTCAGAGGGGAATGGTTCTGATAATTATTTAGAGGAACTAGCCTGAAATACAGATACTGAATATAGTTATTTTTATGCATTCCCATAAGTGCTAATGGCACAAACTCATATGCACTTGTGCAAACTAACATAAGGAATAAGGTAAGGTTTTCTCTCCAAGGAATTTACTTCTTAGCCCTATTACATTTTAGTCTGCTTCAGCAAAAGAGACATATTACAGGCTCAGAGTCAATACAGGCAGTCCTCAACTTACAACCACAAATCAGCCCCAAATTCCTGTTATTAAGTGACACTGTTGAGTTTTGCTCCATTTTACGACCTGTTTTGCCATAGTTGTTAAGTGAATCACTTCAGTTGTTAGATGAATCTGGCTTCCCCATTACCTTTGCTTGTCAGAAGATTGCAAAATGTGATCACATAACACTGGGACACTGCAACTGTCATAGATATGAATCAGTTGCCAAGTGTCAGATTTTTAGTCATGTGACGGGATGCTGCAATGGTCATAAATGTGAAAATAGTATAAGTCACTCTTCAATGCTGTTGTAACTTCAGATGGTCACTAAATGAACTGTTAGTTGAGTACTATCTGTAGAGTTTAACATCCTCTGTCTTTCAGTCTCCAAAATGATACAAAGAAAGTACAACTAAAGTGAGTTCTTAAGTTCTTGAAAAATGGCATGAGATTTTCTTTATCCTTCGGTGAACACATTAACATGGTAGTGAGAATCATATTGCTCACCAATAGAGGTAATCTTTGATTTACAACAGTTTGTTTAGTGCCTGTTCGAAGTTACAATGGCAGTGGGAAAATGACATATGACAGTTTGAAATGTGTTTGAATATTAGTAGCTCAGGTTGGTAGTTGGGCTGGTGGTGGTTTGAGCTCCTAGTTTGGCAATCTGGTTGCAAATGTTTCATCACCATTCGAGGAGACATTGTCAATGCGCTTTGAATTGTGCTCATCTGTCAGAAGACTGGCCTTTAAATACCTTTTTGACAGCTTTCCACACTTGCAACTGTAGCAGCTTCACCATCCTCACAAGATCAAAATTAAGATGCTTGGCAACTGGCATGTATTTATGATAGTTGCTGCGTTTGGAGTTATGTATCAATTTTGCAACCTTCTGACAAAGAAGGTCGATGGGGAAGCCAGTTTCACTTAACAGCCGTGTTACTAACTTAACAAATAGTTAACAATTCGTTAACAACCATGGCAAGAATGGTTGTAAAATGATGCAAAGCTCACTTAACAAATGTTTCGTTTAGCAACAGAAATTTTGGGCTCAATTGTGGTCATAGGTTGAGGACTCTATACTCAGCTCATAGGGAAAGTAGAAATACATTATGGGCAGCCTACTCACAGAAAGAAGGCAGGATATTTCCCCATGCCCCATAGGACGGGCAGCCCTGTTGGGAGGTAGCAGGTGACATCTGTTGTTGCATGCTATGTTTGAACACGGGGATTATTTGTAATTGTCTCACCTAATAGCTGTAGACCTATTTTCCATGTTTATCTAATTCATACCATATTTTGGAGCAGTGAATTTCATAAATCATGTGGTAGAAAATTTATCCATTTGTATGTGTTCAATTGGCTAATACATTTCATTGGATGATTGTGTCAAAAGCTATTTGCTAATCAATATTATCTGTTGTATCATGGTGCCAGGATACCTTTATTTCTCTTTGAAAATTCTAAATGGTTGGGGAGAAAGTATCCCATAGAATGGATGTTATAGAATATACCGGTAATGAGAAATGTTACACTGGATGCATAGTGTTAATTTGCAGAAAGCTGTAAACTAGCCAAATATAGGAATTATTAATAAAAGGTATTTTCAAAAATGTGGCTATGGCTCTGGGTTTGCTGAAAATTAAAAGCTGTTTTGTAGAGAGGATTTTGTGGTAAAAATCCAAGTAAGAATCAATCTCATCTCTAAGGTTTTCTTTTCTTTTCTTTAAAAAATAAATTCCTAGCTTTATGATTGGCTTCTCTTTAATGACTGAAAATATTTCTGCCCCCCCAAAAATAAGTTAAAATCAAGTTGATTTTTATAAACAGTCCACACTTTGAGGAAAGAAAATAAGTTCAGCAGAGACAGTATTAACAAATTCTACATTTATAAAATGAATTGTGACTTTTTAAAAATTCTTGTCTATCACTATTTTTATTTCAGGTTAGTTTTGACTGGAATACTCTATTGCTTTTGATGATGGGAGCTAGTTGTATTGTTTGAATATCACCTTAACATTTTGAGTTAAATTTCTGCTGTTAAGTTAACCAGGGATTTCTTTGAAAATGAAAAATGGGAACTTGGTCAGTGCCAAGGAAATATTGTATTAATCGGTAATCTTAGTTATCTGTTTAACAGTTGGAAAACATATGGGGATGATCTGGACAGTGATCTGGATAAAGAGCTGAGAAATGATCTGTAATGTTTTTATATAGCATACAGTATTTCCCACTTAGCCATTTTTGGTCATGTATGATATGAACACAGTCTTAGATTCATTGATTATTCCTTTGATGTGATATATGCTATCTGCTAGAGGTGCTTCTCTGGATTCTGTGAAAGAAAGAGGGAACAAACTTTGGGGAAAAAGAATAAGTTTGACATCATCACTCAAGTTTTATATCAGGACTCAAAACAGGGACAGTAAAATCAGATTTTATTTAATTGTACGTATTGATTATCCATAGCAGCTTTCTTTTTTCATTGTCTCATCTTTTATAAGTATTCCTTCTTTCATAAGCCAAAGCTATATTTTCTGGACAATCTTTACATTATTTCCTATCTGTATTTTTATTTAGCATGTCTTCTCTACTATGTACCCTAAGTAGACACACTTCATTATATTTCTGAGTTGATAAGATGTGAGCAAATAGTACAATGCTTGCAAACTCAAAAACATAGCTTGATAATTTGGTTTTAGCATACATGGGGTAAGACTGAACTTTGCTTGCAAGTAAGTCCAAAATGTGACAAAATTGATTGGTACTCTAGCAAGTAATGTTACATATGGCAAGTATTTGAGATAGGTATTTGACAGCCTGTACGCTTACTGGCCAATGAAAATTAAACATTGTACAGTAGTCATTTCTCAAATCCGTATGATGAGTTTATATTACTGAAAATAAAAAAAATATTTTAAAAACATAGAAAACTTGTAATTTTTAATCAAGGGCAAATTTCAAAGCCTAGTTCTTTCTTGCCTCTCTTCTAGCAATTTCTCCTTTTTGTTTTAAAATCTGTTTTCCTTCCTACCACAAACAAAAGGATTGTGAGTACCGTAATCTACCCTCATAAATAAATCAGAGCATGCTTTTGCCACTTTTATGCAGATTTAAACCCAGATTTAAATGATTCAGGAAATTTGCTGCTTGACTGGTATGCAGATTATCCACAATATACTGTGAAGACAGGTTGGTTTCTTAAGACCTAATCTAACATTTCTGTCTTATTAATATAGATAAGGAAGTGAAGATTCAGGTCTAGTTAAGGCTAAGGACTAACATAAAAACACGAATTGGTATGGAATATTGAAAAAAAAGTTAGATAACTTGAATAGATGGGTTTGAACAAGATTATAGAATACAGAAAATGTCTGGACTATTTAGGATGAATGACAATGGTGATAGTTCAATGAGGATCTGTTTAGGGAAAAGTCTGTTTTAAACTTAGTCTTATATTACACACGGCAAAGTAATAATTCTAAAATTAATTTGATTGTTTATGATGAAAGATTAGAATATATATAGTCCTCACTTAACAACGGTCCTGTTTAGCAACCATTTCTAATTATAATAACACTGAAAAAGTAAATTTAGGACTGGACCTCACATTTGCAACTATTGCAGTGTCCCATAGTTATATGATCAGTATCTGCGTACTTTATAGCGAACTTCCAAGAAGCAGAGTCAATGGTGTATCCAGATGTAAAATTGCAAGTCACGATCATGTGATGTTTCACTTAACAAGCATGTCGCTTAGTAAATGGAATTCCATTTGTTCCATCAAAAAGTTTCAGGCAATTTTAAAAGATCTCAACAAGCACAATAGTTTTCAGCACACTATTCTTAATGAATGTGCCTACAAGTATTTTGTTTTTTGCATACTCCAGTTTGCATTTGCAAATTGTCTTCCTCTTCCTTCCCTCCACCTTTCCTCTTCCCCACCTCGGTCTATATTATATATGAGTCTCCCCAGTGATGGTGACCCTTTTGGGCTTGGCATGTCACAAATTTGGAAAAACCTAACTTGACTCTGCTAGCATGTCACACACTCCCCGCCCCCCACAACAAAAGAGAAAATTCGCTTTCTCCCTTTAGGCCACCCTTAACAGTGGCACTCAGCAGCAGCTCTGAGGCTGGGCCAGGAGGACCTTGATTTCAGTCCTAGCATCATCACTGCTACTCAAAAAGGTGCATGAACTTTGGGGAATGGTATGATTGCCCAGGATCTACCACACTGCTTACCTTTTAGGCGGTGGTCTTTCTGTTAACAGCCTTTGTCATACAAGTCCTTTTTCATGAAGCAGCTTTGGAGAATGCTCTTGTGTGGCTTCTGCAGCCTTCAAAAATTATGTGAAAGGACACCCCATTCTTGTACAATTTTCTGAGGCTCCAGGGGCTGCACAGTCTTCGAAAATTATGTGAGGATGAAAATTGTTGTCAGAAGTTGGTGAACACTGCCATAAATAGTGGTGTGTCAGCTTTGACACGTATGTCACAGATTTGCTTTTACAGCCATGCTATACATCTGATGAAGTGAGCTGCAGCTCATGAACGCTTATACCTTTTAATAACATTTGCTAGTTGGATTTTTGACTGCAGAAATACAAAAATCTCCTTTGCGTCCTGAGAATTTTAGAGATTAATATGCAAAGAATTTTATTGTTTCCAGGCAAATCTTAAAAAATCTTCAGTGAGTGAAATACTCCAGATGACTTTATAAATATACCCAGGAATTTTTTTAAGTAAAAGAATGGTAAGAAAAAACCCCACCCCAAAACATAGAAAAATAGTATGTTTTTTATTATGAAAGAGTCAAGTTTTATGTTGGCTAGGTCTGTTGGCAGTTTCACACTGGATATCCCAGCATACATAGATTTCCCTTCCCTGTTTGGGTAAGCTCTCTGTCAGGAAGATTTCTCTCCCATCAGTCAGTTCTCTGAGACATGTTACTGTCCTGTTTCATTTGGATTGATTCTTCTGTTTTGTGTGCTTTTCCTTGTCTAAAATGCAGGGTAGAAAATTTGCCTTTGTCTTTCTTTGCCCTTGTTATGTTGTGCTAGTTGTCCCTTCTTCATAAATTCTGTGACCTGCTCCAATACGTCTGTTTGAAGTAGTGATTTTAGCTCTTGAAGTTTGTGTTCCACTCTTTCCTTCAGTACCTAAATTGTAAAATTATCTTGTTTTATTCTTTCATTGAGAAGACAGACCAGGTCACCTTAAACAGTCCCATTTGTTTATTAGAGCCCAGCTTTTCATAAAATCAGTAATTGGAGCATCCCTTATAAAAAGCACAAAAGTCTGCTGAATAGTAGTGGCCACTCCGCAGCTCTGCCCTAGTTTGTGACTGATGGGGTATCTAAAGCTCAGATGGGTTCACTTCCATATCCATCCAAGTTTCTGGTTACAGGTCGTCCTTGACTTGCAATCATTCGTTTAATGACTGTTCGAAGTTACAGTGGCACCCAAAAAAGTGACATATGACCATTGAAGCGATATAGCCTTCCCCTTTTTAAGCAAATAGTTCATTATATAAGAAGGTAGTCTTTTTCTTCTAAAGTATATAAATTTGTAAGTTACCATACTATTGTATTTACTAGTTTATTACATAAATGTATAAAGTAGTTTAAAAATGCTTATATAAAGTATTATATTAAAAAAATTAAAAGCTTGGTTAATGGCAGGATTATTATAAGTGTGACTTCATATAAGCAACATAATTTTGGATGCTGGGTAAAAATTGAACATTAAATATAATTTGGTTAGTGTGTACAGTTTTCACACTGAATAATCTGTTGAATTTGACTTGAAGTAAAATATTTTGCAGGTTCAGATTTAGCTTTCTATGCTAATAAACTTCAAAATAATACTGATAACTTACAAGGTATGTGTATGAATTTCTCTTAGATATTTCAGTAATCATTTATCTTTATGTTATAGGTGAAGTAATAGAATGTGGAGGAACAAAACAAATGAGTTTCCCTTACACAATCCAAAATTCCCCCAAAACAGGAATTCCACCAGAGGTACAAATTTATTTAATTTTTATCTCACTGGGTGCAAAGAATTTTATCTGACTTTCTAAATTTTAACAGAACAAAAATTTGTGTTAAACTGAAATGATATCTGTTGGGAAGAATGGTCAGATAACAAGATCTTTCTTATTCCCTAACTTCTGCTAGCAAACATTCTGGTTTCTATTTGCAAATTTGTTAGGTAAAGGTAAAGGTTCCCCCGCACATGCGTGCTAGTCGTTTCCAATTCTAGGGGCCGGTGCTCATCTCTGTTTCAAAGCCGAAGAGCTTTGTCTGAGGATGTCTCTGTGGTCATGTGGCTGGCATGACTAGACACCAAAGGCGCACGGAACGCTGTTACCTTCCCACCGTACTGGTCCCTATTTTTCCTACTCAACCTTGGCATTTTCTTGACCATCATCACAAAAACACTTCAGCTTGGGACAACCTTATTTTGTCTGAATCAATGCTTCTGAAACATCCATATCTCAGTTTTGATGTAAACCACCTGAAACAAACTGTTTTATATACAAAATCATTTTGTTCGTGAACCATTTTGTTTTGCCCTCGATTGGGTTCATACAACATAGTAACCCCAAACCAGATAAACCTACATTATGGTTTATTGTGATGTGTAAATCTGGCCACAGTCAAGTAAGTATATTCAGAGAAAAAATAATGTAAATATATTGTTTTAAATAGTATATAAAACTTATTGAACCTTGCAATATGTTTATCACACAGGTGTTGCTTGAATTTATTTAATAAGTGCCTCTTTTCCATTTTTTTCTACAGATTTTTCACAAACAAAGGCAGCAGTAAGTAGTATTTTAGCATTGAGTTAAATTAAAAAGAAGCCATACAGGAGACTGTATTTAAAAATGAAAAATATTAAGTGTTATGCTTATCCTGGAAATGTTCTAGTAAAAGATTAAGATGCTTTTTCAGTAAAATACAATCACTATCCCCCTAAAATGCACATAGAAGTAAGCCACCCACTAGTTTGTCCTATCTGGACACTGAGCTCTTTTTTTATGATCCTAGGATTCCCAAAATTAGGAAGCTACTGTCTTAATTCCAACAGACACTCTCTCCTCTTGTGTATACAGTTGCTGAAGTTTTTTTTCCTTTTTCTTCCTTCTTTGTTTCTGTCAGTCACCCAGATTTTAATGCTAGTTCTCTGAAAATGCAGTTGATCTGCTAAGCTAAGGCAACTCTTCTCAATTCCTAATATACAGTTTGCGTTTACAAAAAAATTACTGTTAAGGAATTTGCCCAGAGTTTTCCAATATAATGAATTTGATGTG
This sequence comes from Vipera berus, assembly GCF_964194415.1. Taxonomy (NCBI): domain Eukaryota; kingdom Metazoa; phylum Chordata; class Lepidosauria; order Squamata; family Viperidae; genus Vipera; species Vipera berus. Next base: position 110,901,950 of record NC_138204.1, read on the forward strand.
TTTGGTCTGATACATCACATTTTCATTTATCCTTCTGGTTTTCATTCATTTTCTTTTTTTCAGGATTGAAAAATGTAATATAAATTGTTTCCTTGAAAGAAAAATGTTGCATTAATGTGTTTCACAATTGTGTGAAACTATTTTTGATTGTACAAAGGTGAAATTAAAATCTGAGCTCATTTTACTTGGGTTAGGGAATGTTTTGTCCAATTTTTGTAAGCCTTTTTTTACTTTTTGTTTTTTAAGTGGCAATATAACAAATTTAAAATGTTGATACCTTTCCTATCCCATTTAATCTATCTAGTTGCGGCATATGGAGAACAAATTGGAAGTAGCTCCTATTAGCATAGCCGGATTGGATTCTGTCATGGAAAAAAGCCATCAATTAGTACTACCAGGAAAATAAGCAGGAAAGGTATGTATTAAGGGCTTTTGAAAAATGAGCTTTCAGTTGCTCAGCATTTTTAAGTGGAGCATTTTTGGTCTGCAACCAGCAAAATCAGCAAATTACAAATGGCAAAACTTGAAAGTTTTGTTTGAGAAACAGAATTCCTGCGTGATGGCTAGTAGGGTACCTTAAGTTCTCGCAGTGAAAAAGTTCTACACTGAAAATAATTACGGATGCTGCTATTGCTGATGTGCATGTGAAGAATAAGAAGAGATGGTTCCTTGTTTTTGTAACCAGTAGTTTGCCTTCATAATATTTCCAGTGGTGTTGCATTTTGTTATTAGTGTTATGCAGTGCATCATTTTAATTTAGGACGAAGTGCTTTGAGTATGGTACATAGTCATAAATCTGTTCCAGCAGTGCTTCATAAACATCCCATTATCATCCTCTCCATTCCATCACCATCACCACCCTTTTCACTCTGCATCATGAACCCTTCTTCTGCAGCCCTGGATATGCTCTCGACCCCTCCATCAAATATAATCCTTGGCTGTGACAAAATTGTCTCTGTTTTATAGACCTAAGCTTTTGGGCAGCAATTACTTTAGGCCAGATATCCTGAGGATTGTTATTGTTGTTACACCATGATGGGATCTCTCAGGAACTGTCAGAACTGTTTTTGTTCTCCTTAATGAAATTGCTTTTTTAAATTCCGCTTTTTGCTTCCTCTCATTTTTTGTTTCTTCATTTTGTCATTTTGGATATTTCAGGAATAAGGATGCCTTTTGTGGTTTTTTTTTCACCATATCAATACTCTGTCTTTCTGTTATAAATTTTTGTCTATAAATCAAATTTTGTTCATTTTTTCTGGTGGTGACATATTGCGAAATTTAGTTTATTTTGTTAGGCATTTACAAAACAGATCAAAAGACATAAGTCATTAAAACTGAGACTACTATTATAAAAGAAAACAATTTGAGTAACATAGTTGTTAAAAACTGATCAGAGAGAGATATGATTTGGTGGAGCAGTGGGCTAATGCCTCCTTAAGTAACACCAGCTGCCTGCAATTAGTGCAGGTTCGAGTCCCACCAGGCTCAAGGTTGACTCAGCCTTCCATCTTTCCTAGGTAGGTAAAATGAGGACCCAGATTGTTGGGGGCAATAAGTTGACTTTGTAATAATGCCGCTTGGGGGGGGGGCGAAAGCCCTAATAAGCAGGCATATACATAGAATGAAGGCTATTGCTAAGCACATTGATTTGTGCTTTAGATTGTAAGCCGCCCTGAGTCTTAGGAGAAGGGTGGGATATAAATGGGATTTAAAAAATTATATTTAAGATTTTACATAAAGTAATGTTGTGATTCAGGGTCACCCTGTGGGTTCGGCAGTTGGGTCAGATGATTCAGAGGAGGAGGAGGGTGTTGGAGAGGTTGCTGAGGGTGTTGGAGAGCTTGCTGATGAGAGCCCACAGCCAGGCCCCTCCCACCTGGTTACGACGCAGACCCAGCTGTGTGAGCCTGACAGCGTGGATGAAGATGACCCACAGCTGGCCCTGTTCAAGGACACCCGACGCAGGAGGCAGTCAATCAGGAGTAAACAGAGGAAGGCAATGAGGCAGAGAGAAGCCACGCCCTGAACTATTTAAAAGGGGAATGCGTGGGAGGGCTGGTTTGCTGAAGGCAACCGTTTGAATAGCTCCTGTTTCATGGTTCGTGTCTTGTTGTTTGCTTTTGTGTCCATAAATTTGGCAGGCTTAGTTCCAGCCTCTTGCCTTCTTGTAAAGGGGTTGTCCCTGCCTTATCTGCAGGGCCGGTAGTAGGCTGGTACAGAACAAGTAAAAAATCTAAACAAAAAGAGAAAAATCCAAGACAAAAATTAAGAAAGAAAAGCAAAGTTAAATGTCTATGGAGATTCTTAATCATCCAGGTCATAGTTATTCAAAGATGCTTTTTCACGAGCCAACTGAATTTTTTTTGTTTTTCTTTAAAGACATTTCGCTTCTCATCCAAGAAGCTTTTTCAGCTCCCCACCATCCAATCAGAACTGAAGAAGCTTCTTGGATGAGAAGCGAAACATCTTCAAAGAAACACAAGAAAGTTCAGTTACCTTGTGAAAAAAAGTATCTTTGGGAAAAGCAAAGTTATGAAATATAATGATTTCCAACCTCTTCAGTAGATACTGTTATTAACAGACCTATCATTTCTCTTCCCTCTTAACTCTTCCAGAAATCTCTTCATCCCCTTATTTAATTTTCATCTGTTTGAATCATTAAACATATACATCATTTTATTGTTTTCTTCTTTTAGCAAAATGTTTATAGAAGATTTCCATTCTTTTAAAAATATTTTTTTCTCTCCTTTTTGCCATTTCCATGAGTTCTGACATTTTTTTTATTAAAAATTTTTACAATACATTTTTAAATACAAAAAACTCCCTCCTCCCCTCCCCTCTCCCCAAGCCTCCCGTCCCCTCCCCCCTCCCCGACTTCCCAGAGCTGAATACAGGGTATAGTGATAGAAACATAAGCTAAAATATGCTAACAAACAAAAGTAAAACATTAAATTCTATCGCACTTTAACTCTCCATAGTCATATTAATAAAATAACAAATAACTAATTATGCATCATAAAAATCCACTACTTATTCAAATGCTAAATGAAACTTTTTAGTCCCTTATTTATTCTGAATATATTCAATCCATCTTCTCCATTCCACGATATATCTCTGTTGCGATTGGTCTTTCAAATATGGTGAAATCTTTGCCATTTCCACCAAGTTACCCCTGCGTTAGACAGTTAGAGCTGCTATTAAGAGTTACTTTGTAAAGCGTTTCTCCGTCCTTATCCCGATTGACACCTAGTGGCATTGTTTAAAGTGATCGGGCTCTCCTGGATAGATCAGGCTTGGAGGTTTATCTGCAAGGCTGCTCAGATAAATATGATGGACATCAGTCAGACAGAATTGCTTACATCTGCTCCCAGTTGAATACCAGTTGTGGGGCAGGACCTATAGGATAACTAGAGTATAGTCTTGCTTAGTTATTTGGGAGAAGTTTGAACCGGTTGAATCTGATGAAGTGGCCAGTTCTCACAATTGTGAACTTGGTTATCTGTGTACTAGATCAATGCCTTCTGGCCGACTAAGGCCTCCAGGGAGGTGATATGTGGTTGAGTTTTTGCAGAGGTACATTTTTTTTGAGAGAGGGCCATCCCACCATCCCTTAAAGAGGTGGTGGTTCACCCTCTCCTCAAGTAGCTATTGCTAGACTGAACCAGACTGAACAGCTTTTACCTTTTTACGGAATGTAGTTAAAAAGATTCCAGAATATCTAGAAGAAACAGATTATCTAGACTCTTTCGGCCTGGTTTCAGGCTTTGATATGGGACCAAAACAATATTAGTTGTAGGAGGCCTTTCTGCAACTACTTCTTGTGCACCAGTTGTACCTGTCACTGGACCAAGAGACTCAGCTCATAGCCACTGATACCCTCGTCGCCTCCCATATGGATTATTGTCATGCACTCTACATAGGGCTGCTCTTAAAACAGCACCCAGAAGTTAAGCTGGTTTCAGAATGGTGGCTGTGCAGGCACGTTCTAGTGCTCCTTCTATCAACACACATTCCATCTCTACTCTGTGAGTTGCATTGGCTACCAGAACATTTCCAGGTTCACTTCAAGGTAGTAGTGATTCCCTATAGAACCTTTCATAGCACGGGACTGGGTTATTTGAACGATTGCCCCTCCTCAGTTGCATTTATCCAGCAGGAGAGGCGTAATCTAGGTCCTGTCTACTAGGAAATACTTTCTGCTAGGTTCAGGAAAAAAAGCCTTTTCTGTTGTGGCACCTGTCCTTTGGAATATCCTTTTCTCAAGAGAGCAGATGGGCCCCAACACTATTGGCCTTTTGCAAGGCCTTAAACGTGTGGCTTTGTGACTGGGCTTGGAAAACCGGGTGTGCAGTAGAGCCTTCTGCAGTGCTTATGTTGACTGTTGTTTGATTTTATAACTTGGCTGGGGATTGTGTTATATTGTTTTCTTATGTGGTTTTCTATGCTTTTTATATTATATTAATATTACTTTTAATGGTTGTAAGTAGCCCAGGGCCATGTACAGATAGTCCTTACAGCCATTCATTTAATGGTTACAACAGCGCTGAAAAAGCTGACCTACAACCTGTCCTCACGCTTATGACAATTGCAGCATCCCCATGGTCATAAGATCAAAATTTGGGCACTTTGCGACCAGCATGTATTTACAACAGTTGCAGTGTCCCAGGATCACATAATCACCGTTCACATCCTTCCCAAGGGACTTCCGACAAGGAAAGCCAGTGTGGGAAAGGCAGATTTGCTTAACAACGGCAAAGAGTCTCAGCAAAAAGTTGTAAAATTAGGTGCAACTCACTTAGTGACTACATCATTTAGCGAGGGATGTTCCATTTGTAAGTCAAGGACTTTGAGGTGGCTTTGAGATAAGCAGTGATATCAATTGAAATAATATACAAACACTGGTTTAAAAATCTACTGAAATGTATCTATTAACACTAAAAATACATTTATTTAATTCTCTGTAAATAAATGCCAATATACTTATTTTTGCTTGTTTGCTCCACAATTTTCCTGCATGGGATCAGGACGTCCTGCAGTGAGTATCTCTCTCCTAATCAGTATAGAGGCTAACTGGAGAAAGTTTTGACAGTGCTTCCGGTTGGGGAAAAGAAACATTTCCTTTCAGAGTTTTGGCCCTGCCTTGCTGCAGAGTACACACTTACTCTACCTAGAATTAACAGCCAATATTCTCCCTTCTGTTTTTCTCCCCAGTCCTTTCTTTTTACTGTCCATTTCATGATTCAGTCTTGCCATGGCCACCAAGCAAATAAGGAGCATTTTGCTGTTCAGTGGTATATCAGAAGACCACTCCAATATCTGGGGCTGAGGACTAGCTCTGTTGGTGCTCTAGTGTGCTTTTTTGTTTACTTGACATGTTAACCTCAAAATAGACAATACTGTGGCTACGCAAGCTGCACAATTCTTAGAACTACTAGAACTCCTATTGCTACTCCCTTAGGGACCTAGATGGCCAAGCATCACAAAGGATCGGTTTAGTAGTTCCAGGTCCCCTGTTTTCCTTTCCACCCTGTGCCAACTTCTGATCTCCTCAGTTCAGGAGGAGCTAATTTCTCCGATCAGCTCACATTTTTCCTGCAAGAGGAGCATGGAAATCTTTATAGATTTACCCAATGGAATAGGACAGAGTTCCTCTCTTATTATCAATTGTGACATTTTAATTCACACTGCCCTAGGTTATCTCAACCACCTGTAGTGGGTGGCCTACCTCGATAGCACTGGTTTTGGAGAGCATAATAAAAATAAATCGGAGAAGAACAGTTTAGTATGGGACTCACGTGTCCATAGCTTTGACATAAAGTATGAGGCTGAAGAAGTGGATCATATCGTCAACCTGGAGAATCCAGCAGGCATTCAGATAGCTGAGGCAGTTCCTAATGACTACCTGAGAAGGTGGGGGCTGTTAAACACTCCCCCCCCCCGAATTCTAATAGAACATGACAGCAATTATAAATAGCAGAATAGAATTGGTCACTTCTCAAGAGATGATGGTGGCAGTTCACCTGATTAAGCCACATCAGTAACTGGGTCACATAAGAGTATATTCCAGGCTCTTTCTCCTTTATTCAAAACAACTCTTAAAGCTTTGGATTGTGACATCCTGTTTCAGGTCCTTGCCGCTCATTGCCCTGCATTCAGACCACCACCTTGACTCATGGAAATATGTTAGGAACTCTCTTGTTTTAGCCTTTTTGATTGCTTGGGCCTCTAAATGATTCCTGCTGGCAGATTTATTTTATTTTATTTATTTTAATTCCATTTATATCCCGCCCTTCTCCGAAGACTCAGGGCGGCTTACAAGCTTAGCAGTAGCCTTCATTCTATGTATATGCCTGCAAACTACTCAAGTAAAAGATAGCTAAAAAAATTTCTAACTCCAAGTTTTAATTACCCTCTATTAAAATATTTGTCTTATCGCCACTGGTTATCTTTTCAAGATGGCAATAAAGACTCTTTGAGTTATTGTTCTGTTTTCTCTCTTACCTACCTTGCATAGGACAAATTGTTTCCAAGCCACAAAAATCTTAGAATGTACAATTTCAGTGCCATGAGGTTTTGTTATTAATCTGGTAACTGGCCCAGTAATGAAATGGGCTGCTCCGTTGCCTCTGCTACAAAACTCTTGGCTGGCTCATTTGGATGAATTCATAAGCTATAGTTAAAAATAGTGTTTGAGGATCCTACCAAATTAGCAACCAACAACCCTTGCACCTGACAGTTAGAGCAGGGGTGCCACCTCCAGCTGTGTATGGGAACGACTTCAGGGTGTTGCTCAAGATTCAGAGTGGAATGGAGCCATATCGGTAGGCTTAATTTCAGGAAGGCTTAATTCATGTGAAATACCAGATGATTTGCCTACAGCTATTGTCCGTCTGTGCTGCAAGATCTGATCCAACTTTGCTTGCGGGTTGATAGGAGCCTGGAATGGTGATAAAGTCCTGCTTTGTTCCATCAAGAAACTTTTAGGCCAGAAATGTTGCCTTTGTGAGCCCCTGGAAGAGAAACATTATTGTCTTACGAAGAACCCATGCAGATTCGGAGAGCCTGATTTCATTTGTCTCTGAAGAAAGCTGAACCACAGACAGGTTGTCTATGCCTCTACCTCAGAGGCTAGGTCTCTTGCCTCCACATATTTATTGAAGCAATATTGCCATTCCTCTTGCCTGGGAAGCAGCACTACCCAGTCTAGATGAATTTCCCATGCTAGAAAAGGACATAGTGTCCGGCAAGCCCAAGCTATAGATTAGTTTCCAAGCCAAGACCTTGTAGTAAGTATGACTGCAGGTTTGTGGCCAGAGGAACATTGATTTAGGAGCAATCATCAGTTTCAATGACTTAATTGTACTAGAGCAGACATGTCAAAAACAAGGCCCGGGGTGTGTGTGTGGATCCGGCCCGCAAAGTGGTTTCATGTGGCCCGTGAAGCCATCCTGGAAACAGTGAGGGAACGGCCCCTGCCGCGTCGGCATTGCCCCCTGGGCACACGCTGGGGAAGTATCACCCTTTGTGCGGAATGAAGAAATGCACCATCGCCTGGAAGTGGCCAGCACATGGCCCTGCCTACTTTGGGCAGGTTAGGGGCTGGGCAGCGTTGCACTTCTCTTCAGATTCGTGCCACCTGGCTCAGCATCTCAGCACTGTGAGGAAAGTGCCCTGCTGCCTGCCAAAACCAGGCAGGCTGGGGGCTGGGCAGCATTGCGCAGGTAACATCGACTCTCATGCTGCTCATGGCATCCCCTCCCCCAGAGCCCACCAAGCCGCATATGTGAAGTAGGTGAGGGCCATGTGCTAGCCACTTTCAGGCGATGGTGCATTTCTTCATTCCTCACTAATGATGACAGTTCCCTAGCTTCATTTCTTGCCTCTTTTTCTTCCTCCGTCACCTCAAATATTTTCCCACCATTCTGTACTAAGGAAGGAAAGGAAGGAAGGAGAGGGAGGGTCTGAGGGAACTCCTGCCTTAGTCCTGCCCTGCTGCCCTTTAACCATCCCCTTGCCCCCTCCTGGCCTATCCTGGGGGGGTCTCCCATCCTATTGCTTTGGATACAAAGCCAGGTCTCCTCACATGGAGAGGGATCTTCCCTCTTGACTTTGCCCTCATACCCATCATGAGCAACCTGGCTAAAGAGAACAAGCACAACAGCAGCAGCCTTGAGGAGGAGGTAACTGCAGCTGGGCGCCCCCTTGGGAAAGGGGCTGGGCTTAGTGCTGCGGGTGCTTGATGGTTGGGCTGGGCATTTGACCTCCACGCCACCGTCCGTCTCCCCCCCTCCCGCATGACCTGAGAGGAACAATGAGGCTCCTCCAGTGGACCATGCCTTGGCACTTGCCCTGGTCCATCTCCTTGTGTCAGAGACCCTCAGATCTGTCCCACTCCTGCCCAGGCTCCCATAGGCACCCTTGACACGAACAATGTAAAGCTGGCCATGCCCACCCAGTAGGCCACATGTACTCCAGCCACGCCCACCCAGTAGACCATGCCCACCCTGGCCACCCCCCCCAGGGGCAACCACAATGCTGATGCGGCCCTCAATGAAATTGAGTTTGACACCCCTGGCGTAAAGGCTGGGTGGCAGAATTAATGGGACCCGATAAAAGCTCCTGCCCATCAATGGTCTCTACCCTCAACGGAGGGTCCACCGGAGTCAAGGGAATGCCAAAATGAGCCGCAAAGGCCTGGTCCATAAAATTGGTCGTGGCCCCCGAATCCACCAGCGCATGCGCCTGGATCCTCCCTGGTCAGTCAGACAAAAAGACCCAAGTGTCCAAAATCAGATGGCGAGGGGGTCCAGAGTCCATGTCTGCTGTTCCTGGCGGGGGTGTAGTGCGTACCCGGCCTAGGCCGCTTTCCTTGCCGGAGGTCTTTGATGCATCTGGCTACAGTCTGAGTGCGGATGGGGTCCTCATACATGAGCCTCATGTGTTGCCAGAAGCCCTGGTAATCAGTCAACAAGGGGCTGTTCTGAGTCAATAACGGTGTGGCCCATCGGGCGGCAGAGCCAGAAAGAAAGCTGATTACAACCCCCCCCCCCAGCTCGGTCATCAGGGAAACCCTCCGGCCTCATAGACATAAACAATTGGCACTGTCCCATGAAGGTCGAGAACATCTCAGGCTGTCCAGAAAACTTCTCCGGCACTGCTACCGGGCATTTCCGACGGAGAGGAGGGAGTGCAGGAGCATTCAGCAGAGCAAGTTGTGCAGACAATTGGCCTACCTGCTGTTGTAGGAGTTGATTGCCTGCAGCTGCTGCTGCTGCTGCTGCTGCTGCTGCTGTTGTTGATCCATCTTAGGTAAAAGATGGTTTGTCTGTTGGGGTGACAAACAAGTTGTTCTGTTCCCCCCCTCCCAGAGCACAGACAGACAAGCAGGCATGACTCGCAAGAGTTAATACAGGCTTTAATTAATTGCCTACTGATAAGGTCTTGGCAGCAACATAAGCTTGTTACCTCAAACTTCAGCTGAAATGAGATAACGTCCAAGCAAAGAGTTCATTAGCAGATGTACAGAAGCGTTGCCAAGAATGCAGACCAAGGTTTCAAACAAGAAGCAGAGTTCCCAAAGACGTGACCCAAAGTTGTTGAAACTATTGTTTGTCACAAAGTTCTGAGCGTAGCCACACCCTCTATATACCTTACGGGGTGTGGCTCAGTGGGTGTGGCTCAATGACTCAGCTACTCCCTGAACCCTCCTTCCCAACCTACGTTGCTGCAGACGCTTGGCCCTGCGTCTTTCTTGAGGGTCTAGCCATGACTCATCTTCGCTAGACTGCTGCAGCTGTTCAAGCACCAGCTGCTCCTCTCGGCCTCCCGATGGAGACGGAGGCCTTGCCAGTTCCTCCCCATCATCCTCAGAGTCCTCATCCTCAGTTAAAACAGGCGCAGGTGTCGGGGCCACAACAAACACACAACACTATGTGTGGAGAAAAAAAGGCACAGCACACCAACATCAAAACCTTATCCCCACTGTAAAACATGGCGGAGGGAGCATCATGGTTTGCGGCTGCTTTGCTGCCTCAGGGCTTGGACGGATTGTTGTCATTGATGGGAAAATGAATTCCCATAAAGAGCCTTGGTGGAGCAGTGGGCTAATGCCTCCTTAAGTAACACCAGCTGCCTGCAATTAGTGCAGGTTCGCATCCCACCAGGCTCAAGGTTGACTCAGCCTTCCATCCTTCCGAGGTAGGTAAAATGAGGACCCAGATTGTTGGGGGCAATTAAGCTGACTTTGTAATAATGCCACTTCGGGTGTGTGTGTGAAAGCCCTAATAAGCAGGCATATACATAGAATGAAGGCTACTGCTAAGCTTGTAAGCCGCCCTGAGTCTTCGGAGAAGGGCGGGATATAAATAGAATTAAAAAAAATAAATTCCAGAGTTTATCAGGACATTTTGCAGGAAAACGTACGACCATCTGTCCGCCAACTGAAGCTCCGCAGAGGATGGGTGATGCAACAGGACAATGACCCAAAGCATACAAGTAATTCAACAAAACAATGGCTTCAACAGAACAGAATACGCCTTCTGGAGTGGCCCAGTCAGAGTCCTGACCTCCACCCGATTGAAATGCTGTGGCATGACCTTAAGAGCGATTCACACCAGACATCCCAAGAATATTGCTACACTGAAACAGTTTTGTGAAGAGAAGTGGTCCAAAATTACTCCAGATCGTTGTGCAGGTCTGATCTGCAACTACAGGAAACGTTTGGTTGAGGTTATTGCTGCCAAAGGAGGGTCAACCAGTTATTAAGTCCAAAGGTTCACATACTTTTTCCACCCTGCACTGTGAATGTTTCCATCTTATGTTCAATTAAAACATGACAACAGCTAATGTTTGTGTAGTATTATTTTAAGCAGACTGTGTTTTTCTATTGTTGTGACTTACATGACGTTTAGAGTGCGTTTTATGGCCAATTCATGCAAAACTCCACGTAATCCCAAAGGGTTCACATACTTTTTCTTGCAACTGTAAAAGGCTGAGCACCAAAGAATTGAGGCCTTTGAACTATGGTGCTGGAGAAGACTCCTGTGAGTCCCTTGGACTGCAAGGCGATCAAACCGGTCAACCTAGAGGAGATCAATCCTGACTGCTCTTTAGAAGGCCACATCCTGAAGCTAAAACTCAAATATTTTGGCCACCTAATGAGAAGGAAGGACTCACTGGAGAAGAGCCTAATGCTGGGAAAGATTGAGGGCAATAGAAGAAGGGGACGTCAGAGAATGAGGTGGCTGGATGGAGTCACTGAAGCAGTAGGCATGAGCTTAAATGGACTCCAGAAGATGGTAGAGGACAGGAAGGCATGGAGGAACCTTGTCCATAGGGCCGCGATGGGTCGGACACGACTTCGCAGCTAACAACAAAGCTTCCGTTAGTGGTTCACAAATATATTACTATTTTTTACTAGTTTCATTTTTAACTAAGGTTTTAAAAACCAAAAAAAATTAAAACAAATTTAATTTTTAATATAAAGATTATAAATAACGTTCAGTCCTGGGGCTCTTTCAGTTACCACGCTAATTAAACTGGGCCAGCGTAAAAATCTTTTACCAAGACATTAATGTGGCTAGGAAATTTCTCTGTTGCTCCCAATTCTGTCTAAGTGAACTTATCCCAAACTTGTCATGTTTTTAAAACCCAGAAATGTTATAAATTTGAGAGAAAATCATAAGACTAGAAGTTTTCTACTGGAACCCTCTTCAGAAGAATTTATAATTATCTACCATGATTAACAAAGCTACTCTATCACAGCAAAATTCATTGCAAATAAAAATTAAAAATAGAAAACCACATTCAAGCCTCAGTTGAAAGTGACTAGGTCTCTTAAGTATTTGGTTCAGATGTTTCCTACCATTGTTTCAAAAACTTTAATTGTAGCTGGAAATAAATGAAATTCCACTAGACCCCCCCAACTTCTTTCATCTTTGAAATTTTATTTTTAGCTATTATAATATTGCTAGCACTGATTTGTGTTTGTATGTGTTTCGTTGATGCATTATTAAAAATAAACAGGAAGAAGGAATAGCGTCATACTTTGTCATTACAGGTAGTTCTCATTTAATGAACATAATTGAGATTGACAGCTACAGTGCTAAGCAAAGTGATCACTAAGTGTGCTTTCCAGCTAGAAAGAGACAAAATTTTTGATGTTTAGAAAAACGAACAACTTACTCTCTTGTCTGACAAAGAAGAGATTACCTATAGCAGTGATGGTGAACCTTTTAGAGACCATGTGCCCAAACTGCAACCCAAAACCCACTTACGGTATATGTCGTCGGGTGCCTGATGGGCGTGGCTGGGTGTGGCCCATTGGCTGGGCGTGGCTGCGGTGGTAAGGGCAGACTGGGTGGGACTAAAAAGTTTAATCAATCAATTCCAACTTTGTGCGATCTTTTTTTTCCGGTGAGAAGTTGAAATTGATTGATTGAACCTCTTTTTTTTTTGCACACGGCAGTGGAGGCCGAAATCAAAAAGGTTTTATAAAACTTAGCTGAAGGCCTAGTACTGGGGCGATGGCATGTGTGCCCACAGAGAGGGCTCTGTGTGCCACCTGTGGCATGTGTGGCATAAGTTCGCCACGGGCCTATAGAAATAACTTTTCTCCCTACACTCGCACACACAGCAGACAGAGTACTTGCGCAAATGGAGCCATGCGCACCAGCTGTTTGCGTGAAACCATCCCCTCTCCCCCTCGCCCACCGTTGCCGATGGTCTGCAAAGCCAGAAAGGTTGAAGACCACTGCTCCAGTCCTGAGCTCCTGCATGATTGCATTGGTTTTGATATGTAGAAGAGCAAACATATCTCTTGCAATCTCTTCCTCTCCAATCACTGTAGAAGGGGGGGAAAAACATAAGTCAACCATAGGCACAGGACAATATGTACTGACTATAATAGAGATCATCATGTGACTGAAGTTGAAAATGGTTGTAAATTAGTTGTAAAGTTATTTTTTCAGAAACATCAGAACTTTGAATAGTTGCTAACTAAGTGGTAAGTAAGAAAGCACTACCTGTCCTTTGATTATCGTGTTTCATTGCGATGAGGTAAGAGTATGGAAGTGCAAAACAATTGAAACTGAGTAGAGTCCAAACTTCTGGACAAATGTAGAGTAAAGCATAGAGCAGCATTTTAAATTTAAATATGTCTTTTAAGTTCCAGACACTGCTAAATTTGAAAGCAGTGTTTTGCACACTGGAAACAGTGTTCCCGCTACCACAAACTTCTAGTAGTCACAATATATATAGCATAATAACTTATCTTTTATTGTGTAACTGTCTTGTTTGTAATTTCATGAAAAGTCTCAAATTTGTGCGTGTATTTGTGTATAATTAATGCAGCTCTTTTATCTATTACTTTTCAGTGGGTATTTGCAAGCTTGAAATTATATTGAAAGTCTATCTAATGTTAATTTTTACCATAGTTCTTGACTTCCTATTGAATCCTTAGAGATGCATGAAAGACGTCTTGATTTTTGTTGCAGAGTGCAGGTCTTCCAGTCAAAACAAGGAAAGTTGTTTCTGCAAGCCTCTTCGTGTTACCGCTTTGGATAGCAATGTGAGTCCGAATGGACATGTGGAATTTCGTCAGCCCCTGGCTTCTTTCAGGTGAGTTTGATTAGCTTTGTCATTTTACTATTGCAGGGATTATAGAAGTAAACTGTAAGCATAATTATATACTGTTTTTGAAGAACTTAACACACATTGATAACGATTTCTGTTTCACCTTAATGAGATTTCATGAAGTAGAGCTCTTGCTTGTGTTATTGCTTGCAATTTAGGAGGGAAGACAATGTTTTTACCAAGTTACCATGATACTAGCTGCATTGTAAAGACAGTAATCACCTCCATTCTAAGAGTGAGGGAAAGGCGTTAATGGTTCTTGGGAGAGGAAAAATATACTAAGTGAGGAAATTATCCTACTTGAACCTTTTGATGCTATTTTATCCGGGAGAACAACACAGTTCATGAAATAAGGTTTTTTTTCCTGTATCATATCCCCTGCCTTTCTATAGCAAAGACTAGGGTGCTTTCCCCTCCCCTCTGGTTTGGTGGAAGCAAGTACCATGTATCACATTCCCTCTATGTTCTTATGGGAAAGTGAGGGAGCATTCTTGTTTTAGCTCATTATTTGGGAAAAGAGATGTGCTTAGTAGGTCTACATGAACTGCAATATCATGACTATTAAGGAAGTTACTACGCTGTTTCATACTGTTGACCTAGAAAGGTTACTGAAGGGGACTTTTTGGTTTGGCTTTTTATAGCCAAGATCCTTTGGATATCTGATAGTGAAAATGCCAATCCATGTTTCTGTGTTCGTGAAATCTTGGAACTGGAGAGGAAAAAGGAATTATTATCTTGCTTAGAATTATAGTTTCAAAATGAAAAGGCCTGGATGACAGGACATTCTCAATGACAGGAGAAAAAAAGATTTTCAAATTGCTTATTTCTTTCTCTCAAGTTCAAAGTTGTTTTTTTTTATGACTAACATAGGTTTGTTAGAGTTCTTGTTTTCATTTTAATGTTTAATGTGCTTCTGTTAGAGATTCTCGGTGGTCACCATCTTACAAAACTTCTTGCCAATTGGCCAGACGTCTGAAGTATAAAGAAGCAGGGAATAAAACAGAAGGAATTGGTATGATCTATGATAAAGGAGAACCAGATTTGCATGGCAGAGATTTGAAAAGCTCATCTTCTACAGATGAAACTGTTGTTCGCTATTTGAATGACCATCCAGCAATTAACGCTTTGCAAAGTTCAGATGTGGTGAATCCTACAAAATTAGAAGAAAAACGTGAGGAATCCAAAGGCGATGAGTATACAAAAATATCTCCAAGTTCATTAATCCAAAATGAACTAAAAGAATTACAATTGGTAGAATCTTCTTCTTCTGCCAGTACCTCAAGAGCCCGTAGATTAGATATTTTAAAGCAGCATCAGCATGATGATAAACTGGAAAAACTGAAAGAACGAATTAGAAAGCAATGGAAGTGTCCAGAAGAACTGACTACCAGAGGACATGATCCTGAGTATTCTGATCATCCTATAACTGTTGCAGCTCCTGAAAATATAGTGACTCCTAAAGTCAGAAAAGTGGCAACAGCACCAATGGCTCCCTCCTATAAAGGTGCATAGTTTCTAAAGAAAATGTATATATGGGAAAAAAATCTCTGGGTTGTGTAATAAGATTTCCACTGTTCCCTTCTCGGGATCAATTAAAAACCCAACTAAGATTATTTCAAAATTAAAGTTTTTAATTTTTTTTCTACCTTCCAAACTTTAATCTGTTGTCTAACATCATATATTTTCTCCTCTTTTTTGTCAATAATATATTGTGACAAACTCTTTGTGAATAGTATTTGTTGTTGAATTATATGCAGGTTTTTTTTTAATGTGTACTACTACTTCACCTAGAAAACTTTTTCCGGAATTGGTAGCCGAACATGGAACTGGTAACAAATAATTGGCTACAAATGGACCACAGAGGTATAATATAGTGGTTGTATTCTAATGGTTTTGTAAAGATTTGTTAATTGTGTGCATAAAGATTGGGAATTTATACTTCATTTTGTTTTTTATCTTTGTTTTTAATATTGAATGTTTTTAGACAGAAACTTCTCAGCTACTTTCAGGTAGTAGAGACTTGAAATCTAAATAGCTCTGTATTTGATAACCAATATATCAGATGCGCAAGATAAAACTAACTTCCTCAATAGAACGTCATGAGTATTTTAATCTGCTAAAGTTAAGTGTATTGATCTTTTAGGTTTCAATCCATCAGAAGCCAAAATTCGTACTCCTGATGGAAAGGTATGGTGTGAAGAGGAATTTCTGAACCTCAGTAGAGAGTTATGTCGAGATTTAGAATTCCAGTTGGCAGGTAAATAGCCAGAGTAATTTTGTGAGTATTTACATGAAAAGCAGTGCTTAACCCATGAGCCTGTAATTAATACTTTGAAGCCCTGTTTCTCAGAATTCCTATACATATAAAGAAAAAAAAATCTTTAACTTAATTCATACCTTGTTTCAATGAGTTCTGATTTGAAAATTAATAATAGTTGCTATAATATCCTCCTGTAGTTTTGATGGGAGTTTCCTTGATGCACTAATGGTTCTTCAACACATTTTTCAGAAGAGGATTTGCCTGCAATAAAGATACCTACTGAAAGAAAAGAGAAAAAAGGACACAAACCAGTGCGGAAAACCCAGAAGATTGCCCAACTCTCAAGTCCTGATTTTAAATCAGGTGCATTTTATTGTAATTTTTGGTTTAAATATTGTGAGCTACCAAGAGTCATTGACAGTCAGGTGGCATACAAGTTTTATCATTCATTCATTCATTCATTCATGACTGACTGACAATCATCAGCGTTGGCTTGTTATACTTTTCAAATAATGTACATGAGAGCTGCTTCCACGTGTCTGAGGACTACAGTCATATTCTCTCACTATCCTCATGCTTGCTTACTGTTTCCTCAAATATGACATATTAATAGCATGTGTCATGTTAACCAAGCATTGCAGATACATGACCCTATGCTAAGGTGAAGATCTTAAGTTTCACTGCAAGAGTTCTGTAGATTTTCTACTCTCTGTAGAACACATTGAAGGATATAAAGAGAGACTAAGCAAAGTAAGCAAAGATTAAAGGCAAGGATAGCTTTAATTTAAGAATGCAAGAAATTATTATTGTTATTATTAAATTTAAAATACAAAGATAAAAAAAATAAAGCTAACAAAAAAAATGCCGTGACCTGAAGACCTGGTTGTTCCAACAAGCGGGTCTGGACTGACTACGATTTTTAATTAGGCTTTTTACTGGGTTAAATTGTCTCGTAATTATTGTATCTATTGTTTAATTCTTTTTTAAATTTTTTACTCTATGTTTTTTAATTTTTATTGTTGTGAGGCGCCCTGAGTCCTCAGGGAGAAGGGCGGCATATAAATTTAATCAAATAAAATAAAAACAAAAAAAGGGAGAAGGGGGGAAAAAAGTTACACAAGAAAATATTTCTCCCGATCACTTCTGGTAGCGCTGCCGCGCCGAATGGCGGCGTTTTGAAGCCGCCCGATCCTGGGAAGCGTCACAGCGCTCGGAGGCAGCGAAAATCAGCTGTCCCGCGGCGCTGGAGCTTCTCCCTCAGGAGAAGAGGGAGAGGCGAGCCTGCCTGGGTAGAGGTAGAGCTCCCCTGTGATTCTCCCAAGTAGTTTGGGGGATAACAGGATGAGCCCCCTCGGAGCCCAGGCTTTCTCCGCTCTCAGGACGTTTTCGCTCCAAAAGGAGTCGAACCAGACGCGACAACTGCACCTGCTGCTTAGATGGGACTGTGAGTATTTTGTTTCTTTGAGAAGCAGGCAGAGCAAAGCAGGAAGATCTGAATTTTCAAGTTGGATTTTAACTTTAACTCAGATTCATTATCTTCTTCAAGTTTTAAGTTTGAAATGGAGTAAAAATGGCGCTGGAATGTTTCTTTCCTGTGTGAAGTGACTGCGTTGGAAAACTGTTATATTTTGCTACATAGCAAGAGATACAATTTGCAAATGACTTTACCCAGTACCGGATTTGGTTTATTGATCTTTGGGAGA
The DNA here is from genome assembly GCF_964194415.1 of Vipera berus. NCBI lineage: Eukaryota > Metazoa > Chordata > Lepidosauria > Squamata > Viperidae > Vipera > Vipera berus. The sequence continues at coordinate 110,919,545 of NC_138204.1, forward strand.
AATTTTATTTTTTCTTTCCTTTCCCTTCTTTTTTTTTTCTTTTTTTCTCTCCTTTTTTATGAATTTTGATTCTGCTGGGTGAAAGAGGAAATCGAAACCTAAGAGATGGCTGTGAGACGTGGGGGAGGGCCTCCAATTTCTAAGAATGTTATTTCTTCACCTTTACCACAAGCTGTAGGGCAGACTTCGATGAAACCTACAGTACAACCACCGTCCCCCCACCTCCTGCATTTACACTGACAGACATTCAGCGAGTTGTGATGCAGTCAACACAAGTTTTGCAGCAGGAAATAAAGGAAACAAGGGAAGAATTTGTTAACCAAAACAACCAGATGAGGGAAGATATAGTGCTTGCACTCCAGGGTTTGGCTGCACATATAGAACGCCTGGATGTTCGTGTGGACTCAGTTATGGAGTATGTGGAGAATTTGGAAAACAAAATCTTGGATGCTGAACAGAAGATTGACAGAGCAGAGGCTAAGATTGACAGAACAGAGGACGAAGTTACTATATCACAATATAAGAACATGGAGTTTGCTTTGCATATCACAGGCCTTAAAGAGAACCCTAAAGAAGATTTGGAATGGGAAGTAGCACGAGCAGTGGCTCCTGTTTTGAAATGTGAACCTGAAGAACTACTTAAAGAAATGAATAAGACATTTAGGGTTAACTCCTGGATTGCTAGGCAAAAAAAATTTACCTAAAGATGTAGTGATTTATTTTTCCAGGAGATCAACCAGAAATTCTATTATCCAGGCTTTTTATCGGGAAAAATTTCAAATTGCAGGCCAAGACATTATGATTTTAAAGGAGATCCCTCCAAAAATTCTTAGAAAAAGGAAAGATTTTGCCTTTCTGTCTGATGATCTTAAGAAGCGACAAATCCAGTTCAGATGGGAAATACCTAATGGAATTGTGGTAAATTACGCAGGGACCAGATACAGATTGGATACAATTTTAAAAGCAAAAGATTTCTACACTAAGGTCCTGAAAGCAGGCTCACCACCATCTCCTTGTATCAAAAGAACAGAAGCAAGACAAGAAGATAAACAATTGAGTGAAGGGGCAATGTCATTGCCTCTTGAGGAGATGCGGCAGGCGGAGGTTACGGAGCAGAGTTTGGCATTAAAGGAAGACCCAAAAGAACAGAGGATGACAAGAGCTGCATATAAGCGTATGGAAAAAGAGCAAAAACAAAAGCCTGTACCTGGTCCAACTACACAAGATGCGGCTGTCTCAGAGCCTGTGGGAGGAGCACGTCCGAAGAGAGCAACAGCTGATCTTCAGGCCATGTTCCAAAGGCTCATGGTCACCAGAGATGGTGAAGTTTCTGACATGGAATGTTAATGGCTTAAATTCACCACAGAAAAGAAAGAATTTTTTTATCTGAAACAACATAAAAATGTCATTGTTTGCTTGCAAGAGACACATATTGCATTAAAAGACCAAAAGTATCTGATTAATTCCCGATTGGGAACACATTTTGCATCCTTTGCTCCGGACAAGAAGGCTGGAGTGGCCATTTATTTAAGAAGACACTTTTCGGCAAGATTGATTGAATCGGATAAATAAGGGAGATATGTTAGTATTGAATTAATACTACAAGGAAAGAAAGTTCTTCTTATTGGATTATATGCTCCAAATCAACAACAGCAAAAATTCTTCAAATTTTTACATCAGAGACTAATCGAATTGGATTATAAATCTGTTATTATGATGGGGGACTGGAATGGAGTTTTGGTGCCATCTGAAGACAAGAAGGGATCCTCCAAAAACTTTTTTAATTCGAAATTGCCTAAAGCTTTTTTTGATTTGAAGGAAGATCTGGAATTAAGAGATGTATGGCGGGAAAGGAATATGAGAGACAGAGATTTTACTTTTTTTTCAGATAGACATAAATCTTTCTCCAGGATTGACTTTATTTTGATTACTACTGATCTTTTTTCTTTGGTTAAGAACGTTAAGATTTTTCCTAGGACAATGTCTGATCATAGTCCTGTTTGGTTGGAGTTTTTTGCTGAAGATGGTAGTAGAAGATCCTGGAGGCTGAATGAGAATTTATTTACAAATGACTTGTTCTTGCAGAAATGTAGAGAACATATGAAAGAATTTTTTGTTACAAATATGCATAAAGGTACATCGATGGAAATGGTTTGGGATGCTAGTAAAGCTTATATTATTATTATTATTATTATTATTATTATTATTATTATTATTATTATTATTATTATTATTATTAATTTAATTTGTATACCGCCCTTCTCCCTAGGGACTCAGGGCGGTGAACAGGGCAATACATAAAAACTAGATACAAAAATTAAAATTATTAAAACATGATTAAACAATGCCCATAAATTAATACAAATTTAAAATTAAAGTCATTTATAAAAATCCCACCCCGTCCCATCAGGCCAGGCCAGCTTGTTTAAAGAGATAAGTTTTAAGATCGCGCCGGAAGGAGCGGAGATCGGGCGCCATCCGGAGCTCAACCGGAAGATGGTTCCATAAATCCGGTGCACCCACAGAGAACGCTCTCCCCCTGGGGGCCACCAGTCGGCATTCTTTGACCGGTGGCACCCTGAGGAGGCCCTCTCTGTGGGAGCGTACTGGGCGGAGGGAAGTTGACGCCGGCTGCAGGTGCTCCCCAAGGTATTCTGGACCCATGCCATGAAGGGCTTTGTAGGTCATTACCAACACCTTGAACCTCACCCGGAAGACAACTGGTATGAGAGGGGTTTTGATTTATATCAGGGGTGTCAAGCTCAATTTCATCGAGGGCCGCATCAACATTGCGGTAGCCCTTAGGGGGCCGGGTGGGTATGGCCTGGGTGGGCGTGGCCTACTGGGTGGGCGTGGCTAGAGTGCATATGGCCTACTGGATGGGCGTGGCCAGCTCTACATTGTTCTCATCAAGGTTGCCTATGGGGGCCCGGGCAGGAGTGGGACAGATCTGAGGGTCTCTGGCAGAAGGAGGGTCTCTGGGCCAGGGCCAAGGCAGTGCGGGCCGTTCCCTCACTGTTTCCAGGATGGTTTCGCGGGCCGCATGAAACCATTTCGCGGGCCGGATCCGGCCCCCGGGCCTTGTGTTTGACATGTCTGATTTATATGAACAATGCTTATTTATTTTTTATTTATTTTTTATTTTTATTACATTTATATCCCGCCCTTCTCCGAAGACTCAGGGCGGCTTACAAGCTTAGCAGTAGCCTTCATTCTATGTATATGCCTGCTTGTTAGGGCTTTCACACACACCCTAAGCGGCATTATTACACAGTCAGCTTATTGCCCCCAACAATCTGGGTCCTCATTTTACCTACTTCGGAAGGCTGAGTCAGCCTTGAGCCTGGTGGGATGCGAACCTGCACTAATTGCAGGCAGCTGGTGTTACTTAAGGAGGCATCAGCCCACTGCTCCACCAAGGCATAAACAAATGCAAAAACGTTTAGATCTTGAGGAAGAGATTAAATCTAAGGAGAAAAAGCTTATTTTGAATCCATTGGATAATAATTTAAGGATTTCAATACATTTACTGAAAGAACAATTTAATATGCTACTGGCTGATCAAGTAGCAACTAATTTGCGCTATGCTAAACATAATACTTTTTGTAACGCTAATAAGCCTGGTAGATGGTTGGCTTATCAATTAAGGAAGAAACAGAAATCACGTACTATAGATAAAATAGAATATAAAGGAAAAGTAGTCTACCAACAAAATTTGATTAAGAGGAGTTTTTTAGATTTTTATTCGAAATTATATTCTAAAGAAAATATACAAGCTTTAGATATAGACAAGTATTTATAGGGAGCTCATTTTCCGAGACTCTCAAAAGAACAACAACTTGAGATGAATTGCCCAATTACATCAGAAGAAATTTCTTTAGCTATTAAACAGTTGAAATTTGGCAAGGCTCCGGGAACAGATGGATTAACAGCAATTTACTATAAAAAGTTGTTGCTCGAAATGATTGAACCCTTAAAGATTTTGTTTAATGAAATTCAGACTGGAGGTGCAGTTCTTCCATCATGGAGGACAGCTTTTGTATCATTGATTCCAAAGGAGGATCAAGACCTTACTCAACCTAAAAAATATAGACCTATATCGCTTTTGAATACAGATTATAAGATTTTTGCTAAAGTATTGGCTAATAGATTAATGCAAGTTTTGAAACAAATAATTCATAGTGATCAATCGGGATTTATATCTGGAAAAAGTGTCTGGAAAAAGTATTATTATAAGTTAAATTATAAAATACCGATTTGGGGAATTCCTGGACACGCGATAGAGGGCGTATCTATGGGAGTGAGTATGGATATGGTTTCTTATAAGGAACTACTTAGATTGCAAGGGAATGATTGGCAACTTAAATCATTAGAGGAGTTAAGACAAGAAAACATAAGTTACTCTTGGTTTCAATATACCCAATTGAAAGCTAGGTGGAAGTCAGATCAAAAGGTTGGCATCACAATTACAGATCAAAATTTAGTAAAATAAATTAGAGATTTAAATTGTGCACATATAAAGAGGATATATAATGCTTTAATTGAATTGGATTCGGAAATGGAACTGGTTAAAGACTGTATGATAAAGTGGGCACAAAATATTCAGGAACCAATTTCGTTGGACACCTGGGAGATAATTTGAGTCAGAAATGTTAAATTTACTCAAGCTCAAAACTTAAGAGAAAATTTTTATAAAATGTTTTATAGATGGCATCTGGATCCCAAGAGGTTGTCCAACATGTATCCTAATGTACAGTCTAAATGTTGGAGATGTGGTAGTTTAGAAGTTACCTATTTTCACATGTGGTGGACTTGTAGAAATATAAAAGCTTTTTGGATCAAAATTTGGTGGAACATTCAAAAGATTTTTAAGAGAAAGATAAAGTTCTCTCCGCAATTGTTTTTATTGGGTGTTGTTGTAGATTGTGATGTTAAAGAAACTAACTTGATGTTGAACATGATAACAGCAGCACGGTTACTGGTGGGACAATATTGGAAGAAGGATAGTTTGCCCACTATAGAAGAATGGGTGTTTAAAGTTTCGAATCTTGCAGAAATGTCTAAGATTTCTGCTTATTTGAAAGATCATTCACAGGAAAGATATATTTCAGTTTGGAGGAGATGGATAAATTATATTCAGAACAAATATGGGACTAAAAAGTTCCATTTAGCTTATGAGTAGATTTTAGTGGGATTGTTATTGGTACTTTGTTTGTAGTTATGTTAAAGGGGAGTTAAAGCACATTATGAATTTGGTTAATTGTATATTATGCATAATTTTTATTTAGAATATGATTATTGTAACTATAATCCTGTATTTAGCTGTGGGAAGTGGGGGGGGAAGTGGGCGGGTTTGGGGTGGGGGGGATTTGGGGATATATTGTAAAATCATGTTGTAAAACTCTTTAATAAAAAAAAATATTTCTCCCTTCATCAAGACAAGTACAACAATTTCAGCAAGTTATCACCTTTCAGCCAAAGGTTTGCAAACAATTTCAGCCAAAAATCTGTTCATCTCATATCTCCTCTTTTATCATTTGCTAATAAAGCCTTGTTCTGTGGTCTCCTCATGGGGCCCACTGTAAGGAGCTCTTGTTCTAGAGGGGGGTTTGAGGAGCTGATCCATTCACTGGCTTCTCTTTCTGCCACGGTCATCAGCTCTGCTCTCTGTGGAGACGCATTCCGTCCACCACTGCTTCCCCGGAAGTCGGTAACGTTAGTTCAATAGAAACCCATGAAGAAGGAACTCTGGGAGACTAGTAAAAGAGTGCTACTAGCCAAGTAATTTCAGGTGGTGATGTCATTCTGTGAAAGGGTGAGACAGCAGTGCATTTCCTTTTCTTGCCACTTCTATCCATGTATTTGCCTTGAAAGATAGAGTAGTGGTGTGTTTTTCAATAAGAAATGTTAAATGTTTTTTTTTCTTGGTTTAGGTGGTGCCAACACAATAAGTACAACATCCTGGCGAGATGGACAAAGACTAGCAAAGAAAATACTGGGTCCAGTGCCTAAACTAGAGCAGCCAAACACTCAGATATTGTCTAGTGACAGGAGTGAAAAAGATAAATCTATTAAATCTGGTAAGTTAAATCCTCTCTCTCTCTCTCTCTCTCTCTCTCTCTCTCTCTCTCTCTCTCTCTCTCTCTCTCTCTCTCTCTCTCTCTCTCTGTGTGTGTGTGTGTGTGAGAGAGAGAGAGAGAGAGAGAATTTTTCATGCCAATGAATACAGTGAACAAAATGGAACTAATTCTGAACAATTATTCTTTAGATCATATTGCACACAGAATTCTTTAAATCACAAAATAAAAAAGTGGTAGCTTCACTTTAAAGGCTGAATGAATACCGTACGGCAGGGGTCCCCAACCCCCAGAGTGAGGCCCAGTACTGAGCCACAGCCTGTTGGGAACTGGGCCAGACAAATGGAACGCAAGTGCACGCAGCTGCATTTGCGCAAGCAGTGCATGCGAAACCATCCCCTCTCCCTGGAGCAAAAAAGATTGGGGACTATTGTTGTACAGCACAGAATTACTAATTCATTCCTTTTTTAAAAGACACAAAATGGTAAATGTAAATAAAACTTAAGATTTACCATGCTTGAGCACCCAGCAATATTTCGTGAAATATTTTGCTACCAATAAAAGAATCTTCAAGGAAAAAAATGTTAAGATTTTTTATCATTTTTAGACGAAGGCAGTTGTCAAGTATTTTTTCTATTCCTAAAATAAATGATTCCATTGCTGATCACACCCAGTTTTGCAAAATTGTAATTTTGTAAGAGAAGCTGTATTGTAGAGCCTATATACAGTCTGATTATGCTATAAATAATTTCTGTAATATAGCAAAATCTCATGGATGTTCCAGTTGAAAATCTGAGAACATGAAAATTATAGCTATAACTAATTCTCTCATTACCAGTTTCCAAAGTTCTATATATTCTTTTTCAGATAATGGTTAAAAAAATTACATTGCAGTTGCATATTATTTTATTAAAGGTAAAAAGGTAAAGGTAAAGGTTCCCCCGCACATGCGTGCTAGTCGTTTCCGACTCTAGGGGCCGGTGCTCATCTCCATTTCAAAGCCGAAGAGCCAGCGCTTGTCCGAGGACATCTCCGTGGTCATGTGGCCGGCATGACTAGATGCCAAAGGCGCACAGAACGCTGTTACCTTCCCACGGGAGTGGTCCCTATTTTTCTACTTGCATTTTTACGTGCTTTCGAACTGCTAGGTTGGCAGAAGCTGGGACGAGTAACAGGCGCTCACTGTTACGCGGCACTCGGGATTCGACCCGCCAAACTGCCGACCTTCCGATCGACAAGCTCAGCGTCCTAACCCACTGAGCCACCGCGTCCCTTCTATTATTTTATTACCCAACATTAATTCCAACCTTTTAAAAGCAATTTTTCCTTCTGTATTAAAGAATGTAGTTTCTGGATAAAGTGTTCAAATCTCGTAAAATAAGATAGATTAAAAAATAATGCCCATCAAATAATGTCCCACATAGTGGATATTGAGATGAATGTGCTAATTTGAATCTTAGTTACTTGCTAATGTTAAATTCTGATCTTCTCCCTCCGCTTCCCTCTACTATCCTCAGCTCAAGTAAAAGAAACCGACTGCAATGTGCCCGTGGATGTAACACTCCTCACAAAATGTCCTGAGCGTTCATGGAGCAAAATAAGAGCAAAGAACCTGAAGAAAAAAGATGTTGCTCCTCACAATGGGGGACTAGGAAATGATTGTGTAAATAAGGATTTCTTGCCAGTAGAAATCCGTGGGATTCTTGATGATCTGCAACTGGATTCTGTAGTTCAGGATTCAGAGAAGAGGAATGAAGAATGTCAGAATCAGGAATCAGAAGCATCTCCCTTTTCTAGAAGTCACAGTCCAAGCAAAAAAAAATCAGACAAAGTTCCCATCAGTGAAGACACTCAGTTTATCTTAAAGAAACGCCACTATGATGCAGATGAAGTGCGCCAGTATATTGCCAGACAGCGAGAGGCTAGGAAGAGGAGACAAAGTGAAGAAAAGAAAGCACAAAAAGAGGCAACAGAGCAAAAAAATAAAAGACTCAAGGAACTTTACAAGAAACAAAAAGAAGCTGTTGCCAGTAAAACAAAGACAACGTCAACATCTGAAACGGTCACTAAACAGTTACAAGAAACGTATTCTAAATTGTTCTTGGAACAAACATTGCTGGAGAATCCAGCACTCTCTGTGCAAGAAGTTCAGGTATCTTGATAAGAGTTGGAATAGTTTCTGTATGTTTTCCATGTTACTTTTAAAAAAATGCATACAATAAGCAGAAATAGCTGTTATTTATTCATTTGTTGCATTTGTTCATTTGTTGCGTTCATTTGTTGCCCTTTCCTTGATATTAATGCCTGGGTACTTTTTTTGAGATCTGAAGGTGAGTTATATCACATTAGGTAGGGTTTAGGTTTTATCCCCTTAATACTATTAAACTTGTTGAGGTAATTCAAGCTAAAAGAGACTAGTCAGAGTTATCTATTAAATTCCACGGTTGCCTAAAGACGGAATCAGGAACAGGGTAAGTAAGAATAGAATTAGCAAGATGTGTAAGAATTGGCAACAGCTCTTGTAGTCTGCAACTGTAGTATAATATACATTTTTTAGCATAGCGTAAGATGTGAATAGACATTAGCCAGATTAAAGCATTTTTAAAAACGCAGACAGGCACAAAATAGATAAGGGCCCTGTATTCTTCCCTGGTCGTCAACATGTGTTAATCCTAGCTGCTCCTGCTCCTTCCACATTAAGGAAGTGTCTGAAGATTCATTCTAGATATGTTTAGTTGAACACATTTAGAAACCATCATGTCGCTGGAAGCCTTGATTATACAACTGTAATACTCATGGAGTATAAGCCTTGGCTATTTATTCGAGTCATTATATAGTTGTTACTTTATTTAATTATATTGAAAAGATTCATGTTCAAATCCTCAGTCATGAAAGTCATGGGATAGTATAGTTCATAGTCCAATACATTATTGATTCAGTTTGCCCTTATTGTATAAAACATGTCAATTTTTCTTCCCAGTCCAAACCTGGATATCAACCATCTGGAGAATCTGATATTGAGAACAAAGCTCAGGAGCGTCCTGTTAGTGCATCATCCAGTAGCGATATGTCTCTCTCTGAGCCTCCTCATCCTCTTGTAAGGTAAGAAAGTAAGAAGGCATTCAGGGCTAGGAAAGTGGTACACACTAGACATATGATTTTACATATGATTTAGCTGTACAGCTTTTGTAGCAGCTGAGAATTTTGAAATATTTTTCCAAAGCTTTTGAAAATATATTTATTAAAATTCAGTGCTCGTAAAATTCTTAAATATGTCATGAAAAGCAAATGCTTCTTCATGGATCATTACAAGACAAGGATAATTTCTTCTGTATATTCAAGGCTATATCTGTACCAAGATTCTGCAGGAATGAAAAAGGAATAGTACAAGATTATATTGTATGAAGAATTCAGATTCACTTTAAAACATTCAAATTTGGGGCTGGTAATATGTTTGATGTTTATCTATACTGGGTTTTTTCAGATTTTAGTTAACTATTTTTATGTATCTTTTATTAATTTTTACAGTAACAATCTTTAGTATTTAGTAAGCAACACATCTGGGTTTGTATGTTTGACATTAAAAGTAATACAATATCCATTCCTACCCTTTATTCCATTTTTCTAACCATTTATAAATTTTTTCCCATGTTTGAAAGTATTCTGAATCTTGCTTCCCCTTCATTTTCAATGTGAGCCTATCCATTTCTGCACAGTCCAAAATTTTCTTTATTATGCCTTCTACAGATGGTACTTCTCCTTTTTTCCAGTATTGAGCAAATATAATTCTCGCTGCTGTTAATATATGTAATATTAAGTATACACATTTTTCATCATAATTTTCTGAGATTATATCTAAAAGAAATAATTCCGGTTTATGGTTTACATGCTCCTATTGTCTTTTCTAGCCACCTATGTATTTTCGACCAATAGGGGTGTCAAACTGCTGGCCCGCGGGCCGGACACGTCATCCCAAAACCGCTCCCACCCCATTGCTGGCAAAGGAGAAAAAGCTCCAATACATTGCGCAACGTCATGTGACGTCGCAAGTTTGACATGTCTGCTTTAGGGCATGTCCACCAAGATTTTGTCTGCATTTCCAAATATTGCTAGACATATTTTTAAACATTTTTGCTAGTCTTGTAGGTGGTGAATGCCATCTATACAACATTTTATATAAATTTTCTTTATAAGTAGCTGCCCTTGTTATTTTGTAGTTTCTTTCTCAAAGTTTTGTCTTTTTTATAACTTTACATTGTGCCCCAAGCTTTTTGCCCAAGTTATCATTGTTTCTTTAGCTTATTCATCATCCATCTTTAAATTTAACAGGAAGCTGTACAGTTTCATAATCAATTTGTCATCTGATGACAATAGTATCTGGTCTAACGCTTTCTGGTCTTTGTTAAAACCATATATTTTTGCATCTTTCTCATATCTCATTTGCATTTGCAGATGTGGCCACCATGCTAGCTCAATTCTTTTAACCATGTTAGTGTGGTTGCAAGACCCAGTCTGGTAGCCCAAACCGTCCATTTTCTTTTGCTTCTTGTAACATTTTCAGTCTGATTCTAGCTTTTTTCCCTTGCCAGATAAATTTCAATATCGATGTATTTAATTCATTGAAATTTTTTTTTGTCAATTTTTATCGGTATTGTTTGAAATAAAGTAGTTTTGGTAAATGTTCATTTTCACAGTCGCTATTCTTCCCAAGATTGATAGTTGTAGATTTTTCCGTTTTTCCAAGTCTAGTTTTATTTGTTTTAATAATTTTACATAATTATCTTCTTTTATTGTTGCACACCCTGCTGTTAAATATATTTCCAGGTATTTAACTTTCTTAAGTACTTGAAGGTCTGTTTTTTTCTGATAATTTTTTTTTGTTTATCTGTGAGGTTTTAAACTATAACTTTAGTCTTTTCTCTATTGATTTTCAGTCCTGCTAATTCTCCAAATTCTTCAATCTTTGCTAATATTAGGACTTGTCTCTAACAGATCCTCCGATAGTGGGGATAATGGACACCCTTGTCTTGTGCCTTTTTAAATGTTGAAACACTCTCTGTGAAATTCCCATTCACAATTATTTTGGCCATTTGTCTGTGATAAATTGTTTGGATTATACTCATAAAATTTTCTCCAAAGTCCATATAGTTGTTAAACCATAATTGCCAATTGACATTATCAAAGGCTATCTGTCTAAAAAACTCAAAGCCATTTGTTTTCCTGGGTGCATTTCATAATACTCCAATGTGTCTAAAATCATTCTTAAATTATTTGTCTCTGGTAAAATTCATTTTGGTCTGAATGTATAAATTCAATCAAGAATCTCTTTAGTCTTTCTGCTATTATTGAAGCAAAGATTTTATAATCCAGATTTAGTAGAGATATTGGTCTGTAGTTCTTTATCAGGGTCAAGTCTGAGTCTTCTTTGGGTATTAGCATAATATTGGCATCTATCCACATATTTGGTAATTTGGCTTTTAGTAATACCCCGTTACACACTTTTTGCATTGGTAAAATTAATGTATCTTGTAAATATTTGTAGAATTCTGCTGGTAGCCTGTCTGGGCCTGGTGCCTTATCATTTTTTGGTCTTTTTATACTCTACTGTTGTTAAACCTTATTTAAATGTTAAATTCATGTATGGGCTGTTAGTGGTCTTGATGGTGGATGGAGTATTTAGTTACTTGGACAGGAATGCTGAAGAGAATTGGAGGAAAACAAGAACCCAATAATCCACAAATCTATCTGAGAGTCTTTACACGTGGGGGTGGGCTATTTGTGTGTATCAAAACTCTTTTCCAAAGACACCTTAAACTATAGTGCCAAATTTCAGTTTCCCATCATTTTTAGATAAGTGAAAAATAGAGTGTCAATAAAAACCAAATCCAGTTTTAAAAAATCAAGGAACTTCCTGCCCAAAAGAACAACTGATCAACAATCCACATAATTTTCATTGCCCTCTTCACTGAAGCCATTTCTCCAAAATACTTAAACCTTTGGCCACCATCAATTCTTACTACAGGTGATTATTTTATAATTAAATGTCTAAACTTTATTTCTGTAAACTGATGACAATTCAATGGGTTATTTACAGGGATAATACACTGGAGCTTTTAAGGATTCATCCAGAGAAGCTGAATTCAGTAGCACAGGTTCCTTGCTCAAAATCTGTTTTGAATGGAGCTCTTTTCTCTCAGCTTTTATCTTTGGATAACATGGGTATCTTGCAAAAGGATTTTGAATCTGTAACATCAAGCAGGAGGAGCCATAACACAGCTATGGGATCCATGTCTTTGACTCCTCAGCCATTTATGTCATCTACTGTACAAGCCACCATTAATCATTATAAACATAAATTGGACCGTATTGAAGCCCTAAAGGCAACTGCAGCCTCTCTTTCAAACAGAATTGATGTCTTTTCAGCTTGGCTTCAGAAAGTGTTGGCAACCTGCAATTCACACACAACTTTTGATGATAACCTTCCTGGAATGGGAAATCTCAATGAGTTTAAAAAGCTCCCAGAGACTATTAGTTCTCACACAGGTGCTCTCGGTCTTCCAGGCAATAATACATCTGAAGGAATATTGGGAAACCTGTCTCAAAAGCAAACATGCCCTGCTGGGCCTGAAAACAAACCTGCGGTTCTGAATGATAGTGGGAGTTCCTTAAGTGAAGGTCTACTCAGCACTGGCTTTCTCTCTGAGGAAGAAGGTGAAAAATCTAATAATCCATCCTTGAAGATTGCCGAGGCATTAAATGAAAAAGAGTTCCGTGTTGCAGATAAAACTGCTTATGAACCCATAAAAGAATTTCAGAAGGAGGCAGAAAATTATTTACCTATTTTCACACAGATTAGGAATGGTCCAAAACCATGGGAAGAACTTGTCAAGGGAAGTCCACATAGTGTCATCAACATCTTTACAAAATCTTATCAGTTGTGTGGGAAAGGTGAGCAAATGCATATCTTTTGATATTTCTGATTTTTTTGTTAGGTAAACAATTAAATGAATATGTGTTGAAGTCCTGTGTTCTATATGCAATACCTGAGCCTAGTTTTGCTGATATCAGTACCTGCCGATATGTACATTTTTAATTTGTTTTGTAAATGTTGGCTGCTATACTTTTTTGGAATGAAGTCAATCATTTGTTAAAATGTTCCACCTCTTTGCATTGCCAGAGAAAGAATCTTTTTTAGTTCTTTGTGTAGGCGTTTAGAATTTTCCGAGTTGTTTTGTATGATTGGTCTTTCGGTCATGATCATTTTACCTATTTGCATACTCTATGTTAATCTTTTTGTTGAAATGGAAATTCTTCTGAAATATTGGTTGTATTTCATTTTTCACTTTCCTCCTTCTGCCAGAATCTGAAGAACATGCAGGGCAGGGATCATCAACACATCGACCTTTACTTCCTGCCATGAGCCCTCCAGATAATATTGCTTCTTATGAGGATGGGTTCATCTCATCACAAGGATGTGGTACATCGATGGACAAAAAGTCTACCCCTGAGCACAGGTATATATTTTTCAAACGGGTAATGAAGTTATAAAATAAGAGGGGAAAAGTTATTTTCATTGGACAATATGTGGTTTTATATATATATATAAGTGCACAATAGCTAATGTCTCAATACCCTTAGTCTAGTATTCTTTAATGATACAAATTGCTGTCTGAAAATTCTGAATTCTCAGGTTTAAAATTTTGGTATTTCAACATTTTTGTTAGGATGTTTTAAATTGGGACTGCGACAGGTAGACCTTGACTTACAGCCAGCTTTTTAACGACCATTCCACAATAATGACTGCCTTGGAATGGATGCCTTATGACTCATAAAGCACTTCTGGCCATCGAAAAACATTGCACTCCCCCCCCCCGGCCCTTGGTCACATGTTCACATTTTGGGCTGTTGGCAATAAGTTGCCAAGGGCCTGGCAATCCTGTGATCAGCATTTGCAATCTTCTCTTGTCGGTTTCCCGAGAAAGCCAGGGGAGAAGCAGGCTGGGGAGACTTCAGGCGGAGGGGACGTAGGATTTGAGGTCAGTTCCCCGAGTGCACCAAGGGATTTCTCCTCTTTTCTGTGCAAGGAGAGGAAATCTTCCTGCACGCTGGAGGAATGGAGCTCAAATCCAGTGGGAATGGTAGGGAACACAGCGAACGCCTGTGGAGATTCTCAGTCAGCCAGGTGATAGTTGTCTCGAAGGTGCTTTTATCAAAAGGCCATTGGACTGTGTTTTTCTTTCTCCTTGAGGAAGAAGAAGAAAACATTTCACTTCTCATCCAAGAAGCTTCATCAGTTGTGACGATGGAGGGATAGAAGGATAGGTAGTGAACACAGTGGTCTCATGATTGTTCTTGCTGATGGAGTGAGGAGAGGGCCCAGACCTCCTGCATAAGGTGGGAGGCCTGTGCCGTCTCACTGCCTTATCGTGCCCTGGAGGCTGCAGCCCTCTCCCTGATGCTCTGCTTAACAACCGAAATCATCCTTTAATGACCACAACTGAGAAAGCTGAAATTGCAGTCGCTGAGCAAAGCGGTCATATTTAATAACCATTTCACCCAACAACCGAGATTCCAGGCCCAATTCTGGTGGTTAAACGGAAGCCTGTTTGTATACTATTTATATAAATATGGCATTATGAAATTCCAGCATAAAGCCCTTTTTGAGGATTCTGGAGCATGAGAACTCACACTTAAAGAAATAGAAACTAGTGCATGCTTTCTACCAGATTAAAGTATTCAGTATTTTTTTTTATCTTGAAGAGTTCCTGAAATGGTATAAAATTCAGAATTTTTATATTTTAAAAGCAGTTAAAATATTTGGCATGATATAAGAGATTATTAATATAAATTTATAAAAACCTGGAGGCCACAAAGTAATGAATGGCAGATCACCAGAGAGCACTTTTCTCTGAAGTCCGTAAATGGCATCTGCCAGGACTCTCTGTAGAACTGGGGCACAGAATTCTTCCCTCAATGTGACTGTGGGGCTCCCACGTCAAATTGTAGATCAATCGTGACCGCCTGCAAGCTGAGGGCATATACCAATCCATTATCTGATTTTTTAAATATAAACGATGCTGCGCCTCAGTGGTTAGATGGCCTAGACATTGGTATTTGAACATAGATCTTTTTGACATTTATATTTTATTGTGTTTTACTAATCTAGGTGACGTATTAATATATATTGTTAGTCCGTATATGATATGTCATATGCTACATAAATAAATCGAAAGTGCTTTCTAAGCAGGCTTATTAGTTTGAAAATTATACTGAGGGCAAAGCAACTTCTAGGTTCCAGACCCCTGAGTATTCTTTGTTTTTTATCATATTGGGTTTGCTTTTCAAAAAAGGAACGATCATGTTCGGAGAACACAAAGCTTCTCTACAAAATAGATCATCTGACCTGACCCTTACTCTAATAAATATGCAGAGACGAAATGCAGGACTGTGAGGCTATGGTTAGGAGAATATTGTAAGGAAGGGTTTTTATAAACAAAGCAACAGGCTAGAAGGAAAAGAGACGATGGACTGTGATTGCTATTCCAATATAGCCAGGCTAGGAGAAGGAGCTCCAAAAGCAGTTTACAGACTGCTAGTGTTTTGTAAGATGTCACGAAAAGTCAGCAAGGTCATTTTCCTTATTGAAATACTGCTTTTAAATTTTATTGTAAATTTCCATTGTATACAATTAATTCTTTTTTATACACTTTATTGTAAAGTTCATTTGATATATAAGTTAAATTTAACAGATAAAAGTAACTGGTACATTTATTTCTTATTAAACTCTTAACTCCAATTAAGTCATTAGTTTTATTCATGGTGGGGGTTCCATAATACGTTTCCATTTCAAGGGAGCTATGATATCAAAGGGTTTGAAAATCCCTGTGTAAAGGAATTAATTAGCCATAATTATACTTATTCACAAAAATCTAGATGGATTTCACCATGAAAATAAAAATATTAACGATGTGTAATTCTGTGCTTGAATTGGCAGCGGCACAAGTAGTACCAGCCTGAAAGGAGAGCTTGCCAGTAAAAAATTGCCTTATGAACACCAAACTATGGAATTAACCCATCATTCCTCAAGATCGCCATCTTCAGGTTCTTCTCGTGCATCCGCATCTTCTAAAAGAAGAGGAAGAAAAGAAAGTAAGAGCTCTTCAGCTGTTTGTTTATTACAAAGATAAGTTTGCTGACCAGTTCATCACAATATACATACATCAAAAAGGCTTTCAGGCCAGTACCAATTACAAAGATTAATTAATCTAAGTCAAATATTAAGGGACCCGTAAGGTAATTTTAAAGGGATGCGGTGGCTCAGTGGGTTAGGACGCTGAGCTTGTCGATCAGAAGATCGGCAGTTTGGCGGGTCGAATCCCGAGTGCCGCGTAACAGAGTGAGCGCCTGTTACTCGTTCCAGCTTCTGCCAACCTAGCAGTTCGAAAGCAGGTAAAAATGCAAGTAGAAAAACAGGGACCACTACAGTGGGAAGGTAACAGCGTTTCGTGCGCCTTTGGCGTCTAGTCATGCCAGCCTCATGACCACGGAGACGTCCTCGGACAAGCGCTGGCTCTTCGGCTTTGAAACGGAGGTGAGCACTGGCCCCTAGAGTCGGAAACGACTAGCACGCATGTGCGGGGGAACCTTTACCTTTACCTTTAAGGTAATTTTAGTATTTGTGGAGAATCCTACCACATTCCAAACATCCAACTTCACAGATTTTGGGAAAAAATTGGAACGATTACTAAAATCACCACGAGCAATCAGAGGAACACTATCCAGTTACTATTTTTTGTTTCTAATGTTACTACCATTATATAATATCGGGTTTGGTAAAATGTATTGTTAAATTTCACTTTTTGTTTGTTGTTGTATGAAGAGTTTTATCATGATTTGAACCATAATCCAGTACAAATACAGGTAGGCTTCAACGTAGGACAACTTGTTCAGCAATCTTTCAAACGATTATGGTGCTGAACCAAGGGTCCTATGATCCATGCCCAAAGTTATGGCTGTTGTAGCAGCCACATGATCAAAATTCAGCCACTTGACGGCCCACCTGCACTTAGAACTGCAAGGGTGCTGCAATTCCCCCCACTCACCTATCTCCCCCCACTTATGCTTTTTTGGTCCCCTGCCATCCTGCACTTCACAACCCCAGCTGACCTTTTCTGCCATCTTCTTGTCTCTGCTTCTAACAAAGCATGCCTGGTCTGGTTGCTACGCCATATGAGGCTGACTTTGCGCTGTAAAAAAGAGGAGAAAGCACAGAACAGCCCCGCCATGAGGCAGTCACTCCTTTGTGCCTCTTCCTGCACCTTATGGGACTGGCTTTATGATGGGGAAAAAATATGAAAAAACAAAAAGCCATCCCATATGGCTCAGGAGCATGGTGCCAAAAGGATATTTTGGCATGCTCTGGCTTCTTAAAGCTGCTTTGTGGGGGTTTTTTCCCATTGCACAAATCGGCCCCATATTGTGGCTAGGCTGGCACACCTCGCCAGCAGCAAGAGCAAGAAGATGGTAGCAGAGCACAAGGCAGCAGTGGTCTTGGAGTGCAGGGTGGCAAGAGCAACTGGGTCTGTTACGGTTGCAGTTTCCCAGGGCATGGCAAGAAGCCCCAGACCCACGTGGTTCTGAGGCTGTTCGGGACTCTGTAAGGCAGGGTGCAAGATGGCCAGAAGGGCAGAGATTGGAGGAGGTAGGTGGGGGGAGTCCCTTACCTGACTGAGGCTCAGAGTTGGGAGGGATCAAGCCCAGAATGGCTTGGATTGGGGTGGATCTTTGGCTAATGATTGGTAAAGTTTGCTTAATGATGGCCACAGGGATTGCTGTAATAGTGGCCACTAAGCAATATGGTCTTGTGGTATCTTGCTTTACGACTGCACTGCTTAGCAGCTAAAATTCCAGGGTCAATTGTCGTAAGTCAAGGACTACCTGTTAATGTAGACTGTGACATTATTTCTTTCAGACTTTCTCTTTCTTGCCAAATATTGCTTTTCTTTAGCTATTATTAAAATCTAATCTCCTCTTCCTCTCTCTGCTTAATTTTTGTTCTCACACTGAATAAAATAGGTTAGACAGAGAATGATTAGTTCAAGATATTTATTTATTTTATTTTATTTATTTTATTACATTTCTATACTGCCCTTTCCCGAAGGACTCAGGGCGGTTTACATGGTAATTAAAAAACCCAAATACAAAAGTTAAAACAGATTTGAAAAGAAAAAAAAAGTCAAGGAAGTTTTATGAATGGGATTTAATGGGAGAGTGGCATAACTCTCAGATACAAATATATACTGCACCTCTCTAGTTCTGGCTTAGAATCTCGTATTTTTAAAATCTAAAAACATTCACTGTGTTTATCAGTTGGTGGTGGAATTCTTATTTTTTGTATTCACTTTTAAACATGCTTTTCTCAAATACATTACAGAGACAGAATCATTAAATGGATTTCCAAATGCCTCTCTCTGGGAAGAAAGCAAAGTGTCTCCAAAGTGTCCCCAAAGTGACTATGGTTTGGAACAAGCAAAGCACTTACTGTCTAGTAACACAGTGACCAGCAGAGAACAAGAAGCGAACCCAGATTCTGACAATAGTTTAGAGGAACTATCTGGTCACTCATTAATGAGGTAAAATACTATCACCAAACTTTGACTTTAAATCGTATAGCATAGTTTATAATTCAGGTAAGTACTGTAGTAGTACAACAGCATATTATATGGATATATTTAGGGAGTAGGAACCAGTGTTTTTGGAACATTAGACATAATTTATATTTCCTTTGCTTATGCAAGTTTTCAAAATAGTCACGTAAGTTTAATACAGCTTTCACTGATATTTGTGAAAGCAGTGAGTGGCTTAAGGGGCCAAGCTCTGAGTGCAGAATTTTGCATTTATTTGGTTGATTGATCTGGATCTGATTTGATCTGTAATCAAAAACTTTTTGCAGTTTACAACATCCATCAATACAAACGATAAAACATCCACTATAAAATCATAAAATAATAAAAGAGATCTAACATACCCAGTGCTTAAAAGAGAATGTCAGCTCATATATCAAAGACTTTATGAAAATGGTTTAGTTTTAATAGCTTACAGAAACGCATAAGATATGGCAGACTGAATTTCGAAGAGAATAAAGCTATCTCAAATATCCCAAAATTCTGAATTTTGAGTTAGTTTGATTTCTTTGGAATCATTACTTGAAATAAACCCTCATCCTAACTTCCGTTGAGTGATATGACAGACAAAATAATTGTCAATATCAAATCATAACTATTCCCTCCCTTTTTTTATTGAAAAGTTTTACAATACATTTTTGAATACAAAAAACTCCCTCCTCCCCCTCCCCTCTCCCCAACCCTCCCCTCCCCTCCCCCCTGCCCGACTTCCCAGAGCTGAATACAGGGTATAATGATACAAACATAAGCTAAAATATGCTAACAACAAAAATAAAACATTAAATTCTATCGCACTTTAACTCTCCATAATCATAATATTAATGAAATAACAACTAACTAATTATACATCATAAAAATCCACTACTTATTCAAATGCTAAATGAAACTTTTTAGTCCCATATTTATTCTGAATATATTCAATCCATCTTCTCCATTCCACAATATATCTCTGTCGCAATTGGTCTTTCAAATATGCTGAAATCTTTGCCATTTCCGCCAGGTTAGAAACTTTCAAAGTCCACTCTTCTATAGTCCGCAGTTCCTCCTTCTTCCAATATTGCGCTACTAAAAGTCTCGCTGCCGTAATTAGATTCAACATCAACTTAATGTCTATAACAGTAGTATCTGTAATAATACCCAATAAAAACAATTGTGGAGAAAACTTTATTCTTTTCTTAAATATCTTTTGCATATTCCACCAAATTTTAATCCAAAAAGCTTTAACCTTTTTACAAGTCCACCATATATGAAAATACGTTGCATCCTCACAACCACACCTCCAGCATTTGGGCTGGCAGTTCGGATACATACTTGCTAATTTTTTAGGGTCTAAATGCCACCTATAAAACATTTTATAAAAATTCTCTCTTAAATTTTGGGCCTGTGTAAATTTTACATTTCTAACCCAGATCTTTTCCCAAGTATCCATTGTTATAACTTCTTGGAAATTCTGGACCCACTTTATCATACAATCTTTAACAAGTTCCGTTTCTGAGTCAATTTCTATCAATGCATTATATACCCTTTTAATATGTCCTTGACCTTGATCTCTAATTTGTTTTACCAAATTTTCATCAGTCGTCGAAAAGCCAGCTTTCTGATCCTCTTTCCATCTTGCCTGTAATTGCCCATACTGGAACCAAGTTTGTACAATCTTTTCTTCTTTTAAAATATTATATGGCTTTAATTGCCATACATTCCTTTCTAGACTTAAAATTTCCTTATATGTAGTCTCATCCTGTTTGAATCCCACATTTATATTTTCTATTGCATGTTTAGGTATTGTCCAAATTGGTATCTTAGAATTTAACTTATGTCTATACTTTTTCCAAACTCGCAACAGAGCATACCTTAAAATATGTATCTTAAACACATTATCCACCTTCTTATCATACAATAAATATGCATGCCAACCAAATAACAAATCATGACCCTCAAGATTTAATAATCTCCCTTGTGTTAAATTAAACCAGTCACTTATCGATGACAAAGCAGCAGCCTCATAATATAATTTAAAATTAGGCATTTTAAGACCACCTCTTTCACGCGTATCTTGCATTATCTTAAATTTAACTCGTGGCTTTTTCCCTGCGCAGACAAATTTATTAATTCCTTTTTGCCATTCCTCCAAATTTAAATCCTTTTTAAGTATAGGTATAGGTATACTGCTAAGCTTGTAAGCCGCCCTGAGTCTTCGGAGAAGGGCGGGATATAAATGGAATTAAAATAAAATAAATAAATAAATAAATAAATTTGAAATAAAAATAAAAATTTTGGCAAAACATTCATTTTCACTGCTGCAATTCTTCCCAATAAAGATAATTGTAGTTTTTTCCAACTATCTAATTCTTTTTGTATTTTTCCCCATAACATTTCGTAGTTATTTTTATATAACTTCACATTTGAGGCTGACAGATATACCGGTATCCCCAAATATTTAATCTTTTTAACTATTTCAAATCCTGTTAGCTCTTCTAAAACAGCCTTTTGTTCTATGGTCATATTCTTAGACAATATTTTAGTTTTTTGTGTGTTTATCTTAAATCCAGAAACTTTCCCATATAACATTATTATCTCCATCGCTTACCCAGTTGGATTATAAATCTTTTATTTTTATGGGTGACTGGAATGGTGTTTTGGATGTACAGATGGACAAGGCTGGAGCTTTTAAGCGCGTCCCAAGTCATGCTAGACTGCCTAAATCCTTTTTTGAAATGAAGGATGACTTGGAACTGCGAGATATTTGGCGCGAGAGACATTTGCAGGAGAAGGATTATACTTTTTATTCTGACAGACATCAATCTTTTTCTAGGATTGATTTTATTTTGTTGACTAATGATTTTTTTTAAGGACTAAAAAGGTGAAGATTTGTGCAAGAACTATCTCTGATCATAGTCCAGTTTGGCTAGAGATTGATAAGGAGAATAGAGACAGGCGCTCGTGGCGCGTAAATGAGAATTTGTTTAGAAATCAGAGAAATGTGGAAGAATGCAAACAGCGGATGAAGGATTTTTTCGAAATTAATATGAATAAGGGTACCTCTATGGATATGGTTTGGGATGCTAGCAAGGCCTACATGAGAGGGGTGTTGATATATATGAATAATAAACATAGACGTGCTGTGGAAGCTAGGAGGAAAGATCTGGAGAATGAAATAAAGGAAAAAGAAAAGGCTTTGATTTTGAATTCAGAGGATGTGAAGACTAAGGAGGCTATTAAACTGTTAAGAGGACAATTTGATAAATTAATGGCTGACCAAGTGGCAACCAATTTGCGGTTTGCCAGGCATAATACTTTTTGCAACGCTAACAAACCAGGTAGATGGTTAGCTTATAGATTGAGGAAAAAACAAAGGGCTTCTAATATAGACAAAATTGAGTATAAAGGAAGGGTTGTGTTTCAACAGGACCTTATCAAGGGTGCTTTTGTGGATTTTTATTCTAAATTATATGCTAAGGAGAAGATTAATGAAAAAGACATTGATATATATTTGGAGAATACTAGCATCCTGGTTCTTACGCAAGTACAAAAAGAGGAGATTAATCAATTAATTACAGAAGAAGAAATTTTTACAGCAATTAAGGAATTGAAGGTGGATAAAGCACCAGGAACGGATGGTTTGTCTGCGGCTTACTACAAAAATTTACAACTAGAGATGATGAAACCGTTAAAGGAACTGTTCCAGACAATCCAGAGGGGGGGAAAGGTGCCACCGTCTTGGAGAACAGCTTTTATTTCTTTGATTCCGAAGGAAGACCAAGATGCTACTCAAGTTAAAAATTACAGACCAATATCGCTTTTAAATACAGATTACAAGATATTTGCTAAGGTTTTGGCTAATAGATTGATGAGGGTTCTGCAACAGGTGATTCATGGGGACCAAACAGGGTTTATTAGTGGTAGGCAAATGAAAAATAATGTGAGGCATATAGTTGATGTGTTAGAGTTTTTGGAAAGGAACAACCAGATCCCTGCGGCGCTAATTTTTCTAGATGCTGAAAAAGCTTTTGATCAATTGAATTGGCAATTTTTGATGAAAGTTTTAGATAAAATGGATTTTGGGGAAAATTTTCTACAACCGATTAGGGCATTATATCAAAAACAAACTGCCCGAATCATAGTTAATAATAGTCTGACAGAAGTATGTAATATTGAGAAGGGCACAAGGCAAGGGTGTCCGTTATCGCCCTTGTTATTTGTGTTAACATTAGAGATATTATTGGTTAAAATACGGAATTCGGGAAAAATTAAGGGGATACAAATTAGAGATCTGGATTATAGATTGAGAGCATTTGCAGATGATCTGGTTGTTACAGTGACCCAGCCAGAGAACTCTGTTGTGGACCTGATGGAGATAATAACACAATATGGGAAGGTTTCTGGATTTAAAGTTAATATACAGAAAACTAAAATTTTGGCCAAAAATATGACAGTTTCGCAAAAGGCTCTCTTAGAAGGATTAACTGGATTTGAGATTGTTAAAAGGGTTAAATATTTGGGGGTGCTTTTGTCGCCCTCTAATACAAAGTTATATAAAAATAATTATGAAAAATTGTGGGGGAAAATTCAAAAAGAATTGGAGAGTTGGGGAAAATTGCAATTGTCTTTGTTGGGACGGATTGCAGCAGTGAAAATGAATGTCCTGCCTAAATTTTTATTTTTATTTCAAATGATACCGATTCTTAAGAAAGATTCTAATCTGGAGGAATGGCAGCGAGGTATCAATAAATTTGTTTGGGCAGGGAAAAGGCCACGAGTTAAACGTAAGATTATGCAGGATACTCGTGAGAGAGGTGGTCTCAAAATGCCTAATTTTAAACTATATTATGAAGCTGCTGCATTAGTAGGAATAAGTGATTGGATTAATTTGTCACAAGAGAGATTATTAAATCTTGAGGGCCACGATTTGTTGTTTGGCTGGCATGCATATTTGTTGTATGACAAGAAGGTAGACAATGTGTTTAGAGTGCATATTTTAAGACAGGCATTGTTGAGAGTTTGGAAGAAGTATAGACATAAGTTAGACTGCAAGATACCATTGTGGGCAATTCCAAAACACGCAATAGAAAATATACATGCTGGCTTTAAACATGATGTGACTACGTACAAGGAGATCCTAAGCTTGGAAAGAAATGTTTGGTGTTTGAAATCATATAGCCTCTTGCGAGAAGAGAAGGTTGTTCAAAATTGGTTTCAATATACTCAGTTACGGGCCAGGTGGAAAGAAGACCAGAAAAATGGATTTACAATGACTGATGAAAACTTGATAAAGCAAATCAGAAATCAGGGACCAGCACATATTAAACGGATATATCTTGCGTTGATAGAGATTGATTCAGAAACAGAACTTGTTAAGGATTGTATGATAAAATGGGCCCAAAACATCCAGGAAGTTATTACAATGGACACATGGGAAAAGATTTGGGTGAGGAATGTAAAATTTACACAAGCTGAA
Organism: Vipera berus; assembly: GCF_964194415.1. Taxonomy (NCBI): domain Eukaryota; kingdom Metazoa; phylum Chordata; class Lepidosauria; order Squamata; family Viperidae; genus Vipera; species Vipera berus. Next base: position 110,943,760 of record NC_138204.1, read on the forward strand.
AATCTAAGAGAGAATTTTTACAAAATGTTTTATAGATGGCATTTAGATCCTAAAAAGCTTGCAAGTATGTATCCGAATTATCAGCCTAAATGTTGGAGGTGCGGTGATGAAGACGCAACATATTTTCACATATGGTGGACTTGTAAAAAGGTTAAGGCCTTTTGGATAAAAGTCTGGTGGAACATGCAGAAGATTTTTAAACAGAGGATAAAGTTTTGTCCGCAACTTTTTTTGTTGGGAATAATTGCAGATGCTACAGTTGTGGACACTAAGTTGATGTTGAATTTAATTACGGCAGCAAGACTTTTGATAGGTCAGTACTGGAAGAAAGAGGAACTGCCGACCATAGAAGAGTGGACTTTAAAGGTTTCCGACCTGGCTGAGATGGCGAAGATTTCGGCCTATTTGAAAGATCACTCGCAAGAACGCTATATTATGGAATGGAGAAAATGGATTGAGTTTATCCAGAACAAGTATAGGGTTAAGAAGTTTCATGTAGCATTTGAATAAGTCTTCTTTCTTTTCTTCTTTTTCTATTTTTGTTTTTCTATATATATTTAATATATATATATATTATCCTATATAAGCTAGAGAGTGATGGATTTTAGAGTTTATGGATGTTAGTATATGGTTGTTTATGATTGTTTTTTTATATACCTTGTATTTAGCTCTGGGAAGTCGGGGGGGAGGGGGGGAGGGGGGAGAGGTAGGGGGGAGGGAGAAGGGAGGGGGAGGGGGGATTTTTAAAGGAAAAATTGTATGTTAAAACTTTTTAATAAAAAAAAACACATTATTATCTCCATCAATTCTACAACTGAATAATCCGGCTGAGTTACTGTAATAACCAGGTCGTCCGCAAACGCCCTCAATCTATAATCCTGATCTCTTATTTGAATTCCCCTAATTTTATTTGAATCTCGTATTTTAATCAGTAATATTTCCAATGTTAAAACAAACAATAAAGGTGACAGCGGACACCCCTGTCTTGTATCCTCTTGTACGCTCTTGTACGCTCTTTCCTCTTGAGGCAGCATTGCTCCCCGGCTCCTAAGGAGTCCTCGGGGATGCTGCCTCAAGAGGGAAGAGCGTCGGGTGGGAGCCGGCAGGGCAGTCCTGCACACGCGCGTACTCCCCGGCTGCTAAGGAGCGCTCCTTAGCAGCCGGGGAGTGCGCGCGTGTGCAGGACTGCCCTGCTGGCTCCTGCCCGACGCTCTTCCCTCTTGAGGCAGCATCGCTCCCCGGCTCCTAAGGAGTCCTCGGGGTTGCTGCCTCAAGAGGGAAGAGCATCGGGCGGGAGCCGGCAGGGCAGTCCTGCACACGCGCGCACTCCCCGGCTGCTAAGGAGTGCTCCTTAATAGCCGGGGAGCGCTCGCGTGCGCAGGACTGACCTGCCGGCTCCCGCCAGACGCCAGCCTGCCCTGCTTCCTCCACAGTGAGAGGGGAGGGCGTGCCTTCCCGGGCTCGCTGATTTTCCGGCATATAAGACAACTGGGCGTATAAGACGACCCCCCAAATTTTGAGATGATTTTCATGGGTTAAAAAGTCGTCTTATGCGCCGGAAAATACGGTAATAGAAAAGCAGATTCAATCACTACCCCACCAGGTAAAGAGGAGACAAATGACTCAAAACATAATTATTTGCATACATTTGATAGCTATTCAGAATCATCAAGATCAAAGGCACATTATCAGAGGTGAGACACAAAATTTATAATCACTATATTAAGTATAAATTCAACCAAGTAAGATTATTTGGTTTACTTAATTCAGGTATTGATAGCTATTATTTATCGCGAATAGTATTTTCAGTAACCTATATCTCTTTTTGTGTATTAAAACTAGCTCAAAGTATTCTTAAACCAATTGCTATATTTATAAATTTATTATTTATAAATATAGCAATTGATTTAATGCTTTGAGTTAGTAAACAATTCATTAAATTTATGGGGTTGTCAAATCAAAAGATTCGAGGTAGTATACAGAGTTTTTAAAAAATAATACATAACTAGAAATGCTAGCTAATTGGGGAATAAGTTTCTAAAAAGTAGTTTGCAGAAATTTTTTTTTTATTTAAAAAGTTTTACAATACATTTTGACTTTAATCCCCCCCTCCCCCACCCCCACCCAACCCTCCCTATCCCTTCCCCCCATTCCCTCCTCCCCCCCCGACTTCCCAGAGCTAAATACAGGGTATAAAATCAAAAAACAAACATAAGCACCCCTATGTTATCAGCAATAAACTATTAGTTCTATCTCCCTCTAGCTCATGTAAAATGAATACAAACAATATTAATATTACAAATAAAGTAAAAAAGAAAAAGAGAAAAACAGAAAGGAGCTTTACTCAGAATAGATTTTCTTAATCCCAGTCCTTATTCATATTAATTTCAAAGAAAAAAAAATAAACAAATTCTCAGTTACGCGCCAAAAGCGCCTATCTATTAGCCTTAATAATCTCCAACCAAACTAAACCATAATCAAAAATAATTATTGCATGTATCGCACCAAATGTCTCGCAGTTCCAAGTCATCCTTGAGTTCAAATAAAAAGAGTAAAAAAAAAAAAGTTTAAGCAGTCTGTAAGACAACTTGTTGTTAATTAGGAGCTTGCATACCCATTCTTAGTTCAACACATACTTTTAGTCCATAACCCTAATATACTTTTCTAACAAGCAAATAACATCCCATCTTAAATTGTGTTAAATATTAAAAAAAAAACTTTCTTTCTCCTCTATGATAAATTTAATCCATTAAGATACTAATTTAAAAATTTAATCAGCAATCTTAACGCCCCAAAACTTTTGGAGCACGTCTGTCATGACCCCCAAAACTTCTTTGGACCGCGCCCCTCCCACATCTTCACTGTAAATACACTTTGGAGATTCCATAACTATCTGCTGGTCTTGCTCTTGCTCTCGTCTCGCTCTTCTTAGGGCGGCACGCGTCTTCTTCTGGCCTCCTGCAACATCCAATGAAACTGTATCTTGATCCCCTCCAACACCATTGTCCTCTATCTGTCTGTCTGCAACATCTTGAAGCTTTCCCTCGCCGTATCCCTTAACAGCTTCCAAAAATGATAGGGGGGTTGCTTTTAACACATTGCTATAAAAATCACGTGCCTGGGCCACAGTAACCAGACGATGTCTTTTACCTTCATGCGTCACCACCAGTCCAACTGGAATCTCCCATCTAAACTTAATATCACATTTCTTAAGTTCCTGTACTAAAAATGCAAAATCTTTCCTTCTCCTTAAAATCTTCGGAGGAATCTCTTTTAAAACCAAGACTTCTTGCTCAGCCACTACCAGTTTAGTATCATAAGCAGCTTGAATAACTTCATCTCTAATTACTCTCTTTGTAAAATAGACCACCACATCTCTGGGTAACTTCCTTTGTCTTGCAATCCATGAATTTACACGAAAAATTTTGTCCATATTTCCCTCAATTTCAGATGCTGGCTGGCCCAATACCCCTTCCAGAGCCTCAGAAATCAGCTGCTTTAAATCTTCTTTACAGTTCTCCTTTAAACCCCTGATTCTAATAGCATACTGCATCTGATGATACTGAGCAAGGCTCAATTCTCCGTCCATTTTATCCCTTATATTTTCATTTTCTAATACCTTTGCTTCTAATATAGAGTTCTTTTGACTGAGATCCTTCACTTTTTCATCCAGCTGTTGCACACATTCAGCTACAGATTCAATCATAGACAACATGTCCACCCTCATTGCTCTAAACTTCTCTTCCATCTTCTTCTCCAGTTTCTCCTCCAACTTTTTCAGCTTTTCATCCATCATGTCAGACATCAATTGTGAATGCTTTCCAAGAGCGTCTTGTAAATCCTTAAGCGTCAATGCCGGAGGAGGTGCAGGAGGAAGCAAAGCTTGCAATGAGGTCTGTTGCACCAGGGAAGACCCCGCACTCCGAAGAGCTTTAGAAGTTTTAGCCGCCATCTTCCCCCACTTTCACTTATTGCGCACTTTCACTTTAAAGCTATAAAATCCATTGAGCTAGAGAGTAAAGATAAGAGTCCACATCACCTTGACCTCCTGTACCGCTCTGCCTGCATCTTGATAATCAAAAGTATTTCCTTTTGGCAGGGGTGGTTGCTAACGCCTGGCTCTGCTCCATAAATCCCGGAGCAGGGGCGCTGCGCAGCTCGGAGCAACCCAGGCTTCGGGGGGGCTCAATCCTTCAGCCGCCCAAACTCTCAGCTCAGGTGGCCCCGGAGAGCTCAACCCCTACCTGGGGCCTCACCCCCTCCTCTTCTCCCGAGGAGGGGGCTTCAAATCTATCTAAACAGCTGATCGGCGCTGTTTACGATGGAAAAACACAGCTGCGGAGCGGGCAGCCCGAAAACGGCTGTCTTCGGCGTCGCGTCGCCACCAGAAGCCGTTTGCAGAAATTTTTGAATATGTAATATTTTGGACTTGAAATACCCCAATTCGGTCTTGAATGGAACAGTTACAAACTGTTGACATCTGTTTGGAGTTAAAATGAGTTTGTTTGAATTTTGAATGGTGAGATTTACAAATGATGTAATTTGAGGAGGATGATCTTGAAAATGAACGAGAGTTCTGGATTCCTAGTACATCTCTGACTCTTCATGTTCTCTCCAGCTGAAATTAATCAGTTTGGACAAATACTTTTAAGAAAGACAAATATCAGTTTTCACTTCTGGGAGATGATTATTTTTGCTGCTTGCACCCCTTACAGGAGCAGTTTTGCAAATGGGCTCCCTTGATAACAGATATTGACATTTTTTTCAAAATTCCTAATACACTTACAAGCCCTAAAATTATGGAAACTCCAGATCCTGAATTTTCAGGCATGAAGTATCAAGAGCAAATGGAAATTATGCAAAAGCAAAACTATGTGCTTGAGGAACTTGTTTCTCAATGGACTTTACAGTTCTTCTTAAAATAGTTTGAGCCACCGGTGTGTACATATTCTACCAGTTGTATTGTTGTTGTATACGTTAGCCTTTATAGCTAGCTCTCCAGGACTGAAAACATTTGCCGTCACTAGGTTATCAAAGACCTTGATTCCGCTTCTTGTAAAAATTTTGGGACCCTGGATTTTAAAAGATTTAATTTTAATGTTATACTCTGTGATGTGAAAGTGAATTCCTAGGGGGAAAGAGTGTAAAGAGTACACAACGCAAGCACATATTTTAGAGTTCATTATTTTATCATATTTATATATAACACTGAATTAGAAATCAATAAGCATACATAAAACAATGACAATTTAAAAATACTACACTAAAAATACAGAGCAGGCGAGGATGATATTAATCACAGTAAGGGAGCCATCACAAAATTTCCCCCGTCCTCTGGAACCCGCAGTCCTGATAACATAGTGAAAGACTTGCAAAATGTTGAAAAAAATGAAGCTGATGTCATTTCCAGAGGGAATAGATTCCATAATGAGCGTACCATAGCAGAGAAGATCTTTTTCTTGGGACCTGCCAAATATAATTCCGTAGCAGTTGGGTTCATAGCATGCCTTCTCTGCAGATCCTATGGGATGGGCAGATATAATTGTGGACAGATGTCCCCTCAGATAACCTGGTCCCATGCCATGAAGAATGTTAAAGGTAAAAAACAGTACCTTGAATTGGAGCCAGAAGCAAACTGGCAACCAGTACAACTTGTGGAGCACAGATGTAATGCATACCACTCTAGGGACACGCACAAAACTGCCCATGCTGCTGCATTCTCCACCAGTTGAAGTTTCTAGTTACTTTTCAAGGACAGACCCATATAGAATACATTGCAGCAGCCCAAAGCAGAGGTAACTAACACCTGAGGGACTGTGAGTAGAGCCCGTGGGTCCAGGAATGGGTACAACTGGCACACAACACCAAGTTGCCCAAATTCATTTTGTGCATTACATCAGTATTCATTCAGAACACCTGTATGTCTTTTTATAATGCAGTAGTAGCAGCAGTCGGCAGGAAAGTCCATCTTCAAAGGAAGCCAAGAAACTTTCTCATCATGAAAAACGAAGCAGCTCCATTGAGAAGGAAGCTCCTACAGCAATGAATGATTCATTGCAGAATAACAGTATCCCATCCGTTCCTGATGAGAGAGGTTAGTTTTCAGATCAGTATTTAATTAAAATAATGCTCATTCAGTTTTTGTTTCATAATGATCTGTATTCTTTCCATTGCTGTGTCAGTGGTTTTGCTGATGGGTTACGTGGTAATAATATAAAAATAATTCCCTACCCCTTCTCACCATTCTGCTTTCTTTATGTTTATTTCTGAGTAACCATCTGTTGGACTCTGGGGAACTTGCAGTCTGACAGTATCCACTGCCAGATTGTCCCTGGCTTGCTGTTGCTTTCGTCCTCTTTATTCTTGAAACTACTGGCTGGATAACTCTTTCTCTTCTTGTTGCGCTAGTTATCATTTTTAAGGAAAAAAATGGTAAACTTAATCTCTACAGGCACGCATACATGTATGAATGCTGCGAAATGAATGTTCAGAATTATTTCGGTTGCTTTCTCTGGTATTTCCAAGAAATGGAATTCTTGGAAATGAGGTGGGGTAGGGAAAGATGTACATTTCAATCACTGTAGCCTTAGTTTTCAGTAGATTCCAGGAAGAGCTATTGTTAGAGAATAGTAACGTTTATTTCTTTATCCCAAGATATACAAGCTGACAGAAGGCAAGGTTAGTTCTCAGCCTAATTTTTTTTTCTGCCATCCCTTCAAAGAAGAAAAAAAAGTATTTTGGAAATAGCTTTCCTAACATTGAATGTTCTGACTCCTTTTGGCAGGACATTTATATATTTATGTACTAGAATTGAATGAATCCTTTAGGAGAAAATGTTTCAAAACATAAATGTGTGTACACAATGTCTTTTTAAAAAGCTACAACTTTTTTCTGGTCTGTTCAGCTGCTATGAAAGTTGTTCCAATATCTGCAAAGGCTTCTGTAGACACAAGCAGTGTATGTGCAGAGTAGCTGCTAGAGAGCCAGGAAACATTTCAGTAGCTTTGATGGTTCGAAAAGAGCTACTATGGGTAGTCCTTGCGTTACAACCACTTGTTCATTGAGCATTCAAAGTTATGAGGGTTTCTGAACAAGAGGGACTTAGAATTGGTTATTGGAGTTCCAGCCATGTCCCTACAATTGTGTCATTGCAATCTGGGTACTCGGGCTGGCGACTTGCTGAAAGTTGTGGTCACGTGATCAACAAGCGAAGTCAGTGGGGAGGCCAGCAGAAAGGTTGCAAGTTGCTCCCAAAATGTTTTTCTCCCCACTTTTTTTCCTGAGGTGCCCCACTACAGAGTAAAAGATCCCAAGGACCACTTCTCATTGCCCTTCCTGACCTACCTGCCCATTTATAACCCCTGTGGCACCCTGTGGCTCCCACTGGCCAGTAGCACCCATCTACAGCACCCACACACCTTCTCACCCATCAGCTTGCTTGCCTAGGGCTCAGGATATATGAGGTCCTCTCTCAATAACTCAGGTGGTCTCTGGGTTACAACAACCTGGTCTGTTGCTAAGCAATGAGGTTAACTGATGTCACGCTTTACGACCCTTATCGCTTAGGGATGGAAAGTCTGATTCCAGTTAAGGTTGTAATCCAAAGACTACTTGTACATATATGCTCTTGCATCTTCCCAAAACATGTCTCTCAAAGGGTTTACCCAGCTCTATTATGTAATAGTTATCCAAAGAGTCCATGTATATATTTATTGTTTTCATAATAAGGTCGGGAATTTTGATAGTTAGACATATCTATATTTCTATCCATTCAGTCAATATTTACTCATTCTATGTTTGCAACATCATCTTATTTTGTAGTGTTTTCTGTTCTGTAATGAATTCTATGTATTTTTTTCTCCTTTTTGTATTGTATCTTTTCAGATTCTACCTCTATTGCCACGGAATATTCCCTAAAATTTGATGAGTCAATGGCAGAAGATGAGATTGAAGAGCAATCATTTCGGTCTTTGTTGCCTTCCGAGAGCCACCGCCGGATCAATCTGAAGAAACGAAGTCACCAAGTTTATTCTGATGAGGAAGCTTCTCCTGAAAAGCCTACACTGTCACCTGTTAAGGCAAGATTTCAATAGGCTGTTCCTGTTCATTTTTTGGAGTCTCAGAATTTTTATTGGCCTGTTTTCCAATTTCCAATTGATTATGTGGGAATTTTATTCCTGCATATGTTCTAGTTATTTTAGCTTTTTAAAATTGTTTATAGATTATGCAGTATATGTGTAACTGCTCTTAGAAGAACATCCATCATAATCAGCAGAAATAAATATGTTGCTCACTGAAGGTGACATTATCTGACATTCTTTGCACTAATCTGACTGCTGGATAAATATCTGCAGAGGTTCATCATTATGTTGACTACTAAAAATTCAACATTTTGCATAAGTTGTGGTTTTCTTCCCATAAGTCTTTTCATGGAGAATAAAAAGAATCATCTAATTCAATGTAGTGTGAATAATTCAGCAAATAATAGGCGTAATTCATGAAGACAGTTTTAAAAATATGAAAATCGGTGGGTGAGGTGGATTTATAGAGATCTCTGGAAGTGGTAATACATGTATTAAAACCTGTTTTAGATGCATCATTTTGCCAAATATCGTTTGCTGAATTAATAATTTTAGTAACATATTTTTTAAGGACAGAAGTACAAGAGGCCAGTTTCTACTTGTGGCCTTCCTAGAAAGCATGTTTCAGATATTATTGTAAATAGGCAACGCATATGAGTTAATAACGGGATTCTTCTCGGGTGCACTGGGAAGGATAATAGATGCCGGAATAATACCTTTGTACCTAGAAAAACATATATTTCCCTGTCCTCTTCTGCCTCAACTGTAACTCTGTTAATGCTCTTATTGTCTGTTATTCTGTTGCTGCTTGTCTCAAGTTACTGATTTTCATATTCTCACAGATAAATTTATTAAATGAATAAATGAACATACTTTATACATAAAATGTCCATGTATCTTCACTGCAGAAAACAGTATTTCTACATAACAACAATGGAAATCTAGTAACAATTAATGTAAAAGTACATCAATAGTTTGCAAACATTTTGACCAGTAAAGAGATTGTGAATTCTGGGGAAACTTTTTTTTTCCATCAGGAGCTAAACCTGCCATTTTCAGGAAGACAAGACAGTTTTTCTAAATTTACAATGGAAATGGTACGGCAGTACATGAGAGAAGAAGAAATGCGAGCAGCTCACCAGTCTTCACTGCTCCGATTACGTGAAAAGGCACTTAAAGAGAAGACTAAGGCTGAACTAGCTTGGCTAGAACACCAGAAAAGGTAAAAGTTGGAAACCACACGATGTATAACATAGCCAAGAGTTTTCCCATCCTAAGGATTTCAGACTTTTTTGATTTATGTTACATTCTTATTGCAAATGTTTCGTGAATATCATGAAAGAGATAGCAAGAAAAGGAGAGTTCTTTGCAATTTTAATATGATCACAAAGTCTTTAATATAATTTTGTTTTGTTTGTATTAGCACCCAGCCACTCCATTTTTGTATTTATGACCTTATACATTACATCATAATGTTATTTTCTCAAATGAAGTCTTTTTTAAAAAAAAGATTCAAATGCAGTTTTGCTTCTTTGATTTGTGATACTTTCCCTACAATTATATATAATATCATATATTTAATTATCTCACCTACTTCACATCTAAGGTTTTTAAATAAATGTTGAATAGCTTCCAAATTTCCTTTATGCATTTGCTGACATTGAAATAAAACTCATATGTTTTATCAAGTGTAAAAAAAGAATAAAAAGCAACACCAGCACCCCCAAAGAAAAGAAAATAGAGGGCAAAGTAATTCAGTTCCAAAGTGGAAGAGATTTAATTTTCCTGCTACTTATTTTTAGACATTTACGAGATAAAGGAGAAGATGATGAAATGCCACCTATCCGGAAAAAACAACGTGGCCTGCTTCTTAAACTTCAGCAGGAGAAGGTAAACACTACTTTTACATTTGACTGCTTTGAGCTGCCGCATATGTAGGGGTATCTGGCTAATCTTGGCTATTCTCAGAAGGTAAAGAAGACTGGCCAGAATTTGGACAGAGGATCTCCCAAGTATTCCAGGGATGTAGACTGGATTGGGTAGGAAACAAACAAACCTCCTCAAAGCACTTCTTTTATCCTGTCAAGTAATTAAAATGGATGCTCTCACCAAGAGCTGGAGTAGTTTGAGGTAGTTCTGACTCAGTTAATTCTCAAACGGGTTATTAATTGGCTATAGACATATTCTGAAAATCATATTAAATATTCAAATATTTAAAGTCATAATTAGTGCAACTATCAGTACAAATAATAGATTTATTAAGATTTACAATAGATTTATTGGGTGAGGGGTTAATTAATGTTGATCCAAAATACTACCTTATCTTGCGTTTTATTTAGTGTGTCCACATACATAACGATCATTGCCAAGAGGCTGGTTCTGGGATGCTGGAGAAGCTAGATCTTGTAATAATTTGTACTAATGTCATATGTATTTATTTAAATAAATATAAATTTTAATAGACTGTAGTGTATTAATAATTTGAATTGACATTTATATAAATACATATTTTCTCAATTAAATTGACTGTGTAGGATGGTATACAGTACTGGCCATGTCTAAGTAGGGCATTTATTGTAAAATAAATGGTGAGAAATTATCAATTTTGACCTGTAAAGTGACAATTTTGATACAGTACAGCACTTATTATTCTAAAAGTGAAGACTGTGCACTGTGGCAACCCAAAATTAACAACTGTAAATTATTATGTGCACAATCATGTGAAATCACAGCTGTCCATTCTTTAGCTGGTATTGACCTTCATGTGCGCTGAATTCTTCCCAAGAACCTAGGATATCATAATGTATCAGCGTAGAGTATGTGCAGATTCAACTAGTGTGGCCTTTTGTAACTGCAGATGGAAATGTTGTCAATGCACAGATTTTCTAAGTGACATCTAGCACTTAGCAACCATTGGGACCATTGGGTGGTTTTTGCCATAATCTTTCAACTTCAAGATTCAATTTTGGATGCTTTGTGATCTTCTCCAGTTCTTTGTCTTCTGTTCTATATCCCCTGGTATTGCCACGTCAATTATCCAGTTAAATTTGGTGTCTTGTGCATCAAGACTTTTATCAGTTTGTATTTGGAAATCCCACAATATTTTAACCTACTCGTTTTCAACTACTGTTTCAACTATATATTCCAACCAGTTTTTCATTTTTACAGATGATCCAGTGAATCTTTTTAGCGACTGTGTTATGTCTTGGATTATAATCAGTTTACGTGATCTTGCACATAAACTGAATATATGATCTACTCTTTTTTAACAGAATAACAGAATAACGGAAAAGACCTTGGAGGTCTTTTAGTCCAAGCACTGCTCAGGCAGGAAACTCTATACCATTTCAGACAAATATTTTCTGCCTCTTTGCACCATTTGCACTTTGAATCATTTGATGATCTTTCGTTTGTGCCTTTGATTCCATTAGCTTACTCTTGAGCATCCAAAATCAAGACTTCAGTTTCATTTTTTAATGTTCCAGTTATAGGCCATTGCCAGGTTTTATCTTTATCCACTTTGCCCTCAAATCTTTGTAGAAATTGACCATGTAATGCTTTCCCCTTCCAGCATTCAGTTTGTGTTTTTTATTACATTATTTCAACATTCATATTTTGTTTCCTGTCCTTTCAGTAAGTTCTAATTTTTACTTGCATCAATCCTTGTTCTTGGCTGTGTTTTACTTAATCAGCCAATGCAAGCTTTTCTTCTTTGACAGTTTATTTGACTTGAAGTGAACCTCTGCCTCCATTTCTATAAGGCAGGTATAATCTATCAATATCACTAGAGGGATGTCATGCATAGTGACTAGTCATGTATTTTTTTCTCAATCCAAACTGTTCAGATGAGCTTATATCCAATTAATAATTCCAACAGGTATCATGTCACAGGTATTGATGGCTTTGGTGATGTTTGAACCATTCATATTTAGCAATTTTCTCACTCTTTGGATGTATTCTTTACTAATCACATTTTTAACTTATCCATACTTCAGGTTATCCAACTTTAAAATGCCCAGATGCTTGTAGGCTGCTTATATTACTATTATTATGATTAGCTCCAAAGTCAGTCTGATGTTTAGATTGGCTTTGGGATTTTTATCCACTTACTGAGTCCTTTCCAAGGACCTGAGTTAAGCAGATTTTGTTCTTTTATGATGTTAAAAGTACGGTCACAGGATGTTAGCTATTTTCAGTAATAGTGCCTTTTGCAATTGACTGATGGTGATTTTATCAATGGTGTTCAAATGGTGCTCCAGATGTCCTGGGATTGCACCTAAGGCACTTATTGGTACTATCTTTGCTTTCTGTTGCCACAGTTCTTCTACTTCTATTTGCAGGTTTTATACTTTGTGATTTTCTCCAGTTCTTTCTCTTCTCTTCTGCTGTCTCCAGGTACTCATTATCCACCATCCAGACTTTTTTGTCTGTCTTACTGAAATTGTTAAGCCTGGGTGTTATGTGGTAGGTGCTTGTCCGTTTGAATTCTGAAATCCCAGAGTACTTTAGCTTCTTCATTTTCTATTACTTAATCTATTTTGCGGTCCCACCAGTTCTTGCTTGTAGGCAAATTGTATTTCTTGCAGATATTTCAGTGCATCTTCCATTCTTTCTGCTTCATCATGCTATTGTTTGTAGTCAGTCTCTGTGATCTTCTTGCAGTAGTTAATTAGTGCTGAAAAGCAGAAAGCCAAGCACAGAGGAGGCCTTGGGAAGCCCAGGGCAGGCAGGCCTAGCCCTGCGCTAGGCCTTTAAGGGCTTCTCCCTTATATGAGGCACCCTGTGCTCTGCTTAATGGCCCATGCAGTTGCTTAACAACCACACCAGGGAGAGAGGAAAGATGAGGGTTGTTAAGCAAGGCAATCATGTGGGCTTAACAACCATCATGACTTGCGACTGTAATGGACAGGCTCCATAATAGTCATAAGTTGATGACTATCTGTACTACTTAAAGTTAACTGTATCCTTAAAGTTACAGTTGTTGCAGCACCCTCACGACCATGTGATCAAAATGTTTGGAGCTTGGCAATCCACCTGCATTTATGACATAGCGTGCACTTCAGTTCTCCCCATGCTCCGATGTCCCAGCTCTCTCTTCTTTCCTTTTGGCTGCCCTGCCCTTTGGTACGTACCCCTGCTGTTCCCAGCTGATTTTTTCCCCCATCTTCTTCCTCCGGTTGCTGATGAAGTGCTGCTGCTCATTTTTCATGTACGGCCTTCGTGTAACCTCCAAGGGCCAGCAGCTGCCTCGAGCAAGTAAGTCTCAGCAGCAGCGAGAGGGGGAAGATGACAAAGGTCAGCTGTGGGGAGTGGGAGGACAGCACTGGTAAGTGGCTACAGAGTGCAAGAAGACCCAAAGGGCAGAGATGGGAGAGAGAGAGGTGGGAACTGAAGTAGAGGTAAAGTGGCTGTGCAGGGGAAGTATGAGGTACTCACCTAATGACTGTGTGGTCCTGATCGCAACCAGGACTATTGATACTGCCATTCCTAAGTGGTGCAAATACATGATCTTCCACCTCATGATGGCTTTGCTTAGCGATGGAAATTCCCAATTAGAGTCATTTGTGGCTAAAAGAAAAGTCACTTGTCGAAGAATCCTAGTGCAAAGGTTAGGAAGATTTCAGTCTTTGTGCCAAATCACACATTTGCACCCACAAAGCAGGACAAATTATTTTGGAAAAAGCAAACAGATAATAAACTCAAATACAGGGAATACTATTCCCCGCCCAACATTAATCATAACTATCACAGGGATATGAAGGAAAGTTCTTAATTAACCTTTAAAAAAAGTCATAGACTAGGAAAATTGCCTTTTGCAATGGGAATTTCCTGAAGCAAACTGCTACCTATAAGCGCTATTTGGGGGCAAACAGACTTCAGTAGATGTTGTCCTTGCTCACAAGCTTTGGATCTGAAGTAACCAAACAAGAAGGAAATTGAAGAGCAGAGAGTAAAATTGAAAGCTGGGGATTCTACATTTTAATTTTAGTTTTAAGAAATTTATTATAAATTTCTATTGCTAGAAGTTTTCTTAGGAAAATTGTTTTAAAAATAACAAAAAAAGATAGCAATACACGAAATTCAGAAAAAGATACAATAAAAAGGGAGAAGCCAAATTCATAGTAACTTCTAACTAGTAACTAACTAGAGAAAATTGGTATGGGAAAGAAGAGAGAACATTTATATTTTTAGAAAGAAGATTAGATACAGTAGTAAAAGATAATAATAAAATGACAGTATAAAATTAGAAGAAGGAAACAGTGGAGAGTTCTTTAGGGATTGGGATAAACTTCTAATAAACTTTGGATGAAAGCAACAAGCAGGAAATTGTCAGTTGTGGCAGAGCATAAAATAAAAATGAAAAGTTAAGGTTATTTAATAGGTAAGCTAATGAGGAAATAACGGTTCTTTTTTTTGTTTTGTTTTATCCTATTTACCCATAAAGGCAGAAATTATGCGCCTTCAGGAAGGTAATAAGGCAGCTCGGAAAAAAAGACAACTGATTCTTAAACAGCAGGAAGAAATTGAGCGGATACGCCAAACCACTATGAAATTACAGGAAAAACTCAAATCTCCTGGTGAAAACAAGGTGATAAGTTACAATGCAACTAATCTGCTTATTTTATTTATCCGGTTGATATTGTCAAATGAAACAGCATTTCATTTGAACAATAAAATTTGTGACATTCTTAAGATACAAAGAAGAAATGAACTTTAATTTCCTTAGTGTAGTAATTGTAGCTGCAATAATCTTAGATTTGGGGCTAACCTTAACCTTATATTGTGTGTATAATTGATACAAGAAACATAACTCAGAAAGTGATATGACATCATCCTTCTCAATCCACATATGTATTTTGGTTACCAGCAAATTTTGGTTAAAAAAAAAGCCATTCCCTCCTAAGATCTAAGCAGTTAAATTTACTGGTTTTTAAAAAATAAAATATAAAATACTGGTGGTCCTCTATTAATGGCCACTCTTTCAGTGACTGTTAAAATTTGCAATACTGCTGAAGGAGTAATATTTATGACTGGTGTCTGAAGTTTCAACTGTCACAGTGTCTCTGTCATCACATGATTGCAGTGAACTCGCCCAGATTTCCGACCATTGCATGTCCCTGTGCTCATATGATCAGGACATTTCCTGCCAGCTTCCCACTGGCAAAATTAGTGGGGAAACTGGCAGGTAGTCAGAGCTTGCAGTTATACGAGGTTCTCATTTAATGACGCACATGGTCCTTAAACAATGATAAAAGAGACTTCCAGAAATGTTGTTGCTAAGCAGCCTGATCATGTGATATTGTAAATTATGATCACGTTGCCTGCCTAAAAAACCTCAGTCCCAGTTACTGTGGTTAATTGAAGGCTATCTATATAGAAGGTTGGAAAACTGTCAGACTTTGTTCCACGGCGTCTGGATTGAAAACATTTAATCTAGGGAACAAGAATCAAAAACCTCTGGTTTAATAATATTTATAAAAAAATATACTGCAACATTTCCAGCTTTAATTACAAATTAGAAATCTATAAATAGACAATTTTAGATAGGCAGAACTCTTGTCCATTTCCTTCTAGCCTTTCTGTCCAGAGGGCTTGTAAATTCACAGAGAGTTCTCGGTTCCCTGTCTTGATAACGCTCAACCTTTTTATTAGCATTAGGAATAACTCTTCTGCAGAAATCTGAAAAAAAATTCATTGACTCATTTGAGCAAATCTAAAACCTAATATTGTATTCATCTGATTTCTTAAGTGATTTCTGTTTGTTTATCTGTTTTAGGAACACCGCAGTGAAGATGATAAAAAACAAACACATTCCTCAAGCCCTCAGCCAACTGATGCAGAGGCCTATAGCCCTTCCTCCATTTCCAGCTCTGACACAAGTAGCATCATGCAGAAATTAAAGAAAATGAGGAGACGTATGGATGAGAAGTAATTTGTACTTTGTTTTATTCCTAATAGAAATGGCTTCCAATAGCTATTGTGGAATTTCAGTTTAGTTTTGATGGTGGTTTGGTAGCTTGAATATATTAATAAATATTTTTATTTATTTATTTATTTATTTATTTATTTATTTATTTATTTATTTATTTATTAAATTTGTATACCGCCCTTCTCCCGAAGGACTCAGGGCGGTGAACAGGGCAATACATATAAAAAACAAGATACAAAAATTAAAAACGATTAAACAAAATGCCCACGAATAAGTTAAAACACATTAAAAGTAGGTTAAAACACATTAATAAAACCCAACCCCATCCCATCAGGCCAGGGCAGCTTGTTCGAAAAGGTAGGTTTTGAGATCGCGCCGGAAGGAGCGGAGGTCAGGCGCCATCCGGAGCTCGACCGGAAGATGGTTGCATAAATCCAGCGCGCCCACAGAGAACGCCCTCCCCCTGGGGGCCACCGGTCGGCATTCTTTGACCGGTGGCACCCTGAGGAGGCCCTCTCTGTGGGAGCGTACTGGGCAGAGGGAAGTTGACGCCGGTCGCAGGTGCTCCCCAAGGTATTCCGGACCCATGCCATGTAGGGCTTTGTAGGTCATTACCAACACCTTGAATCTCACCTGGAAGACAACTGGAAGCCAATGCAGCTCACGGAGCAGAAGTGTAACATGGGAGTGTTGGGAAACTCCCAACACAACTCTCGCGACTGCATTCTGTACCAGCTGGAGCCTCCGAGTGGTCTTCAAGGGTAGCCCCATGTAGAGAGCATTGCAGTAGTCCAGATGAGAGGTCACGAGCACGTGAGTGACCGTACGTAAGGCATCCCGGTCTAGATAGGGCCGCAACTGGCGCACCAGGCGAACCTGGGCGAAGGCCCCCCTAGTCACAGCTACTATATGGTCTTCTAGAGAAAGCTGTGAATCTAGGAGGACTCCCAAGTTCCGAGCCCTATCTACGGGGGGTAATAACTCACCCCCCATAGAGAGAGATGGGATATCCTGAATATCCTGAGATGCCGGTTCGCACAGCCACTCGGTCTTGTCAGGGTTGAGTCGAAGCCTGTTCCTCCCCATCCAGACCCGAACCGCCTCCAGGCAGCGGGACATCACGTCGAGGGCATCACTGGGGTGGTTTGGGGTTGAAATGAAAAGCTGGGTATCATCAGCATATTGATGATACCCAACTCCAAAACCACGAATGATCTCACCCAGCGGTTTCATGTAGATGTTGAACAGGAGAGGCGAGAGGACCGACCCCTGAGGGACTCCACAAGCGAGAGGCCTCGCGGTCGACCTTTGCCCCCCTGCCCCTATTCATGATGGGCTGCCTTTCCATCATGAATAGGCATGAAAAGCTAATGTTCCTGATACCTGTCATGTTTAACTGGTAAATGAACCTGGGGCTTTCTGCAGGCAAAGCATATGATCTATCATTGCATCTATGTAGGAACCCCTTCTTGTAATTGGTACAGCAATTACAGACCAGAGTTTTATATACACAAGTATATATTACTTTAATGCAGAATGCTTGCTGTAATACAGTGTTTGTATATAGCTTTTTACAAAGTTGGTTTTCTTTTTGAATTATCTTCAGTCAAAATGTATTCTCATGCCTGAAAATTTGACTTCATCAGGAGAAAAATGGATTCCTAGTATAGAATATTGGAATTTGAAACTGTATACTGAGCTAAATTTTCACAATTTTTCTGGGGGGGAAAGTTGGGTTTTGTAATATTATGCATCTCTATAGTAGTAAAATGTGTACCATTATGTGACATAGCTACTAATTGTAGTAGTGAAAAATTCAGTTGTAAAAATGTTTTTATTTATTGCGTGGCATTTCAGAATGCATATAGGACATTGGTATATGTTCCTGGGTTTCAGTAGTAGAACTGCATCTTTGTCAATTTTTCACAGCCCTTCGAGAAACTGAAAATGTGAAAATTCTGTGACTTTCGGAATATCTTAAGAGCCTGGGACTTCTAGTCACATTTTTTTAAGGAACTCAGTATATAATAGAAGAAAAATAATATGGTGGTAAAAAAACAATCTCTCTCTCTAGTTTTTAAGATTATGGAGGAACAGCAGTTACCCTCTGCTTTGTTAAAAGAAATGTATTACCAATATTTCAATTTAGTAAAGCTTTTGAACATGTATTTAGAGTGAGGATAGAAAGCAAGATGCAGATATAAATGCTGAATAATGCAGAATCAGGTGGGATATTGTATTAGTTTGGGAAGAATATATAAAAAATTAGCATAGTTTTAAAAAAAAATTAAATAGTGATGAATTGGATAATGATGCCTCCAGTAAGATTTTGTTTAAATACAGATTCTCGGGAGTACCATAATTGATCTTTGGATAATGAAGATAAAAAAGGCTATTGAATGGTTTGCATGTGAATAGGAGCATGCTCTGTCAAAGAATTAATCTCTTTTGATATTAATTTTAATGTTAAGTTTGTACATTCTTAACTATCTTTCACTAGTAGTGGCTTCTATGTTCTAAAAGCTTTCTCACCTATTTTCCCCCCTTAATTTCCCCTTAAAATGAGAGCCTATAAACTCTTGAGTTTACATAAATATTTGAGCCATTTTTAAACTAAGCGAACTTATGAACTAAAACTGCTTTTGTTTGATTTTTAGAGCTTATTCATTTAGCTTACAATAGTTGAACATCAATATAAATACAGTTGAAATACAATAAATACAACATAACTTGAAACCTTGGAGTAATTAATTAAAATAGTGTAATGAGCTTTTTAAAAATGCAATATTGAATGAATAATTGGAATTGCCCTTAAATGTAGTTCTTTAAACAACTGGAGAATTATCTATAGCGTTATACCGTAATAAGGTAAAGTTGCTAGTGTAAGAAACGGGGAGCAATTAACAAGGAATAAAGAATTTTAAGTAATGCTTATCTTCTGTTGCATTTGAAAAATTCTACTTGTTGATGGATGATACTGTTTGACACTTGAGCTTCATTTAAAACTCTGCTAGACCTTTTCCTGCTCTTGCTTTCTGTCTGTTTCTTGCTATCGGCTTAAAACTCTTCCTCCTTATTTTGTAGACACTGCTCTCCTGTTCACTACTTCTTCTCTGTCTTTACATCTCACCACTGGGCTTCTCTCAGTGTCTGTTTTCCCAAACTCCATCCCAAATCCCAGCTGTATATCTACAACCAATTGGTCAGGTAACTTTCTACCTTTTTCAGTGGTAGATTCTTTGATTGAGCATGCCTGTTCAATTTTAAGTGATTAGGAGTTCTTTTAGAACTCTTTCTCCCCCTGTATAAAGTCAGGCATTCCAGCATAGATAGCTGACAATTTCTAACCAGTTAACCAGAGCAACAAAGATAATATTGGGTTCGGAGGCTAAATCACATGATGAACAGCTAAAAGAACTAGGTATGTTTAGCCTAATGAAGAGAAGGCTCCAGGGAGACATGATAGCAGTCTTCTAATACTTGAAGTGCTATCACATGTGAGAGGGCATCAATTTATTCTCCATAGTACCTGAAAGAACTTGGGAGTGTTTTCATGAGTTCGTATGATGTAAGAAATAGAGAAGAGAACAGAGAGAAAATTGTAAGCTAACATGGAAGAAAAGGCTAGAATTACATAGATTTTGAACTTATTTCCTTTGTTCTTGATAGCTAATTGGCCATTACTTCAGCAGTTTTTGAGACTTTATAACATACATCGCTGGCATTCAGGCATTCAATTTTTAGTGAATATGGAGAATCTGAGGCACTGGTTTCATTTTTCTTTAAAAACTAGTGGTAAACTGCACCAACTACTGGAATGCTTTAAGCATTTTTCTATAAGAACTTGCAGAAATATGTCTTGTATTTGTAATGGAAATATACTGTATATTGTAGTGGCTAACCAGTAGTAAAGGTTTTTGGTTTTTATTTGTATTTGGAAAGGAGAGGAAGGAAGTTTGGGGTACTTCATAATAACTAAATGAAGAGAGTAAAGATTGGGATCACCTCTTTTTTGGGAATTATTACTATAAAATAATAAAATATAGCTCTATATTTAATAAGCTGTTTTAGGTCTCAAATCCTAAATGTGCCAAGATGAAGTGTCCATGTGCTAATAGATATCTTGTTGCTGCCTGCCCCAACTCTAAACAGACTTATTGCAATAAAAATATTACAAAGAAAAGCATCTGACATTATGTACATTGTTGGAGAGGTTGTTTTGTTTTTTGCAAGAATATTTCTGGTCCCATAGTAGACCCCATAAATTTGGTCAGTGACTTCAGCCTCATAGTTTATTTGTAGAAAAATTCTTATATAGAAAAAAAGAGTTCTAAGTAGCCAAGAAAAGCATGCTTGTATTCACCTTGCTACACATAACTAGCCCCTTCATGGATTACTGCCTTGTCGTGGCGAAGGGGCTTGCGTAATACAATGAAGCTATGAGCTATGCCGTGCAGGGCCACCCAAGACGGAAAGGTCATAGCAGAGAGTTCTGACAAAACGTGATCCACTGGAGAAGGAAATGGCAAACCACTCCAGTATCTTTGCCATGAAAACCCTATGGACAGTACCAAAAGGCAAAATGATATGACGCTGGAAGATGAGCCCCTCAGGTCGGAAGGCGTTCAATATGCTACTGGGGAAGAGCAGCAGGCTAGTACTAGTAGCGCCAGAAAGAATGAAGCGACTGGGCCAAAGCCGAAAGGACGCTCAGCTGTGGATGTGTCTGGTGCTGAAAGGAAAGTCCGATGCTGTAAAGATTTTTTCTCCATAGGAACCTGGAATGTAAGATCCATGAATCAAGGAAAGCTGGATGTGGTCAAACGAGATGACAAGACTGAACATCGACATCTTAGCTATCAGCGAACTAAAATGGACAGGAATGGGTGAATTTAATTCAGATGACCGTCAGGTATACTACTGCGGGCAAGAATCCCTCAGAAGAAATGGAGTAGCCTTCATAGTCAATAAAAGAATAGGAAAAGCAATACTGGGATACAATCCTCAAAATGACAGAATGATCTCAGTTCAAATCCAAGGCAAACCATTTAATATCACAGTAGTCCAAGTCTATGCCCCAATCACCAGTGCTGAAGAGGATGAAATTGACCAGTTCTATGAAGCCCTACAGCACCTTATAGAACTAACACCAAAAAGTGATGTTCTTATCATCATGGGGGATTGGAATGCTAAAGTAGGAAGCCAAAAGATAACTGGAATAACAGGCAAGTTTGGCCTTGGAGTGCAAAATGAAGCAGGGCACAGGCTGATAGAATTCTGTCAAGAGAATACGATGGTCATAGCAAACACTCTTTTCCAACAACCCAAGAGACGGCTCTACACATGGACATCACCAGACAGTCAATACAGAAATCAGATTGACTATGTGCTCTGCAGCCAAAGATGGAGAAGCTCTATACAGTCAGTAAAAACAAGACCAGGAGCTGACTGTGGCTCAGACCATGAGCTTCTCATTGCAAAGTTTAGGCTTAAACTGAAGAAAGTAAGGAAAAGCACTAGGCCAGTCAGGTATGAATTAAATCATATCCCTGTTGAATACACAGTAGAGGTGACAAATAGATTTAAGGAATTAGATCTGATAGACAGAGTGTGTGAAGAACTATGGACAGAGGTTCGCAACATTGTACAAGAGGTAGCAACCAAAACCATCCCAAAGAAAAAGAAATGCAAGAAAGCAAAATGGCTTTCTGAGGAAGCTTTGCAAATAGCTGAGGAAAGGAGGGAAGCGAAAGGCAAGGGAGAAAAAGAAAGATACGCCCAATTGAATGCAGAATTCCAGAGAATAGCTAGAAGAGATAAGAATGCCTTCTTAAATGAACAGTGCAAAGAAATAGAAGAAAACAATATAGAATAGGGAGGACCAGATATCTTTTCAAGAAAATTGGAGAGATGAAGGGAATGTTTAATGGAAAAATGGGCATGATAAAGGACCAAAATGGCAGGGACCTAACAGAGGCAGAAGAGATTAAGAAGAGGTGGCAAAATTACACAGAGGAACTATACAAGAATGAGCTTAACCTCCCTGATAACCACGATGAGGTGGTCATTGACCTCGAGCCAGACATCCTAGAATGTGAAGTGAAGTGGGCCTTAGAAAAGCTGAGCAACAACAAAGCTAGTGGAGGTGACAGTATTCCAGCTGAGCTATTCAAAATCTTAAAAGACAATGCAGTAAAAGTGCTACACTCAATTTGCCAGCAAATTTGGAGAACTCAACAGTAGCCACAGGATTGGAAAAGATCAGTTTACATTCCAATTCCAAAGAAAGGCAGTGCCAAAGAATGTTCAAACTATCACACCATTGCACTCATTTCTCATGCTAGTAAAGTCATGCTTAAAATCCTACAAGCTAGACTTCAGCAGTATGTGGATCGAGAACTACCAGAAGTACAGGTAGGATTTCGAAGAGGCAGAGGAACTAGAGATCAAATTGCCAACATACGCTGGATCATGGAGAAAGCTAGGGAGTTCCAGAAAAACATCTACTTCTGTTTCATTGACTATGCTAAAGCCTTTGATTGTGTGGATCATAACAAACTGTGGCAAGTTCTTAAAGAGATGGGAGTGCCAGACCATCTTATTTGTCTCTTGAGAAACCTATATAACTTATATGCCTATTTAACTTATATGCAGAGCACATCATGAGAAAGGCAGGGCTAGATGAATCAAAAGTTGGAATTAAGATTGCCGGAAGAAATATCAACAACCTAAGATATGCAGATGATACCACTCTAATGGCAGAAAGTGAAGAAGAACTAAAGAACCTCTTGTTGCGGGTGAAGAAGGAGAGTGCAAAACTTGGTTTGAAACTTAACATTAAGAAAACCAAGATCATGGCATCCGGCCCTCTCAATTCCTGGCAAATAGATGGGGAAGAAATGGAGGTAGTGACAGATTTTATTTTCCTGGGCTCCAAGATCACTGCAGATGGGGACTGTAGCCAAGAAATTAAAAGACGCTTGCTCCTCGGGAGGAAAGCCATGGCAAATCTAGACAGCACACTAAAAAGCAGAGATATCACCCTGTCAACAAAAGTGTGTATAGTCAAGGCTATGGTCTTCCCAGTTGCAATGTATGGCAGTGAAAGTTGGCGCATAAGAAAGGCTGAGTGCCAAAGAATTGAGGCCTTTGAACTCTGGTGCTGGAGAAGACTCCTGCGAGTCCCTTGGACTGCAAGGCGATCCAACCGGTCAATCCTAGAGGAGATCAACCCTGACTGCTCTTTAGAAGGCCAGATCCTGAAGCTAAAACTCAAATACTTTGGCCACCTAATGAGAAGGAAGGACTCACTGGAGAAGAGCCTAATGCTGGGAAAGATTGAGGGCAATAGAAGAAGGGGACGACAGAGAATGAGGTGGCTGGATGGAGTCACTGAAGCAGTAGGCGTGAGCTTAAATGGACTCCAGAAGATGGTAGAGGACAGGAAGGCCTGGAGGAACGTTGTCCATAGGGTCGCGATGGGTCGGACACGACTTCGCAGCTAACAACAACAACACATAACTAGATGAAGTCTTAAATCAGTATCATCAGACAAAATTGGCAAAGAATTGTATCTCTTTGAAAAAGTGTATGTATATGTGTGTGTGTGTGTGTGTGTGTGTGTGTATATATATATATATATATATATATATATATATATATATATATATATATATATATATATATATATATATATATATATAATATATTAGAATGTTTGCATGTGAAAATTATCACATATAAAACATACTTGTCTCTGTCTTGTCTATGTTATCTGTGTACTTGAAGCTTTAGAGTTGGAAATATTGGTTTCCAGTTATCTGACCACACTGAAGCATCCAAATCTAGCCAGCAAAATAGCAGAAGTGTACACTTACATTTTGTAGTATAATTTGACACTAAATTGTATCTTCAATTGTCTGTTGTCTTTCACTGGTTGTAAGTTATGTGAGTTTTTAAAAAGCATTGGAGATGAGGTTGATTTCAGATTGTGCTATGGTTCATTAGAATATTTCAGTATTTATTAGTCTCAAACCAGTCCCTTCAATTATGAGAGCTCCTGATGGAGAGCTTTCTGTTTTAGGCAGAAACCCTGGTGTTTAGAACCAGCGTGTGAATAGTGTTTTACACATAGCCCTCAAATTACAACCAGTCACCTAGCAACTGACTGAAGTTAAAATGGACCATGCAGAAGGTACTTAAGATCTGGTTCCAAAGTCCCAACAGCCCCCATACCACAGCCATATGAATACATTTCAGGCAGCCAGCAACCAGCCTGTAATTTTGACTGTTTGTAGCATCCTATGTGATGGTGATGTGCGATATTTTTGCTAAACTTGGCATTTACTTCCAGTTTTCATCAAAAACACTTCATAGCAAACAATGGGCTTGCTCAATGAGCACAGCATTCACTTTACAACTGAAAAAGGATATAAAATGAATCCAGTCATATGATGATCTGTTTTACAACCATCACAGCTTATGACCATAATGGGCAGCTTGTTAGATATACTAAATAAGGTAGCAGATAGTGACTTTAACAGGGAGAACAAGGCCTAGTACACTCGACTATATCTTAATCTCATATAACCTGATTATACTGGTAGTTTCATTTAAAGTTGGATATAGATGGATAGTGACCATTCATCGCTTTTACTTCATAAGGGTCTTAGCCCCCAACTGACTTCTTTGGACAGTCCTTTGAAGGTTAAGGATAATGATGTAGGGTTAGTCAGTCCTAGGATCAGGTGATCCAGAAAGTTTGTTAGAAAATCTCAGTATTCATTACTTTACACGTATGTATTTAAATTCATTTAATTCTCGTTTTGCAATCTCTGTTTGTTACAGTTGTCAGAGACCATAGCATTCCATAATGTGCCTTTCTTTGATGGCAAGTTATAGGATACTGTTTCAAATTAATTAAAATTCCAAAGGGAGATACTTTTGGGTTTTTTTCACTTCACTCTTAAAGACTATTTATTTATTATAAATGTGTTGTATTCGTTTGTAATATATTAACTTACTATGTTTTGCCAGTAGGTTTTGATTATATAGTCATTAACTTGCATTTTTAATAACTTGCTCATAATTTACTATTTTAGAATAATTATTTTATTGCTTAAGTCACATGGAACAGTGGAAGGCATTGTATTGCAGTAGGTGGATGAAAATCAGTTCAGTACAGCTTAGGAGAAGGAAAACCACTTTATAGGGTTTAATGGAGATGGTACCTAGAAAGAGAGCCTGACATGCAGTTTATAATGTACAGTTTTTAATGAGAAGTATGTCCTGATTTTTACAGTGGTTTAAAAAGCATTCAGTCTTGAGGATGAATAACTCTCCATGGCTAAATGATAACCCCCGAAGCTTTCTTTCTAAATTGACCTAGAACTATTTTTCAGAATTCTGCTCTTCTTAATGCTGCTATCTGTTGATGCTGCTTAAATGTTAGTCTAAATAGAACAAAAATCTTTTTTTTCTTGAAGAGGAGAGGCAGTTTAAGAACTTTGTTTACGGTTATAGCGTGTGTGTGTTACTTCAGAGTTGGGGTTTTTAACAAAAAAAATCAGGGGTTTTTAACAAAAAAAATCACATTCACAGCACGAGTAAAATACGAGTAAATACTTTTACCGAATAGGATAATGGAAGTTCAAATATTTATATCTCGGGACAATAGTGAACAGTTTCCCCTGTTTCTTCATCAGGTTCTTGACCAAGCGAGAGCAAAAACTGATGCAGCGGCGTCAGCACGCAGAGGAGCTGCTGCAGTGGAAGCAACGTTTAGATGCAGAAGAAGCAGAGATACGTCAGATAGAAAAACAAGCGCTAGCTGCTTGGGAAAAAGAGCTGCATAAAACCAAAGCAAATAAAAAAACAGGAGATCAGAAATCTGATCAAAAAGGTAGAAACTATGACACTTACCTTGTTGGGGCTCTAATTAAAACTTGGCAAACTTTTTCTTTAAAGGGCCAGATTCCCTTCCCCTACCTCTGCCTTCATGGGCAGAGCAGCCATTGGATAGCATGGTCCAATGATAGGCTGCTGCCACTGCCTGGGACACTCCATCTCCGTTCCCAGCCCTCATCATGGGAGTTCAGCTGAGACTTAGTTCCAGCAATCTGCTACCCATCTGTCCGTCTGTTCTTAGCCTGTAGGCTGTACAAAAAGAAATTGCAGACCAGATTTGGCCCTCAGACCATGGTTTGTTGACCCTTGCTCTAAATCTTGCTATTATAAATGTGCTGATTATGTGGAAAGGCTTTGGCTTATCCAAGTTATTTTGTTCAACAAAAGTCCAAGTGCAAGGTTAGATTACATTTCAGAAAATGGCTTTCATGTATTCAGAACCTGATTATGTCCAAAAGCTGCATTCAAACATACATATTCCAAATTTTTAACTGATTGGTTTTGGCTTAGTATTTGTGTAAAACAATTCTACTTAAAGAGAGATAATTTTTCAATATTAAAAGGAGATGAATAATAGGTAAAATAATAATATAGAAATGTATTTCTCTAAAATTTTTAATATATTTTGCTACATGATTGTGTGAAAAAGTATACCCGTTGTAAAGTCTTTTTCTTCTTTTTTAACATCTTCTCAGGTGATAGATGATCTTTTGGAATGATTAATGTCCAGTTGTTTGGAGATATTTTTAAATCCTTATCTAATAACAGCAAATCAAACTAAATATCTAAGGTTTAAATGAGACAGATTCTTCCCAATTCTTCTGTAACAATGTTCTAATTATTTGCACATCTCTAATTTAGGTATTTGAAATAGTGATAAATGTAGGGGTATATCAATTTTTTCCAGATGTGAAATTTCCTTTAGTGTTTGTTTATAGTATGGACTACAGCTGTAAACAGTGGATTATATTTGTTATATCCCCTTTATCAGTATTGTGGAAATTAAGATTAAATACTGTGTATTTTGGACCTCCGGTTTGCCATTGCAGCAGCACGGATGCTGGAAGACGAGCTCCGTCTTTCGTGTCTGATTTCGTCCTGGAAAGGGTCGAAAGTTGCCCTGTAGGGGGGGCAAGCAAGGAGGGGACCCCTTCTTGATCATGGGAGGGTGATGGCCCTTCCATTTGATCCAGGGAAGCCCTCCGGTGGGGGAAAGACTGGCCATAGCAATGTGGCTTGTCACTAAGCTGCTGACAGCCAAAGTCAGAATCACCACCAAGCACTTTTAAAGCAACACGGATGAAACTGGGTGAGATCTGATCTTCTCTTTAAGACTTTTAAGTATTTTTTCCTGTAAAAGCTTCACAAAGTATTTTCCCCCCTGTGAGGAGAGAGGGAAGGGAATTTCTATCCTACCCTCTAAGACAGACATGTCAAACACAAGGCCCCGGGGCTGGATCTGGCCCGCAAAGTGGTTCCATGTGGCCAACGAACCCATCCTGGAAACAGTGAGGGAATGGCTCCCACTGCCTTGGCCCTGGCCCAGGCCGGCCGGGGGCCAATGTACAATTTTGTGGTGGCCACCTATGCTGAAATACATTCAATCTTAGCTCCACAAGTCCATCTGGAAACAGTGAGGGACCAGCCCCTGCCACATCGGCACTGCCCCCTGGGTGCACGCTGGGGAGGTATCACCCTTTGTGAGGAATGAAGAAGTGCACCATTGCCTGGAAGTGGTCAGCACATGGCCCTGCCTACTTCGGGCAGGCTAGGGCCTGGGTAGCATTGCTCTTCTCTTCAGATTCATGCCACCCAGCTCAGCCTCTTGGCACTGTGTGGAGAGCGCCCTGCTGCCTGCCAAAATCGGGCAGGCTGGGGGCTGGGCAGCATTGCACAGGTAACATCGACTCTCATGCTGTTCATGGCATCCCCTCCCCAAGAGCCCACCAAGCCGGATATGTGAAGTAGGCGAGGGCCATGTGCTGGCTACTTCCAGGTGATGGTGCATTTCTTCATTCCTCACAAAGGATGACCCTTCCCCAGCTGCGTTTCTTGCCTGTTTTTCTCCCTCCCTCATCTCAAATATTTTCCAACCACTCAAGGAAGGAAGGAAGGAAGGAAGGAAGGAAGGAAGGAAGGAAGGAAGGAAGGAAGGAGAGGGAGGGTCTGAGAGAAGTCCTGCCTTAGACCTTCCCTGCTGCCCTTTCACCATCCCCTTGCCACCTCCTCCTGGCATATCCTGGGGGGGGGTCTCCCATCCAATTGCTAAGGAAGCTTTGGATACAAAGCCAGGTCTCCTCACAAGGAGAGGGCGTGGGCTTCCCTCTTGACTTTGCCCTTGTACCCATCATGAGCAACCTGGCTAAGGAGAGCAAGCACAGCAGCAGCTGCCTTGAGGAAGAGGTAAGTGCTGCTGGGCACCCCCCCTTGGGAAAGTGGGGCTGGGCTTAGTGCTGTGGGTGCTTGAGGGCTGGGCTAGGCATTTGACCTCTGTGCCACCATTGAGCCTCCACCAGCACCACCATGGCCTGAGAGGAACAGTGAGGCTTCTCCAGTGGACCATGCCTTGGCACTTGCCCCAGTCCCATCTCCTTCTGCCAGAGACCCTCAGATCTGTCCCACTCCTCCCCAGGCCCCCACAGGCACCCTTGACACAAACGATGTAGAGCTGGCCATTCCCACCCAGTAGGCCACACCCACTCCAGCCATGCCCACCCAGTAGGCCGTGCCCACCCTGGCCACACCCAGCCGGCCTCCCAGGGGCAACCGCAATGTTGATGTGGCCCTCAATGAAATTGAGTTTGACACCCCTGCTCTAAGAAAAGCGGCGACTACTCACCCAGGGGAAACAGAGCAACTATAAGAACATTGGATGTATATGCTTTTGAAATTTGGGGACTAAAAGTGTTCCTATTCTTACTGGAGATGTTTGTTTTTATGTAAAAAAAGAAATAAGACTTGAAAAACTATCATAAAAATTTTGGACTTAAAAAGCTTTAAACAGGATCAGTGACATCTGGTGGCGAAGTATGGTATTACAACTTGTTATTGCTTAAAAGAGACTTGGCTTGAAAGCCAGACTCCAGAAAATACTTCTTTAACCTTGACAACTACCACCTGTGAAAAACTCAGCTACAAAGAAGTAACTTCTGGGCAGCATATCCGGCCTGTTTGAACTATGAATGTAAACTTTTACTGACTTTCAGAGGTATATGTGGAGACTTGCTTTCCTATTTCTTTACATGAGAAGCATAAGTTATTATACGAGATGATGAAATACCTTGGATTATATACTCTTACTTGACAAACAATTTCTACTATAAAGACCACCTATAACATGTGGAATAGATGTCCCATACCTAGCTATAAAAAACAAAAAAACTATTTTTAACGTTTGATTCTAAAGTCTTCATACTATCAAGAGAATATGGGTCCTTTCCATGTTGAAATCAATATACAAAACCATTCTTTCAGCTTGTGCCAAAATAAGCTGCAACATAAAGGAACAAGATGCCAGCTTAAATATGCAAACCCAGATTTTGACTATAACCAAAGAACTAACAATGCAGAAAATAACAGGAGAAGTGGAACAACTAAACACTAAGACAGAGGACTCAATTGACCAACAGATCCAGCCAACGGAAAAATAAAAAAAGGGAATGACAATTCTGAAAATGGAAAAGACTTTTTATAAAAATCAGAAGAAATTTGAGAGAAAGGAAGAACAGATTGAAGGGAAGATAAACCTATCAGGATAATTGTGGGAAATTGGAGTAATCGGGAGGCAATCTAATAAATTCAAATGGGCTTGTTCAGGGGTAGACAACCTTGGCTCTTTTATGACTTGTGGACTTCAACTCCCAGAATTCCTGAGCCAGCTATACTGGCTCAGGAATTCTGGCAGTTGAAGTACACGAGTCATAAAAGAGCCAGGTTTGTCTACCCCTGGGCTAGTTATTCCAAAAAACCTGCAACCAAATGGTCTTTCTTATTCCAAATAATAGATAGATAGATAGATAGATAGATAGATAGATAGATAGATAGATAGATAGATAGATAGATGATATTATAATAGAGGATTATTTGATGACTCAAAAGAACTGACATGGAAGTTTAGTTGGCAAAGGAAGAAAGCCAGAATAAGGCAGAAGAAAATAAGGGTTTTGATTTATTAGAGGGGATTTCATATTACTAATTAGAGGATTAAATATGGTGGAAAATAGATATTTTTTAGAAAATAAAGTTACATTATAATTGAATAATAAGGGAAATTTTGGTCACCTAATATAAAATATTTGGAAATCAGTTGAAAATAAGAATTCTGCTTGCCCATCATGCAATAATAAATATTACCAGAAAAAGAGAGGGAGTATTTGAGCTTTTAAAAATTAGACATAAATGAAAAAATTATGTATATTACTGATTTATTGGTTAACCCAGACAGTACATATAATGGTTTTGATTTATTAGGGGAGATACTGTATTATTAATTAGATTGTTTAATATGGTGGAAATAGATGGCTTTTAGAAAACAGAAGACTATATTTAAATAGATAAGATGTGTACTGTAGATTCCGGCATATAAGACTACTTTTTAACCCATGAAAATCTTCTCAAAAGTCAGGGGTCGTCTTATAGGGGTCGTGCTGAAACTTTAGGGACAGGGCTGGCTGGAAAACCTGGAGCGGATCTTCCATTTAGTCTGTGCAGGGAAAGCGGGACCAATTGGAGTAGAAGCTGCAGTCTGTGATTTTTTACAGGCTGAGGTCTGGGCTTTTTTCCTTCTAAAGTTGAAGAGCAGCTGTAGGCAGGTGGGGAATGCAAGAGCAATTTGAAAGGCAGGTGGGGAATGCGTAGCAGAGCAGCAGCTTAGCTCTAAGGACACATTTGACTCAGGAACT
This sequence comes from Vipera berus, assembly GCF_964194415.1. NCBI lineage: Eukaryota > Metazoa > Chordata > Lepidosauria > Squamata > Viperidae > Vipera > Vipera berus. The sequence goes on from NC_138204.1 coordinate 110,974,578, forward strand.
GGGCGGGCTGGCTGGAAAACCTGGAGCGGATCTCCCATTTGGTCTTTTTTTTTAATCCCATTTATATCCCACCCTTCTCCGAAGACTCAGGGCGGCTTACAATTTAAAGCACAAATCAATGTGCTTAGCAATAGCCTTCATTCTATGTATATGCCTGCCTATTAGAGCTTTTACCCCCCCCCCCCACAAGCAGCATTATTACAAAGTCAGCTTATTGCTCCCAACAATCTGAGTCCTCATTTTACCTACCTCGGAATGATGGAAGGCTGACTCAACCTTGAGCCTGATGGGATGTGAACCTGCACTAATTGCAGGCAGCTGGGGTTACTTAAGGCTCTGCGCAGGGAAAGCTTTAGAGTGAATTAGGAAAAGTGAAAAAGTGAATTAGGAAAATAGGAAAAGGGTTGCTGGAATTGGGTATGTGTAGTTTAATGAAGAGAAGGGTGAGGGGTGACACGATAGCAGTGATCCAATATCTCAGGGGCTGCCACAAAGAAGAGGGAGCCAAGCTATTCTCCAAAGCACCTGAAAGCAGGACAAGGAGCAATGGATGGAAACTAGTCAAGGAGAGAAGCAACCTAGAACTAAGGAGAAACTTCCTGACAGTTAGAACAATTAACCAGTGGAACAACCTGCCTCCAGAAGTGGTGAATGCTCCAACACTGGAAGTTTTTAAGAAGAGACTGGACAGCCATTTGTCTGAAATGGTATAGGGTTTCCTGCCTTAGCAGGGGGTTGGACTAGATGACCTCCAAGGTCCCTTCCAACTTCTTCTTCTTCTTCTTCTTCTTCTTCTTCTTCTTCTTCTTCTTCTTCTTCTTCTTCTTCTTCTTCTTCTTCTTCTTCTTATTATTATTATTATTATTATTATTATTATTATTATTATTATTATTATTATTATTATTATTATTATTATTATTATTATTATTATGTTTAATCCACTTGCACTGTTTTATGTTTACATGTTTGATGACAAACAGCCTTGTTTATAAGTGACAGTTTTCCTACTAAGTACCTGCATGTCATAAGCATTTGAATTAAAATTACCATATTAAAATCAAATTGATGTTTTTTAATTTTTATTTGGTGTGCATTGGAAGAGGGGTAGTCTTATACAGCGAGTATAGCCCAAACCCTATAATTTAACAGGAAATGTAGGGGGTCGTCTTATACGCCCAGTCGTCTTATACGCCGGAAAATACGGTACTTAGAATATTAGATTTTGTTATGAAAAGGGAAAAAGGAAGTTGAGATAAGAGAAACTTTGGTTACCTAAAGCATGGAAATTATAAATACCAAATGTTAATTTGAATATTGATTAGAAATTAAAGCTTGGGAAAAAAGCAATAACAGGACATTGATTGTATTTAAGGATTGAATGCAAACACAATATATGTATAAGCTAAAAATTATAAATATAACAAAGATGTTTTTACTTAGTTAATAATAACTGTATTTGCCTAATATGAGATAATACTTAATTGTAATTAGAAAACTAATAAAATATTATAAAAAAATACTGTATGTTGAAATACGTTTAAAAAGCCAAAAACTTCAGTGGGGTGTATTTAATTTTAAATATGACTGTAAGCATGAATCAAAATATTTTTAAAAGCCTGTCAGTGAAATACTGGGAATTGAGGAATTGATCCTTTTCCATTTTTTTTCTCTCAGAGACAGCCAGTGAAGAAGACTCTTCAATGCCACCTTGTTCTCGTCTAAATAGCGAAAGCTCTGTCCCAGAGGAATTGAGCAATCTAGTTGTTGAGTCTGCTCCATCAAAGGTTTCTGAGATTCAAGGCGAGCCTGGAAGCCTAGATCACACACTAACTGAAGAAATAGTTTATACACAAGAACTGGAATCTGCTGTTTCTCCTGGAAAACCGGTAAGTGAATTTGAGGATCCATTTGCCATTCTTTGAAAGTAAATTAAAGGCTTAATTTAAATATGTTAACATTACTAATAAGTCAGATAAAATATCCAGTGTGTATTTATTGTAATACAACATGTTAATTTTGTTAAAAATGTAAAAAAAATACTATTAAAAGGTGGAAGAGATGCACTCCCAGTTCACACTTTTTATAGTTTACTTCTCAGCTTCATTGAATGAGGGCTAAACTGTAGTTTTCTCTGTTGAATTGTTTATTAGGAAAGGTCCTAATCTCCAAATACCATGGTGACATAATCTGGGTTATTGAAAGACTGGATGGATAAAGGAGATGAAGTGATTTTTTTTAATGCAATACTAAACCTGACTATGGAACTAACACGAAAAAATGATGTCTTTATCATCATGGGGGATTGGAATGCTAAAGTAGGAAGCCAAAAGATAACTGGAATAACAGGCACGTTTGGCCTTGGAGTACAAAATGAACCAGGGCACAGGCTGATAGACTTTTGTCAAGAACATATGATGGTCATAGCAAACACTCTATTCCAACAACCCAAGAGACGGCTCTACACATGGACATCACCAGACGGTCAACACAGAAATCAGATTGACTATGTGTTTTGCAGCCAAAGATGGAGAAGCTCTATACAGTCAGTAAAAACAAGACCAGGAGCTGACTGTGGCTCAGACCATGAGCTTCTCGTTGCAAAGTTTAGGCTTAAACTGAAGAAAGTAGGGAAAAGCACTAGGCCACTCAGGTATGAATTAAATCATATCCCTGTTGAATATACAGTAGAGGTGACAAATAGATTTAAGGAATTAGATCTGATAGACAGAGTGCCTGAAGAACTATGGACAGAGGTTCGCAACATTGTACAAGAGGTAGCAACCAAAACCATCCCAAAGAAAAAGAAAGCAAAATGGCTTTCTGAGGAAGCTTTGCAAATAGCTGAGGAAAGGAGGGAAGCAAAAGGCAAGGGAGAAAAAGAAAGATACGTCCAGTTGAATGCAGAATTCCAGAGAATAGCTAAAAGAGATAAGAATGCCTTCTTAAATGAACAGTGGAAAGAAATAGAAGAAAACAATAGAATAGGGAGGACCAGAGATCTCTTCAAGAAAATTGGAGAGATGAAGGGAACGTTTAATGCAAAAATGGGCATGATAAAGGACCCAAATGGCAGGGACCTAACAGAGGCTGAAGAGATTAAGAAGAGGTGGCAAAATTACTTGGTCTATATGGTTGCGTACCTCAGGAGCTCTCCTAGAAAAGGCCATTAGACTTTCTCTATATCTCACTTTCTTGCACTCTAAGAACAAAAAAGAGTTTTAACAACCGAAAATATGATTATATGTTATTAAATATTAAAGCATTCATGGATAACACATATCAAAATCAGGAACATAGTGCAGGGAATATTTAAGGTTCTAAGTAATAATTGCTTTCTTATTGTTTAGGAAAGTCCTGTATTTGGTGCGAGTGGACAGGAAGAACTTGCCAAGAGGCTAGCAGAACTTGAACTTAGCCAGGAGTTTCTGAATGTGTTAGGAGATGACCAGGATTGGTTTGATGAGGATTTTGGCTTGAGTTCACACAAGCTCCCTCAAAACCAAGCTGAAGAATCAGCAGTGTTGCCTAAGATAAAACTGCCAGAAGTATCCCCAAAGCCATGTGAAGAACCTTTGGCTATACCTTACGTTGCAGAATAGGTGGAGGAGTTGGTGCACGCAGCAGGTGAGAAGCTATGGAAATGCCAAAAGTTGGGGCATGATCTTCAGGCCCTCAGCAACCCCAGAGACATGAATGAATCCCCCCAAAATGATGACATTGAAACCATTAGTAAAGAAATCTACAAACAGGTAGGGAAGTTATCTCAGATTATTGTGAAATGTATGAAAATAAAGGAAATTTACCCAACCTTTTTTAAAAAAAGGAATGCTATTTTGGACTCTGGCATGATTAATGATAGAATGCAGTATAAAACAAGGTATGGTGTGCTTGTGGAAGACAGATACAATGAAGTGTGAAAGAGAAAGGAGGGTATGGAAGCATTTTTCGAAAGGGTTAAAAATTATTGGTCCAAAGAATGCAATAGTGAAACAAAATTACATTCCACTTGCTGCAAAGCTAGTACTCAGTATAAATACTTTCATAAATATTTTGTTTAGTTCTTTGAAAAATGATATAGTATTATAATAATATATAATGGTAATACAATGTTTCTTTTATTTTTATGAAGGTTGTGTTTGATTTAACAAGAGAGATTTTTGAAGAAATCTTTGCAGAAGATCCAAATTTGAATCAGCCAGATTTGCTTTCAGCCCTCCTAAGCAGAAGGATTGTAGATATGGGAAGAACTCCATTCCCCTATTGGGCAAACCATATTTTTCCTTATGTGTACTCATCCATATAAACTATGGATAAATGTCGGCCACAGGCTCTTTCTAGCTTTGTTAGCTGAGAGGCAAGGGAGATATGTGTTAAGTATTTGTTAAGTATTTTAGAATACCTTGCCAGGCCTAAATACAGGCCAAACCTTATTGCCTGTATCAGCCTAACCTAAGGCCATCCACAAGCTGTAGTCGCAACTGTGACAACTCATTATTTGTGTAAATTTTTTGGATTGCTAACAAAGAATTAAAGGGAGAATGATATGGCCATTTCAAACTCATTTGTTCTCATCAGTCAGCCATACCCTTCTGAGATTCGAACCTGGGCCGATTGCACCTGCCTGATGTGCAATCTCTTCTCATTGGCATCTGTCAGTCTCAAGAGACTATGGTATTGTGCTCTGGAAAGAGGTCCTAAAGCAGCATCTGGTGTGGCTAAAAGGGCCAATTCGAGAGTGGCAGTCCCTTCCGCACTGAGGGCAGGTACAATCTGTCCCCTGTCCAGAGGGATCTAAAGGCCTTGGGAATGGACATTAACAGCTGGGAAACCTCGACCTCTGATCACTCAGCTTGGAGGCTAAAGACACAGCATGGCCTTCTCCAATTCGAAGAGACACTTCTGCGGCAGGCTGAGGCCAAGAGGCAGTCCCGGAACCAGCGAAATCTGGGGGCTGGACAGGGGACAGATTGTATAATGTTGACTTAGTGACCTCATAAATAGTGATAAAGTCCTATTTTTACATTTGTGTTTAACTGTATTATATCTAGGAATTATTATTCATTTTCTTTTCTTTTCTTTCCTGTGAGATTGAAAAACTAAACGACCCCTGTAGCTTTTATATAATGATGGTTATATGGATTTACAATAATAATTTTTATTATATTTGTTTACAGAGTAGTATATTAATAGTGGTGACTTTTCTTTCTCCCCTTTCTAATTCTAAGGTTCAAGAATTACATGAAGAAGAGGCTCAATGGGTGAACTATGATGAAGATGAGTTGTATGTGAAGATGCAACTAGCAGATGGCATTTTTGAGGCCTTAATTAGAGAGACTATTGATCTCCTCAATCAGATCACTGAAAAAAAGAAATTGTTGCTTGTCTAACATCAAATCATATTTTTTTTCCAAAATGATTTTCCCGGAGTACAGTATGATCCTGAGATTGGCTGAGAAGTGACACAACGTCTCCTCTTCCTGTGCTGCCTTTGGATCTCCTACGCTGGATTTGTTCCAAAAAGGCTCCCCCTTCCCCAACATGCTTTTGCCAATTTTATACTAGTAAACATTCGTTTTAATAACTGCTCTACTTTGTTTTATATGTAATTTATAACTCTGTTTTCCGACTTAACAGTGTATATGTCAGTCCAACCAAGTATCTATTCCTCGCTCTGATGTAATTTAAATCTTTTTGTCTCATTATGGATCTACTGTCATTGGATTAATGCATGCAGATCTGAGGAGTCATGCTCCCTTTTTTCAGCTACGTTTTTATTTCCATTTCTTAAATGATTAATCTAGGATACTTTTTCTACTTTTCCACTATATTTGTTTTTCCTCAGTAAACCACCAGCTGCTCCTAAGTAAATGGTACTCAGGATTCTCTCAGGATTTTAATATGTGAGAGATAGGAAAAAATGCTTACATAATGTGGGCCATTGATCCCTTTGATTCCTCCCTTGCTTACCACCTTACTGTAATGTACTGGTGAAACCATTACTTGAACTAGCTAGGGTTAGGAGTGTATGTACCAAAGAGAGTGATACTCAGTGCTTGACTCTGGACCTGATTTTTTTATGCTTGTGACATTTCTTATAACTTATTTTATAACTCATAAAAAATAATTGTTGAGTGCTCTTTGAATGCACTGTTACGGGATTTAAAACGTCGGAACATCTGTACATTAAGAATGCATCTCATAAAAATGAGGTATCATACTATGTGCAAGAAATGCATCAGAGACGAGAATCTACAAAGATCCAAATGTATGGGGTTTTTTTTCTATTATGGGGTAGAAACGGATTGTGAAGAGGCACATGTTACGTCAAACTAATGTACTTGGAAAGGGAAATAGGATGTCAAAAGCCCTTTTGCCAAGATTTACATGACTGTTAGAATAGGCCACTGTCAAACACAGTGTGGCTCATACTGCCTCCATTTTTCCTCCCCCACCCCCTCAGTTTTCTCCAGGGAACAGAAAATAATCTAGGCTTGACTACTGATGCCTTAATTTGAAATCTGGATTACTTGAGGAACCATTGAATCAGAGTGGATTCAAAATCTGTTAATCTATCCCAGCAGAAACAGCGTTCCAAAGCATAGAAGGAGGCATTCCAAAGACTTTATTTATGCCCTTTTTCCTTTCATCTTTAGTTTCTTGGTCTTCCAGTTAGTATGTGTCTGCCAGTACTGTCTTTTGATACTTTTATTGATTTATTTGCTGTTTGCACAGTGTAACACAACCAAGATAGCTCCTTTTAACCAGAAAATATACAAAAAATAGTTATTGGCATACAATCAGAAATGCTCATGGGTAGATTGACAGAACCATATTTGTAAACTTGGCTGATTAATTATACCTAAATGGGCTAAAGGAACAAAAGACAGAATAACTAGCACATAGACTTTACTAGTATGCAAATGCCAACTTTAAACAAATCTGGTGGAGCAAGCTGCTATGAGTTAAGTACTTTTCATACTGAACCTCAGAATGTTTTTAATACATATATAATACATACAACTTTAATACACTTTAATACAAAGTTGCTGTTTTTCTCTCTCTTTGTTTTGGAACAAATGAGGCCATTTTCTGTCACATACAGCTAAATTATGAGAATCTAGGGAATATCCAAGCAAAGAGGATTGGGGAAGTCACCAGCCAAATTGGTAGCTATATTGATCAAACAGAATATTGACATGCCCAAGGTCAGGGGTAGGCAACCTAAAACACTCAAAGAGCCATTTGGACCCGTTTCCCACTGAAAGGAAAACACTGGGAGCTGCAAAACCCTTTTGACATCTAAAATGAAGATAACACTGCATATATTGTTTTTTTACCTTTATGCTATGTATAAAAAACCAATACTGTGCTGCATTTATGAAATCAATGAACTGCTACAAAGAAAACAAATTTTTATTTCTGCATGCAACAAAAGCATTTTGAACTCCCCAAAAAAAAGACGCTGGGTTGAAGGTTAATTTCAAATAAAATACTCAAATGTCTGAGTCCTGCTCTTATTCATGAAATAAAAAGCCGGTGCAAACTATAAAAACCAGAAACAGAAATACAGAAAAGAAAAAAAAATGCTGAGGGAAAAAAAGAAAAGGACAGGAGAAAGAGGGGAAAAACCCCCAACAGGTAAAAACAATTTTAGTAGCTTATCTACCATCTTTAAATAAAGCATAATTATCCCCATACCTCACCTCTTAATTAAAAAACCCATCAAAATATTTCATTAAACATTCTTTACTAAAAGTACAGTAAGGACAACCACATACATTCATATTTTCTCGCTCCCTCCCTTTCTCTCTCCCTCTCTCTCCCTTCCTCTCTCTTTCTGCCCTTGGTCTGCCAGTCCTCTTCCCCCACCCAGTTTCTTTGTATGTGTATGTGTGTGTGTGTGTGTGTGTGTGTGTGTGTGTGTGAGAAAGAGAGAGGGGCACTTGTGCTTCCCTTCTCTCTCCCTCTCCCTCTCCCTCTCTCTTTCTCTCCTTCTGTCTCTCCCTCTCTCCGATCTTCTGCTCACCTGGCAAGCTGGCTTCACACTGTTCTCGGACAAGCTGACACACATTCTTATTGGGCTGGCTGTCCTGCCTTGCTTTCTGCTGCTTCCTGTGGAGACACAGCAAAGGCAAGAGCCCTGCCCAATAAGCTTGTCAGCTTCTCGGAGAACAGTGTGAGTTACACACACACACAGGCACGCACACACACACAGACACAAAACGACACAGAGAGAGAGAGGTGCAAGTGCCTCTATCTGTGTCTCTGCAAACTGGGAGCCGCAGGAGAAGGCTGAAAGACTCGCATGCGGCTCCAGAACCGCGGGTTGCCGTGGTCTACGTTATTAAAGAGACTGTAAAACAAATCAACTCTTTACCTTTAATTATAGTTTTTGAGCGGTCCATATGCTCTCTGTTCCCCCTCTATTAAGCTTTATAAGGGACACTTTATTAGTGGGAACTGAGAGGAAAGATGGGAATTGCCTGCAGTGATTATGCACAACTTACAGAGGTTCTTAGGTTTAGACTGATTCTAAGTTTGCCCAAACTCATAATGCTTAGGTATGAATACAAAAGTGGTCCCTTGAGTAATCATGCTGCAATGTGCCACTTCTGACATTTGAAGACGGGAGATAGGCTATGGTTATACATGTTAAGAACTATTGCTAAGGTAAGTAAACACTTCTGTAAACAGAATAGATTAATAAAGGAGAATATTTATAGCTCAGAGCTGAAATGTGGGGTACTTGGTGCTCTCTGAGCTTGGTTGTTTTCTTGCAGATGTTTCATTCCTCAGTGATGATGTTACCTAGTTTGGGTAATGAAATATCTGCAAGAAAACAAGCAAGCTCAGAGAGCACCAACGTCCTCTCATAGAATGGATTGGTGGAATTGGAATAGGTCATGCTATTGTGTGATAAAATTCTTTGTTCCATTTCAACTGTTCAGCGAAAAACAGAAAATGAGCAGCATTAGTTGTTTTCTGTTCTTACTTTCTATCCAAAATGTGTCATAAATTGAAGCCGCTTTTGCCCCTGAACTATGTTGACATTAGAAAGAAGCTGCACGGTATTGTAGTTATCTTGCCATTTGAGTTCATCATTAGCTTCATACTGTGTTAACCATAGTTCCTAATATTTATCCTTAATTAGAACTTTAATCTTTGGTTTCTTAAAGCAATGTATTATATTTCATGATTTATAATTAATTACGTACTGGATTGTCTGCCTGCAGCTGCTGCAGCTGCTGCTGCTGCTGTTGTTGGTCCATCTTAGGTAAAAGATGGTCTGTCTGTTGGGGTGACGAACAAGTTGTTCTGTTCCCCCCTCCCGGAGCACAGACAGACAACCAGGCACGACTCGCAAGAGTTAATACAGGCTTTAATTAATTGCCTACTGATAAGGTCTTGGCAGCAACATAAGCTCGTTACCTCAAACTTCAGCTGAAATGAGATAACGTCCAAGCAAAGAGTTCATTAGCAGATGTACAGAAGCGTTGCCAAGAATGCAGACCAAGGTTTCAAACAAGAAGCAGAGTTCCCAAAGATGTGACCCGAAGTTGTTGAAACTATTGTTTGTCATAAAGTTCTGAGCGCAGCCACACCCCCTATATACCTTATGGAGTGTGGCTCAATGGGTGTGGCTCAATGACTCAGCTACTCCCTGAACCCTCCTTCCCAACCTACGTTGCTGCAGACGCTTGGCCCTGCGTCTTTCTCGAGGGTCTAGCCATGACTCATCTTTGCTAGACTGCTGCAGCTGTTCAAGCACCGGCTGCTCCTCTCGGCCTCCTGATGGAGACGGAGGCCTTGCCAGAGAGGAGGGCCCCGGAGAGGGAGGCCTTGCCAGTTCCTCCCCATCATCCTCAGAGTCCTCATCCTCAGTTAAGACAGGCGCAGGGGTCGGGGCCACAACAAACACACAACACTATGTGTGGAGAAAAAAAGGCACAGCACACCAACATCAAAACCTCATCCCCACTGTAAAACATGGCGGAGGGAGCATCATGGTTTGGGGCTGCTTTGCTGCCTCAGGGCCTGGACGGATTGTTGTCATTGATGGGAAAATGAATTCCAGAGTTTATCAGGACATTTTGCAGGAAAACGTACGACCATCTGTCCGCCAACTGAAGCTCCGCAGAGGATGGGTGATGCAACAGGACAATGACCCAAAGTATACAAGTAATTCAACAAAACAATGGCTTCAACAGAACAGAATACGCCTTCTGGAGTGGCCCAGTCTGTTAGATGATTAGTGCCAGCCATTGGCAGTTCCCCAAAAGGATCATCAGATGGAGGCAAAGAGGCTTCTTTGCTTCCACTGATGAGCCAAGGGTCTCGGACCCACAGCCCCATTGGCGAGAGAGTTTTATGGTCAAGGAGGGGCCAAGACCCCCCATAAATACCTCTGCACGAGGGGCTGCTCTTTGTTCTAGTTCTAATTCTAACCTTCTAGCTTCTTGTTCTGCTTCTACTTCTAGTTAGTTTAGTCATGTAATGCTAGCTTGTTTTCTTTTATTTTATTTCTCTCTCACATGCAGGCATGAATGCTTTCATGCCAAGTATTTCTTTCTCTTTGATCTATCATGAATAAAACTAATATGATTGCATCTCTGCGTGATGCTTTTTGCTTGGAAGCTCCTTTAACGATTCACTCACGAGAACACCTCACAAGTTGGTAGCCAGAGGATGGTTAAAGGAAAGCTTCCAAGCTTGCAGAAGATTTGAAACTGAAATGGATGGCCGGAGATCCCAGATCGTGACCAGGAGTCTTCAATCAAGATCAACAGCCCCAGCCCCTGAGGCAGTCTCGGCTGCAGATGAAAGCGCGGATGGCCTTCATCCCGTCAGAGGATCCAGCAGAGCGTCTAGGACCCCTTCACATGCCTCTCTACAACTGAACGCCACAGAGGAGAGCATACAAGGTTTGCAGACTGTCCAAGACTGCTCAGATGCTGCAGAAACGGACCTGGCTGAAACCAAACGCCGCGTGAGTAAGCTGACTGCACAGGAACGTGAAGAGCTGCTTAAAGAGATCTTTGCAATGCAGGAGAAGGAGGGGGCAGCCCAGGAGACCGCACAGGAAGCCTCCGAACACGCGGTGAGTCTTTCCCTAGCCGCCACAAGGCCTCCAAATATGGCGCCCGCCACCCTTAGTGACCCCGGGACCCCAGGACTTTTGGCACGAACCCGCCCCCCCAGCTGTGAGCTACAGCTTCCTGGGGCAAGCGGAAACAAGATGGCTCTGCCCACATGGTCTGGAACAGGAAACAAGATGGCGGCCCCCTATAACCCCACACGGTCTAACAGAGACAAAGACTTTTTAAGCCTGGAAAGCCAGCAGTCCCTGGCATCCAACCAGAATAGCCAGCAGTCCCTGGCATACAGCAAAAATGACATGCAATTCCTGACATCCGACCAAGGCAGCATGCATATTCCTGATTTCTCCCCCCCACAAAGCCTAAAGTGCTATGATGACAATGAGGTCTGTCCAGCCAAAACTGTTACAACGGCTCTCCAGACAGCCATGCAAGCCCTAGCCACTGCCTTAGAGGCCAGCAAGACAGCGGCGCCAGCATCAGGGGTGCCCAGCCCCCCCCAAGGCCTCCCATCCTCTCCCCAGGGCCCAACTGCCAGGGGGGGTCCAGCCTGAAGCCTCCCAACGATCAACCCCCGCAGCTTCCTACCTTCTCTTCAGGTCTTCATGACCAGCGAGGACAAAGAAAATCAGGCAACGATGAAAATCCATGTGCTTGCAGCAACAAGAACCAGATGCCGGCCGGCAAATCTGGGCTCCGCCCCCCCAATGCCTCATGGGAAGAAGGGAGAAATCCTGAACAACGCCCTCCCCCGGATCACATGGTTTCCGGGCACGCCCATCTGGAATTAATAAATAGTCAAGAAAGGATTCCCTCCTCGACCACTAGAGGGACCCCTTTCACTGTGGAAACCACTTTCCCTTTCCCATTCATGTCAATGGACACTTTAAAATTTTTTGAAAGTGGGTCTGATAAGGACTATATTCCGGCAGCCAATCTGCCAAATGATTTTAAAAAACTACAACTAGGAGGGGAGAATTATAGCAGTTGGAGTAAAGATATACAGCTATATCTCTTAAAGAATGGGACTCTACAAATGGTCCAGAAACCACCCCCTCCTCCATGGGGACGTCAAGAAGAGTGGCGACATTTGCAGGCTTATTCGACTCTGCTCAGTTCTCTGGATAATAACCTGTTCTCCAGCATACCAGCGGGGCTCAGAGCTGATGAAGTGTGGCGGCTATTATACAATTTATTCAACAGCGATACCATTGGTTCCATCACCAGACTTACAACTGAGCTTTATTCAACCAGACTGAGGTTTGGTGCCAGCATGCCTGAACATCTTGCAAAATTAAAGGCACTCAGGTCAGAATTAATATCCAGAGGCTTTCCTGTAAATGATGTGAGCATGGTTGCGGTCATTTTCGCTTCCCTAGACAGGAGTTGGAGCAATTTCATTGTTTCACTCGAAGCGGTCAAGAGGGAAAACATAAATCTGTCCTACCTCACAGGAAGACTGATTGAAGAGGATAGAAGGAGAAGAGATGCCGGAGAATACGCCAGAGTCACCACTCAGCAAGCCAGAAAGGGGCGCCACAACTCAGAGCAAATTAATGCTCTGCTTAAGTGTTTCATCTGTGGCTCTGAGGAGCACCTCAAGAAAGACTGCCCCCATCAACATCAAGCCCCTAAACGTGGTCCCAATCAAGTAAGGGGCAAGGGGCAAGGAAGGGGGCATGGCAGGGGCAAGGGAAATTCTCTGCATACTTGTTCCCTCACCCCCACAACAAAGGCTAATAGCTCCACTGACTTATGGTTACTGGACTCTGGAGCTTCTTCTCACATTACTAATATGAGTCAAGGTTTTAAAAGGTTAAAGAAAATTAACTCATCTGTCAAGGTTGCAAATGGAGATACTGCTTCAATTGTTGGGGAGGGGTTTGTTTCTGTACCTGGTCTTGGGAAAGTTGAAGGTGTCTTGCACGCTCCCTCCATAGCCAACAACCTATTAAGCATTACCAAATTGTGTGACGATGACAAAGTGGAAGTTTTATTTCGCAAGGGGGGAGGTCATGTCACCAGGGACCAGAGGGTCATTGGAAATATTACAATCATAAGCGGCTTACCATATTTTTCTCCCAAGCCACCACAGCCTGCCCCAAGGCTTTCCAAGGGCAGTGTGGGCAAGGAGCCTGAATCTCAGCAGGCACCTACAGCACCACTCAAAGCAACTAGAGCCAAGAGGGTGTCGATGGGGAAGCCGATTCACAATAAGTGCGTCCACCTCATGCACAGAAGGCTAGGACATGCAAGCTTCCCTGTAGTTAAAAAGATGGGAGAATTTGCTGAGGGAGTCCAGCTCAAGGACTGTGATGTGTTTCTGGACTGTGCCATTTGCAAGAAAACAAAGAGGAAGGCTGCCCCGACCTCAAAGGTGTCATTACGTAAGTCTCTATATCCGTACCAACTAGTACATGTTGATTTGGTTGGGCCTTTCACACCATCCCTAGGAAAGAAAAAGTATTTCCTCACTGCCGTTGATGATTTTTCAAGATACGGCCACGTGTATACTCTCACAGAAAAATCTGAAGCCTTTGACACCATAAAGTCACTGTACAACTTCGTAGAGACCCAGTACAAGACCAAGATCGCACAATTGCAGAGCGATCGCGGGGCTGAGTTCATGTCTCAGAAGTTCCAGGACTGGGTAAGGCGTAAGGGCATCCGCCATTTCCTAACTGCACCATTCACGCCTTCGCAAAATGGTGTAGCTGAGAAAAGGAATGGAATCCTGCAAACCATGATGCGTAGTCTGATCGCAGACGCAAATGTCGCAGAGTCATACTGGGGAGAGGCGGTCCATTATGCCAATTACACCTTAAACCGCACCTGGAGCAGTGTTGTGAACCAGACCCCATATTTCCTGGTTCACGGTAGGAAACCAAATCTGGCACATTTGTGTGTTTTTGGTACCTATGCATGGGTGCACATCCCCAAGCAGCTGCGGAAGAAGGGGAGATCTGTTTCCCAGAGACTAAGGTTCTTGGGCTATGCTCCTGGCTCCAAGGCCTATCGTTTCCTGGGAGAAGGGGGCAGACCTGTGACTTCCCAATCTGCCTCTTTTGAAGAGGATTCCAATTGGACCCAGATCCACTCAAATGATCTGAGCCCATATGCCAACCGACCCAACAGAGGCACACCGACCACGACATCACCTGAGACGACCACATACCCTGCCACCGACGAAAGTGAGGAACAAGACGAAGATGCGTCCAGTCCCATGGAAGAAGACACGCCGTCTTCACCCCCAGCGACACCTCAGAGACCCGCGGAAGAAAAGAGCGGTGAGTGGCAGAAGGTAAGGAGGTCAAAGCAGTCCAACAAAGGGGTCCCGCCAAAGAGAATTGACATTGGCCACATCGCGTCTGTCAACAGCGTTGTGGTCACCCCAAAATCCTTCTCTGACATCCAGGAGCTGCCCATCGAGGAGCAGGAGAGATGGCAGCTCGCGATGGAGAAGGAAATGCAGAGCTTAAAACAACTCAAGGTCTTCACCCCCCAGCAACCTCCAAAGGAGAGGAAAGTCATTGGCACAAGGTGGGTTTACAAAGCCAAACCACTTGCCAATGGCCTCTACCTATACAAGGCCCGTTTGGTAGCCCAGGGCTTCGCTCAACGTTATATGGAGGACTACTCGGAGACTTACTCTCCAACCATCCGGGCAGAGAGCGTCAAGGCCGCCCTCGTGACTGCAGCTGCTCTGGGAGAAGAAGTCTTCCAATTCGACATCCAGACGGCTTACCTCCACGCCAACTTGGACCGGCAGATCTACGTGAGAGCTCCTCCTGGCTACCAGCAAGAAGGGGGAAATACATGGTTGCTTCACAAAGGGTCATATGGTCTTAAGCAGTCAGGGAAATTATGGTATGACTGTCTTAGAAACAGTTTAGAACGAGTTGGTTTCTCAGAATCTCATGCAGATCAATGTGTTTTCACACGCAATTCCAAGGGAACCACAGAACGGGTGTTAGTTTATGTGGACGACCTATTATATGTAGGGCCTAACAAGGAAAGGTGTGATGAATTTGCCAAGGCCCTGGAAGAAAAGTTTACTCTGAAGTCTTTGGGGCGGGTTGACAAGTACTTGGGTGTGCATATTTTGGCCACTAAGGGGGGGTTCGCTCTATCTCAAAAAGAAAAGATAGAGGAATTACTGGCCAAATGCAAAATGACAGAATCTAATCCTACGCATAGCCCAATGCAAAGCGACTTTTACAACCACACCCATAAGGACGGTCCTGAGTTCACAGATAACACGCTTTACAGATCTGTGATTGGCTCCTTGCTATACATCAGCAATTGGAGCAGACCTGACATAGCTTTAGCTGTGAATCTATTGTCCAGGCACGTGGAACACCCAAAGGAATTCCACTGGACTGCTGTTAAAAGGGTGCTTAGATACCTAAAGGGCACAGCTGATGCTCTCCTTATACTAGAACCAGAGAAGGGGAAGACGGCCCAGCTCTCCGCTTACTCAGACGCAGACTGGGCTGGCAACACCCAAACTAGACGGAGCACTTCTGGTTTCCTCATATTGCTAAATGGCTGCCCAATACATTGGCATGTTAGGCAGCAAAAATTTATTTCTTGCTCCACGGCCGAGGCTGAATTTGCCAGCCTGTCAGACACGGCCAATGATTTGACTTGGTTCAATGAGCTGATAACAAGCATCTGGGCATCTCCCCCTCTGCCCATCCAAATTCTAGAGGACAACACTGCCGCAATTGCAATCTCGGAGGCTTATGCAGTAGGCTCCAGATCTCGCCACATAGACATACGCTATAAAAATGTCAGGCAGCTTGCGAAAGAGGGTTTTATACATGTTGAGCACTGTAACACAGCTGACCAGATAGCTGATCTGTTTACCAAGCCTGTTCCCATTGACCGGCACAACCTTCTGTGTAAGCGTTTGTGTTTGGCCTTCTGAATGTTTTCATGCATGTCCATGACACCTGCTCGCCCCTTACATACATTCACTGGTCCCTGCCATTGGCTGGCAAGAAGGGAAATTGTTAGATGATTAGTGCCAGCCATTGGCAGTTCCCCAAAAGGATCATCAGATGGAGGCAAAGAGGCTTCTTTGCTTCCACTGATGAGCCAAGGGTCTCGGACCCACAGCCCCATTGGCGAGAGAGTTTTATGGTCAAGGAGGGGCCAAGACCCCCCATAAATACCTCTGCACGAGGGGCTGCTCTTTGTTCTAGTTCTAATTCTAACCTTCTAGCTTCTTGTTCTGCTTCTACTTCTAGTTAGTTTAGTCATGTAATGCTAGCTTGTTTTCTTTTATTTTATTTCTCTCTCACATGCAGGCATGAATGCTTTCATGCCAAGTATTTCTTTCTCTTTGATCTATCATGAATAAAACTAATATGATTGCATCTCTGCGTGATGCTTTTTGCTTGGAAGCTCCTTTAACGATTCACTCGTGAGAACACCTCACACAGTCAGAGTCCTGACCTCAACCCGATTGAAATGCTGTGGCATGACCTTAAGAGAGCGATTCACACCAGACATCCCAAGAATATTGCTACACTGAAACAGTTTTGTGCAGAGGAGTGGTCCAAAATTACTCCAGATCTGTTCTGTACCAGCCTACTACCGGCCCTGCAGATAAGGCAGGGACAACCCCTTTACAAGAAGGCAAGAGGCTGGAACTAAGCCTGCCAAATTTATGGACACAAAAGCAAACAGAGCAAAAACAAGACACGAACCATGAAACAGGAGCTATTCAAACGGTTGCCTTCAGCAAACCAGCCCTCCCACGCATTCCCCTTTTAAACAGTTCAGGGCGTGGCTTCTCTCTGCCTCCTTCCGAGGTGCCCCATTGCTTTCCTCTGTTTACTCCTGATTGACTGCCTCCTGCGTTGGGCGTCCTTGAACAGGGCCAGCTGTGGGTCATCTTCATCCACGCTGTCAGGCTCACACAGCTGGGTCTGCGTCGTAACCAGGTGGGAGGGGCCTGGCTGAGGGCTCTCATCAGCAAGCTCTCCAACACCCTCCACAACATCTCCAACACCACCCTCCTCCTCCTCTGAATCGTCCGACCCAACTGCCGAACCCACAGGCTGACCCTGAATCACAACAAGATCGTTGTGCAGGTCTGATCTGCAACTACAGGAAACGTTCGGTTGAGGTTATTGCTGCCAAAGGAGGGTCAACCAGTTATTAAGTCCAAAGGTTCACATACTTTTTCCACCCTGCACTGTGAATGTTTCCATCTTATGTTCAATTAAAACATGACAACAGCTAATGTTTGTGTAGTATTATTTTAAGCAGACTGTGTTTTTCTATTGTTGTGACTTACATGACGTTTAGAGCGCATTTTATGGCCAATTCATGCAAAACTCCACGTAAACCCAAAGGGTTCACATACTTTTTCTTGCAACTGTAAAAGGCTGAGCACCAAAGAATTGAGGCCTTTGAACTATGGTGCTGGAGAAGACTCCTGTGAGTCCCTTGGACTGCAAGGCAATCAAACCGGTCAACCTAGAGGAGATCAATCCTGACTGCTCTTTAGAAGGCCACATCCTGAAGCTAAAACTCAAATATTTTGGCCACCTAATGAGAAGGAAGGACTCGCTGGAGAAGAGCCTAATGCTGGGAAAGATTGAGGGCAATAGAAGAAGGGGACGACAGAGAATGAGGTGGCTGGATGGAGTCACTGAAGCAGTAGGCGTGAGCTTAAATGGACTCCAGAAGATGGTAGAGGACAGGAAGGCCTGGAGGAACGTTGTCCATAGGGTCGCGATGGGTCGGACACGACTTCGCAGCTAACAACAAAGCTTCCGTTAGTGGTTCACAAATATATTACTATTTTTTACTAGTTTCATTTTTAACTCTAAGGTTTTAAAAACCAAAACAATTAAAACAAATTTAATTTTTTAATATAAAGATTATAAATAACGTTCAGTCCTGAGGCTCTTTCAGTTACCACGCTAATTAAACTGGACCAGCGTAAAAATCTTTAACCAAGACATTAATGTGGCTAGGAAATTTCTCTATTGCTCCCAATTCTGTATAAGTGAACTTATCCCAAACTTGTCATGTTGTTTTTTAAACCCAGAAATGTTATAAATTGGAGAGAAAATCATAAGACTAGAAGTTTTCTACTGGAGAAGGTTGAAGACCACTGCTCCAGTCCTGAGCTCCTGCATGATTGCATTGGTTTTGATATGTAGAAGAGCAAACATATCTCTTGCAATCTCTTCCTCTCCAATCACTGTAGAAGGGGAAAAAACATAAGTCAACCATAGGCACAGGACAATATGTACTGACTATAATAGAGATCATCATGTGACTGAAGTTGTAAATGGTTGTAAATTAGTTTTAAAGTTATTTTTTCAGAAACATCAGAACTTTGAATAGTTGCTAACTAAGTGGTAAGTAAGAAAGCACTACCTGTCCTTTGATTATCGTGTTTCATTGCGATGAAGTAAGAGTATGGAAGTGCAAAACAATTGAAACTGAGTAGAGTCCAAACTTCTGGACAAATGTAGAGTAAAGCATAGAGCAGCATTTTAAATTTAAATATGTCTTTTAAGTTCCAGACACTGCTAAATTTGAAAGCAGTGTTTTGCACACTGGAAACAGTGTTCCCGCTACCACAAACTTCTAGTAGTCACAATATATATAGCATAATAACTTATCCTTTATTGTGTAACTGTCTTGTTTGTAATTTCATGAAAAGTCTCAAATTTGTGCGTGTAGTTGTGTATAATTAATGCAGCTCTTTTATCAATTACTTTTCAGTGGGTATTCGCAAGCTTGAAATTATATTGAAAGTCTATCTAATGTTAATTTTTACCATAGTTCTTGACTTCCTATTGAATCCTTAGAGATGCATGAAAGACGTCTTGATTTTTGTTGCAGAGTGCAGGTCTTCCAGTCAAAACAAGGAAAGTTGTTTCCGCAAGCCTCTTCGTGTTACCGCTTTGGATAGCAATGTGAGTCCGAATGGACATGTGGAATTTCCTCAGCCCCTGGCTTCTTTCAGGTGAGTTTGATTAGCTTTGTCATTTTACTATTGCAGGGATTATAGAAGTAAACTGTAAGCATAATTATTTACTGTTTTTGAAGAACTTAACACACATTGATAACGATTTCTGTTTCACCTTAATGAGATTTCATGAAGTAGAGCTCTTGCTTGTGTTATTGCTTGCAATTTAGGAGGGAAGACAATGTTTTTACCAAGTTACCATGATACTAGCTGCATTGTAAAGTCAGTAATCACCTCTATTCTAAGAGTGAGGGAAAGGCGTTAATGGTTCTTGGAAGAGGAAAAATATACTAAGTGAGGAAATTATCCTACTTGAACCTTTTGATGCTATTTTATGCGGGAGAACAATACAGTTCATGAAATAAGGTTTTTTTCCCCCTGTATCATATCCCCTGCCTTTCTATAGCAAAGACTAGGGTGCTTTCCCCTCCTCCCTGGTTTGGTGGAAGCAAGTACCATGTATCACATTCCCTCTATGTTCTTATGGGAAAGTGAGGGAGCATTCTTGTTTTAGCTCATTATATGGGAAAAGAGATGTGCTTAGTAGGTCTACATGAACTGCAATATCATGACTATTAAGGAAGTTACTATGCTGTTTCATACTGTTGACCTAGAAAGGTTACTGAAGGGGACTTTTTGGTTTGGCTTTTTATAGCCAAGATCCTTTGGATATCTGATAGTGAAAATGCCAATCCATGTTTCTGTGTTCGTGAAATCTTGGAACTGGAGAGGAAAAAGGAATTATTATCTTGCTTAGAATTATAGTTTCAAAATGAAAAGGCCTGGATGACAGGACATTCTCAATGACAGGAGAAAAAAAGATTTTCAAATTGCTTATTTCTTTCTCTCAAGTTCAAAGTTGTTTTTGTTTTATGACTAACATAGGTTTGTTAGAGTTCTTGTTTTCATTTTAATGTTTAATGTGCTTCTGTTAGAGATTCTCGGTGGTCACCATCTTACAAAACCTCTTGCCAATTGGCCAGACGTCTGAAGTATAAAGAAGCAGGGAATAAAGCAGAAGGAATTGGTATGATCTATGATAAAGGAGAACCAGATTTGCATGGCAGAGATTTGAAAAGCTCATCTTCTACAGATGAAACTGTTGTTCGCTATTTGAATGACCATCCAGCAATTAACGCTTTGCAAAGTTCAGATGTGGTGAATCCTACAAAATTAGAAGAAGAAAAACGTGAGGAATCCAAAGGCGATGAGTACACAAAAATATCTCCAAGTTCATTAATCCAAAATGAACTAAAATTACAATTGGTAGAATCTTCTGCTTCTTCAGCCAGTACCTCAAGTGCCCATAGATTAGATATTTTAAAGCAGCATCAGCATGATGATAAACTGGAAAAACTGAAAGAACGAATTAGAAAGCAATGGGAGTGTCCAGAAGAACTGACTACCAGAGGACATGATCCTGCGTATTCTGATCATCCTATAACTGTTGCAGCTCCTGAAAATATAGTGACTCCTAAAGTCAGAAAAGTGGCAACAGCACCAATGGTTCCCTCCTATAAAGGTACATAGTTTCTAAAGAAAATGTATATATGGGGAAAAATCTCTGGGTTGTGTATTAAAGGCTAAGATTTCCACTGTTCCCTTCTTGGGATTGATTAAAAACCCACCTAACATTATTTCAAAATTAAAGTTTTTAATTTTTTTCCACCTTCCAAACTTTAATCTGTTGTCTAACATCATATATTTTCTCCTCTTTTTTGTCAATAATATATTGTGACAAACTCTTTGTGAATAGTATTTGTTGTTGAATTATATGCAAGGTTTTTTTAATGTGTACTACTACTTCACCTAGAAAACTTTTTCCGGAATTGGTAGCTGAACATGGAACTGGTAACAAATAATTGGCTACAAGTGGACCACAGATGTATAATATAGTGGTTGTATTCTAATGGTTTTGTAAAGATTTGTTAATTGTGTGCATAAGGATTGGGAATTTATACTTCATTTTGTTTTTTATCTTTGTTTTTAATATTGAATGTTTTTAGACAGAAACTTCTCAGCTACTTTCAGGTAGTAGAGACTTGAAATCTAAATAGCTTTGTATTTGATAACCAATATATCAGATGCGCAAGATAAAACTAACTTCCTCAATAGAACGTCATGAGTATTTTAATCTGATAAAGTTAAATGTATTGTTCTTTTAGGTTTCAATCCATCAGAAGCCAAAATTCGTACTCCTGATGGAAAGGTATGGTGTGAAGAGGAATTTCTGAACCTCAGTAGAGAGTTATGTCGAGATTTAGAATTCCAATTGGCAGGTAAATAGCCAGAGTAATTTTGTGAGTATTTACATGAAAAGCAGTGCTTAACCCATGAGCCTGTAATTAATACTTTGAAGCCCTGTTTCTCAGAATTCCTATATATATAAAGAAAAAAATTCTTTAACTTAATTCATACCTTGTTTCAATGAGTTCTGATTTGAAAATTAATAATAGTTGCTATAATATCCTCCTGTAGTTTTGATGGGAGTTTCCTTGATGCACTAATGGTTCTTCAACACATTTTTCAGAAGAGGATTTGCCTGCAATAAAGATACCTACTGAAAGAAAAGAGAAAAAAGGACACAAACCAGTGCGGAAAACCCAGAAGATTGCCCAACTCTCAAGTCCTGAATTTAAATCAGGTGCATTTTATTGTAATTTTTTGTTTAAATATTGTGAGCTACCAAGAGTCATTGACAGTCAGGTGGCATACAAGTTTTATCATTCATTCATTCATTCATTCATTCATGACTGACTGACAATCATCAGCGTTGGTGTCAGGACCCGCCCCAAACCACGTCTTAGGAAGACATAACTCTTGGAGCCAAATCTTAGTCCAAAAGGAATCTTTACTATGACATGCTTGGTTGTAGGAGGCGAGACAGGACTTAATATTTCCACGAAGTAAACCCTTATAAAGAGTTCCCGGTTTAACCCCCCTTAATCCCCATTTGGTCAGTCCCCCATCCTTCCTCTCGTATCATCCATCTCATGGGAAAAAGGAAGTTAGGACCCTTTTGTTTATTGCTGTCTTCCGTGACAAAAGCCAGATGCTAGCCCCCCCTTTTGTTTCCCCAGTTCAAAAATGCCTATTGCCGGTTCAATACACATCTATCCTCTTCTCTTCGGGAGATGGCAGAATCCATGGGATAATGTTTGAAACATTCCATTTATGAATATGATATAAATGGATTCTAACAGTCCGCTCTCCTTAGAAAAAAGATGTGTCCATCTGTAGGGGGAGAAAAGAAAAGAGAAGAAAAAAAACATGTGTAAATGTTAACTCGGTTTGTTTGGATATTCTGTATGAAATCTCTTAAGCAGCTTTGGTGCTTTAACGTGGTGTTTGCTGACCCATTCATTTTCTGAGGATGGGAGGTGTTTCCAAGCCACTAGATATTGAGTTGTTCCATGATGTTTCCTGGAATCCAGAATTTCCTTCACCTCGAAATGTTGTTCTCCTTCCACCATGATGGGAGGTGGTGGTGGTGGAATTTTTGTTCGTAGGGGAGGTTGTTGTTCTCTCTTTATTAGACTGCAGTGAAAGATTGGGTGTATTTGTCTAAGATTTTTAGGTAGTTCTAATTCAACTGTTACTGGGTTTATGATTCTTTTAATTGGAAAAGGTCCAATGTATTTTGGTCCTAGTTTTTTACAGGGTTGGAGAGACTTAAGGTATTTTGTAGACAGATATACCATCTCTCCCACCTTGAACGGTGTGGGATCGGCTCTTTTCTTGTCTGCCTGTGTCTTGTGTGCTAATCTAGCCTCTGTTAATGCTTTTCTGACAATAGGCCAGGTGTATTGTAACTGAGCAATCCATTCCTTTAGTTCTGGAATTACCGGTTCTTTTGGAGTTAGATCAGGTATGGGGTTGAAGCTCTGGCCTGTGGCTACTTGAAAAGGAGTGTAACCTGTGCTGGAGTGAATTGCGTTGTTATATGCCACTTCTGCGAAAGGCAGCAGGTCTGTCCAATTGTTCTGCTGAAAATGTACATAACATCTTAAATATTGCTCAAGTACAGAGTTAGCCATTTCCGCTTGCCCGTTACCCTGAGGATGATGACTAGATGTCAGTCCTTGGGTAGTTCCTAACAGAGATAAAAATTCCTTCCAGAATGCTGAGGTAAATTGCACCCCCCCTGTCAGATATGATGCGTTGTGGTGCCCCATGCAATCTGTAAATATGTTGTACAAAAAGTTTTGCTAATGCTTTTGCAGTTGGAATTTTTGGGCAAGGTATGAAATGGACTTGCTTAGAGAACAGATCAGTAACAGTCCAGATAACGGTGTTTCCGTTGCTTTCTGGTAGTTCCACAATAAAATCCATGGCTATTTCTTTCCATGGGGCTGAGGGATTCGCCACTGGTTGTAACAGTCCTGGCGATTTCCCTTGTAACCTCTTGGCCATTGCGCAAATTTGACAACTACCCACATAGCTTTCTATGTACTTTTTCATAGATGGCCACCAAAATTGCCTTTTAGTTAAGTGTAAGGTTTTTACAAAGCCAAAGTGTCCTGCTGATTTTGTATCATGGCACAGTTGCATGAAATTGATTCTGTGTGTGGCCGGTATATATAGCTTCTCCCCCACCCATGGCAGTCCATCTTTAATTGTGCACACATGTTTATTTTTCTGGAACCATTCATCACTTTCCAAAGATTTCCTGAATTCTATTCCAGTTTGGCTATCTACCTTCGGCTTCATTTTTTCTTGTGCCCTGGTGGTGACTGGTGCTGCCAGTTGTTGTTCCGGTACAAGTGGTTTAAAGTCAGTAACTCTTGTGCTGTTATATTGGGGCATGCGGGATAATGCATCTGCCAGGAAGTTCTTTCCCCCCGGTAAGTGTTTGAGAGTGAAATTGAATCGGTGAAAGTGTTGGGACCAGCGGGCTTGCTTAGGAGTGAGCTTCCTGGGCGTTTTTAGTGCTTCTAAATTTTTGTGGTCAGTCCAGACCTGGAAAGGTATTTTATTTCCTTCCAAAAATTGACGCCAAGTTAATAATGACCACCTTAATGAGAATGCTTCCTTCTCCCATATTGGCCATCGTTGTTCAGTTTCTGTAAGTTTCCTGGATGTATATGCACAAGGTTGCAACGGCCCCTCATCATTTTCCTGTAGTAATACGGCTCCGACTGCTACGTCGCTCGCATCTGCCTGTATTACAAAAGGTTTGTTGGGATCTGGGTGTTTAAGTACAGGTTCCGCAGAAAAGAGTCTCTTTAGCCTCTCAAATGCTGCTTGACATTCCATTGACCATTTTAGAGGCTGGCTGGGTTTCACGGGTGACCCCCCCTTCGTTTTCAACAAATTTGTGAGGGGCATGGCTATTTGTCCAAATGCGGGGATGAATTGGCGGTAGAAATTTGCAAACCCCAGGAAACTTTGTAATTGCTTTCGTGTGCGGGGGGGTGCCCACTCTAGTACTGCCCTGACCTTCTCTGGGTCCATTTCGATGCCCTCTGGGTATATGCGATATCCCAGGTAGTCGATTTTTTCCTGATGGAATTCACACTTCGATAATTTAGCATATAAATGGGCAGCTCGCAATTTCTTCAGGACTGCTCTGACTAGTTTGATATGTTCCTCTTTGGTTTCTGTGAAGATAAGGATGTCATCGAGGTAAACCAGGACCCCCTTATATAGGTGCTCTCTCAGTACATCATTAATTAATTGCATAAAGACTGCGGGGGCCCCTTGCAGTCCGAATGGCAATACTTTAAATTGATACCCCATTGGGCAGTTGAATGCAGTTTTCCATTCGTCTCCTTCCTTAATCCTAATACGGTAGTATGCTTCCCTCAGGTCTAGTTTGGTAAAAATCTTTCCTTTCGATAGGTGGGATAGCATATCCTTCATTAGGGGAAGGGGGTACAGATTACATTCACTAATTGTATTAGGTTTCGGTAATCTACGCACAAGCGAAAAGACCCATCCTTCTTCTCCCTGAACAGAACCGGGGCGGCTACTTTGGGTTTGGCGGGCTCAATAAATCCTCTTTCTAAGTTTTTCTTTATGAATCTTTCCATTTCTGCCATTTCCCTTGGGCTCATGGCATACATCCTGGGTTTTGGGAGTTTTGCCCCAGGTTTGAATTCTATGGTGCAGTCTGTGGGGCGGTGGGGGGGAGCTCATCTGCTCTTTCCTCACTGAAAACCTCAGCCAGGTCCCTGTATTCCTCCGGTATCTGTGTTAGCCCCTTCTCTTTCCCCACTGCTGCTGTTTCCTCCCTCTGGGTTGGGGGGGGGTGTTTGGGGGTTTTACGTTTTCCTGTTCCCCTTTTGGGAAGTTGAGTTCTGCAGTCCTCCAGTTTATCCTGGGGTTCCATTTCTTCAGCCATTCCAGTCCTAAAATCATTGGGCATTCCATGCCTGGGGCCACTATAAACGTTATGTCTTCCTCATGGGACCCCAGGGACATGTGGAGTGGTAGAGTGGCTAGGTTAGCTGGTCCCCCCCCCGCTATAGACCCGTCTAATTGACTGAAGGAGATTGGTTGTTTTAGCCTCCTCACTGGGATGCTCAGTTCCTCCACCAGCATTCGGCTGATGAGGCAGCGGATGCAACCAGAGTCTATCAGAGCTTTTATTTCATTGGCTTTTGGTGCAGAGGAAGCTAATATAGTCACTGTCTTAAGTATGGGTGGAAGAGGTCCACTTACCAAAGGTTCTCCCTCTGAGCTGTCTTCCGAGGTGTCCACCGCCCCTGCAGTGTAGGCCGGAGTCCAATCCCAGGTTTTGGCAGGAATTGTGGACTCTACAGCCTCTGTCCCCTTCATGGAAGATTCTTTTGGGTTGCCTTGAGACTTCCCCAGCTTTTTGGAAGATGGTGCCTCTGTTTTGTGTGGAGGGGCTTTTGAACGACATTCTGCAGCACGGTGGCCCTCTCTCCCTCAATTGAAACATCCCTTTGATTTTTTAGCCGTGGCCTGTGGGTTTTCCCCCTCACGTGTTTGCTCGAGTGGCGGGCGGCCCCATGGTTTTCCTCTGCGTTGTCTCTTCAATAGGTCTATTTCCACTTCCTCTGCCAGGACATACCAGTCATCGAGATGGTAGGGGTCTCCCCGAGGCAGGCAAGCGTCATACAGGTCGTAGTTTAGACCGTCTTTGAAATGGCTGAGGAGGATGTCTTCTGGCCAGTTCAGCTTGCTGGCGATGGCTCGGAATTCTTGGGTATATTCGGCCACTGTTCTCCTGCCCTGCCTCACCGTCTTGATTCTCTCCCGGGCCTTCTGGTCAGCCAAAGGGTCCTCGAATCGTCGCCTCAAGGATGACATGAATCGGTTGAAGTCATTGAGTTCTGGGGCGTTGGAGTCATGCAGGTTCACCACCCAGTCTGCAGCCGTCCCGTCCAGGGCAGATTGCACAATTCGGATGCGTGTTTTGTCACTGGGGATGTCCTGTCCGTACTCTTCCATGTAGCTGAGGACTTGGGTTAGGAAAAATCCCAGTCGTTATGGCTCCCCCTTGAATTTTGCTTCCAGGGGTGGGAATCTTTGGCTGGATCGTTGTCTGCGCCGCAGAGTGTATCGCTCCTCATCTCGATCCCTGTCTGTGGGTCTGGGGGGGGTACCGCTGAGTCAGCGGCTCCTGTTCCATTGGACGGCCCTGGGGTTTCAGGTGTTGGATCCCTTCCGTTACCCCTCCAGTTGCGATCCCAGGTGTTGTGTCGGTTGCGGTTTCCAGCTCTCTCCTCCCTTAGTGAGCTCAGGGTTGTTTTCATCAAGTCAATAGCTTTTTCCAGAATCCACTCTTCCTCACTGGCGTGCAGGGAGTTCTCCATCTCTTGTTTCCATTCCGGTTGGTGGTCGCTCTGTCTCAGGGTCACTTCTCTCGAAGCCTTTTCCCACTCACTTTTCCTTCCAACGCCCATCGACCACCGGGGTTTTCGTTCGTGCTGCTCCGCCGTTTCCTCCCAGGAGGAATATGACACTTCAGCTTCCCAATGTTTCTGGGAATTCGGTTGGGAGGAAGGCTCCTTCTCCGTGGGGCTTCCCTCCCTTCTTGCTTCATTGTCAGACATCCTATTTATTTGCAAAGTCCCCCGGTAAGGTTCCTCTTCCCAGGTTGACTTTCAGTGGAAGTCCTGTCTAATGTCAGGACCCACCCCAAACCATGTCTTAGGAAGACAAAACTCTTGGAGCCAAATCTTAGTCCAAAAGGAATCTTTACTATGACATGCTTGGTTGTAGGAGGCGAGACAGGACTTAATATTTCCACGAAGTAAACCCTTATAAAGAGTTCCCGGTTTAACCCCCGTTAATCCCCATTTGGTCAGTCCCCCATCCTTCCTCTCGTATCATCCATCTCGTGGGAAAAAGGAAGTTAGGACCCTTTTGTTTATTGCTGTCTTCTGTGACAAAAGCCAGATGCTAGCCCCCCCTTTTGTTTCCCCAGTTCAAAAGGCTTCTCCTTTCCTTTGAAATGCCTATTGCCGGTTCAATACACATCTATCCTCTTCTCTTCGGGAGATGGCAGAATCCATGGGATAATGTTTGAAACATTCCATTTATGAATATGATATAAATGGATTCTGACAGTTGGCTTGTTATACTTTTCAAATAATGTACATGAGAGCTGCTTCCACGTGTCTGAGGACTACAGTCATATTCTCTCACTATCCTCATGCTTGCTTACTGTTTCCTCAAATATGACATATTAATAGCATGTGTCATGTTAACCAAGCATTGCAGATACATGACCCTATGCTAAGGTGAAGATCTTAAGTTTCACTGCAAGAGTTCTGTAGATTTTCTCAGTATTACTCTCTGTAGAACACATTGAAGGATATAAAGAGAGAC
The DNA here is from genome assembly GCF_964194415.1 of Vipera berus. Taxonomy (NCBI): domain Eukaryota; kingdom Metazoa; phylum Chordata; class Lepidosauria; order Squamata; family Viperidae; genus Vipera; species Vipera berus. Next base: position 111,002,475 of record NC_138204.1, read on the forward strand.
TAAGCAAAGTAAGCAAAGATTAAAGGCAAGGATAGCTTTAATTTAAGAATGCAAGAAATTATTATTGTTATTATTAAATTTAAAATACAAAGATAAAAAAATAATGCTAACAAAAAAAATGCCGTGACCTGAAGACCTGGTTGTTCCAACAAGCGGGTCTGGACTGACTACGATTTTTAATTAGGCTTTTTACTGGGTTAAATTGTCTCGTAATTATTGTATCTATTGTTTAATTCTTTTTTAAATTTTTTACTCTATGTTTTTTAATTTTTATTGTTGTGAGGCGCCCTGAGTCCTCAGGGAGAAGGGCGGCATATAAATTTAATCAAATAAAATAAAATCAAAAAAAGGGAGAAGGGGGAAAAAAGTTACAGAAGAAAATATTTCTCCCTTCATCAAGACAAGTACAAACAATTTCAGCAGGTTATTACCTTTCAGCCAAAGGTTTGCAAACAATTTCAGCCAAAAATCTGTTCATCTCATATCTCCTCTTTTATCATTTGCTAATAAAGCCTTGTTCTGTGGTCTCCTCATGGGGCCCACTGTAAGGAGCTCTTGTTCTAGAGGGGGGTTTGAGGAGCTGATCCATTCACTGGCTTCTCTTTCTGCCACGGTCATCAGCTCTGCTCTCTGTGGAGACGCATTCCGTCCACCACTGCTTCCCCGGAAGTCGGTAACGTTAGTTCAATAGAAACCCATGAAGAAGGAACTCTGGGAGACTAGTAAAAGAGTGCTACTAGCCAAGTAATTTCAGGTGGTGATGTCATTCTGTGCATTTCCTTTTCTTGCCACTTCTATCCATGTATTTGCCTTGAAAGATAGAGTAGTGGTGTGTTTTTCAATAAGAAATGTTAAATGTTTTTTTTTCTTGGTTTAGATGGTGCCAACACAATAAGTACAATTACTAATTCATTCCTTTTTAAAAAGACACAAAATGGTAAATGTAAATAAAACTTAAGATTTACCATGCTTGAACACCCAGCAATATTTCATGAAATATTTTGCTACCAATAAAAGAATCTTCAAGGAAAAAAATGTAAGAATTTTTATCATTTTTAGACGAAGGCAGTTGTCAAGTATTTTTTCTATTCCTAAAATAAATGATTCCATTGCTGATCACACCCAGTTTTGCAAAATTGTAATTTTGTAAGAGAAGCTGTATTGTAGAGCCTATATACAGTCTGATTATGCTATAAATAATTTCTGTAATATAGCAAACTCTCGTGGATGTTCCAGTTGAAAATCTGAGAACATGAAAATTATAGCTATAACTAATTCTCTCATTACCAGTTTCCAAAGTTCTATATATTCTTTTTCAGATAATGGTTAAAAAAATTACATTGCAGTTGCATATTATTTTATTACCCAACATTAATTCCAACCTTTTAAAAGCAATTTTTCCTTCTGTATTAAAGAATGTAGTTTCTGGATAAAGTGTTCAAATCTCGTAAAATAAGATAGATTAAAAAATAATGCCCATCAAATAATGTCCCACATAGTGGATATTGAGATGAATGTGCTAATTTGAATCTTAGTTACTTGCCAATGTTAAATTCTGATCTTCTCCCTCCGCTTCCCTCTACTATCCTCAGCTCAAGTAAAAGAAACCGACTGCAATGTGCCCGTGGATGTAAAACCCCTCACAAAATGTCCTGAGCTTTCATGGAGCAAAATAAGAGCAAAGAACCTGAAGATAAAAGATGTTGCTCCTCACAATGGGGGACTAGGAAATGATTGTGTAAATAAGGATTTCTTGCCAGTAGAAATCCGTGGGATTCTTGATGATCTGCAACTGGATTCTGTAGTTCAGGATTCAGAGAAGAGGAATGAAGAATGTCAGAATCAGGAATCAGAAGCATCTCCCTTTTCTAGAAGTCACAGTCCAAGCAAAAAAAAATCAGACAAAGTTCCCATCAGTGAAGACACTCAGTTTATCTTAAAGAAACGCCACTATGATGCAGATGAAGTGCGCCAGTATATTGCCAGACAGCGAGAGGCTAGGAAGAGGAGACAAAGTGAAGAAAAGAAAGCACAAAAAGAGGCAACAGAGCAAAAAAATAAAAGACTCAAGGAACTTTACAAGAAACAAAAAGAAGCTGTTGCCAGTAAAACAAAGACAACGTCAACATCTGAAACGGTCACTAAACAGTTACAAGAAACTTATTCTAAATTGTTCTTGGAACAAACATTGCTGGAGAATCCAGCACTCTCTGTGCAAGAAGTTCAGGTATCTTGATAAGAGTTGGAATAGTTTCGGTATGTTTTCCATGTTACTTTTAAAAAAATGCATACAATAAGCAGAAATAGCTGTTATTTATTCATTTGTTGCGTTCATTTGTTGCCCTTTCCTTGATATTAATGCCTGGGTACTTTTTTTGAGATCTGAAGGCGAGTTATATCACATTAGGTAGGGTTTAGGTTTTATCCCCTTAAAACTATTAAACTTGTTGAGGTAATTCAAGCTAAAAGAGACTAGTCAGAGTTATCTATTAAATTCCACGGTTGCCTAAAGACGGAATCAGGAACAGGGTAAGTAAGAATAGAATTAGCAAGATGTATAAGAATTGGCAACAGCTCTTGTAGTCTGCAACTGTAGTATGATATACAATTTTTAGCATAGCGTAAGATGTGAATAGACATTAGCCAGATTAAAGCATTTTTAAAAACGCAGACAGGCACAAAATAGATAAGGGCCCTGTATTCTTTCCTGGTCGTCAACATGTGTTAATCCTAGCTGCTCCTGCTCCTTCCACATTAAGGAAGTGTCTGAAGATTCATTCTAGATATGTTTAGTTGAACACATTTAGAAACCATCGTGTCGCTGGAAGCCTTGATTATACAACTGTAATACTCATGGAGTATAAGCCTTGGCTATTTATTCGAGTCATTATATAGTTGTTATTTTATTTAATTATATTGAAAAGATTCATGTTCAAATCCTCAGTCATGAAAGTCATGGGATAATATACCGGTAGTTCATAGTCCAATACATTATTGATTCAGTTTGCCCTTATTGTATAAAACATGTCAATTTTTCTTCCCAGTCCAAACCTGGATATCAACCATCTGGAGAATCTGATAAAGAGAACAAAGCTCAGGAGCGTCCTGTTAGTGCATCATCCAGTAGCGATATGTCTCTCTCTGAGCCTCCTCATCCTCTTGTAAGGTAAGAAAGTAAGAAGGCATTCAGGGCTAGGAAAGTGGTACACACTAGACATATGATTTTACATATGATTTAGCTGTACAGCTTTTGTAGCAGCTGAGAATTTTGAAATATTTTTCCAAAGCTTTTGAAAATATATTTATTAAAATTCAGTGCTCATAAAATTCTTAAATATGTCATGAAAAGCAAATGCTTCTTCATGGATCATTACAAGACAAGGATAATTTCTTCTGTATATTCAAGGCTATATCTGTACCAAGATTCTGCAGGAATGCAAATGAATAGTACAAGATTATATTGTATGAAGAATTCAGATTCACTTTAAAACATTCAAATTTGGGGCTGGTAATATGTTTGATGTTTATCTATACTGGGTTTTTTCAGATTTTAGTTAACTATTTTTATGTATCTTTTATTAATTTTTACAGTAACAATCTTTAGTATTTAGTAAGCAACACATCTGGGTTTGTATGTTTGACATTAAAAGTAATACAATATCCATTCTTACCCTTTATTCCATTTTTCTAACCATTTATAAAAATTTTCCCATGTTTGAAAGCATTCTGAATCTTGCTTCCCCTTCATTTTCAATGTGAGCCTATCCATTTCTGCACAGTCCAAAATTCTCTTTATTATGCCTTCTACAGATGGTACTTCTCCTTTTTTCCAGTATTGAGCAAATGTAATTCTCGCTGCTGTTAATATATGTAATATTAGGGGTGTCAAACTGCCGGCCCGTGGGCCAGACGCGTCATCCCAAAACCGCTCCCACCCCATTGCTGGCAAAGGAGAAAAAGCTCCAATACATTGCGCAACGTCATGTGACGTCGCAAGTTTGACATGTCTGCTTTAGGGCATGTCCACCAAGATTTTGTCTGCATTTCCAAATATTGCTAGACATATTTTTAAACATTTTTGCTAGTCTTGTAGGTGGTGAATGCCATATATACAACATTTTATATAAATTTTCTTTATAAGTAGCTGCCCTTGTTATTTTGTAGCTTCTTAAAGTTTTGTCTTTTTTCCAACTCTACATTGTGCCCCAAGTTTTTTGCCCAAGTTATCATTGTTTCTTTAGCTTATTCATCACCCATCTTTAAATTTAACAGAAAGCTGTACAGTTTAATAATCAATTTGTCATCTGGTCTAACGCTTTCTGGTCTTTGTTAAAACCATATATTTTTGCATCTTTCTCATATCTCATTTGCATTTGCAGATGTGGCCACCATGCTAGCTCAATTCTTTTAACCATGTTAGTGTGGTTGCAAGACCCAGTCTGGTAGCCCAAACCGTCCATTTTCTTTTGCTTCTTGTAACATTTTCAGTCTGATTCTAGCTTTTTTCCCTTGCCAGATAAATTTCAATATCGATGTATTTAATTCATCGAAATTTTTTTTGACAATTTTTATCGGTAATGTTTGAAATAAAGTAGTTTTGGTAAATGTTCATTTTCACAGTCGCTATTCTTCCCAAGATTGATAGTTGTAGATTTTTCCATTTTTCCAAGTCTAGTTTTATTTGTTTTAATAATTTTACATAATTATCTTCTTTTATTGTTGCACACCCTGCTGTTAAATATATTTCCAGGTATTTAACTTTCTTAAGTACTTGAAGGTCTGTTTTTTTCTGATAGTTTTTTTTGGTTATCTGTGAGGTTTTAAACTATAACTTTAGTCTTTTCTCTATTGATTTTCAGTCCTGCTAATTCTCCAAATTCTTCAATCTTTGCTAATATTAGGACTTGTCTCTAACAGATCGTCCAATATAAAGACCAAGTCATCTGCAAATGCTTGTAGTTTGTACTTTTCATCTTTTATCTCCATTCCTTTGATTTCTGGATCCTGTCCAACATTCCTGTTCAACACTTCCAGATTTAAGATAAATAATAATGGGGATAATGGACACCCTTGTCTTGTGCCTTTTTAAATGTTGAAACACTCTCTGTGAAATTCCCATTCACAATTATTTTGGCCATTTGTCTGTGATAAATTGTTTGGATTATACTCATAAAATTTTCTCCAAAGTCCATATAGTTGTTAAACCATAATTGCCAATTGACATTATCAAAGGCTATCTGTCTAAAAAACTCAAAGCCATTTGTTTTCCTGGGTGCATTTCATAATACTCCAATGTGTCTAAAATCATTCTTAAATTATTTGTCTCTGGTAAAATTCATTTTGGTCTGAATGTATAAATTCAATCAAGAATCTCTTTAGTCTTTCTGCTATTATTGAAGCAAAGATTTTATAATCCAGATTTAGTAGAGATATTGGTCTGTAGTTCTTTATCAGGGTCAAGTCTGAGTCTTCTTTGGGTATTAGCATAATATTGGCATCTATCCACATATTTGGTAATTTGGCTTTTAGTAATACCCCGTTACACACTTTTTGCATTGGTAAAATTAATGTATCTTGTAAATATTTGTAGAATTCTGCTGGTAGCCTGTCTGGGCCTGGTGTCTTATCATTTTTTGGTCTTTTTATACTCTACTGTTGTTAAACCTTATTTAAATGTTAAATTCATGTATGGGCTGTTAGTGGTCTTGATGGTGGATGGAGTATTTAGTTACTTGTACAGGAATGCTGAAGAGAATTGGAGGAAAACAAGAACCCAATAATCCACAAATCTATCTGAGAGTCTTTACACGTGGGGGTGGGCTATTTGTGTGTATCAAAACTCTTTTCCAAAGACACCTTAAACTATAGTGCCAAATTTCAGTTTCCCATCATTTTTAGATAAGTGAGAAATAGTGTCAATAAAAACCAAATCCAGTTTTAAAAAATCAAGGAACTTCCTCCCCAAAAGAACAACTGATCAACAATCCACATAATTTTCATTGCCCTCTTCACTGAAGCCATTCCTCCAAAATACTTAAACCCTTGGCCACCATCAATTCTTAGTACAGGTGACTATTTTATAATTAAATGTCTAAACTTTATTTCTGTAAACTGATGACAATTCAATGGGTTATTTACAGGGATAATACACTGGAGCCTTTAAGGATTCATCCAGAGAAGCTGAATTCAGTAGCACAGGTTCCTTGCTCAAAATCTGTTTTGAATGGAGCTCTTTTCTCTCAGCTTTTATCTTTGGATAACATGGGTATCTTGCAAAAGGATTTTGAATCTGTAACATCAAGCAGGAGGAGCCATAACACAGCTATGGGATCCATGTCTTTGACTCCTCAGCCATTTATGTCATCTACTGTACAACCCTGTACTGTACAACAAGTGAAGAAGAACTAAAGAGCCTCTTGTTGCGGGTGAAGAAGGAGAGTGCAAAAGTTGGGTTGAAACTTAACATTAAGAAAACCAAGATCATGGCATCTGGCCCTCTCAATTCCTGGCAAATAGATGGGGAAGAAATGGAGGTAGTGACAGATTTTATTTTCCTGGGCTCCAAGATCACTGCAGATGGGGACTGTAGCCAAGAAATTAAAAGACGCTTGCTCCTGGGGAGGAAAGCCATGGCAAATCTAGACAGCACACTAAAAAGCAGAGACATCACCCTGTCAACAAAAGTGCGTATAGTCAAGGCTATGGTCTTCCCAGTTGCAATGTATGGCAGTGAAAGTTGGACCATAAGAAAGGCTGAGCGCCAAAGAATTGAGGCCTTTGAACTATGGTGCTGGAGAAGACTCCTGCGAGTCCCTTGGACTGCAAGGCGATCAAACCGGTCAGTCCTAGAGGAGATCAATCCTGACTGCTCTTTAGAAGGCCAGATCCTGAAGCTAAAACTCAAATACTTTGGCCACCTAATGAGAAGGAAGGACTCACTGGAGAAGAGCCTAATGCTGGGAAAGATCGAGGGCAATAGAAGAAGGGGACGACAGAGAATGAGGTGGCTGGATGGAGTCACTGAAGCAGTAGGCGTGAGCTTAAATGGACTCCAGAAGATGGTAGAGGACAGGAAGGCCTGGAGGAATGTTGTCCATAGGGTCGCGATGGGTCGGACACGACTTCGCAGCTAACAACAACAACAACTGTACAACCCACCATTAATCATTATAAACATAAATTAGACCGTACTGAAGCCCTAAAGGCAACTGCAGCCTCTCTTTCAAACAGAATTGAAAGTGAAGCCAAAAAATTAGCTGGGGCTGGCATTAACTATGAAGCAGCATGGGATACTGAACGTGACTTGTTGCAAAGAGATGAAGGTGAGACCTGCTGGGCAAAAGCCAGCAGCCCTCCTGTGAGAGAAGATGATGTCTTTTCAGCTAGGCTTCAGAAAATGTTGGCAACCTGCAATTCACACAAAACTTTTGATGATAACCTTCCTGGAATGGGAAATCTCAATGAGTTTAAAAAGCTCCCAGAGACTATTAGTTCTCACACAGGTGCTCTCGGTCTTCCAGGCAATAATACATCTGAAGGAATATTGGGAAACCTGTCTCAAAAGCAAACATGCCCTGCTGGGCCTGAAAACAAACCTGCGGTTCTGAATGATAGTGGGAGTTCCTTAAGTGAAGGTCTACTCAGCACTGGCTTTCTCTCTGAGGAAGAAGGTGAAAAATCTAATAATCCATCCTTGAAGATTGCCGAGGCATTAAATGAAAAAGAGTTCTGTGTTGCAGATAAAACTGCTTATGAACCCATAAAAGAATTTCAGAAGGAGGCAGAAAATTATTTACCTATTTTCACACAGATTAGGAATGGTCCAAAACCATGGGAAGAACTTCTCAAGGGATGTCCACATAGTGTCATCAACATCTTTATAAAAAATTATCAGTTGTGTGGAAAAGGTGAGCAAATGCATATCTTTTGATATTTCTGATTTTTTGTTAGGTAAACAATTAAATGAATATGTGTTGAAGTCCTGTGTTCTATATGCAATACCTGAGCCTAGTTTTGCTGATATCAGTACCTGCCGATATGTACAACATTTTTAATTTGTTTTGGAAATGTTGGCTGCTATACTTTTTTGGAATGAAGTCAATCATTTGTTAAAATGTTCCACCTCTTTGCATTGCCAGAGAAAGAATCTTTTTTAGTTCTTTGTGTAGGCGTTTAGAATTTTCCGAGTTGTTTTGTATGATTGGTCTTTCGGTCATGATCATTTTACCTATTTGCATACTCTATGTTAATCTTTTTGTTGAAATGGAAATTCTTCTGAAATATTGGTTGTATTTCATTTTTCACTTTCCTCCTTCTGCCAGAATCTGAAGAACATGCAGGGCAGGGATCATCAACACATCGACCTTTACTTCCTGCCATGAGCCCTCCAGATAGTATTGCTTCTTATGAGGATGGGTTCATCTCATCACAAGGATGTGGTACATCGATGGACAAAAAGTCTACCCCTGAGCACAGGTATATATTTTTCAAACGGGTAATGAAGTTATAAAATAAGAGGGGAAAAGTTATTTTCATTGGATAATATGTGGTTATATAGATATATATATAAGTGTATAATAGCTAATGTCTCAATACTCTTAGTCTAGTATTCTTTAATGATACAAATTGCTGTCTGAAAATTCTGAATTCTCAGGTTTAAAATTTTGGTATTTCAACATTTTTGTTAGGATGTTTTAAATTGGGACTGCGACAGGTAGACCTTGACTTACAGCCAGCTTTTTAACGACCATTCCACAATAATGACTGCCTTGGAATGGATGCCTTATGACTCATAAAGCACTTCTGGCCATCAAAAACATTGCACTCCCCCCCCCGGCCCTTGGTCACATGTTCACATTTTGGGCTGTTGGCAATAGGTTGCCAAGGGCCTGGCAATCCTGTGATCAGCATTTGCAATCTTCTCTTGTCGGTTTCCCGAGAAAGCCAGGGGAGAAGCAGGCTGGGGAGACTTCAGGCGGAGGGGACGTAGGATTTGCGGTCAGTTCCCCGAGTGCACCAAGGGATTTCTCCTCTTTTCTGTGCAAGGAGAGGAAATCTTCCTGCACGCTGGAGGAATGGAGCTCAAATCCAGTGGGAATGGTAGGGAACACAGCGAACGCCTGTGGAGATTCTCAGTCAGCCAGGTGATAGTTGGTTGGAAGGTTCTTTTATCAAAAGGCAATTGGACTGTGTTTTTCTTTCTCCTTGAGGAAGAAGAAGAAAACATTTCACTTCTCATCCAAGAAGCTTCATCAGTTGTGACGATGGAGGGATAGAAGGATAGGTAGTGAACACAGTGGTCTCATGATTGTTCTTGCTGATGGAGTGAGGAGAGGGCCCAGACCTCCTGCATAAGGTGGGAGGCCTGTGCCGTCTCACTGCCTTATCGTGCCCTGGAGGCTGCAGCCCTCTCCCTGATGCTCTGCTTAACAACCGAAATCATCCTTTAATGACCACAACTGAGAAAGCTGAAATTGCAGTCGCTGAGCAAAGCGGTCATATTTAATAACCATTTCACTCAACCACCGAGATTCCAGGCCCAATTGTGGTGGTTAAACGGAAGCCTGTTTGTATACTATTTATATAAATATGGCATTATGAAATTCCAGTATAAAGCCCTTTTTGAGGATTCTGGAGCATGAGAACTCACACTTAAAGAAATAGAAACTAGTGCATGCTTTCTACCAGATTAAAGTATTCAGTATTTTTTTTTATCTTGAAGAGTTCCTGAAATGGTATAAAATTCAGAATTTTTATATTTTAAAAGCAGTTAAAATATTTGGCATGATATTATAAGAGATTATTAATATAAATTTATAAAAACCTGGAGGCCACAAGGTAATGAATGGCGGATCACCAGAGAGCACTTTTCTCTGAAGTCCGTAAATGGCATCTGCCAGGACTCACTGTAGAACTGGGGCACAGAATTCTTCCCTCAATGTGACTGTGGGGCTCCCAGGGATAGGGCCTTCTCAGTGGGTGCGCCTGCCCTTTGGAACCAGCTGCCAGTGGAGCTTAGGACTGCCCCCGACCTCCGTTCATTCCGCCGGGACCTGAAGACCTGGCTCTTCGAGCTCTCTGGCCCAGGCTGAGAATTTTAATTTTAATTTTAACTGGGGTTTTATTTGTTCAGGGACGGATATAATTTTTTTAATTGTTTTTAACTTTTGCATTTTTTGTTTTAATCACCCTGTAAACCGCCCTGAGTCCTTCTGGAAAGGGCGGTATATAAATGTAATAAATAAAAATAAAATAAAAATAAATACCCCACCAGGTAAAGAGGAGACAAATGACTCAAAACATAATGATTTGCATACATTTGATAGCTATTCAGAATCATCAAGATCAAAGGCACATTATCAGAGGTGAGACACAAAATTTATAATCACTATATTAAGTATAAATTCAACCAGGTAAGATTATTTGGTTTACTTAATTCAGGTATTGATAGCTAGTATTTATCGCGAATAGTATTTTCAGTAACCTACCATATTTTCCGGCGTATAAGACGACTGGGCGTATAAGACGACCCCCTACATTTCCTGTTAAATTATAGGGTTTGGGCTATACTCGCCGTATAAGACTACCCCTCTTCCAACGCACACCAAATAAAAATTAAAAAACATCAGATTTGATTTTAATATGGTAATTTTAATTCAAATGCTTATGACATGCAGGTGCTTAGTAGGAAAACTGTCACTTATAAACTTATAAGGCTGTTTGTCATCAAACATGTAAACATAAAACTGCAAGTGGATTAAACTAGAAGAAGAAGAAGAAGAAGAAGAAGAAGAAGAAGAAGAAGAAGAAGAAGAAGAAGAAGAAGAAGAAGAAGAAGAAGAAGAAGAAGAAGAAGAAGAAGTTGGAGGGGACCTTGGAGGTCATCTAGTCCAACCCCCTGCTAAGGCAGGAAACCCTATACCATTTCAGACAAATGGCTGTCCAGTCTCTTCTTAAAAACTTCCAGTGTTGGAGCATTCACCACTTCTGGAGGCAGGTTGTTCCACTGGTTAATTGTTCTAACTGTCAGGAAGTTTCTCCTTAGTTCTAGGTTGCTTCTCTCCTTGACTAGTTTCCATCCATTGCTTCTTGTCCTGCTTTCAGGTGCTTTGGAGAATAGCTTGGCTCCCTCTGCTTTGTGGCAGCCCCTGAGATATTGGATCACTGCTATCATGTCACCCCTCACCCTTCTCTTCGTTAAACTACACATACCCAATTCCAGCAACGTTCCCTATTTTCCTAATTCACTTTTTCACTTTTCCTAATTCACTCTAAAGCTTTCCCTGCGCAGAGCCTTAAGTAACATCAGCTGCCTGCAATTAGTGCAGGTTTGCATCCCACCAGGCTCAAGGTTGACTCAGCTTTCCATCCTTCCAAGGTAGGTAAAATTTGGACCCAGATTATTGGGGGCAATAAGCTGACTTTGTAATAATGCTGCTTGGGGGGGGGGGTGAAAGCCCTAATAAACAGGCATATACACAGAATGAAGGCTATTGCTAAGCACATTGATTTGTCCTTTAAATTGTAAGCCACCCTGAGTCTTCGGAGAAGGGCAGGATATAAATGGGATTTTTTTAAAAAAAGACCAAATGGGAGATCCGCTCCAGGTTTTCCAGCCATCCCGCCCAGTTCCTGAGTCAAATGTGTCCTTAGAGCTAAGCCGCTGCTCTGGCTACTGCCTTCCCCACCTGCCTTTCAAGTTGGGATATACTACAGCTGCTCTTCAACTTTAGAAGGAAAGAACGCCCAGACCCCAGCCTGTAAAAAATCACAGACTGCAGCTTCTTCTCCAATTGGTCCCGCTTTCCCTACACAGACTAAATGGGAGATCCGCTCCAGGTTTTCCAGCCAGCCGTGTCCCTAAATTTTCAGCACCCGGCGTATAAGACGACCCCTGACTTTTGAGAAGATTTTCATGGGTTAAAAAGTAGTCTTATACGCCGGAAACTACGGTATATCTCTTTTTGTGTATTAAAACTAGCTCAAAGTATTCTTAAACCAATTGTTATATTTATAAATTTATTATTTATAAATATAGCAATTGGTTTAATGCTTTGAGTTAGTAAACAATTCATTAAATTTATGGGGTTGTCAAATCAAAAGATTCGAGGTAGTATACAGAGTTTTTAAAAAATAATACATAACTAGAAATGCTAGCTAATTGGGGAATAAGTTTCTAAAAAGTAGTTTGCAGAAATTTTTGAATATGTAATATTTTGGACTTGAAATACCCCAATTTGGTCTTGAATGGAACAGTTACAAACTGTTGACATCTGTTTGGAGTTAAAATGAGTTTGTTTGAATTTTGAATGGTGAGATTTACAAATGAAGTAATTTGAGGAGGATGATCTTGAAAATGAGCGAGAGTTCTGGATTCCTAGTACATCTCTGACTCTTCATGTTCTCCCCAGCTGAAATTAATCAGTTTGGACAAATACTTTTAAGAAAGACAAATATCAGTTTTCACTTCTGGGAGATGATTATTTTTGCTGCTTGCACCCCTTACAGGAGCAGTTTTGCAAATGGGCTCCCTTGATAACAGATATTGACATTTTTTTCAAAATTCCTAATACACTTACAAGCCCTAAAATTATGGAAACTCCAGATCCTGAATTTTCAGGCATGAAGTATCAAGAGCAAATGGAAATTATGCAAAAGCAAAACTATGTGCTTGAGGAAATTGTTTCTCAATGGACTTTACAGTTCTTCTTAAAATAGTTTGAGCCACCGGTGTGTACATATTCTACCAGTTGTATTGTTGTTAGTTGCGAAGTCGTGTCCGACCCATCGCGACCCTATGGACAACGTTCCTCCAGGCCTTCCTGTCCTCTACCATCTTCTGGAGTCCATTTAAGCTCACGCCTACTGCTTCAGTGACTGCATCCAGCCACCTCATTCTCTGTCGTCCCCTTCTTCTCTTGCCCTCAATCTTTCCCAGCAATAGGCTCTTCTCCAGTGAGTCCTTCCTTCTCATTAGGTGGCCAAAGTATTTGAGTTTTAGCTTCAGGATCTGGCCTTCTAAAGAGCAGTCAGGGTTGATCTCCTCTAGGACTGACCGGTTTGATCGCCTTGCAGTCCAAGGGACTCGCAGGAGTCTTCTCCAGCACCATAGTTCAAAGGCTTCAATTCTTTGGCGCTCAGCCTTTCTTATGGTCCAACTTTCACTGCCATACATTGCAACTGGGAAGACCATAGCCTTGACTATACGCACTTTTGTTGACAGGTTGATGTCTCTGCTTTTTAGTGTGCTGTCTAGATTTGCCATTGCTTTCCTCCCGAGGAGCAAGCATCTTTTAATTTCTTGGCTACAGTCCCCATCTGCAGTGATCTTGGAGCCCAGGAAAATAAAATCTGTCACTACCTCCATTTCTTCCCCATCTATTTGCCAGGAATTGAGAGGGCCAGATGCCATGATCTTGGTTTTCTTAATGTTTAGTTTCAACCCACGTTTTGCACTCTCCTTCTTCACTCGCAACAAGAGGCTCTTTAGTTCCTCTTCACTTTCTGCCATTAGAGTGGTATCATCTGCATATCTTAGGTTGTTGATGTTTCTTCTGGCAATCTTAATTCCAACTTTTGATTCCTCTAGCCCTGCCTTTCTCATGATGTGCTCTGCATATAAGTTAAATAGGCAAGGCGACAGTATACAGCCTTGCCGGACTCCTTTCCCAATTTTGAACCAATCAGTGGTTCCGTGTCCAGTTCTCACTGTTGCTTCTTGGTCCGCATATAGGTTTCTCAAGAGACAAATAAGATGGTCTGGTACGCCCATCTCTTTAAGGACTTGCCACAGTTTGTTATGATCCACACAATCAAAGGCTTTAGCATAGTCAATGAAGCAGAAGTAGATGTTTTTCTGGAACTCTCTAGCTTTCTCCATGATCCAGCGTATGTTAGCAATTTGATCTCTAGTTCCTCTGCCTCTTCGAAATCCTGCCTGTACTTCTGGTAGTTCTCGATCCACATACTGCTGGAGTCTAGCTTGTAGAATTTTAAGCATAACTTTACTAGCATGTGAAATGAGCGCAATGGTGCGATAGTTTGAACATTCTTTGGCACTGCCTTTCTTTGGAATTGGAATGTAAACTGATCTTTTCCAATCCTGTGGCCACTGTTGAGTTTTCCAAATTTGCTGGCAAATTGAGTGTAGCACTTTTACTGCATCGTCTTTTAAGATTTTGAATAGCTCAGCTGGAATACTGTCACCTCCACTAGCTTTGTTGTTGCTCAGCTTTTCTAAGGCCCACTTCACTTCACATTCTAGGATGTCTGGCTCGAGGTCAGTGACCACCTCATTGTGATTATCAGGGATGTTAAGCTCATTCTTGTATAGTTCTTCTGTGTAATTTTTCCACCTCTTCTTAATCTCTTCTGCCTCTGTTAGGTCCCTGCCATTTTGGTCCTTTATCATGCCCATTTTTGCATGAAACGTTCCTTTCATCTCTCCAATTTTCTTGAAAAGATCTCTGGTCCTCCCTATTCTATTGTTTTCTTCTATTTCTTTGCATTGTTCATTTAAGAAGGCATTCTTATCTCTTCTAGCTATTCTTTGGAATTCTGCATTTAATTGGGTATATCTTTCTTTTTCTCCCTTGTCGTTCACTTCCCTCCTTTCCTCAGCTATTTGCAAAGCTTCCTCAGACAGCCATTTTGCTTTCTTGCATTTCTTTTTCTTTGGGATGATTTTGGTTGCTACCTTTTGTACAATGTTGCGAACCTCTGTCCATAGTTCTTCAGGCACTCTGTCTATCAGATCTAATTCCTTAAATCTATTTGTCACCTCTACTGTATATTGAACAGGGATATGATTTAATTCATACCTGACTGGCCTAGCACTTTTCCCTACTTTCTTTAATTTAAGCCTAAACTTTGCAACAAGAAGCTCATGGTCTGAGCCACAGTCAGCTCCTGGTCTTGTTTTTACTGACTGTATAGAGCTTCTCCATCTTTGGCTGCAGAGCATATAGTCAATCTGATTTCTTTTTTTTCTTTTTTTTTATTGAAAAGTTTTTCAATACATTTTATCTTTAACAAAACAACCCCCCCACCTCCCCTTCCCAACCCAACCCAGCCCTCCCCCCTCCCCTTCCCCCTCCCCGACTTCCCAGAGCTGAATACAAGGTATAAAAGTAAAAAAGAATCATAAACTACCATATGCTAACAACAATAAACTATTAGGTCTATCGCACTTTAGCTCTTAAAAAATGACTACAAGCAATATAAATGTCACATCGATACTTATTCAAATGCTAAATGAAACTTTTTAGTCCCATATTTATTCTGGATGTAATCAATCCATTTTTTCCACTCCAGGATATATCGTTGTTGCGAATGGTCTTTCAAATACGCCGAGATCTTTGCCATTTCCGCCAGGTTAGAAACTTTTAAAGTCCATTCCTCTATAGTCGGCAGTTCTTCCTTCTTCCAATATTGCCCTACTAAAAGTCTTGCTGCCGTAATTAAGTTCAACATCAAGTTAGTGTCCACAACAGTAATATCAGTAATAATACCCAGTAAAAACAATTGCGGACAAAACTTTATCCTTTTCTTAAATATCTTCTGCATATTCCACCAGATTTTAATCCAAAATGCTTTAACCTTTTTACAGGTCCACCATATGTGAAAATACGTTGCGTCTTCGCCACCACACCTCCAACATTTAGGCTGGTAGTTCGGATACATACTTGCTAGCTTTTTGGGATCTAAATGCCACCTATAAAACATTTTATAAAAATTCTCTCTTAGATTTTGGGCTTGCGTAAATTTTACATTTCTCACCCAGATCTTTTCCCAAGTATCCATTGTAATAACTTCTTGAATATTCTGAGCCCACTTTATCATGCAATCTTTAACAAGTTCTGTTTCTGAATCAATTCCTATCAATGCAAGATATATCCTTTTAATATGTGCTGGACCTTGATTTCTAATTTGCTTTACCAAATTTTCATCAGTCATTGAAAAACCAATTTTCTGGTCTTCTTTCCACCTGGCCTGTAGTTGCCCATGCTGAAACCAGGTTTGAACAATCTTTTCTCCTCGCAAAAAGTTATACGGCTTCAAACGCCATACATTCCTCTCCAAACTTAAAATTTCCTTATATGTAGTCACATCATGTTTAAACCCAACATTTATGTTTTCTATTGCGTGTTTCGGTATTGCCCATAAAGGTATCTTATAATTTAACTTATATCTATACTTTTTCCAAACTCGCAACAAAGCATGTCTTAAAATATGCACCTTAAACACATTATCTACCTTCTTATCATACAATAAATATGCATGCCAACCAAATAACAAATCATAACCTTCAAGATTTAATAATCTCCCTT
Organism: Vipera berus; assembly: GCF_964194415.1. Lineage (NCBI taxonomy): Eukaryota > Metazoa > Chordata > Lepidosauria > Squamata > Viperidae > Vipera > Vipera berus. The sequence goes on from NC_138204.1 coordinate 111,018,803, forward strand.
GTGTTAAGTTAGTCCAATCACTTATCGCTGACAATGCAGCAGCTTCATAGTATAATTTAAGGTTGGGCATTTTAAGACCACCTCTTTCACGCATATCCTGCATAATCTTAAATTTAACTCGTGGCCTTTTCCCTGCCCAAACAAATTTATTAATACCCTTTTGCTATTCCTCCAAATTTGAATCCTTTTTAAGAATAGGTATCATTTGAAATAAAAATAGAAATTTCGGCAAAACATTCATTTTCACTGCTGCAATTCTTCCCAATAATGACAATTGTATTTTTTTCCAGCTGTCCAATTCTTTTTGAACTTTACCCCATAGCTTTTCATAATTATTTTTATATAACTTTGCATTTGAGGGTGACAAATATACCCCCAAATATTTAACCCTTTTGACAATTTCAAATCCAGTTAACCCTTCTAAAACAGCCTTTTGTGATACTGTCATGTTCTTAGACAGCATTTTAGTTTTTTGTATATTAACCTTGAATCCAGAAACTTTCCCATATTGCATTATTATCTCCATCAATTCTACAACAGAATTTTCTGGCTGGGTCACCGTAACAACCAGATCGTCTGCAAACGCCCTCAATCTATAATCCTGATCTCTTATTTGAATTCCCTTGATTTTTTCCGAATTCCGTATTTTAAGCAATAATATCTCCAATGTTAAAACAAATAATAAAGGTGATAACGGACACCCCTGCCTTGTGCCCTTTTCAATATTGCATACTTTGGTCAGACTGTTATTTACTATTATACGGGCTGTTTGCTTTTGATATAATGCCCTAATTGGTTGTAAAAATTTATCCCCAAAATTCATTTTATCTAATACTTTCATCAAGAATTGCCAATCCAATTGATCAAAGGCTTTTTCAGCGTCCAAAAAAATCAGCGCTGCAGGGATCTGGTTGTTTCTTTCCAGAAATTCCAACAAATCAACTATATGCCTCACGTTATTTTTCATTTGTCTACCACTTATAAACCCAGTTTGGTCACCATGAATTACCTGTTGCAGTACCCTCATTAGTCTGTTAGCTAAAACCTTAGCAAATATCTTGTAGTCTGTATTCAAAAGTGATATTGGTCTATAGTTTCTTGCTTGGGTGACATCCTGATCTTCCTTCGGAATCAAAGAAATGAAAGCAGTTTTCCAAGACGGAGGCACCCCTCCTCCCCTTTGAATTATCTGAAACAATTCCCTTAATGGCTTTATCATCTCAGACTGTAAATTTTTATAATACACAGCAGTCAATCCATCCGTGCCTGGCGCTTTGCCCACTTTCAATTGTTTAATTGCCAAAAGAATTTCTTCCTCAGTTATCAGTTGATTCATATCTTCCTTTTGTTCTTGTGTAAGGACCAGAATACTAGCGTTCCTCAAATATACATCAATATCTGCTTCATTAATCTTATCTCTAGCATATAATTTAGAATAAAAATCAACAAAGGTTTTCTTAATAAGGTTCTGTTGATACACAACCTTACCCTTATGTTCTATTTTGTCTATATTAGAAGCTCTTTGCTTCTTCCTTAACATATAAGCTAACCATCTACCTGGTTTATTGGCATTACAAAAAGTATTATGTCTAGCAAACCATAAATTAGTTGCTACCTGATCAGCCATTAACTTATCAAACTGTCCCCTTAATAAATTAATAACCTCTTTAATCTTCACATCCGATGGATTCAAAATTAGGGCCTTTTCTTTTTCCCTAATTTCATTCTCTAATTCTTTCCTCCTAAATTCCAAATTACGTCTGTACTTATTATTCATATATATTAACACACCTCTCATATAAGCCTTACTAGCATCCCAAACCATTTCCATAGAAGTACCCTTATTCATATTAATTTCAAAAAAGACCTTCATCTGTTTTTTACATTCTTCCACATTTTCCTGATTTCTAAACAGGTTCTCATTTAGACGCCAGGAGCGCCTATCTCTGTTATCCTTATCAATCTCTAGCCAGACTGGACTATGGTCAGACATAGTTCTTGGACAAATCTTTATCTTCTTAATCCTAGAAAAGAAATCATTAGTAATTAATATAAAGTCAATCCTAGAAAAAGATTGATGTCTGTCAGAAAAAAAAGTATAACCCTTTTCTTGTAAGTTTCTTTCTCTCCAAATATCTCGCAGCTCCAAATCATCCATCATCTCAAAAAAGGATTTAGGCAATTTAGCATGACTTGGAGTACTTCTAAAAGAACCACTCTTGTCCATTTGTACATTCAAGACACCATTCCAGTCTCCCATAAAAATAAAAGATTTGTAATCCAATTGAGTGATCTTGCTGTGTAATAAACTATAAAAGTCTGCTTGTTGTTGATTAGGAGCATATAATCCAACCAAAAGCGTTTTTTTGCCTTCTATTAACAAATCTATTATAACATATCTTCCTTGTTTATCTGCTTCAATTAACTCTGCTGTAATAGTATTCTTGACATAAATAACCACTCCATTTTTCTTATTCATTGCAGAAGCAATACATTGTGTGCCCAATCTTGAATTTAATAAGTACTTTTGGTCCATAACTCTAATATGTGTTTCTTGTAAGCAAATAACATCAGTCTTAAATTGTTTTAAATATTGAAAGATTTTCTTTCTCTTCTGTGGTGAATTTAAGCCATTGACATTCCAAGTTAGAAGCTTAGTCGCCATCCTTAGCGACCCGAAGCTTTTGGAGCGCGTCTTCCAGGATCCTCTTAACATTCTTAGGCCGCACCCCTCCCACAGCTTCGCAATAGGTACACTTTGGAGGTTCCATAACTTTCTGCTGGTCTTGTTCTTGCTCTCGTCTCATTCGTCTCAAAGCAGCACGCGTCATCCTCTGGTCTCTTGCTTCTTCCGATGATACTGAAATTTGATCCACTCCTGTAGCTTTCTCATCTGTCTGCATTGTTCCTTCCGCACCTTGAGGCTTTCCCTCGCCATTCTTCTTTGTAGATTCCAAAGGTGGTATGGGGGTTGCTTTTAAAACATTACTATAAAAATCACATGCTTGCATCACTGTAATAAGACGATGTCTCGTGCCTTCATACATCACCAATCTGATTTCTGTGTTGACCGTCTGGTGATGTCCATGTGTAGAGCCGTCTCTTGGGTTGTTGGAAAAGAGTTTGCTATGACCATCGTATTCTCTTGACAAAATTCTATCAGCCTGTGCCCTGCTTCATTTTGTACTCCAAGGCCAAACTTGCCTGTTATTCCGGTTATCTTTTGGATTCCTACTTTAGCATTCCAATCCCCCATGATGATAAGGACATCATTTTTTGGTGTTAGTTCTATAAGGTGCTGTAGGGCTTCATAGAACTGGTCAATTTCATCCTCTTCAGCACTGGTGGTTGGGGCATAGACTTGGACTACTGTGATATTGAATGGTTTGCCTTGGATTCGAACTATGAATGTAAACTTTTACTGACTTTCAGAGGTATACGTGGGGACTTGCTTTCCTATTTCTTTACATGAGAAGCATAGGTTATTATACGAGATGATGGAATACCTTGGATTATATACTCTTACTTGACAAACAATTTCTACTATAAAGACCACCTATAACATGTGAAATAGATGTCCCATACCTAGCTATAAAAACAAAAAAAACTATTTTTAACGTTTGATTCTAAAGTCTTCAATTTGGGTCCTTTCCATGTTGAAATCAATACACAAAACCATTCTTTCAGCTTGTGCCAAAATAAGCTGCAACATAAAGGAACAAGATGCCAGCTTAAATATGCAAACCCAGATTTTGACTATAACCAAAGAACTAACAATGCAGAAAATAACAGGAGAAGTGGAACAACTAAACACTAAGACCATCAAGCAGGAGGAGCCATAACACAGCTATGGGATCCATGTCTTTGACTCCTCAGCCATTTATGTCATCTACTGTACAACCCACCATTAATCATTATAAACATAAATTGGACCGTATTGAAGCCCTAAAGGCAACTGCAGCCTCTCTTTCAAACAGAATTGAAAGTGAAGCCAAAAAATTAGCTGGGGCTGGCATTAACTATGAAGCAGCATGGGATACTGAACGTGACTTGTTGCAAAGAGATGAAGGTGAGACCTGCTGGGCAAAAGCCAGCAGCCCTCCTGTGAGAGAAGATGATGTCTTTTCAGCTTGGCTTCAGAAAGTGTTGGCAACCTGCAATTCACACACAACTTTTGATGATAACCTTCCTGGAATGGGAAATCTCAATGAGTTTAAAAAGCTCCCAGAGACTATTAGTTCTCACACAGGCGCTCTCGGTCTTCCAGGCAATAATACATCTGAAGGAATATTGGGAAACCTGTCTCAAAAGCAAACATGCCCTGCTGGGCCTGAAAACAAACCTGCGGTTCTGAATGATAGTGGGAGTTCCTTAAGTGAAGGTCTACTCAGCACTGGCTTTCTCTCTGAGGAAGAAGGTGAAAAATCTAATAATCCATCCTTGAAGATTGCCGAGGCATTAAATGAAAAAGAGTTCCGTGTTGCAGATAAAACTGCTTATGAACCCATAAAAGAATTTCAGAAGGAGGCAGAAAATTATTTACCTATTTTCACACAGATTAGGAATGGTCCAAAACCATGGGAAGAACTTCTCAAGGGATGTCCACATAGTGTCATCAACATCTTTATAAAAAATTATCAGTTGTGTGGGAAAGGTGAGCAAATGCAAACCTTTTGATATTTCTGATTTTTTGTTAGGTAAACAATTAGATGAATATGTGTTGAAGTCCTGTGTTCTATATGCAATACCTGAGCCTAGTTTTGCTGATATCAGTACCTGCCGATATGTACATTTTTAATTTGTTTTGGAAATGTTGGCTGCTATACTTTTTTGGAATGAAGTCAATCATTTGTTAAAATGTTCCACCTCTTTGCATTGCCAGAGAAAGAATCTTTTTTAGTTCTTTGTGTAGGCGTTTAGAATTTTCCGAGTTGTTTTGTATGATTGGTCTTTCGGTCATGATCATTTTACCTATTTGCATACTCTATGTTAATCTTTTTGTTGAAATGGAAATTCTTCTGAAATATTGGTTGTATTTCATTTTTCACTTTCCTCCTTCTGCCAGAATCTGAAGAACATGCAGGGCAGGGATCATCAACACATCGACCTTTACTTCCTGCCATGAGCCCTCCAGATAGTATTGCTTCTTATGAGGATGGGTTCATCTCATCACAAGGAAGTGGTACATCGATGGACAAAAAGTCTACACCTGAGCACAGGTATATATTTTTCAAACGGGTAATGAAGCTATAAAATAAGAGGAAAAAGTTATTTTCATTGGATAATATGTGGTTTATATATATATATAAGTGTATAATAGCTAATGTCTCAATACTCTTAGTCTAGTATTCTTTAATGATACAAATTGCTGTCTGAAAATTCTGAATTCTCAGGTATAAAATTTTGGTATTTCAACATTTTTGTTAGGATGTTTTAAATTGGGACTGCGACAGGTAGACCTTGACTTACAGCCAGCTTTTTAACGACCATTCCACAATAATGACTGCCTTGGAATGGATGCCTTAGATGGAAACAACCACCTTCGGCTCAATCCTGGTAAGCACAAGTGACTTTGAATTTTAGGATTCCCTAGTGCTGGGGACCTTCCATCTCTTGTTTTGGATGGGTTGCACTGCCTCAGACAGATCCTATGTGCAGTCTGGGGGTCGTGTGGGACTCATAGCTCTTGACTGATGAATAGGTAGCAGCTGTGGCTAAGGGGCCTTGTGTACAGCTTTATGTTAGGTGCCAGTTGCACCTGGGTCATTTTTGTGAGAGAATGTCATCTGTCAGGAGGGGAGATTTCCTGCTATGGCATCCATCCCCTAGAAATTAGACTTACCCAAAGCACTAAAAACCTGGCTTTGCCAGCAAGCATGGGCCCTGATAGCATGGGTAAGCTCATCTCACAGTTAATTTGGGAGGGGTTGAGTGTCCTCAGCTGCTATTTTTATGCTATTTTTGTTTGGTATACATTCTGATTGTTTCAGTTGGTTTTTTTTTAATCCCAAACAAGTGATGAGCAACCTATACATTAATAAAATAAGTATGTGTTTTGCTGGTTATTTTTCTTCAATCTTTAGAAATACAAGTGTCTGTCTGTCTGTCTGTCTGTCTGTCTGTCTGTCTGTCTGTCTGTCTGTCTATCTATCTATCTATCTATCTATCTATCTATCTATCTATCTATCTATCTATCTATCTATCTGTAATGTATTGGCCTTTTACATGCTGTAAGTGTTTGCTTATGTTATACTGCTTGCTAATTGCTTAATTCAATTGCTAAGTGTTTAGTTCACCTGTATGCTTGTAACGGTTGCCGGCCCGGCCCAGACTGGTTGTCTCCAGCCAGCTAATTAGGTCTTTGGGCAGGAAACCACTGCTTTAAACCTATTGGTCGCCGCCTATCGGCCAACCTTATAGCTACACAGCAGCTCCTATGTTGCTTCTGTTATGTTCTGACATTCAGTAAAGCCTGTTGCTGTTTGAACCTCCTGTCTCCCTCAATGCCTGCAAAGAACCAGCTACACAACACTATCTATTTAAAAAATCTAGTTTTATGGTAGTTACTACACATTTAAAGAAACAGACCTAAAACTGTCAAAGAATAAAGGTCATGGAGTTGCCCAAATATGACAGAAAGGAGTTAAATAAGGGCACTTGGGAACCAGGAAAATATTTATAGAAACTTGCTTTTCCCAGGCTGAGGATAGCATTTTTCAAAACCAGATTTAATATCTTACCATCTAGTGTTGGAAGATAAATTCGCCAAAACCCCATTAAACAAGTCCACCTACCCATGTGGTGACAAAGAGATTGAAGCCATTTCTCACATATTATTACACTATAAATTATACAAGGCTATTAGGCCTACTTATATTCTGCTCTTAATATCTAAATTCCCAGGAAAGCTAAACAACTTCTCTGTGAATCACCTTCTAGAAGATTTGAAACCCTTCATTACAGCAGTTGCTCAATAGCCAATTTTTGTGTTGCTGCAATAAAAATAAGGCATAACTGGTCCCAAGAATAATGATGTCTGATATAATTCCATTTGTACATTCTGCTGTTGTATTATTTTGTTTTAGATGCCATGCAGTTCTATTTCAGACTATCTTAGATTTATACTTGCACAGTTCATTAATATATATATTATTAAAGTAGCATATAGTACATTTTTCTTAAGAGATATTCTGCCTAAATAAAATTGAAGTAGGAACCTGCAATGATAAAGATTGATAAGACTTACGTGAGGAAAATAGCTGCATGACATTAACCTATTATTCCTAAGTCCTATACTTGGACATCTCCAAAAGGACAACAGCACATTCAAACAGATTATATTTTATGTAGCAAGAGACGGAACAGGAATATGTGGAAATGTAAAATACTGCCAGGTGGTGGCTTCGGATCTGTCCATAAGCTATTAACGGTAGAAATATACCTCAAACTCAGCGGTGGGATTCAGCAGAACCAGTAGCTAATTTTTTGTTGCCCAGGCCCAGAATGGACTTCCGGAAGCGGCATCCACACAGAGAACTGGTTGGTCACGTATTTGAATTCAATCACTGCTCAGACCGAAAAAGATTATGGGAGACCCAATCCCAGTTAGATATAACCTAGAAGAATATAAGAGAAAGATTAGAAAGAGATTCAAATATTGGACTTAGCACACAGAGGAATATGTGGGAAGATGTTCAAGTGCTTATAAAAGAGGAAGTTGGAAGCACATAATAAGAGCTAGAATGGAATGTCAAACACATTGGCTATCAAAGCAAACTATAGAAATAACTAAGAAAGAGGATGGTCCTAAGAAAAACTAGGAGATTCAGAGAAAACTATGCAATCTTCAGATGATAGATGAAAAGAAATAAAAAGATAGCTCTGAACTCTTTATTGTGTAGTGTAGACAATAGAAGAAAATAACTGAGTGGGATGGAGTCACTGAAGCAGTAGGCGTGAGCCTAAATGGACTCCAGAAGATGGTAGAGGACAGGAAGGCCTGGAGGAACGTTGTCCATTGGGTTGCGATGGGTCGGACACGACTTCGCAACTAACAACAACAACAAACTGAGTGGGAGAACAAGAAACTTGTAAGGAAATTAAGTAGACATCACAAAGTGTTTATTTGCAAAGCATAATCTTTATGTCCTGGTTGGTGGGATGCAATATATTGACTTATAAAGTGGTCTCTGAACTAGAGATCATAACTGGCATAGAATATCATGAGCATGCTAGGGATTTTGTTGGGTTTTGGCGTGATATAAAATAGGAAATGCTATATGTAGCACACATAATTAAACTAGAAATTTAGTTGGTACTCTTTTTTAATTGAACAGTATTATGTAAAAGTAGTAGTCCAATAATCCAGCATTTTACTTGTCACCATTATAAAATTGCAAAGTACATGTTATACAAAATCAACAATTTCAGATTCCCATTACAGCACAGTGTTTATTTCACAAACTCCCTTCTTGTTCTTTTATGGTACCTGTAGTTTTAATTGAGTTATTTAATAGGATTACAGTGCAGTTTATTGTAATATGGTGATGGAGTATGGCAAGCAAAAAGGAAGATTCTGACTTTCCATTTGCTATTCAACTATAATAGCATCAAAACCTTTGTCTTAGTATTAATGTGAAATTGAAGGAACATGTATAATTAGGGTGACAAGTCAAGATAATAAGAGAACATAATGTTATGATCAGGGCAAATAGGATCTATCTATCTCAACAGAGGCTTGCTTGATTGGGAGATTAGCTAGACCTGAGCATCTATTCTTGACTGCACATCAACATAATAAAGCATTTTAAAGGAATACACAATTTTTCTTTTGAAAATCTATTACACTTAACTAGAAAACAACAAGAATCATAATCTTAGGGCTGAATTTCTGCTGGTTTAAAGAAACATGTTAACCTGGTTTCCAAGCCTGGTCTCTGGCTGTGCCAATCACTATTATAATCAATTGCTTGCACAACATGCCAACATTCTTTCCAGATTCCCTCAGTAGTTTTCCCACTGTAATCTATAGTTATAGGCAAATTGCCTGTATTGTTCCTGAAAACTATCTGGAAGCAATTCACAATTTCTCCTACGATTTTTCCTATAGACCTTGCCTACCGACCAGTACAGCCCTGCTTAGTTGTTTGACAGCAACGAATTCAGGGAGGGATTAACCAAAAATCCAGAAGTTCAATTTGTCCTAAAGAAGGCAGATATTTGGAAAAAAATCATCCAAGTTCTTTGAAATTTGCTGTCTGCTGAGCTTTGCTGGCAATAATTTGCAACTATTTTAACTGCCAACCTTGATGTGCACATAAATCTATTTCTTTAATAAACATTTGAACTGCATGCTTTTTTTAAATCCGCAGTGGTCATTCTTTCAAAATGGTAAAGCTTTTGAACCTTGATCTGTTCAAAGAAACAGAGAAAGAGGGGGAAGAGTCCTTGCCCAGAGCCCAAGAACAATGGGGGGTGGGTGGGTGTAATCTGGGAAATAATAAACCAATGGTAGGCAAAGAAAAGAGAACATCTATTTAGGATTTCTAATAAACAAGAGTGCTAACTCCCACACCGCACAGTCTTAATTTTCCTTCATCCTGGCTTTCTTATTCTGTGAAGGCCTGTCAATTATTTTTGCTTCCTTCTGTCCAGGCTGCAGGAGTGCACAAGCAATTGCAACCCTTAAAAAAACCAAACCGTAACTGCAAGCAGCAGCGTTTCTCTCCCACGTCCCACAACACCCCCACCCCCATCCTTCCAAAAGCCTGCAGCACCCAGGATGCTTTTCTTCTCCCTAGATCAGGGGTACTCGGCTCTTTTATGACTCATGGACTTCAACTCCCAGAATTCCTGAGCCAGCCACACTGAGGGGAAAGGGAGAGGTTTCCATGCTGAGCCATTGTGGCTCAGGAATTCAATTTCCTTGCGCCTGCCTGCGTCACCTGCCCAACACCTCTCTCTGCGAAGAACAGCTCTCGAACACTAAGGAGGGAGAGGGAGCGGCGGGACTACGAACCCCACAATGCAGCGGGAGCCAGGACGCGCCTGCGTGGGATGGCGCGCTCTCGGGAAGCGGGTGAGTTTGAAGCTGCAAGACGAGCTCCATGGAAACCGGGCCGCGGGACATCAGGGTCTCCTGGGCTCCCGGAAAGCGGGTGAGGAGGGCGGCTTACAGGGTCAGGCGGAAGAGCTGCAGGGCGTGGGGGAGAGAAAGCAATAAAGGTTGACTCCAGGCTCCTTTTCGATCCTCCGAAGCTGCCGCCGTGCTAACTAATCGCTCTTTGGTCATTTCTAGGACTTAAGATCCGCCCTTGCCCGTCCGGCCTGTCTGCTCTTGTCGAGGCCGAAAGAGCTGCCTTTGTAAGTGAAGATGACCGGCGTTGAATCTGGAGCCTCCAGTTGCACGCAGGCTTGATGACTGAGATGCGGATCCTCCCTTGGTAAATCAGCTTGGAAGGGAGGGGGGATGTCCCATGCACGGACTCCGCTCTAAAATGATGGCCCGTGGCATGGAGGAGGACTTTCCTCATCCGTCTGTTGCCATTTCCCTGAGCCTTGAGTCCTGATGTGGAGAGTAAGCGCTCTCTTCTTTCTGGCAACATCTTTAATCATGTTTTCAGCTGCTCTTTATTAACGGTAGCAATAGCACAGGGGTAGGCAACCTTGGCTCAGGAATTCTGGGAGTTGAAGTCCACGAGTCATAAAAGAGCCAAGGTTGCCTATCCCTGCAATAGCACTTAGACTTATGTACCGCTTCATGGTGCTTTTTACGGCACTCTCCAGGTTGTGTTCCTGATGGCAAGGCCAGGCTGTCTACTGGATTTACAAAGAACTAAAAAAGATTCTTTCTCTGGCAATGCAAAGAGGTGGAACATTTTAACAAATGATTGACTTCATTCCAAAAAAGTATAGCAGCCAACATTTCCAAAACAAATTAAAAATGTTGTACATATCGGCAGGTATTGATATCAGCAAAACTAGGCTCAGGTATTGCATATAGAACACAGGACTTCAACACATATTCATTTAATTGTTTACCTAACAAAAAATCAGAAATATCAAAAGGTTTGCATTTGCTCACCTTTCCCACACAACTGATAAGATTTTGTAAAGATGTTGATGACACTATGTGGACTTCCCTTGACAAGTTCTTCCCATGGTTTTGGACCATTCCTTAACTGTGTGAAAATAGGTAAATAATTTTCTGCCTCCTTCTGAAATTCTTTTATGGGTTCATAAGCAGTTTTATCTGCAACACAGAACTCTTTTTCATTTAATGCCTCAGCAATCTTCAAGGATGGATTATTAGATTTTTCGCCTTCTTCCTCAGAGAGAAAGCCAGTGCTGAGTAGACCTTCACTTAAGGAACTCCCACTATCATTCAGAACCGCAGGTTTGTTTTCAGGCCCAGCAGGGCATGTTTGCTTTTGAGACAGGTTTCCCAATATTCCTTCAGATGTATTATTGCCTGGAAGACCGAGAGCACCTGTGTGAGAACTAATAGTCTCTGGGAGCTTTTTAAACTCATTGAGATTTCCCATTCCAGGAAGGTTATCATCAAAAGTTGTGTGTGAATTGCAGGTTGCCAACATTTTCTGAAGCCTAGCTGAAAAGACATCATCTTCTCTCACAGGAGGGCTGCTGGCTTTTGCCCAGCAGGTCTCACCTTCATCTCTTTGCAACAAGTCACGTTCAGTATCCCATGCTGCTTCATAGTTAATGCCAGCCCCAGCTAATTTTTTGGCTTCACTTTCAATTCTGTTTGAAAGAGAGGCTGCAGTTGCCTTTAGGGCTTCAATACGGTCCAATTTATGTTTATAATGATTAATGGTGGGCAGTGGCGTAGCGTGGGGGGTGCAGGGGGGGCCAGCCGCACCGGGCGCAACATCTGGGGGGGCGCTCGCACTCGCAGCTCTCTGCCCCTGCCTGGCTCACTCACTCTCTCTCACTGCAGTGCTGGCTGTGCGAATCCGATCCGAGCCGCCGGGTCGCCGCCCACTGTGGAGGGGGTTAGGGGGCGCAAATTACTTGCCTTGCCCCGGGTGCTGACAACCCATGCTACGCCTTGATGGTGGGTTGTACAGTAGATGACATAAATGGCTGAGGAGTCAAAGACATGGATCCCATAGCTGTGTTATGGCTCCTCCTGCTTGATGTTACAGATTCAAAATCCTTTTGCAAGATACCCATGTTATCCAAAGATAAAAGCTGAGAGAAAAGAGCTCCATTCAAAACAGATTTTGAGCAAGGAACCTGTGCTACTGAATTCAGCTTCTCTGGATGAATCCTTAAAGGCTCCAGTGTATTATCCCTGTAAATAATCCATTGAATTGTCATTAGTTTACAGAAATAAAGTTTAGACATTTAATTATAAAATAGTCACCTGTAGTAAGAATTGATGGTGGCCAAGGGTTTAAGTATTTTGGAGGAATGGCTTCAGTGAAGAGGGCAATGAAAATTATGTGGATTGTTGATCAGTTGTTCTTTTGGGCAGGAAGTTCCTTAATTTTTTAAAACTGGATTTGGTTTTTATTGATACACAAGGGTGTCCATTATCCCCATTATTATTTATCTTAAATCTGGAAGTGTTGAACAGGAATGTTGGACAGGATCCAGAAATCAAAGGAATGGAGATAAAAGATGAAAAGTACAAACTACAAGCATTTGCAGATGACTTGGTCTTTATATTGGACGATCTGTTAGAGACAAGTCCTAATATTAGCAAAGATTGAAGAATTTGGAGAATTAGCAGGACTGAAAATCAATAGAGAAAAGACTAAAGTTATAGTTTAAAACCTCACAGATAACCAAAAAAAACTATCAGAAAAAAACAGACCTTCAAGTACTTAAGAAAGTTAAATACCTGGAAATATATTTAACAGCAGGGTGTGCAACAATAAAAGAAGATAATTATGTAAAATTATTAAAACAAATAAAACTAGACTTGGAAAAATGGAAAAATCTACAACTATCAATCTTGGGAAGAATAGCGACTGTGAAAATGAACATTTACCAAAACTACTTTATTTCAAACAATACCGATAAAAATTGACAAAAAAAATTTCAATGAATTAAGTACATCGATATTGAAATTTATCTGGCAAGGAAAAAAAGCTAGAATCAGACTGAAAATGTTACAAGAAGCAAAAGAAAATGGACGGTTTGGGCTACCAGACTGGGTCTTGCAACCACACTAACATGGTTAAAAGAATTGAGCTAGCATGGTGGCCACATCTGCAAATGCAAATGAGATATGAGAAAGATGCAAAAATATATGGTTTTAACAAAGACCAGAAAGCGTTAGACCAGATACTATTGTCATCAGATGACAAATTGATTATGAAACTGTACAGCTTTCTATAGTTATGAGAAAGACTCTTTGTCCTCAGGAGTCCACCATCGTCCAAATAGCCGGATGTGAATCCCTCCTCCTGAGATGTGGTCCTAGGGCGCTGCTAGGCTTACTGCTGGTATACATTCCGCCTAGTCGCACAACAACGGCCCTGCCTGAGCTTCTCGATATCCTCTCGGGGCTGGTGGTTGAATTCCCCAAGTTTATAGTTTTGGGTGATTTCAATCTACCATCCCTGGGAGGATCATCTGAGTTAGCCCGAGAGTTCATGGCTTCCATGACGGCCATGGACCTGATACAAGTAATTCGGGACCCGACTCATGTGGGGGGCCACACGCTTGATTTGGGTTTTCTATCTAGACCACAGGTCTGCAACCCGCGGCTCCGGAGCCACATACGGCTCTTTCAGCCGTCCCCTGCGGCTCCCAGTCCTCTGCCATGTGCAGTCCAAAAAAAAAAGTGGGACTAAAAAAGTTCAACCAATCAATTCAAATATGCAGGGTAGGGGCATATCTCGCCTTGGCTCCACTCTTCAAACCCTGTTCTGCGCATGCACGCATGTACGCGCATGTGCACACATTTTTTGCGGCTCCCAGTTTTTCCTTTTGTGAGGGAACCGGTTCCGAGTGGCTCTTTCACTGTTTCAGGTTGCTGATCCCTGATCTAGACAGTGGTTAGATGATCTTGGTGGGGGTTCCCCAATTATTACACCCCTGTCATGGACCGATCATCATCTCCTGAGGCTGGTCTTCTACTATGCCACCCCCCGTTGTGGAGTTGTGGAACCATCAAGATGGTTCCGCCCCAGGCGCTTAATGGACCCTGAGAAGTTCCAGGCAGCACTGGGGTCTCCACCTGCCTCCTTTGCTCACAGCTCGGTTGATGCCTTAGTGCAGGGGTCAGCAACCTGAAACAGTGAAAGAGCCACTCAGAACCAGTTCCCTCACAAAAGGAAAAACTGGGAGCCGCAAAAAATGTGTGCACATGCACGTACATGCGCGCATGCGCAGAACAGGGTTTGACTGAAGAGTGGAGCCAAGGCGAGATATGCACCTACCCTGCATATTTGAATTGATTGGTTGAACTTTTTTAGTCCCACTTTTTGGGGGGGGGACTGCACATGGCAGAGGACTGGGAGCCGCAGGAGATGGCTGAAAGAGCCGCATGCGGCTCTGGAGCCGCGGGTTGCAGACCTGTGCCTTAGTGGAAGCCTGGGAAAAGGCTGCCACGGATGCACTTAACCTAGTTGTTCCCTTGCGGCCCCTGACCCGATGCAGATCCCAGTTCGCTCCATGGTTTTCCATGGAGCTCCAGGAGATGAAGCGTCGGAGAAGGGGCCTAGAGAGTCGTTGGAGATCCACCCGATCTGAATCCGACCAATCACGACTAAGAACCTTTACTAGATCTTATCTCGCAGCAATGAGGATGGCGAGGTCTAATTACTTCGCTACACTCATTGCGTCCGCAGATAACCGCCCGGCTGCCTTGTTTAGGGTAACTCGCTCCCTCCTTAAGAGGTGAAGGAGGATCCCTTACAGGGTCGTGCCGAGGAGTTTTGCCAACATCTGTCGGACAAAATCACTCGGATTCGGACATGGGTGGTCTTGTCGATGTTATATGGGACGAGTTCGACCCTGTGACCCCAAAGGAAGTGGACAGAATTATGAGGAAGCTGAGCTCCACCACTTGTTTATTAGATCTGTGCCCTTCTTGGCTGGTTTATTCAGCTCGAGAGGGAACACGAAGCTGGCTCCAGGCGGTGATATCTGCCTCCCTGAGTGAGGGTTGTTTCCCCTCCGTCTTGAAAGAAGCAGTGGTGAGACGCCTCCTCAAGAAACCTACCTTGGACCCAACTATATTAAACAACTTTCGTCCGGTCTCCAACTTTTGCTTTCTTGCTAAGGTTGTTGAGAGAGTGGTGGCGCATCAGCTCCCTTCGGTTCTGGAGGAAACTGACTATCTGGACCCGTACCAATCGGGTTTTAGGCCCGGACACAGCACAGAGACGGCATTGGTCGCACTGATAAATGATCTCTGGAGAGCTCGGGACAGAGGCTGTTCCTCTGTCCTAGTCCTTCTAGATCTCTCAGCGGCTTTTGATACCATCGACCATGGTGTCTTGCTGCAGCGTCTCATGGGATTGGGAGTGGGAGGCACGGTTCTTCAGTGGTTCTCCTCCTATCTCATCGGACCTTCGCAGTCGGTATTAACGGGGTCAGAGGTCGACCTCGAGGCCTCTCACTTGTGGAGTCCCTCAAGGATCGGTCCTCTCGCCTCTCCTGTTCAACATCTACATGAAACCGCTAGGTGAGATCATTCGTGGTTTTGGAGTCGGGTATCACCAGTATGCTGATGATAACCATCTTTTTATTTCGACCCCAAACCACCTCAGTGATGCCCTCGATGTGATGTCCCGTTGCCTGGAAGCAGTTCGGATCTGGATGGGGAGGAACAGGCTTCAACTCAACCCTGACAAGACTGAGTGGCTGTACGTACCGGCATCTCGGGATATTCAGAACATTCCATCTCTTTCTATAGGGGGTGAGTTATTACCCCCCGTAGATAGGGCTCGCAACTTGGGAGTCCTCCTAGATTCACAGCTTTCCTTGGAAGACCACATAATAGCTGTGACTAGGGGAGCCTTTGCCCAGGTTCGCCTGGTGCGCCAATTACGGCCCTATCTAGACCGGGATGCCCTGCGTACGGTCACTCCTGCACTCGTGACCTCTCGTTTAGACTACTGCAATGCTCTCTACATGGGGCTGCCCTTGTGGACCACTCGGAGGCTCCAACTGGTACAGAATGCAGCCACGAGAGTTGTGTTGGGAGTCTCCCGATACTCCCATGTTACACCTCTACTCCGTGAGCTGCATTGGCTCCCAGTTGTCCTCCGGGTAAGATTCAAGGTGCTGGTAATGGTTTTCAAAGCCCTACATGGCATGGATCCGGAGTACCTTAGGAATCACCTGCTGCCAGCGTCAACTTCCCTCCGTCCAGTGCGCTCCCACAGAGAGGGCCTCCTAAGGGTTCCGCAGTTCGGAGAATGCCGTCTGGTGGCTCCCAGAGGGAGGGCGTTCTCTGTGGCCGCGCCTGACCTATGGAACCGTTTACCGGTTGAGCTCCGGATGGCTCCCGACCTTGGCTCCTTCCGACGCGACCTAAAAACCTATCTGTTTGAGCAATCCGGTCTGGTCTGACGGGTTCTGTTGTAATTATTGTTTTAAGGTAACTTATTGTAGGGAAATTATTGCAGGCTGCAGAAGCGCAGCTGAAACAATTGTTTTTCAGTCTCCTGAAACAAGCCATGATAAACCACCTGTTCAGCACAAGGTGAATCAGCTAATTGTTGGCTATTAAAATACAGCTGACATAACCAAGCCAGGGGAGTATCTTGCAGGTTCAGAGCCAATGGGAAGTGGGATTCTTTGTTATACATGAGCTCAATCCAATGAGTGTTTTTCCTTGTGAATAAAAGAGAGCTTTGGACATTGCTCTGGGCTCTCATCCCGAGGCAGGAAAGACTCTGTCTTTTTTTCATGAGAGACCACCACATGTGGTGACCCCGACGTGATTCTTTGAGACCCTCAGACTTACGCCTGGCATAGGCATAGTGCACTTCATCGGATCTTGCAGGACGGGACCGAATATTCAGTAAGTATGGGGAATGATTTTTCAGCGTCACAAACACTCCATGCGAAGGAGTTACGCCAGATCTTAAAGAATACGTTTCCTGCTTTTTCTCAAGTAGGTTTAGAAGACATAGAAAACTTACTCAGGGTTATTTCAGCTCAATGTCCCTGGTATCCTGAACAAGGTACTTTAGAAGTTCAGGATTGGAAAAGGATAGGGAAAATTTTACATGAGGAACCAAGAGCCTCAATTAATCATTTACTTCTTTGGGAGAAAATTTTGGAAGCTTTAATAGCACATTCTAATCCTTTGTTCCTTTCACCAGAACTTTCTGCCCCACTACCTCATGTGTTAACTCCAATGCCTCGTTTAGTAACCCCAAAGGCTGCGGAGGACATTAAGTTAATATCCAAGTCATATACATCATTACCTGAAATTAACAATTTGGAGGGTTCCAAAAAAGTTAATGAAGCAAGTACAAAAAGTTTAAAGTGTCAAGGGGCAGTTGGGGTAGTTAGAGCAGGATTTGATGAAGCCCAAGGGAAAGGGTTATTGTCACCGGAGGAATTAGTAGAAGGTTTGGAGGCCTTTCCTGTAACAATGGATATAGATGGTCAAGGAAATAGGCAATATCGTTGGCAGCCATTGCCTTTTTCTATTTTGAGAGAAATTAGGAAAAGTATAACTGAGACAGGATTGCATTCCTCCTTTGTGCAAGGAACCATAGAAGGGATATCTACAGGATATAATATGGTTCCACAAGATTGGAAGGATTTGTGGAGAATGCTTTTAACACCGGCACAGTATGTAGTTTGGGATTCTGAATATCAGCGTAACGCTATTGTAGCTGGAAACAACTCTGGAGGGGCTTACACTTCAGATCAACTTTATGGTTCTGGTCGATTTACCACTGTTTTACAACAAGTAGGAGGAATTCCTGATGCTGCTTATCCTGTAATTGGCCGTTGTGTGATAAGCGCGTATAAAAAAGTACCTCAGTCAGGCAAACCCACTAAGTCTTTTACTAATGTCCGACAGGGGCCAACTGAGCCTTATCCAGAAATCATTGATAAATTGAAAGAGGCTATTGAGAAACAAATTGATAATGCAGAAGCAGTTCAAGAACTTTTGTTGGCTTATGAAGCTGCAAACGCAGACTGTAAAAAAAACTCTAACTAATATAGTGAGTCAACCAACTTATGGAATAGCAGATAAGTTAAGAGCATGTTCCTCTGTGGGAACAGGAGTGTGGAATATGAGTGCTTTAGCTAACACTTTGCAAAAAGGAAAATTTGGTCAACAAACGGGTAATTGTTTCAACTGTGGGAAACCTGGTCATTTTAAGGCACAATGTCGAGCTCCAGGAGGAGGGAATAGTGTTGGAAGCAGACAGGAAAATAATAAATCTGGAGTTCGCCCGAAACAACCTTGTCCTAGATGCAAGAAGGGATTTCATTGGGCAAACCAATGTAGAAATGTTAAGACTTCGGGAAACTGGGATGCGGGCTAGCAGCTAGCCCAGGAAGTAAAGCTGCTTGTTGCCAAAATGAACAAAGTTATAAGGGCAACACTATTTGTGAAAAATTGTCTGTTCAGAACGTTCCCACAGCCACCAAGGGTAGTGCAGGTATAGATTTGATTAATCAGCAAGATATTAATTTGGATTTTCCTGACATTGTGACTTGTATGCCAACTCAACTTTGGGGACCATTGCCTAAAGGAACAGTAGGTTTAGTCCTTCCTCGTTCCTCAGCAGCGAAAAAAGGGTTTCACATAATTCCTGGAGTAATTGATTCGGACTATTTAGGACAAATTATGATTCAAATAATGGTGAAAGTTCCTCAATTAGCAAGTAAAGGGGACTCCGTGGCTCAATTAATACTACTTCCTTATGTAACACCTGGGGGAAATTCTGAGCGGATTCGAGGAACTGGAGGGTTTGGCTCTACAGATACTGTGGATCCTCAAATCTTAGCTATTATAAAAAATTTACAAAAGGAGAAACCTAGGCAAATTTGTTTTATTAATGGGAGGCCTTTTTCTGGAATTTTAGATTCTGGAGCTGATGTGTCAGTCATAGCTTCATCTGACTGGGCCCCGGAGTGGCCAGCCATTTCTGCACCGTCTGTGTGGGGGGTGGGTGGCTCTCAAGCTGCTCGCCAAAGTCAACGTTGGTTGCAAGTGACAACGGAAAGAGGAAACAGAACAGCCAAATTAAGACCAGTGATTTTGCCAATTCATGTTAATTTGTGGGGAAGAGGTTTGTTAGAACAGTTTGATGCAGTTATAAAATTACAAGATTAAAATGAACATCACAAAAACAGCTTTACCACTAGAATGGGACAAAACACAAATAGTATGGGTTGAACAATGGCCTCTTCCAAGGGAAAAATTGGAAGCTCTTCATCACTTAGTAGCAGAGCAATTATCAGCAGGTCATATTGAACCCGCAACAAGTCCATTTATCTTCGTTATAAAAAAGAAATCAGGCAAATGGAGATTGATTCATGATTTAAGAGCGGTGAATGCTTTTATTCAACCAATGGGACCGGTTCAATGTGGAATACCTAACCCTAATCTGATTCCTTATGGCTATCAAATTAGAATAATTGATCTTAAAGACTGCTTCTATACTATTCCTTTGTGTAAAGTAGATAGGAAGTTATTTGCATTTACAGTACCAGTGTTGAATGCAGAGAAACCCACCAGTAGATATCAATGGAAAGTACTACCCCAAGGAATGCTTAATAGTCCTACCATGTGTCATTTATATGTAAATCAAGCTTTGGAAGGATTTAGAAATGCATTTCCTAAGGCTATTGTTTATCATTATATGGATGACATTTTAGTAGCTTCTCCTATTATAACTACTTCAATGATTAATAAATTAAGTCAATGTTTATTGAGATATGGGTTAGAAGTAGCCCCAGAAAAAATTCAAACTTCTCCACCATTTACATATTTAGGTCACAAATTGATGCAAGCATATTCTCATCCCATGTTACCAGAATGGAAGAAAGAAAATCCCATTTCTTATGTTAGATTACAGCAACTACTGGGATGTATCAATTGGATTAGGCCTTATTTGGGTCTTCCCACATCTGTATTACAACCGTTGTTTAGTGCCTTGAAACTGGGTAGACAACCAACAGATCAGATAGTTCTAGATAAAGCTCAACTATATTTATTTTTATTTTTTATTTTAATTCCATTTACCGTATATACTTGAGTATAAGCCGACTCGAGTATAAGCCGAGACCCCTAATTTTACCCCCCAAAACTGGAAAAAGTTCTTGACTCAAGTATAAGCCGAGGCTGGGATCCGCCGAGTGGCTTTCAGCACTGGAGAAAATGCAAAATCGCTCGAGACCAAACTCGAAGGAATCAGCTGCCGGTGGGAGCGAGGCGATCCGTGCGGTCCCGTGACAGCCAGTCGGGCAAGCAACGCGAAGAGCGGCAGGGCTTTATTTTTGCACCGTGGAGCTCCCCCTCCTCCCAAACTCCCCCTCTCTCCCCCTTCCCCCCACTTCCCAGAGCTGAATACAGGGTATTAACCGGCGGCGGAGGCTTGCAGAACGGCGGATCAAGCCTCTGTCGCCGCCGGCTGGATCCGCGCTCCGCAAGCCTCTGCCGCCGGCGGAGGCTGGATCCGCGCTCCGCAAGCCTCTGCCGCCGGCGGAGGCTGGATCCGCGCTCCGCAAGCCTCTGCCGCCGGCGGAGGCTGGATCCGCGCTCCACAAGCCTCTGCCGCCGGCTGGATCCGCGCTCCGCAAGCCTCTGCCGCCGGCGGAGGCTGGATCCGTGCTCCACAAGCCTCTGCCGCCGGCTGGATCCGCGCCCCGCAAGCCTCTGCCACCGGCAGAGGCTTGCGGAGCGCGGATCCAGCCTCCGCCGGCGGCAGAGGCTTGCGGAGCGCGGATCCAGTGGGGGGGAAGAGCCCTTTAGCAGGATTTGCCTGCATGCCGGCGGAGGCTGGATCCGCGCTCCGCAAGCCTCTGCCGCCGGGGGAGGCTGGATCCGTGCTCCACAAGCCTCTGCCGCCGGCTGGATCCGCGCCCTGCCGCGGCAGAGGCTTGCGGAGCGCGGATCCAGCCTCCGCCGGCGGCAGAGGCTTGCGGAGCGCGGATCCAGTGGGGGGGAAAAGCCCTTTAGCAGGATTTGCCTGCATGTCTCAAGTGCTACCTAATGTGCTTTCAGCCTCAGTCGGCCACTCCACATTGTAATCACGAAGGTAGCTCTCTAACGGAAAGGGAAGGGAAGGAAAGGAAAGGAAAGGCCACCATCTCTCCTCTGCCGCTCGCTCTCCCCGCTCCAGCCCTGGCGAGCCAAAGAGACGAAAGGCCCCGAGCGATAGGAAGGGGATCTCTGCCCTAGAGCGGGAGGGGGGAGGGAAAGGGGGGGGAGGAAAGGCCCGATCGCTTTGTGTTGAGCTGGTTCAGCTCAGCCGGACTAGGCGGGGCTGCGGCTCCCAGCTGATGCCGCTGCCGCCATCCAAGTCCGGCCGGCAAGAACTTTTTTTCTCCCCGCCCCGCAGTGACGAGTAAAGCGCGACTTACTTCCTCCTCCATGCCCACGTCGCCTTCTCGCCCAACAATCCCAAGTAAGGGGCAGCCTCAGAAAGGGGCTCTAACTTTCCCCTACCGCTCGAACTTATCTTGGAGAGGAAGGCAAAATCGGGAGAGGGAAGAAGAGCGAGGACTGGAGCAGCGCTTGCCCGGCTTCTCTCCCCTGCAGGGAGCGGCGGGGTCGGTTCCGCCTCCACCATGTTCTCTCTCGAGAGCCTTGTCCCACCCGCAAAACGCCAGCGCTGCCGCCCCCTTCCTAGCCAGCCCTCAGCCGCTTCACAAGCACCCGTTGCCGGCCCAGTTCTATCAGACCCGCGCGGCGCCGCACGTACTCCATTTACACGGCCCCCATACTTCCCCCACACGTCCCTTCTCCCGCCTCCTTCCCATAACGGCCTCTACCTACCGGACGGCGCCTCAGCTCCCTGTGTCCGCCGCCGCCGCCACCCTGACCAAACCCTCTCTGCCTGCGCGCGCCCTCCCTCCCTCCTTCCTCTCTGTCTCTAGCTGGGTGAGGCTTCCAGCCGTCGCCGTGACGCTGCACGCCCAGCTTCTCTCTGATTTCCCTGGCCCAGTCCAGTGATGCTTGAGAGGAAAAAAAAAGCGAGCGGGCGGGCGAGGGGGGGAGGGAAAGGCGAGAATGACCGCTTTGTGTTACCTGCCATGAAACCAGTCCTTGCAGGTGTCGCACTCTATCATGAAGCGGGTTACATCGTAGGGCAGCCAGGCAGCGGAAAGAAGCAGGCAGGCAGGGCGCGGAGGTCCGGAGACCTGCCGACGTTTGGGGAGGTTTGGGGAGGTGCGTGCGCACCTCCCCAAACCTCCCCAAACTTCGGCAGGTCTCCAGACGGCGGCGGCTTCGGAGAGGTGCGCGCGATCCCGGAAGCACCGAAGCCTCGGCCGCGCGCAAGTCCTCGGTAAGTTCTCTTTTTTTTGTTCACTGGAGTATAAGCCGAAGTGGATTTTTTCAGCCCAAAAAGTGGGCTGAAAAATTCGGCTTATACTCAAGTATATACGGTATATCCCGCCCTTCTCCGAAGACTCAGGGCGGCTTACAAGCTTAGCAGTAGCCTTCATTCTATGTATATGCCTGCTTGTTAGGGCTTTCACACACACACCCCCAAGCGGCATTATTACAAAGTCAGCTTAATTGCCCCCAACAATCTGGGTCCTCATTTTACCTACCTCGGAAGGATGGAAGGCTGAGTCAACCTTGAGCCTGGTGGGATGCGAACCTGCACTAATTGCAGGCAGCTGGTGTTTCTATAGGTGTTTCAAACAGTTTCTAATTCTTTGAGTCAAATTTGGGTTGACCGATGTCAAGATAATATTCCTTTGTCTTTAAAACGAAGATAACCCCTCCTCAGAAGTCTGCGCAAAGGGCAGAGTTAGCCGCAGTAATTTTGTCTTTGCAATTATTTAAAGATCAAGCATTTAATTTAATTACTGATAGTTTATATGTTGCTAATGTTATTCAGAATCTTTCTCATGCTTATGTTTCTCCCACTGTGGAGGACAATTTATTGTCTCTTTTTCTTACACTGCAGCAGTTATTAGCTAGCCGAAGATATTATTTACATGTGTCTCATATTAGAAGTCATCAACCATTTCCTGGATGGCTCTCAGAAGGCAATGCAGTGGCAGATGCGGCTACAGCAGGAGTTGCTTTGGTGGCCACAATTACACCATGGGAGAGTCATTCTTATTTCCATTAAAATGCGAATGGATGTTACTCAATATCCTCCTTTTGCTCCTTGGAAATATTTACATGTTTCTATTGATACGTGTTCTGGGTATATTTTTGTTTCTCCTCAAAGAGGAGAAAAAGTGAAACATGTGATCAATCATTGTATTAGAAGTTTTTCAATAATGGGAAAACCTGTACAAATTAAAATGGACAATGGACCTGCATATTGCAGTGCGGCTTTTGCAAAATTTTGTGATAAATGGGATATTTTGCATAAATTTGGTATTCCTTACAATTCTCAGGGTCAAGCAATAGTAGAAAGAGCAAATAGGACATTAAAGGAGGCTCTTGACAAACATAAAAACAAAAAAGGAGGAAATGTGACTAATTTACCAGTGTTGCAGGAATGGTTATCTTTAACTTTATTTACTTTAAATCATTTAAATATTTCAAAATTAGATTCAGTTTTGGACTCCACAGCTGTGGACCGACATTTTGGTCAACAGTTAGAGGTGCAAAAGGCTAAGGTTTGGTATAGAACTCCACCTGATCCCATTTGGCATGGTCCTGTGCCTTTGTTAACATGGGGGCGAGGATATGCTGCTGTGCTTGCTCCAACAGGTCCAGTCTGGATTCCAGCCAGGTGTGTAAGACCATATCATGAACCCATGGCATCAAGGGCTATACGATCCTATTCCGGATTTCCGAAAGAATCAAAGGATAACAATCAAAATGCCAAAGGAAATTCCACCTCAGAATGAACAATCTGTATCGCATAAGGAGAAAACTCTTGGAAATGATGTGGAGAAGGAAATTAAAATTGAAATGTTTGTTAATTTTATATGTCTAATATTTGGGATTTGTTTGGGTATATTGTGTAATGAAGTCAATATTTATTCAGTTCAATTGGAAAAAAAGAAAAAAGAACCGGAGCAAGGAGCCTGGAGAAATAATGTATATGTGTTGCACCTTCAATCTACATAATGAATGAGTTGCCATTTGGTCGTTTAAGAAACACAAGAAACGTGAACTTTGATCAAAGTCCAATAAGCTGAAGGATTGGAATGCAAATGGCAAGAGGACTTAGACCACCATCAGAAGTTGCCATGAATTATAGAGATTTGCATTTGTTTGAATCATTGGATTGTAGCTATGTTTAACCAAACTATCAAGACTTTAAATTGTTAGAACAAAAAGTTTCAGACATTAGAGATGTTGTATTGTGGAATCACATGGCTTTAGATATTATGTTAGCCACAAAAAGAGGGGTTTGTGCTTTAATTCATAGTCACTGTTGTGTTTATATTTCTGATTTTCATGTTAATATTGCTCATACAATTGATGTTATGGAAAAGATGGTTAAAGAAAAATTCTTTAGTTTATACTGGCTCTGCAGTGACAAATCCATGGGATTGGTTATGGTCTTGGCTACCTGATTTTGGATGGGTGCGACAAATTGTCCCCATCATAATTGGAGTTATATGTTTGCTGATTGGTTTGTGCTGTTGTATACAATGCTTACCAAACTTATGGTTTATGACCACCCTGGAAAGAGGTGTTATACGCCTACAAACTGTTGAAGTAACTTTAAGATCTGTATGGCAGTTAAACAAAAAAGGAGGAGATGTAGGGAAATTATTGCAGGCTGCAGAAGCGCAGCTGAAACAATTGTTTTTCAGTCTCCCGAAACAAGCCATGATAAACCACCTGTTCAGCACAAGGTGAATCAGCTAATTGTTGGCTATTAAAATACAGCTGACATAACCAAGCCAGGGGAGTATCTTGCAGGTTCAGAGCCAATGGGAAGTGGGATTCTTTGTTATACACGAGCTCAATCCAATGAGTGTTTTTCCTTGTGAATAAAAGAGAGCTTTGGACATTGCTCTGGGCTCTCATCCCGAGGCAGGAAAGACTCTGTCTTTTTTTCATGAGAGACCACCACACTTATCTTCTACATTAATGTTTTCAATATCTGTATTTGTGCATTTGATATTTATGTCACTGTTCACCGCCCTGAGTCCTTAGGGAGAAGGGCGGTATACAAATCAAATAAATAAATAAATAAATTTAAAGATGGATGATGAATAAGCTAAAGAAACAATGATAACTTGGGCAAAAAACTTGGGGCACAATGTAAAGTTAGAAAAAAGACAAAACTTTGAGAAAGAAACTACAAAATAACAAGGGCAGCTACTTATAAAGAAAATTTATATAAAATGTTGTATAGATGGCATTCACCACCTACAAGACTAGCAAAAATGTTTAAAAATATGTCTAGCAATATTTGGAAATGCAGACAAAATCTTGGTGGACATGCCCTAAAGCAGACATGTCAAACTTGCGACGTCACATGACGTCGCGCAATGTATTGGAGCTTTTTCTCCTTTGCCAGCAATGGGGTGGGAGCGGTTTTGGGATGACGCGTCCGGCCCGCGGGCCGGCAGTTTGACACCCCTATTGGTCGAAAATACATAGGTGGCTAGAAAAGACAATAGGAGCATGTAAACCATAAACCGGAATTATTTCTTTTAGATATAATCTCAGAAAATTATGATGAAAAATGTGTATACTTAATATTACATATATTAACAGCAGCGAGAATTACATTTGCTCAATACCGGGAAAAAGGAGAAGTACCATCTGTAGAAGGCATAATAAAGAGAATTTTGGACTGTGCAGAAATGGATAGGCTCACATTGAAAATGAAGGGGAAGCAAGATTCAGAATGCTTTCAAACATGGGAAAGTTTTTATAAATGGTTAGAAAAATGGAATAAAGGGTAGGAATGGATATTGTATTACTTTTAATGTCAAACATACAAACCCAGATGTGTTGCTTACTAAATACTAAAGATTGTTACTGTAAAAATTAATAAGATACATAAAAATAGTTAACTAAAATCTGAAAAAACCCAGTATAGATAAACATCAAACATATTACCAGCCCCAAATTTGAATGTTTTAAAGTGAATCTGAATTCTTCATACAATATAATCTTGTACTATTCCATTTGCATTCCTGCAGAATCTTGGTACAGATATAGCCTTGAATATACAGAAGAAATTATCCTTGTCTTGTAATGATCCATGAAGAGGCATCTTGCTTTTCATGACATATTTAAGAATTTTACGAGCACTGAATTTTAATAAATATATTTTCAAAAGCTTTGGAAAAATATTTCAAAATTCTCAGCTGCTACAAAAGCTGTACAGCTAAATCATATGTAAAATCATATGTC